>NC_084730.1:4034571-5263587 GCF_033807575.1 Cydia pomonella
TTACCTATTTATCTGCCCCTTGTATTATGTATTTACAAAAAATATGCATATCATTCAATAACCAGTTTGGCATTCCACAGTAAAACCAATAGTATTTGCCTGAAATAATTACAGGGAAAAAGTGTACCGCTAAAACACAAAATTGCGTTTATCTCAAAATGGGGTCACTGTGGGTTGGAACGTTTTCGCGTAACTACGTATTTTGTGTGCGAAATAAAATAAAATATGTATTTTAATTTTATTGTAGATTACGTTTCGAATATATCGTCTATCCTAACGGAGTTTTTGCATAAAAATTGGGTCAATTGGACTAGTTTTTGTTTTAATAAATTATTTATATACATTTTTCTTATGAACAACTTACAAAAAAAACTAGTTTTCTGTTAGAGCACTATTTTTATAGCGGGAAAGAATACTCAGAATATAAATTGCAGAATTAGTTGAAAATTGTATTGAATATCAGTTAATTTTATTGTTTACTAATTATGAATTTTACTATTTGAACATAAATTTTATTTTAGTTTATTGTAACAGAGACCTATGTATTTTAGATTTCTCGTAAATAAAAAATCTTTATCTTTAACAATATACGTAAACGTTGTCTGTAGCTTACTCGTGCAAAACTATTGATACCCTCTGCTTACCATTCAAGTAGAAATGCGGACATGCTAAATTGTGCAAACAACCATTCAAGTATAATAATATAAAACTTAATATCTAAATTTAGCAAGATCTATGTTGGTAGAATTGACTTGCTGAATTACATATGCCTCGAACAAGAAAGCTGCTATGAGCCAAAATGGTAATCATGTATTGGCCAGGCCTAAGCAATTATTTATTTATTTATTGCATTTTAGTACGTTTTCTTACACAAAAACACGTACGAGTAAGTTACTTTAGTGTCTTTTTGATAATAGACAATAAAATAACGCCATGTATTTAGACTTGTCACCAGTAATTTGCAAATAGATAAATAGGAATTGTATCGTATAATACATACAATTTAAAGTTTATTCTGACTCATACTAATAATCTTGTCGCTGTATAATGGTCACTTTTATATTCTTAAGGACACCAGGAAATGAACTAATTTCACACTTTATTAGTTGCGGTTAGATGTTGGTTGAATGCCATTTATTCGATAGCTAAGAAGTATACAAAATAATAGAGTCAATGTCAAGTTCAGGACAAAAACGTATTTAAAAACAGCTGACATGTAATTTGAAGTTAAGATAAAATCATTTTATTTATATTAATTGGAATCCTTATCATTTAGGAAATAGCAGTTTATTATTACAAAAAGTGCCAATAAAGGAACAAAGCTAAAGTTAATATTCTGATGGACTGTGTACTAATGTGTAATTAATCTTCTGGGGTCCATGTGATACTTACCTTGAATTTTTTGTAACAAGTTTTTACAATGGTGCAATAAATGATATTATAATATTATAATCATGGTTATGGTAAATATTGGGTGGGACGGCACCTAAGTCAAAATGATTCTTCTATATATGATAGGTACTAAAATTATCGTAATTCTTACTAAGACATTATTTTTCTTTACCGATTCAAATACACACGGTTGAAAAATACAAATATGGTGCGGTGCAAAGTTACAATTTAAAGTCAATTATGCCCACTGATAACGGGCAATGTTTTCAACAACAAAAATATGTGACGAATGACTAAGCATTGAACTGGATGTTATGTTTAAACTAGATAATCCGCTTTTGGCATAATTACAAATATTGATTATCTAGAATCACTGCATTTTAAATGAACCAGTTAGTGTTCCGTACAACAATGCTAATGGAACGTGTTATTATGCACTGAATTAATTAAGTTGATTTATAACACACATCTAAATAAGGTCTGTGTCGCTGTGACGGGTCTGCATTGAAAATTAGAATACCTTGTCAAACTAGCTGCTCTAGTTTTGCCTAGTCTTAATAATTAACGCTTATTAAGAATTAACTAATAAAAAACGCTTTTTCTTGAGTATTACATGTTTGTTGCTAATGTTTAATAAAAAGTATCGTCTTAAATCACTTTCAGCATCGCAAAATCTAAGGAATAGAATATTAAATACATACTTAACGAGAATTTCATGTATCTTTGCCCTCCTGTATTTATTTATACTACCACAACTAAGTGAAAGAAAAATATTATATTGTGAGGAATTAGCGTTAATATTCACTGTTATTAAACAAGTTAATTCTAAATATATAACTTATCTTAAAAACATCAGTGTTTAACATCTAAACATTAACTTGTTTATCGCCAGTTAGGTGCTAAAACTCACCGTCATTATTAACATTTAGCCGAAGTGAATGTACAGACCTTGGAAGCTTCTAGAACGGCACTCTATATGCATTATTAATTTAGCTCACTACAACAGAGTTACATAAGGTCATCTAAAGTTTTATTAGCTACTGCCCACAATATAACCATTTAAGGAAAAGGGCAATTCCGGCAGAGAATTGGACAGTAATTGTGAGATAAAATATCAATATCAATATCAATATCAAACATTTATTCAGCAAATAGGCCACAGGGGCACTTTTACATGTCCATTTTTACAAACAATAAATTAAAAAAAAAAAAAAAACAATTACAAATATCGAATCTATGAAATAATAAATAATAAATTTTAAAATTTAATATTAAGCAATATATTTTTGCGCATTTAAACAATAAACTTCTGATTATTACATTACTTTTTTAACATCTATTATTATTTCTAGTAGGATATATTATTTAAATATCATTCGGTTGAATATGAACTATTGATTCATTAGTTAACTATCTGTACATAATGAAAGTAAACATTACTTTTATTGCAATAACGATTGTTAAGCTCAGATGGTCAAAGTGTGTAGGTAAGAATCCTGATAATTATTTTATTTTAAAAACACGTAATATGGATTTCTTTGACCTATGGATGGACCTTTTAAAATTACAATATATAATTCCTGTTACATTCATGCCGTGTTTGCCTGTAATTGGTTGGATACTTATTTATATCTTGTTTTATAACCTGTTATCAATACTTTTAATAAACAATAATTATCATTCAAAATCATCACTAAAAAGTCAATTCTACCAACCAACATGAGGAAACAACCCAAAATTTGTATCAAACTTTGCTACTCTCGTGGATAAAATGCAATTTTCTCGTCAGTTTTTGAAGAACAAAGAAAGCTTATACGAGCTGGTGTGTAATCCTACCTCACTTTGAGATTGGGATTTGATATTCACAATATTCACTATCATAGATCTAACCTATTGAAAGGGGTATGTTACGCAAACATTGCAAAATTCAAAATGGCGGGCTATCGGCCCAGTTCGCGCAGGCGCAGATCTAGACAGGCGCGGGAGTGGCTACTTTCACCCGGAGAATAGATCGTCACAGAACACAGTTATAATTTAACTTAACGACATGTTTAGTAGACAATTAACTAGTAGAAATTCATTAATTTTCAATTAGATAGGTTGAATGTTTTTTAATGTACACCTCAATAAAAGAAGCATGACGGGAAAACAATAGATGCCAACAAAAAGCGTCAAAAGCAGTAATACCACACGGTTGTTGACTAAAATTAAATAGTAGCAATTAGAATTTAATCCATTGAAAGCATTCAGTAAATCAATTTAATAGGCTCAACGAATCAATTATGAAAAAAATTTCTTTTATCGTTTTGTTATATGGGTTCAACAATGTCAATAGGTAATATAAATGTATGAGTTTTTAACTTTGCCCCATATTGGAATATTTTTAATATTTTTTACCAGCCATACTCTGCGTAGTGATTGTATAAGTAATACGGAACAACTTTTACTATGGGACCAATGCCGAAATTGCGACAAAAATTTTGGCTGTTCATTAGAAATCAGCCGAAATGTATGAAACAGCCAATTTTTATTTCTTGGAATTATATAGTCTAGCTAAAAAGTGAAACTTCTGTGTGTATCTATTCTGCGGCGTGCAATACGATTTCACTCTCGCTTTTATTCACCGTAACTACTGTTTGACTTCGCCGTTACATAATCTGTGTCCACCGGAAAAGGAAATAGAAATTATTCGATAATGTTACGAAATTAAACACCTAATACCATTTTTAGCAGACTGCGACAATTTACGTTAACATGCATAATTTTTTAAGTGTAAATGAGATTTCTAAATTAATGGTAAGTAGTTTTTTCCATTGACAATTATTGAGTATCATAATTTACTCAAAAACCTGAATCATTCAATTATTTAGTTCAATAAAAAAAACATATTATTATGTAAAAGTCATATAAATTGGCTATTGGCTTTTAAATATTTTTTTTTTAAAGATATTTGAAGACTTTTATACATGTGTCAATGTTTGAACTAGTGTCGAATTAGCCAATTTTTAAAGCTATTTCCCTTGAACTTCCATTAGTTATCAACAATGCGAGTCCAATGACCCAATGATCTAAGAAAAGACATTTTCTCATAGTTGCGCTGACAATTGAGATTATATCATTTCTTTGTTGATTGCTTTTAAGTGTAAATTAAAAAAAAATCATTTTCACTTTGTGTCATAGTTTGCTATTTCTTACATATTTATGATTATGAGTTTTTAAGTTGTTAATATATACAATGCAGTAATAAATGCAATGCAATTTAGTATAAGTTTTTGTTTGGTCCAATGGTTGACTGGTAGAGAATGCCTTAAGGCATTAAGTCCGCCATTTGTACTTTTTTTGTATTGTGCAATAAAGGTTAAATAAATAAAATAAATAAATGAAGCTCGACGAAAAAAAATTGTAACCAAGTATCGGTATATTTTTACAACTTCGCCCTATATTTTATAAAAATAGTTTTGACTTTACTTGCTTAAAGATCATATTTAAAGGTAGCTAGTTAAATTGAATTAGAAACTTACTAAACTTGGAAAGTGACTGCTTACCATCAGGTAGCCGTATGCTTGTTTGCCACCGACGTGGTATAAAAGAAAAAAAGTGGAAATATCAAGCATATTGATATCTGTAAAAAATCTACAACTTTGCCTACTTACCTAAAATATACTTTGTAGGCAATATTTTGATCATATTACATACATGGTATTTTCATGGTGCATGACTTCGTGCTTCAAATTCGTAACTCCATTTAACGGTTAAGGTACTTTGACATAATTTGTTGCGGAATTTCTCTTTTAATTCTTGTATACTTTGTTATAAAACTTGGACGAAACTTGTATACACCGTGTTTTTATTGAATTCCGTTAACTACGGGAAATGATTAAGTACATAGAACACGAGCTAAATAAGATTAAATACAGGAATAAATTCCTCTCCATGGCAGCAGATGTTTTAGCGACACGGTGTGTTACACTTACGCCACACGTTGCAACACTATTGCGGTCTAGACTCCAGCCTTGGACTCAATGTAGCTTACTGGATACATTACTAATGGGCTTAGTAAAGCGTTTGATCAGCTGTGATTGCAATCCGTCTGAGTAAAGTGGGTAACCATAGGCTGAGGTGGGACCATTTCGCGATAAACTATTTATTTATTCTATGTTTAAATTGTTTTGTTATAAATTACTTTTGTATGTTATAGTTTATCACGACTAAACGCGATGAAATGCGATGATTTCTATAGTGCTACTATAAAAGTTAATATTCCTATGAAAATAGATAATAATTATAATTCAGTCTATATACGTCCCACTGCTGGGCAAGTCCGCTCATGCGCAAGAGGGCTTGGGCTATAGTCCCCACGCTGACCCAATGCGGGTTGGGGACTTCACATACATTTGAATTTCTTTGTGGATGTATGCAGGTTTCCTGACGATGTTTTCCTTCGTCGGAAAGCTATGAAAATATGAATTACTATTTCCTTACATTGTTTAAGTTCCGATTGGTGTATTCTATCAAGGATAGTCATTTTGGTTAGGCCCCTAGTTAATTAGGCTGTGCGTATATCCAAGTAATTGAATAACAATATATAATGTATATCATGTCTGCGTTTGAGGTAGACCAAACGGCTGCTTTCCCAAGCTTTCTATCTACAGTGTCATTTTACAAGTATTTGTTGACCATAATTAAGTTGACTGCATCCGCTGTACCAACTGGCGACAGCGGTAATGAATCCTCTACCGATGCCTGTTAAGGCAACAGTGAAAGGGATGGCATTATGACCTCAGATGCCTATTAGTACGGTATTATGGCGACTACAGTGCTACCGGACATCTTATTGTTTACTTATTTAAATACATAAATGTATATTACTTTCACGCTCACGCTTTTACGTATAATACTTTCTTAGTATAAAATGAATGATTTAACGGGTGTTAAGTAGTAAAAATAATTAAAGAAAGGAAACCTGTCGAATTTTATATTCATAAAAGACACGCAATTTTTCGGGTCAAACTTAAATTTTACATTTCCTATTGACGTCACATAATAAGATAGATGGCTTTTAATATTTGATTTTACCTGTCTTTTTATGTTCATATATGATTTTACCTTAAGTATCGTGATCATTATTTCTATTGGGTATATTTTAACGGACTAACGTCGGATTCGCACTGCGTGGCATTTGCAATGACAAAGTGAGGCAATGTTATAATTAATATCAAATTTCTAAGAAACAATTTTTAATACGGCGTTCAAAATGACACTGCTTCACTTTGTTCTGTCTTCTTCTTCTTTTACTATGTCGGTGGCAAACAAGCATACGACCCGCCTGATGGTAAGTAGTCTCCATAGCCTATGCACCCCTCAACTCCAGAGGTGTACATCCGCTTTGCCGACCCTAACACTCTGTACCCTCTTTGAGCTCTGGCAACAATACCCACTGACAGGAACACAACACTATGAGTAGGGTCTAGTATTATTTCTATTCTAAAGTCTCAAAACTTTAACAACATTTCCTTTTTCCCCAGACTTCCCCGGAATGTGCTTCGCATCAACCCGCTGCGCGACCGTCGAGCCCGGCAACACATGGGACCTGGCGCCGTTCTGCGGCCGCAGCACCTGCGTCGTCAGCGAGGACACCCCCCCGCCTGCTGGAGCTGGTCGAGGACTGCGGACCGCTGCCGTTGGCTAACCCCAAGTGCAAGCTTGACACAGGTAGGTTCAATGCCTGGATCTTGTGTAGTTAGCTAGGATATCGCTCCACTCCTATTGGAGCTGGTCGAGGACTGCGAACTGCCATTTACTGTTCATCATGGCAGACAGAAGCTTTGCATTGTGGGACCTATCTATACTAATCCTAAGTGTACTCATGCAAACTTTAGCCCTGTCTGTCTGTTTACTTATGGAAGACTTTCCGCTATCATTCCAGAATTTGCTGTTCTATTGATATTCTGTGCTCTGTCAATTTGGAAATGATAGGGGACTGAAATAATTTGCCTTCTTCCTTTACATCGAAGGTTATAATCTGAAAAATAGGTGTCTACGACAGTAAAGCTCAGCTGAGATTAGGTATCTTTTTAAAAGCGTTTATATAACTTGCAATGTTAGTTTGTTTGTAATATATTTGTTCAGGTCAAATCTTGCAAGCTAAATTAGACCCACTTCCCATGATTCAATTGAGCTGAAACTTCGTACATTATGTAAGTTAGGTGACAATGCAGTGTTATGGTTCCATCGAGCTGATCTGATTATGCACACAGGAGATGGCCATAGGAACTCTGTGATAAACAACGCAACCTAATTGTATTTAGGTTTATCAAAATTGTCTGGATGAATTAGTTGCCCGTTGAAAGAAAGGTACAGTCAACGATAAGAGATTGTATTAAAAATGTTTTTTTGTCAAAAATATTTATATAACAATTTTACTAACTAATCCCTTCTTTGATATTTTCAGACAAGACCAACAAGACCGCCCCCTTCCCCGGCTGCTGTCCCATCTTCACTTGCGAAGAGGGCGCCAAGCTGGAGTACCCCGAGCTCCCCACCCCCGCTCCGGAGGAGGAGAAGGAGAAAAAGGAGGAGGAGAAACCTAAAGCTTAAATAAGAAACCACAAATATAAGTTACATCGAACATTCAACAACATAATCATCATCAAAAATAACTTACCTACTAAACTGGTGAGCTCCATCTTAGGCTCTGTCTTCACTTTCCATCAGGTGTGACAAGGGTCAATCGCCGGTCAGAATATAATAAAAAAATGCCAAAGGGCGCCTTTAAGAGATTACATATACTTGGGAAAATTCGACCCAAGCCGCCATTATCCAGGCAGCAGAGAGCTTGCATCCGCCACGAATGAAGAGGATGCTGCATTCCCAGCTTGGGCACTGGAAGCCTTGGTCACTTTTTCTTACGTATATAATGTATATTTCAGTTAATAATCATACAAAAGCTGTAATAGGGAGTGCTCCCGGTACTGGTTTTCTATACAAATACAGTACCTAAACCGGGAATTCTCAGTTTACGCCATACAAACTGAGTACCAGGAGGATTTCCTAGCTGTAAATCCATGTGTCCGGTTAGAAGGACCAACTATTATAAAATCCGGATCGAAGGATTACCAATAAAAGTTTTGTACAGTCGTTATAACTTATTTTTAAGCTGTATAAAGGCTGCATAAGTCTAATGAAAACATTAAAGCGGCGTTAATGCTGTTAGATAAAAAATTAGGGCAGCTAAACTTAAAAGGGAATCAGAAACATATCCACCACGACACGTACGTGATCACCAATATAGGTGTACGTAATATGGCGTGTTGCTTAAATTTCACTCCAAAAAAATTACGACGCTGGTCGTTGTAACTTATAATGGTAATGTTATCTTTGGTTTCTAAAAAATTAATAGTAGTGCGTTAAAATGGAAGTGATATTTTAATTCTGCTGATTAGCATATTCATGGGTGACTTTGCCCACTTTTAGAAACGTGACGATTTTTAAATAAGATTTCACTTTCATTTTGAACAAGAGTATTCCTAATCGCATAGCGAAAAATTGGTCTCAAAATTCTATACCAAATTTGTAATTGTATGTTTTTATACGGCTGAGTCAAAACGCTAAACCTCAAAAATTGGAAAACGTGTTTTAATAATGTATTGCCAAATAAAATAACTCAATTGTGGCCCATTGTTAAATTTGACTCAATGTATGATGAATCATGAACAAACTGTTCATTGAAATTTGTTGAGCAATAAAAGGGACAATGGACGAAATCTACTTCCTATTTCCTGCCTTTTCTGTATAAATCATGATAAGTTTAACGAATTGTTCAACGTACCCAATTTTTTTATCGTCTATCAGCACGAGATTTTTTTATTGTGGACTTTTTAGAAGTTTTTTTATTTGAATACCTGAATAAGTTTGTGATATTGACAAAAAAAAGTTATTCAATAAAAAATACAAAATTTCTAAATGTTTGAGTTTTATTTTGATTTAGGGCACTATCGCACTAGCGATTTGTGAGCGAGTTGAAAGACCCAGCGAGTTCGCTGCGAGCGCTCGCGGCGATATCGTTGCGCACCCGCAGCGAACTCTACGCGCTCGCCTCGCTTTCAACTTGCTCGTAAATCGCTAGTGTGATAGTGCCCTTACCCATAAACACCTAATAGTGACATGGTTTCTCTCATTTCTATCAAGCGTAAATAGAATCCATGTGACGAATATCCGCGGGCAATAACATAAAAATGCAAAAGTAACTCTGTCTGTCACATTTTTTTTGCTAACTCCTAAACCGATTTGCATAAAATTTGGAAAGGCTAAAGCTTCAGTTCTACTGTAGATAAACACTAGTTTCTCCCCTGATGGTGATGAATTAAAAAAAAATAGGGAATACTAATCAAAGTGAATCTCACCCAACCTTAGAGAAACAATACTACAGAGGTGAGGGGATAGAGGTGAGGGCGGAGATGACCGAACGGTCTTATGGAACGTTCAGTAGGAGTAGCAGAGAAATGTTAAAAAAGTCATTTTTATCAAGAACTTCATATTAAATTTGACATTTTCTGCAGTAATGCATTCGGCAGCATGACTGTTGCAGTATTGATGAGCGACTTTACTGCCATCTCCACCGCAAATAGATTAACACACATTTTAGAAAAAGGTCACTTCTGTGGACAGTACAATCCATTTATCCACCAATCCACCGTTTTTTATTTGAGTCTCAGGTACTGAAAAAATTATCTCGCTTGCCGCGTAAAAATTTACTTTAGGTTCCCTTAACTTTTCGATGTCTACAGGAAAGACGCGGACGGGTTTGCTAAAAGATGTGTATGACCCAAATGTCAAAACCGATGTCACCGCCCGAAATCTTGGCATTTTCGGCAGCAATGCAGTCAACTCTCTCTTCTTCTTCTCCTAAACTTTTTCCCATCATCTGGGGTCAATATTTAATATTTAGCTCTCCTTGTCTGTCTTTTCCATTTTTGTCTATCCTGCGCTGTTGCTGCGTCAATCTCGGTCTCCCTCAGATCTCTCAATACGATTCAATTTTGACGACCGGTTTGGCCTAGTGGGTAGTGACCCTGCCTACGAAGCTGATGGTCCCGGGTTCGAATCCTGGTAAGGGCATGTATTTGTGTGATGAGCATGGATATTTGTTCCTGAGTCATGGGTGTTTTCTATGTATTTAAGTATTTATAAATATTTATATATTATATATATCGTTGTCTAAGTACCCTCAACACAAGCCTTATTGAGCTTACTGTGGGACTTAGTCAATTTGTGTAATAATGTCCTATAAAAAAAAAAAGAATAATGCAGTCAATTCAATACGACTTATCAGTAAAAGCCTCAAAACCCTTTGTGATCACGTAAAAGGCGTTGCTGTTGAAAAGCTTAAAACATGCAGTAATGTCATCATAAACAGGTTTATTGCAAGTGCAACCGATATTATCGAGGAACAAGTTTCTTAACATGACATTTAAGGAAGTAAAAGAAGGAAGTTTTGCAGTTTAATCGGCGATATTCAGGGTAATGTGAACATAAACATTGACTACTCGTGCATGTAAGTAAACATAATATTTGCATGCTGTTCAGACACCGTGTTTCGCATAGGATGCGTCCCGCCACTCGTCATAAAGACGCTATCTGATCGCGATCAAGCGAACACACATACAAACAATTTTTTGTAACTTTTCGTTCAACTTATTAAAACGAGTTGTAACATCCAAGTGTTAAAATGATTGAAGAAGAATATAAACATGCCATACTATGGCGAATGTACGTGGGCAATTTTTTTTAATTTGGTAATTTTTCGAGCTTTTTCCATCCTAATAGGAGAAAAATGTCCTAGGTTTTTTATTTCCATTCCGTCATCCATTTTGCAGACTTTGTATGATGCTAACGGAATAGAAGGAACACAAAATGTATAGAAATTAAGAATCTTTTTTTTTTCTTCTCTAAGTATCGAAGGAGCTCCTGATTCGGAGTAGATTAACCTAAATGTAACATAAAGTAATGATTAGGTAGAGTCAATGTGAGGAGGAAGAGAAAAAGAAACACTATTAACTCAATATTTTATATTTGAATAATCTCAATAAATACCTAACGATTGTCAACACTTGTTAATGGGTGTATACCATACATCTAATTAAAATTTAAACTAAGAAAATTCGTGACAATTTAAAATTTTAAAAAATTACCATCGAAGACGTTATGTATCGTTAATTACATTACCACAATATTTGTAATATCGCGTCACTGATTAATTTATTTAAATATGCCCAGCTTGTCCTGAGATAACTTTGCCCTAACATTTTTAATGATTATTTCTTTAAGAAATATTTCTCTGAATATGAAAGAGTTAACATATTTAAGAGTACACAAAAATTAATAGTAAAATCTAAAATTCCCAACGGGCAAAGTTGTACATTTTTATACAATTTTAATTTTATGTTTACAAGGCGATATTGTTTTGAATATACGTGGTATTGTTAGTTAAACCGATATTCATTGTTATGCGGATAAATAAAGATATACATATCATTTTATAAACGTAACAATCTATAAACATGTTAATTAACTCTCTATAGCTAAACACTGATTTTCTTAATATTACAATGTAGATTACAGATGTTAAAAAAAGTTTTATTTTTATTTAATATACGAGTAAATTAATCAACTATATTGTTAAAATCACAATTGTCCTAATAATAAGCATTTAATATTATAATATATGCACAGAATAGACATCGACTGCGATTATAACCACAGTTTGAGCCGAATTTATTTGATTTACTTTAACAATGCGTGTTTGCCCATTAGACGATAATCTCACATTAATTAATTTAAAAAAAAACCGGCCAAGAGCATGTCGGGCCACGCTCAGTGTAGGGTTTCCGTAGTTAACTCTTCCGTCACAATAAGCTAAACTGGAGCTTAAAGTGTAATAAAGTGGTACCTTTCACCCGAGTTAAAACAATAGGCAAATTTTCATAATCAGTACATAATTAAAGTAAGTCCTTATTTAACTATGAAGGGAAACATTTTGCGATAACTCAAAAACAGCATAAAACTGATCATGTCCTCTATAGTTTTCATTTAATTGTATTTCTTAAGCTCTACTTCCACGATTTTTTTCATATTTTTTGGGCCTATGGGTTCAAAGTTAGAGGGGGGGGACAAATTTTTTTTTTCTTTCGGAGCGATTATCTCCGAATATATCCACTTCATCAAAAAATGTTTCTTGAAAACCCCTATTAGTTTTGAAAGACCTTTCCAACGATACCCCACACTCTAGGGTTGAAGCAGAAAAAAAAAAATTCACCCCCACTTTACGTGTAGGGGAGGTACCCTATAAAAAAATTAAATTTTTAGTTTTTATTGTACGACTTTGTCGGCTTTATTGATTTATATATCCATGCCAAATTTCAGCTTTCTAGCACTAACGACCACGGAGCAAAGCCTCGGACAGACAGACAGACAGACAGACAGACAGACAGACAGACAGACAGACAGACAGACAGACGGACATGGCGAAACAATAAGGGTTCCGTTTTATGCCATATGGCTACGGAACCCTAAAAATGATTTTAAAAGAGACAAATATATGCGAAATTATCATTCATATAAGGTCAAACCAATTCGAATTTACGATTTATGGCTTTGAAATAAAATGATGTACAATTTGTTTGTAAATAAATACAGATAAAAACAATTCAACTATTAACCGTTATTGTTCTTTTAAAGGTATTTTGGCAAATACGTATTTTGACAAATATCGATCATAATTAGTATTTTTTTATATTTTTTTAGGGCATTAAATGGAATTGTATTAATTATAAGAACTCGTAAATATGACATTAGTCAAGCTCCAAAATGGCGATCGTCTAAATAAAAGCCTAAGTGCATTCAGATTCAAACACATTATAGTACATTACGATACAAGTGCGAAAAATAGGAAATTCGAAACGAGTGGCGATAAATTAAAACACGACCGAAGGGAGTGTTTTAAATCGACACGAGTTGCGAATTACCTATTCGCACATGTATCGTACAACGTTTTACAGTACATATGGCCCTTTAAATGTTCGACACAGTAACGTAATATGCTACTTCTCGCACTAGTGCTATAAAGTAGCCCCATATGTACTGTAAAGGTTTTTATTAGCAACATCGTCCGGCAGAGGCGCGACCGGTGACATAACGATTACATTTCTGATTACATTGGTCGATGAATTGTGTAATCGTAACAACAGTAAATCACCAAACACGATCGAATATTCAGTGAGCTAGTAAATGACAAATAAGCAACACCGAATGCATTAAAAAAAGTTTTAAAATAAATTTATTTTTATATAGTGCGCAAAAATATTTATATTCTTTTCTTAGTTTAAAACAACATTTCCAGAAAATATGTTTATTTGAAATGTTTATCAGAAATTAATTTATTGATATGTCCTAAACGTTGTACTAGAAAAGCGTTTTTATGTGATTGTCCTTTTTCATAAAAAGCAACAATTATGATATTAGAAAAATAGGCGTATCAAAATGATTTTGAATATGATCCAAATTTGCTTTCAATATAACCGTATCTGTGACTTTATCCTTAACCTTTGTGAAGATAGCGTTTTTTTTCTCCGGTATTTTTTTCCCGAACCGTTTCTCTGAGCTCTATTTTTCTAATGCCATTTGCTATAAAAGTTTCTTTAAAACCTGTTGATTATATATTTCAGTTAAAATAAAGAGGTAGTATGATCGGAAGATAAAAATATTTCTTTTAAAATGTTACACCTAGCTATGAAAACATTGTAATGAGCCTTCCACGGCGTCGTTTGTTTTTCTATTTTATGTACATTTATAGAATAATTCCTCTCATTTTGACCTTTCTTTAATACTTACAATATTTTTAACTCTTTACGCCCTTATGTGATATCGGGTTAAATTTAAGCGTTTTCAATATTTAACGCATTCATTCAAAAAACATTGACGTCTATTTTAATTTAACAGAACTTTATGGAAAGAAATAAAACATATTTACGTTTTTCCTCAATTTTGCCAATTATTATTGAATTAACTTTGAAACCAATTTTTTGCCCGTTATAAAAAATTACATAGGATTTAACACCAATTAAAGCACTCTAAAAATGATACGACAATATCGCTTTTTTATGTTTAACTTAGAAAATATAAAGTTATTAAAAATAATACAGGCAAAGGTTTAAGTTTTTTGATAATCGTCAATATTTTACGATTATTTTTGTTGGTAAACGCTTAAATACGCCCTTCTGGATATGCCGAAATAAAATGATGATCACTAGCTAAGCATTCAGCAGCACACTAAATTAACACTATAAATACATAGCAAAAATAATTAAAAAGCCTTCCAAGAGAGGTTATGCGAAACACCTACGCGAAAATACGACGGTAAAAAATATATAGTTCTTAGCTAATTAGATTTTTATAAATCTGAATCCGATTCGAAACGTTTAAGATCGCTTAAACGTTTTATTCTTATTCTTATGTACAGGTTTTTACTGAACGTTCTCTTTAATGTCACTATTTCCACCCACTTTGAGTAGGTATGTTTTTTTTTAAATTGCTCTCCGAGAAAAAAAAACATTTATAGAAGACCCAATAATTATTCTTTAAACTTTAACGCAAAAAAATACCGTCTATATATATTGTATCAATTTTAAATTTATTCTTCAGTTTTTTTGCGCAGTACTTTAGTATTTATTATATATAACTTAAGATTTCAAAGAAAACCAGAATACAAGGCCTGACTTTAAGTAAGCTTTCCTTTTTGTCAAAGAGAACAAGAAATAATTTTCAACTGTTTTCAAAGCTAGTCCTAAGTAAATAGATTTCACAAATACTCGATTTCTTTGCGACATGCAATGCGTACCAAATAAGCGTTAACTAGTCCCAACCAGTTGACTGATGCAACACACAATAAAAACAATAAAAAACGACACTTTATAACCTACAAAACGACTAAAAAATTACGTAAAATTGCTTGATGAAATCCTTCAATGCGTCAAGTATAGATGGAATCAATTTTTAATTCTAGACTATTTATTATTTACCTTAACAGACATTCTACTAACTTTATCCTATTCTGATTGGCTTTAGGTTCTAAAATCGGATTTAAAAGCTCAGTAGGACTTAATAAAAAAATAGTCTAACATACTGTTTTTGAATGCAACTAATTTAGGTATGTATAAACATTCAACTGACTATATCTATGACAACAAACTACAAATTATGGCACAAAATCCTGAGTTTTATAATTTTATTTTTGCATATAAGTGCTTAATATATAACAATTAAACTCTCGCGTTTTGTATATATATGTACCTTGAAACGTCGGGTAAGGTAAAACTAATAAAATTATGTCGCGTTACACCCCTTTAAATCACTAATTACGCATATTTTTTTTAAAGCATCGTCACTTATATGTATAAAGCATAAAAAACAGTTGCAACATTAACTCTATGAGATATACCAGTGACTTCTGATCGTCTTTATTAAGATAGTATACAATATGTTGTGAATGGTGTGATATATCACATATAGTATATAAATACCTACAGAGAAAAACACTATATAAAATTAATGACACATCATTGCCAAAGTTGAATTGATTATAATGGTTATGTACAAAACAAAGTTTATTGAGACAAGATAGTATACAATATACTATAGATTTTTGCTATAAATATAATGATATATAATTTATTTATTAATGATGTTACATGTTGTAATTACCAAGAATCAAATGAAATGAAAAGAAGGCGGCAAAATGTTTATAGAAATGCTTTTCTGAGTGCCTGACAAAGATATTAAGGCAAAATCTCCGCAGAGACAGAGACACTCAAATATTTATAAACCTCAGGACTATGTTGTCATCATCAAGGTTAATCGGGTACACCTATTCTACGTTCTCTATAAATCCTTATATAAATTGTATACAATATTTTGAGATTTTGATGATTTTTCCATTACCATCAACACCGATGAACTACGGAATGTATAAGCTTTACATGTAACAACAAGCACTTTAAATCTAACTTTATCTTTTACATATACGTATTCTTTATCATAACTTCATGATTATTTTTATATTCAAATTAATAGAAACAGGACATCCGACTTCTACGGATTACCTATAAAAGATTATAACCGCCATTTTTTAATTTAAAAAAATCAATTCACATTGACCATTTCGATTTTCATTTTTGTCAACTTTGCCATTTAACATTACTTTTACACTCACCTAAAATTGACCAACCATGACACGTTCGTCCTATTTGTTACATTTCTATTAATTAATTTAGAATTTCAGTTATAAAAGCATAATTCTATTAGATAAAATTATAATTAACCAAGAATCCAGAAACAGGATCATAATAAAAATGCAAAATCAAATGAAAAACGAGTACTCACTTATTCAAAATACATACAAGGTATAAATTATATACCCTGAAAATTGTCTTACGCACGATTTTTTCTTCGACTAGCATAGTATTACTTTTACCCAACAATAACAGCCCATTCTAAAATATGGCAAAATTGCATTTTTCTAGTCTCGGTAATAATTTGGCAGTATCCAAATACAATCTTTTAAATTTTTTTAATTAATTTGTGCCAGCCCTTTTAACTTTAAAAACTTTTCTTGCCTTTAATTATTTATCTATTTATGGGCAATGTTAAAATAAGATCAGGGTAAATAAAATAATATTGTGATATAAATTATATTCATTTTCGCAAATATAAAATAAAAACTACTTTTTTCTTTGTGCGATGCGAACTCGACATTTCCCGTATATTTTCTACATTTTAACAATTATTTTATACCTCTAACAATTTATTCAAATCTTAACATTGATTCAACTTTTAAGCTTAATGAAATTTTCATACAAACATATTGTATGAAAAGAAATACTCGAGCTGAGTTAAAACTAATTCTACGTTACTTTAAAGAGTACTGTGCGATAAAATTTAAATTAAATAAAGTTTTTTTAAAAGCATTGACAGATACAAACTTTATTGTTATCATAATCATTCGCTTTTGTTTTCAAAATTTTCAGTATTTGTCCTATTCCGTACTTTTTATTAAAACTTCTAATTGGTGTGACGAATACCGAAAATATAGAAAGACCAAAGCGACTAACCCATGAAAACAGATCAAAGAAAAAAGTCGTGCACAGCGTCAAGTGAGATTTCAGAACGGATTTTACCGTTAAACCTTTAACCGCTCAGTCTTATGACGTTTTATTTTCATTGCCGACAAGATCCCTGAACTAAAATAAATATTTCTATAAAAAAATCATGATACTATCATATTTCTCTAAACACACGACCTATTTCAATATTATTTACTTTGCCCCACAGTCATTAACTCTATGGGCAAAGTCGTCTTATTTTTCCTCTCTGATGTTACACCAGTTATATTTTTAAAAACATTCAAGCATTAGATGAAAAAGAGTAACCGATTCCTTAAACTTTTTTAGGGTATTATTAATTTAATATTCTTTGAAACATTAAGTGTAAGGATAACCTTTTCAAACATCTAACTCGTCTGTAAATTAATAGCTATTAATAACTAACAATGACAGGATGAATGACTTACTTTTTAAATACAAGTTACTGCATTTAATACAAGCGCTCTGTGTGTTGACACTCACACTTACTACGTATGACTTAACGTACCTCTTTACTTAGATTCAAATGATTCAATACACGCGTATTATCTTGACGTTCTCTGTTGTAACTCTCCTAAGCAAGATTTCTACGACTTATCGGGTTTGAATACAATTATATCAAAAACTGATATCTTTTCCTAAATTTTAAGAATTATTCGTAAGGTTGAGAATCTAATGTAACGTGGTATAATAACCTTCATGAATTCATCATACTAAAGTACATTTACGACTCAATAAACGGCTCAGAAGTCAGAATTAAGATTCAATGAATTGTGGTTTAGCAATAAGAGTTAGATAAACGTAGCTTTCATGGAGTACCTAATCAAGTCTATCACTGTTATCAGACTAAAATAGATTTAAGACACAAAAACTCAGAGTAGTAAGTCATCAGATGTAGGTTCAAGACTCAATAAGTTATTTGAAAATAACAGTCACATACTCGTAGATAGCGGCTTTCAGGCAGTCGATTCAAAACTTCTACGCGCCGAGACTCACGGTTCGTAGTCGCTTTCATTCAGTCATCAGACTAAATTAGATTCAAGATCACAATGAGTTATACGGCCCGAGACATGGTAGCTTTCATCAGACGATTTACATCAGTATATTTAAGACATATGCTTAATGATTTGAATAGCTTTACACTCAAATGTCATAAAGCCTTCATCCCGCAAGTTTCAAGACTAAAGCTAAATACGCGTGTATTGCAGTAGTTCAGGAGTCCTGCCGACGACTGTTACTTTAACAACTTATTCCGGCTTCAGGCGGTGCCACTGCACGATGGTCTGCCGAGGTTTGGTGATCATGTCCTGCCAGTGCTTGGTTTCTGTGGCGCCGGAACCGTTTTTCCCTGTAAGAAATACATTTAATGAACAAAGGAAGCTGGAGTAACAGAGTAAAATTTGAGGAGCGAAACTGCCAGGAGCCAGAGGAGACAGCAGTTCACATCTGCTGTTTCTGTGGACCACAAATGTCAAAACGAGTAACTATTTAGGGCGGTACGTATTGCAACCTTAGGAGACCACATTACAGCGCAAAGTATATGGAAATTTCTAGATTCAACAGGCATTATTAAAGAAGGGAGCGCCACTAGATTTCTACTGGTCGGTGTGGTACTTAAAAAGGGTACGTATTTTTGTACGAGATGATAAAGAAGAATAATATTGAACTGACCGGCCAAAAGTATCATTTGAAGATTTAGACGATGATAAATAAGATATTCAACATACCGGCCAAAAGTATCCGTCCAATGAGCTCATTCCTCCCAATATTATCGAAGTCCATGACCTGGACATCGAGCGAGCATTCACGGATCTTCTCCCAAGGGACGTTGAACGAAAAGGCGTCGTTAAAGACGGGGTTGAGTGTGCATTTGAAGATGGCGGTCTTGCGTTTCTCGATGCGCTTGTCTCCGAACTGCAGCCATACTTTCACGTACGGATCTGAAAGTTCACAAATGATTTTGTTACAAATAATGAAATAATTTAATAGGTTGACACATTCAAATCCGCAACGTAGGCTTTGTCAGGTGGGTAAAACCATAAAGGTCAGGTATTTGCAATTGTCAGCTTTTGCGAATAACTGACAGGCCGATATCGTCCGGCGAATTGGCAATCAGTCGGCTCCTTAAATCCGCAACAGACGTCGTCATTACAAACAATAAAGCTGTCCACATCAGGCTTTCGTTATTTTCCCTTATGCTAATTATTGTAATATAAGTAATTCTGGTGGCCTAAGCGGTAAGAGCGTGCGACTTCCAATCCGGAGGTCACGGGTTCAAAGTTCAAACCCCGGCTCGTACCAATCAGTTTTTCGGAACGTATGTACGAAATCTCCTTCTTCTTCCTCGCGTTGTCCCGGCATTTTGCCACGGATCATGGGAGCCTGGGGTCCGCTTGACAACTAATCCCAAGATTTTGGCGTAGGCACTAGTTTTTACGAAAGCGACTGCCATCTGACCTTCCAACCCAGAGGGTACAACTAGGCCTTGTTGGGATTAGTCCGGTTTCCTCACGATGTTTTCCTTCACCGAAAAGCGACTGGTAAATATCAAATGATATTTCGTAGATAAGTTCCGAAAAACTAATTGGTACGAGCCGGGGTTTGAACCCGCGACCTCCGGATTGCAAATCGCACGCTGTTACCGCTAGGCCACCAGCGCTTATGTACGAAATATCATTTGATATTTACCAGTCGCTTTTCTGTTAAGGAAAACATCGTGAGGAATCCGGGCTAATCCCAATAAGGCCTAGTTTACCCTTTGGGTTAGAAGGTCAGATGGCAGTCGCTTAAAAACTAGTGCCTTCGCTAATTTTGGGGATTAGTTGCCAAACGGACTCCAGGCTCCCATGAGCCGTAGCAAAATTCCGGCACAACGCGAGGAAGATGATGATCATTAATCATTAAATAATACACTCAAGCGATTTTTAAATAGCCTAGATTTAGGCAGTGCCAATATTCCCCTTTAACCTAACAATCAGGAGCCAGACAACAAAAAAATGAAAAATGGAAGGTCCTTCGGAACCCTAAAAAGGGGTGTCATTAATGTCATCATTCAACGCAGACGGCGCCGAAGAAGCATTATCCCAACTTTTTCCAGACAAATTTACTCAATTATTCACTGAGAATACATATTTCAACAAAATCCGTCGTCAATTAATTTCAAACAATGATAGCTCTGAATTGAAATATATTTCAATGAAAAGAGGAATTTGGATCAATAGGAACCGTTTAAAAAAATTGTGTGGTTGTGTGGCGGCGACTAGGATGACTCTCATCACGTGATGTACTAGGGGAGACCGAGGTGAGTTAAAACAGAGATATATTGAAACAACGTCAATTTTGTGACATCTAGAACCGTTAACGAGCAAATAAACGATGTTTAGCCTTGTCCCACCGTCCGCTGGTCCCTAAAGCGCATGGGACACAGCATCCAATTCGCACGTCGCCCCGATGTGTGTGCGAAACAACGCTATGCGCGTATTAAAGCGACATCTCGTTCACACGTCGGAGCGACTTACGAATCAGATGCAGTGTGCCATGCGCCTAAATATGCGGCCTTGCCTCAAGACGATTATACATACCACAAAATTAGCGTTGTTTTAACTCACCTTGAGGGGACAATTTTTTTTCTTTCGGATTGATTATTTCCTAAAATATAAACTTTACCAAAAAATCGTTGTTGGAGACCCATATTCGTTTTAAAAGACCAACGATACCCCACACTACTGGGAAAAAAAAAACTGTTGCCATGCATGATCATGATATGTATCTATATCAAATTGTAGCTTTCTAGTACTAACGATCACGGAGCGAAGCCGATGACGGACGGACAGACGGATATGACGAAACTATAACGGTTTCTAGGTGACAAAAAAAATAAACAATCAAATAATTAGTAATTTTCGTAAAACATACTCAAAATCTTCTTACCCCTTTTTACCCCTTGTTGTTCTCTAAGTAAAATTTAAACCTCGTTTGCAAACGTCTGGAATAACAACACTGGACTTCATTTATTTTCAAGGCATCATAAATCAAGATGGCGTCTTCTAATTAGCTGGAAGCTTCATTTGGAGGAGATCCGAGTAATAACCATTTATTAAGGGACTGATCTTAGTATATAAATATAAACAGCTGTGTAAACTAACAGAGTAAGTAGATAAACTTCGAGGGTTGATTTAAACAGGCTTCTTCGTAAGATACACTCGCCATTATTATAGTCGGAGACTATAAATTGAAATAAATGTTATATACTAAGAAAAAGCTACCAAGGCCTCCAGTGCCCCAGGCTGGAATCAAACCAGCGTCTTCTGCTATCGCGGCAGGTGCCTGAACCATTCGGTCACCGGGGTCACGACGGCATAGGTTGAATTTTTCTGAATGCTTATGGCGTCCCCAGTGTACTAGTTCGCGACGCATACATAGTTGACGACCTGCCTATGAGGCCAATGGGTTCAAATCCTGGTAAGGGCATGTATAATGTATATGTGTGATGAGCACGGTTATTTGTTCCTGACATATCGTCAAATTCTTATAGTGAAAGAATTAGTAGATTTCTCACCAAGAAATACGCTCTGTAAGAAATATGGTAAGAAAAGCGCTGGTAGACCAACGGTCAAAGCGTGCGACTTGCAATCCGAAGGTCACGGGTTCAAGCCCCGGCTCGTACCAATGAGTTTTTCGGGACTTATGTACGAAATATCATTTGATATTTACCACTCACTTTTCAGTGAAATAATATGGTTAGGAAACGAGGCTAATCCCAATACGCCCCATTATCCCCTCTTGTTTGAAGGGGAATTCGCTTTCGTAAAACCTAGTGCCTACGCCAATTCTTGGGATAAGGTGCAAAGCGGACTCCGGGCTCTCATAATCCATCGCCAAAAGCCAGGACAAAAATCCTTGCTGTTTTTCTTATTTTTCGCAACTGTATTAAAAAACGTCGTTCGATACACGCGTGAATGTCATTCTTCACTCGTGAAGTAATGACATATTTTCTATATTTTATTAAACGGGCGTATCTTTTTTTACGTTAGCTTACAAGTTTTATTTTTTCACATCTTCAAGAGACTGTAGACTTGAGTATATGGTTTTAATTTCAACTCGATACTTCCACGCGTTCCCGAGATAAAGGGTTTTGACAGACAGATAGACAGACAGACGGACGGACAACAAAGTGATTCTGTAAGGGTTCCGTTATTTTTTGAGGTACGGAACTATAAAAATGAAGAGTGAGGACATGCTCACCTGATTTCCCGTTAATATCCTTGGCCTTCAAGTTCCTCGCCTTCAGCAGCGTCAGTGTGAGCACGGAGTTGCTCGGATGGTAGCACAGCGAGGTGAGCAGCTCGCCGCATTTGTCCTTCGCTGGCGGCTTCAGAGCCTTCCAGAAAGATGGCTTCTCACTTAGATCCACCTGGAATTTTATTGTAAATAATGTTATTGAGCCACGGATATAATAGATATGATATGATATGATATTTATTGGTAAATATTTATATTTACAAGTAATTTTATCTTGTCATAGATTTTACATTGGATGTCTATCACATTATTTGATTATTTACTATACTAAAACTAGATAAAATAAGATTACATAAGATAATTTAAGATAACATAAGATAAGGAATGATAATTGAAGAATGTTGCTGGCCTAGCGCTAAGAGCATGTGACTTCAAATCTGGAGGTCGCGAGTTCAAACTTCAAACCCCGGCTCGTACCAATGAGTTTTTCGGAACTTATGTACGAAATATCATTTGATATTTACCAGTCGCTTTTCGGTGACGGAAAACATCGTGAGGAAACCGGACTAATCCCAACAAGGCCTAGATTACCCTCTGGGTTGGAAGGTCAGATGGCAGTCGCTTTCGTAAAAACTAAAGCCTACGCCAAATCTTGGGATTAGTTGTCAAGCGGACCCCAGGCTCCATGAGCCGTAGCAAATTGCAGGGACAACGCGAGGAAGAAGAAGAAGAAATATCGTAGATGGGATCACAGCGGAATCAAAATGAATGTCAACTTTGACATGTCGTTATCGATCTTTTAAAGATCTTTCCAGGATCTTAAGCGTGTCTTCTCCTCTTCCTCGAATCGGGCCGCATAACATGTTAATAAATCTGCATCAGGGACTCCTGTAGCAGTGCTGTGCTAAATCCTGTCGTGATTATGTCGTTATTGTTGGTCCAAGGGCACCCCATAAGATCCCTCCACGCCTTCATAGGGTCTCCACAAGATCCTTCCACCCCTTTCTATTATGAGCAACCGTCTTGGCCTCTTTCCAGCTCAGTCCTACAGCTCGCAGCTCGTTCTCTGCGCTCCACCTCCAGGTGTATACGGGGCGTTAGCGGGCTAGCTTTCCGCCTAGAGGCCGCCACTCAAACGCGATACTGGCGCTGTTCGCAGCTCCTCTTCGAAGGGAATGTCAGATCCATCTCTATTTCCGCAGCCCTACTTCTTGGGCGATCGGAGGTTGTCGGCACATATTCCACAAATCCTCATTTCTTATGGTCTTCAGGCAGAAAATGCGGAGGAAAGACTGGAGGGACTGCCGCAATTACAATATAACTTTAATGCTAACCTGGCAAAGTGGCAAAAAGACTTCTCCAATGGAGTCATCCCTGGAGAAGCGATCGTAGTCGAATACGTGAAGATGCAGTACCTGAAATAATAAAAAATAAATATATTATAATGCTTTAGTGGAACTATTAAAAAAAACCTACGGCTTAACCTGACACCGAATTGAGAAAACCATACCGAATGTATACTATTACCGCCTTATTAGGTGTTATATACAGTTCCCTATGCCGAGGATGCATGGAAAATAGCCTCTCATGTGTCCTGGAATGCAGCGTAGTGGCTTCATATAGGACAAAACATCTCGAATCTCCGAGAGACCACCCAGAAGTCCTCCTCAATATTGTTTGATAGGATTCCTTGAGGAGTTGGGCTGGCAAGACTAGCCTACCTCCCACCCCGTCACGCAAAATAGCCGCTAGTCATCGAGTTGCGGATAATTCCCGGGCTACAATACAATACCCCCTTTCATAACACGCCCTTATAATTATTCACGTCCTTTAAAACTATTAATTCCATAACAATTTTCTTCCGTCATATTTCAAATTAAGCCCTTTTTTAAATATTATCACAAATAAACATAAAATAAGTTTAACCCCATTTAAAATTTGCAATGATGTTTCATTCTTATGCTTATTCAAGGGAGTTTAATGATATAACATTTAATGACGGGGTGGTTTGCAAAAAGTATTTTCCACCCTAATTTGCATTGTATTACACAGCTGATAGCAGTAGAATGTTTCATTTCATCACATCAACGAGGACAATGTTTTGGTGGTTGTGCGTATAATACACCGTACGGTACTGATAAACAAGTAGGTGTAGGGACATAATATTGTATAATCTGATGATATATTATTTGGCCATATTGTGGGTTTTCAGTGCTATTAATTTATTTTACTGGCATCCTTCAATAGATGTTAAAATCCATCGAACAAGAAGAAAATGAAATATTTCGCAATTAAAAAGGATCTTCCAGATGAAATATTTTGATAACAATAAAACATTCACACCTTTAGTCTGTTTTGATAATTAAATTTCGTCATTGGCTTCGTAAGAGGAATAAAGGACAGGACAAAGGATCGCGTAGCATTCCAATAGGTAAATAATGTTTTGAAATTCTTCGTTGACTGATATGGACTGATATTTTATTTGACTGACTATATATGACGGAAGCACATTATTGCCATACGTAAGCAGTAAGCTGCTTGTAGCAACTCTATCTCAAGTCCAAATAGAATCTTGTCAGGCTTTCAACGTCAAACAGTGATTGAGGTATACACACGGAATATACTTTTGTTTGAACTCAATTTAAACTTTCATCTTCTCTGAATAATAATTAATAAGTCTCTCTAAGATATGAATTCAGATTGCCTCCCTCTGAGGTTGGTTCCCAAGCGTTAAGCAAAAATAATGACAGCCTTAAGTTGCTACATTGGTAAAACCACTCTACCTCTTTTATTCCTAGACAATATAAAGTTAATAAAGTTTGTTGCCCCAAAAGGTTAAATAAGAGTGTGTTGCTTGACTTGATGTAACCTAAGTGACTACCCTGTGGAACTCTAAATAAACTTTAGAGCATACCCGAATTTGCTTTCGAATCTAACGAAATAACGGTACTTTTTCTACAAAATTCCATTCCGTGAGAAAACGTTTTCCACTAACTAAATCTTAACAAATGACTTTGATTTTGATGTCGATCGCTGTAGCATAATATATTCTAGGTCTATAAGTTTCGCTTTTTTTGAATGTATATATTTTTCTATTTTTATATCTACGTACTAAAAAACCATGGAGAATGGAAAATATTTAAGTGGAAAAATGTTTTCTCTTTGTGGTATATTTCCCTCTTAATTAACAATTCATAAAATAAAAACAATACAGGCCCAAAGTGGCTACCCAGTGGAACTCCAACATTTAGTACTAAACTCACCCGACTTTGCAGCTTTTGTATAGGAAAGCCTTCAAAGTAGAAGGTCTCATTCCACCGCGGGTTCAGAGTTCGTCGCTTGATCTTGGTTTCCAGCCGATGTTTCTTGTCTGGGAGGAGCGTCACTCGGACGTAAGGGTCCGAAGTGCCGCTTAGATCTTTTGCAGGTAGCTCCTTGCCCTGTAAAATCATGTATACTAAAATGATATCCATAAAGTTACCCCTAAATTCTTACAAGCGTCGATAAGCACAGAAAACCAAAATACAAACAGAAGATACCAGAAATGGAGTGGCATTTGCAACTATTTTCTGAAGACGGTGTTTTTATAAATGCTTATAAAGTTTTTTTTTATAATAATAGCAAACTTCAAATGTCTTGAATTTAAATCTTTGTTTAACACGGGAATTGTAGGAAATTATTTCCATTATGTTTGAACGTGATACTTGTGTGCATAAAAAATAACACAAACCGAGCAGCATAAGTATTTTCTTTTGTTGGTACAAATAATTTACACAAACGTACATTAGATGTGAGAATTGAAGGTAGTAATAACAAAATGGTCATTGCCAATTGTCAAAATTGGAACATTTAAATTTTCTTTAATATTGTCAGTTGCTTGAAGGTTCCCTGTCACACACGAGAGTAACAAATATTTTTGTGACCCGTTTTAATAAATAAAAAGAATACAGAAGTGCACTTATAGGTATACAGATAAGCTTTCAGGTACCAATGTAGGTATAGCTTTTAATCTAATATAGGTTTTTACAATCAAGTCTAGTCCGTCTAAGTAGGCCGTGCACAGACATTTAAGTGCAAAAATGGAAGTAAATTTTCATAGGAGTTCAACGTTAATGGTGGTACTTCCACACTCTCTCACTGGAAAGTCTGTGGAGCTTGGCACGACTCTAGATTACGATTTCTATATTATGTTTAGACTAGTGTCCATTATATAGATTGGATAGGTAAATTAATATCAGTGGCCCAAAGACACTCCCTTGTGGGACTCCATGTCCTTGTGACTAATGTTTTATCGCAATTTGTAACAGCGTAATGGGAAGTTGCCTCGAAGTTGCAAATTATCATTAATCATACATATTTAAGTAATAAACCTAAAGCACTTGCTTCGTGTTCCAACGATTTTGTCTTATCTTTTCCTTTTTAATTTTAATTAAAATTAATTAAGCTTAAAATTGTATAAAGAGTGATCACCAAACTAGTGGCGAATAAGGTATAATTTATCTAGATAAGGCGATGTTATGACCTAAAAGCGAATTCACAAAGGGGTTTACATATATATCACCATAAAATTTAAATTTGGAAAATTCAACGAATTGAGAACTGTAAAATCAGTCAACTATATTCCAGTATATCTATGGTTCATAAGTTCAATATTTTGCGTTAAAAGTACGACATTCAGATAATAAATTAAGTTCTAACAAGCAGAAACGTCTGCGAATGATGCTATTAATCTTAGAATAAATTCAAAAGTGGTAAAATTACTGCCTTGGGTGGGACTTGAATACACGGCCTCTGGAATTCAACATACAATGAGACTGAAAATCTCCTCGTTATAATATCATAGGCAAAGTCAATTATCTAACATAATGAGTGTATTCCTAAATAACTATTTACAGAAATAAGTTTAATGTTTCATTATCTTACTGCTGTTAGAAGATCTAAACATATTGTTACGACATCGAATTTGGACGAACACTAGCCCCTAAGGCACAGGTGCTTACTTACCTAGGGGTCAAAAGTTTGGCCACCCCATACTGTCATGTTTGTACAAACTTTTGTGTACTGTGTTCTTTATGTAACGTGCTCTTTTATGTACAATAAAGTTATTATATTAGGTATATTATATTAAGTCTCACCCAAGGCAGTAATTTTTCCACGTTTAAATATATTCTATGCTCAATAGCATCGTTCGCATACGTTTCTGTTCGTTAAAAACTGTGTAACTGGTGAATTTTCAATATGACTTGGAGCTCTGGTAGCCGTTTAAGAAGTGTAACGTTCTTACGGTAGATTTCGCTAGGATCCCTAGACCCATATGGTGGGAAAATTTGCTGGTTATGGATGAGGTCTTGGTCACTCAGTTGGAAGAGCGCCGGAGTATCTATCCAGAGGCTGTGAGTTTCAAGGCAGTAATTTTTCCACTTTAAAATTTATTCCTATAATAGTCACGATTGAACCAAGTTATATGAGTTCAAACCAAAGTTTGGACCAAAGTCATCAACCATTAAGCATAGTTGGGTGATTTTAGGAAACCTTCTCCTTGAAAATCTGAAAGATGATTACGCATGGCAACTCACCTGAATGATCCTCAATATAAGCGTCGTATTCTGGAAATCGTACTCCAGCGAGAAGTGTATCTGGCCGACGTTCTCGCTGGGCTCGCTGTTATCGATGTACATGTCCACCAGCGAGATGGACCGGTTCTGGAGGAACGCCATCTGTCAGCCAGAGTAAGGTACTTGAAGCGTCGTGTGCACAACGCAACGATAGAGCGTTTAAACTGAACTATTTTAAAATTACGATTTTTATGACAGAAATACTAGGTCGGATTTAAACTTACTACGATTTTCACACATTATTATTTACATATAATTAAGTGTCAAAATTACCTTTGACGTTTCGACTTCAAGAGAAAGGCTCACAACGTCGGGATGTATATTTTTAATAAATATATTATTTTTAAATTTCTGTTTTTCAAATAATGTGACAAAATTTTTGTTGTAATAAATATTTGGTGTAATTTTCGTCATCAAATTCGTCAAACTTATTTCAAAATCAAAGAGTTACAACAAATAAATTTATACAAAATATTTGATCGTTAAAACGTCGTATCCATGACTTTCAATTAAACAGTTAGTTTCAAGTAAAATTTGATTTATTTAGTGTATAACTCTTTAATAGTTTATTTAAATAATAGTCAGTTTAAACACTGTTGGAATCACAAAGTTTTTGTAAAACATGTGCATCAAATCAATTCACTCTTTTGCAGCATAATGAGAAATACTACAGAAATCAAAACTTTCATCTAGGTTTTGGTAGTATTTTTCAAACTCGATTGCTATGGCGTCACTTGACACGTGTCATCTCCATATCCTTAATTTATAACCTAAAAATGCCAAATGTGGCAAAATTGTATTGAAATGACACCTGTCACCTATCGAGTTTGAAAAATACGATAATTTTGTAAGCTTGGGTATTCTTGCATTTTTAGGATATCAGTAATTATATAGTATTTATTATAGGTAACTTAATTTCGTAGTTTATTTTCTTGGAAACTCTTTATGTTTATAAAATAAAAACTGATGAAACCATCAATTGATAAATTTTACTTAAAAATGATTCAAACAAAAAAAAAAAAGAATTTTGCAAGGAGTAGACAAGAAAAAAAAAATGTATCAGTTTCGAAGGAGGAATACAATACCAATCTTAAATTATTCGATGAATATATATCGATGCTGTTTGTCGTTTTTCTAATTGTGGTAAAGGATTATCTGGCATTTCTTTTTATATGAATTAATTGGAGAAAGGGGTGTCAATCTTCTTAACGTTATTTTTTTCTAAACCATCTTTTTCAAATATTAAAATAACTACTTAAGTTTAAAATTAATGAAAAGTGACCAGTTATTATACATATGTATCATTAATGAATTAAATAACAATATTTGGTAGTTTGGTACATACCTACACAAGTTAATAGAAGAAAATCTAAGTAAGACGTACAAAATCGAATTAAAATCCGTCCAAGCTAACAATGCACCGATGTTCAGAGTACAAAACATGGTAGTGTCATAAACGTCATATTTTCATAGTAAATTGACATTGATGACATTGCCACACTTTGTCACGCATAGTTTGCTTATTCCGGCTCTAGTTTATTTCAAACATGAACCACAAAGGGTAAGTTTCTAAAGTTTAAATTTAACTAACTTAATTCTCTATTTATGTTCTATAATAACCTCCAACAATTTTAACCTTTAAAGCGATTAAACTCTGGAAGCTCTACTCAATTATAAGTTTTGAAAGGCTTAATACTATGGGTTAAATGTGAGAAAATGCCAGATATCCTTGTAACTTTGTCCGCAACTATAAAATACAATAATTTTAGACGAACGCTGTTTCACGAGGAACCCATTTTTTTTTAATAGTGTGTTCCCGATCATATTTAAAGGCTAAAATGTCCTGTACACTTTTTCTGGTATTTGCCTAGTTTTAGAGTTAATGCCAATTGAAAAAAAAACCGTATTTTTATTGTTACATAGTTCTAAACGATTTTTGGATGGCGATGTTGCTATTATGGGACGTAGTCTAAATATCCCCATTAATAGATGTAAAAAAGTGACAAATAACACTTTTTGAAAAAACTATGTTTACGAAAAAAAAGTAGAAATTCATTAGAGTGACAGGTTTACCCATAACATTTGTATTTATGAATAAAAAAAAATTAAACAAAACAATCGTTTTTGCAGTAATTGATCTAAACACAAATAACATATTTTGTTGTTATACCTATCTATTGTTACATTATTAATATTACTTTATAATTTTAGTTCTATACTAATAATTTATTCTAGTTAATTTTATATGATTAATAAAGTTTTACGTTAATGTTAAGCATTTTTAGGGATTCTCAGTCTCGTTATAATCAAGTGACAACAACCAGATATTCGATTAATTAATTCATTTGCTGTAATTGATCTAAACTCAAATAATCCTCTGGAGTTGCAGGCGTAAATAGGCTACGGAGACTGCTTACCATCAGGCGGGCCGTATGCTTGTTAGTATAAAAAAAAAATATATATTTTTTTTTTCCTTCTTTTAGCCTCAGAAATGCGTGGTTAAAATCTTTCGGGTTCCTCGTGATATACCGTGTATAATCCCAGCATTTTTAGTTGATGACGTACATACCTAGATCGATCTGTATATTTTATTGCCTAGCTTGCTCTATCTTTCGTGTATCTAATGAGCGCCCAAAAATTAATACTTAATAATATAGGTAGCTAATTTTATGCATTAGGTATATTTGCCGTCAACAGCTAAGAAAAATAATCTAGTTAAAAAATGTCCGGAATAATAAATAAAAATCTATAATTCCATTGAACTGTTTCGCTATTGTACATTCTAAGGTATCTCGATATCGTAAAGTGAACGAAATTCCTATTCATGCTTTACAATATTAATTTACATGCAAATATTTGAATTACAAGAAAAAATAAATTTTATTTAGTAATGAATAAAATGGGAAATCTATTTAAAGGGTTCTATTCTATTTAACTATTTTAATCACTCTGTATGCCCATCAATACTTTTGTCATTAAATAATTCTAAATATAGAAAATATGTTATAAAAATAAAATTATTAATACAAGAAGGGCCACATTTACAAGAAAAACTGTATGCGCCTGTCAAATTTCACGAGCAATAATTTATGCATTCAATATTTCACTCTTGAGCGTAGTAGGCGCAACTAGTTTGGGAGCTAACGGGACCAAAACTATGACGGAATAATAACCTCATAAGACCCACTTTCCTACCCGTTGTACTAGAGTTAGAACAAACTCTGCACAGACTGTGCAAGTGTTAAGTAAATTTCATAGAAGTTTGACGTTTAAAATTACACTTGCACAAAATATACATTTGTGCAATTAAAATCGCTTCCAATTAAGCTTCGTCTAACACTAATTAAAAACCATTTTTAAATTGGAACAGAAATGCATTTCTTTTGTCTCTCTCGATTTCAAAACGAATGAAAATCAACTATATTTCCTTCACTATTGCCTTCAAATTATTATTTTTTGTATGGTGGGCGTTATAAGTATAACATTGAGAATATTTTAATAACTAGAAGTCAGTTAAAGTTGTGCAGATAATATTAATTATTTTTAAACTAACATTTTTTTTTAATTTATTTAAGGTCGCTTTTTAACAACAAAGGTCATTAGCGACCACAAAACAATTACAATTTTTTATATATATCGATTAATTTTATAAACCTGAGTACATGTAAATATCCATCATTTAAACAATCACTTAGAGGCTGTCTACACCCAATGTCCTTGAAATTGATGTTACTTAAACAGTTTTTTAAGAAAGACTATTTGTTTTAGTCAAGTAAGAAAAATATATGTTCATATTAATTATATTTCAAAGACCGTGGTTGTACTCGATACATGATTGAACGAAATCGGCTCGATAGAAAATAATTGCAAAGATTGGTCTTAAAATCACAATTAAACGGTTTTATGTCTTTATTGTTTTGACTTATGGGTCTGCAATTAAAATCACAATTTCAAAACATTTATATCTAAACCGCTATTGAGTAAAATATTACACTAATAATCCACTTTTTTTTATTTAAATATTTTTCTTATTATTCCCTTGCCCAGGCCCAGTAACATGCGACAGTGCTATCTCATTTACTCCGATACAAATAGACAGGGTGCGCGCTTTAGGTATTGACAGCCTCTTAAGGTGTTAGGCAACTTACAGATTTCTTTTTCTTTCTTATACATGATAATTATCGTGACTTGATATTACATAGGAAAATACTTCTCGCATGCCTCTATTTCCTTAATTGTCACCTGACACAAACAAATATCGTGTCGAATAGACGCAAGTTATGATGACAGATCGCTATTAATTACAAATAACCCCGAAACTCACTTGTCACAATAATAAGCCATTTCTCGCAACATTGTCAATTTATCACGAGAATTGTGGGATTATGACGTCGTATATAAGACAAATGTTATTTTGTACGGTGTAAAATAGAGCGGTTGTTTTATCTAATAACGATACTTATAATATCACGACACTAAAAATGTTCATATAGGTACGGCCAAATTTAATTTGAGACCGATCTCGTATCTTGTCACAGTGACAATAATATGGGGTTTCTAGCGACTTTCATGTTGAAAAGGTTGTCGTTGAGATTCAAGATGGCGAAGACGTCTCGAGAATATTTTTTTGTGTTTTGCTCATTTATGTTGTTCAAAGTGCAGCTTATTATGCAGTGAACTATCGTGGAAGTGTGCAGTTAATGAAAAACTAATCTTGAAACGCGTTTAACCATGTTTTAATCAACACCCGGCAGTCCATCGTGGCTTTTAGTAAAGTCCAGCTATCTCTTTACTAAAAGCAACTACCGAACAACGTCATGCTCTACGAGCACACTTAAAACTTACAACGAAACTTGACATTGGCAAAATCATCATAGATTTGATGGAAGCCATATTTTAAAAGAAGAAGAAGACTTTCATCTTGTTTGTCACAGTGCAGAGGTACGAAATGGGTCACAAAAAATATTTGACTGTCACCAAGTCTTTAGTAAATTTGTTAAATGTTCGTTACAAGATAAAAAAGTAAATCTTGTAACTCTTTTTACTGAAGCTAGACTATTATACATATTTATGAATCGTTGAAAATGTATTGCTAAACGCTATCGGGTCAAAAATTATCATAAGTGTTTGCTATAATAATTTCAACTTGAATTTAGTATTTATTGGAATAATATTCTAATAAATAATTTAGTTTTCGATTTTAATTTGAATACATTTCCATCTCATCAATATTTCATATTTCATAAATTTCGTAACCATAGCAATTTAATACCTTGATTATTTTTCTTATTTTTTATAATTTATAAACGTTGACTGAAAACTTTGGCAACTTAATTTTTTAACTCATACCGATTAATATTCTTAGTTTAAACGGCTCTTTAAAAAAAAAATATTCATGCACTTTTAATAACGAAATTGATGTCGCTAGTCGAATATTATATATAGAAAATATTTCTTTAAAAAACAATTGAAACTGCAAGTCACGTTTTTCTTTTGTCCTCTACTTATTGAAAACTTTTGTTTTATTCCTAAATAATATTATGGTTATTTATGATAAAGTAAGTCAATGAATATTTTATTTAAGCCATATTTTTAATGGTATCGCCCAAAATCTTTTATAAGTATCAAATTTAACAACGACATCTAATAGCCTGCTAAACTTTGAAAGAAACTAAATATCGTTGTAAAACCTGTCGGTAGGTTTAAAACATGTTTTTAAATTGCTCTTCAAAAGGATTTTCGAAAGTAATAAGGACTTTATATATTTATCAAATTTTTTTTCACGGAATAGTGGTTATCCTCCTAAACCCACCATACAGAAAAATCAACTCAATTTCTTTTCTTTTGAAATCGAAAGACGGAAGAGAAATGCAGCTCTGTTCCAACTGAAAATGGTTTAAAATACATTGTTACTTCAATGGGTCAAAATTCTTTTCGTTGTCTTATTTTTAGTCCTCAAAAAATGTGACGGAGTTTAGCTTTTTGTATGGGTGATTTTTAAATATTATTATAGGACATTATTACACAAATTGACTAAGTCCCACAGTAAGCTCAATAAGGCTTGTGTTGACGGTACTTAGACAACGATATATATAATATATAAATATTTATAAATACTTAAATACATAGAAAACACTCATGACTCAGGAACAAATATACATGCTCATCACCCGAATAAATGCCCTTACCAGGATTTGAACCCGGGACCATCAGCTTCGTAGGCAGGGTCACTACCCACTAGACCAAACCGGTCGTCAAAATTTTTATTTATTATATTTTCCCAAGTAAAATATAATCTACAGCTATGAAGACATGCAATAGATCTCAACTGTTTATTTATTTGATAGAATCCATCAATACAAGTGTGACAGAGTGGTCCGAAACAATAGACAATGGAAAGAATTTTGATTCAATTATTACAGGTAGGACCGCGGGCCTTAGGAGTTTATTTATTATTAATAATACTACTATAATTTAAAATGGTGCTTATTTCTTTTTATTACTGTCCGATGTTTCGGAACTATTCCACGAGCTATCTTTTTGGAGTCAGGGATTGATAAAGATGTTATAAATTGTACACAATTGTATAACGGCCCGTTTCGAAGAATGATTAAGACACGTTTAAGATCTTTAAAAGGTAAATAACTAAACGACATGTCAAAATTGACGTTTATTTCGATTCCGCTGTGATCCCAATATGATCTATCTACGATATTTCTTACGTCAAAATGACATTGGTTGCCCAAATCGAGCTGCATCTGACATTTATTATACGAGTTATACGACATACAAACGATATCTAAACGAGAACTTATCGTTATCGTATCTCATTCTTAGAATCGTGCCGTAAGAGCGTTTCTTAAAAAAACCACTTGCATTAATGTTGTATGTTTTTATATATTTTTATATAAATATATTTATTTATACTTAAAATCACTAGCTCTTCCAATCCGAATGGAATAAAAAATGTTCCAGAGTTTTTTCCTGTTGTGTTAATACCATTCCTTTGTATGGCGGTAACAAAAAGGCAAATTTGAAAAATATATGGTTATTTTGGGACACTTTTTTCTATGGATGAAAAGGTCTCACGATCCTGACTAGAAAAAAGGTCACATAAAAAAGTGGTAAAAAGAAACGCTCATAAAAAGCTGTTCTTTAGTGAAACTGGTACTTTTATAATTTATAATAAGAAAAATAAAAACGTTTAATTAAAAAACTAACTTCTATTAAATATATGGTACTTAATTTATTGTGCTATCTACATAGCAGCTCCTGGTTTTATAGTGTTATATTCATTTTAATCTATAACTAAAACTAAAATCTAGTTTATTAAGATCAATTTATTTTATTTATTGTCAATTTTCAAGTAACAAATACGATACCACATCAAAAATATTTTTGTGTGAATTATGTATTCTACTAATTATTTTTACTATTATATTTGTTACTTGCAAATTATTTTGCGTTTTTTAAAGATAAATCATATTTAATTTTGTTGTTGATGTGTAAGCTAATTCTGATCTAAAGCCCTAGTGTATCTACAGCTAAAACTAAACCTAGGAAATCGTGAACGAAACGTGAATAAACCCAAGAAAATATAAAAATTGCTTCGTGATTAAATAAGTGATCACCACCAGTATTAAATTGGTTATATGAAATTGCAATTGCTATCCAAAAGCATATTTTTAGTGCGACTATTTTTTCAACTAAAGCCTTGTGAGCTAGAGACGTACCAAGCTAACTCTGCACGACATTTGGAGCGACTAATTGTGGAAATGTCTTTATAAATGTCAAATTTCTATGCAAATATGACGACTATAATACCAGTGATCGGAATAGGCAGAGTATAAATACTTAAACTTGGTAGAACAAAGTCATAAAGTGGAGACAGCCTTCCGATAACTTTTTTTTCCGGGACTAAAGTCCCGGAAACGTACTACTTGTTATAAATACGGTAAAAAACAATGAATTCCTCGTTTGTGTCCAATACAATTAATAGGCGTACAATAAAAACAGCCTATTTTTTTGTCCCTTTTTACACATAATATGATATACTAACCAAAAGGAAATACGGGCCACTATGCGCTTTGAACGGTAAGTGAAAAGCAGAACGTGAAAACAGGGTGTTTGGTGCTTCATTTGCAAAATGATTGTTTTATTTGATACAAACGAGCAATGCATTGGTTATTTACCGTATTTACAACAATATTACTTACTTAGACTAGTCCCGGAAAAAAATGTTATCGGAAGGCAGTCTCCACTTTATGACTTTGTTCTACGAAGTTTAGGTATTAATACTCTGCATATTCCGATCACTGATAATGACAATTCCACAATTTGTTCTGTCAAATTCGATGCAGAGTCAACTTCGCCTCTATTGAAGCTTCTGAAATCCAAGCGTTATGTAAAAAAGGATCTCTGTGATATCTCGAAGCAAAACCAAGCTTTTCTAGAGAATCCTCGTCTATTCATTTCATATACAACCTCCTCTACCTACCACATGTGAAGGAGAAAGCATGGAAAGAGAATCCATAGTTAAGAAAAGTCCCAAACAAAACACAGTCGGAAGAAAAACTAAACACTACACATTACTTTACTCTATGTTTCACTGTTATCACTTTTAGTTATTTCTCGTAGATTATTCTTGACTGAATGTTGTTGTGTGATCATTGTTTGTTGTTCATGATTGTCCAATGATATTGTATACATTTCCATTTAACGACATATATATTGTTTGAGTTGCGTTTAACATGTCTTTGCGTTTGTGTTGACGTATTTTTCTTTTACTTGTGTGTTTTTGTATAGCTTTATCGCGTACGTTCGCCGAGGCCCATACAGACGATTTTCACGCAGTAAAGGTGCGACCAGACCGCAACTTAAAAAACGGTCACGATACGGAATCGCAGTGACGCGTCGTATGCGTACCGTTTTTGACGCATGCTCCCCACACCGCTGCTTAAAAAACGGTGACGGTACGGAATCGCAGTGACGTGCTTCACGCGAATCTTTTTTGTTCGCAAATCTTTGCGTCTTTTACGTCACCGGTGTGGTGTCTGCCATAAAATCTCCGTGTAATATTTTTTGCGATTTTTACGCAGATCAATTTACGGTGCGTCAGCGTATTTTAAGCAGCGGTGTGGGGAGCATGCGTCAAAAACGGTACGCATACGACGCGTCACTGCGATTCCGTATCGTGACCGTTTTTTAAGCTGCGGTCTGGTCGCACCTATATACGAAAGCAAATCGTCTCGATGATGCGCAGGCTTAGGGGCAGTACCAACAGCATTCTGGATGTAATTGCAGAGAGGGTTGAGAATCCTATACTGGCGCATTGGATTCGCCAAGTAATAGGATTTTTCAAATTTACAAAATAGGTTAGGTATTTAGTTGTGATATATATTATATTAAGTACAAAATTAACATTAGTTCCTAAGTTATACTAACAAATATGGATGGTTGTAAATCTGAAATAAATATTTTAAATTTCAATTTCAATTTATGGAAAAACATAATATATTTTGTGTTTGTGGTTGGAATATCTATACTAGCGCCCCGCCCCGGCTTCGCACGAGTAGTAAAGCATGTTTTTTCCGACATTATTACCAAACATCGTCATACTTCAACCAATTTATGTACACAAAACCTTAACATATTATACACTTAAATCTTCCTCAAGGATTACTAACTATAAGGATTATTTCTGAAAGTATACTTCCGACAGATTTGAGCTCTTATAAAAAAAAATTACACCACACCAACTGGTAAAAGCCCTCTTGTTTGTTCAAAAACTAATGATTACTTAAGTTGCATTTTATCCACATGTGGGGCAAAGTAATCAGATGCAAATTTCGAATTGTGTCCTTATGTTTGCTGGTAGAATTGATTTTTAAATGATGATTTTGAATGATGTATTTATTATGTTCATTTGGATTTGATTTGGTTTGAATTTTTTGCTATTTCATAGTATTTTCCTCGCGTTGGTGTGGTAAACAATTTTGTGTTTCAATCGGAGGCAAAGTTTGTTTAACCCTCGTGTCTACAAACCATCGCAACGCTCAAGAGTCAACTTCTCGAACCACTCGCTACGTTCGTGGTTCAATTTTGCAATCTTTCGCTGGCTCGGGTATCAATATTAGCACGAGCGGTTAAACAACAACTTTGCCCCCTTGTAAAACAAATAACTATAAGAGACTTAAATCTACATCATACTAAAATGTCATGATATGACTGAGACCACTTTTTCCCTGTTTCCTAGGGGGTCTTTTCGTAAATTTAAAAACATTTCGATGGCACATCAGTAGCCTTACCACGAGTTTGACTTTGACCTGATACTGGCATATTCGCTAGCGTATGCGTAACTTACTTTCTATGCATCTCGCTCATACTGGCATATTAGTGCGAGCGAGATGTATAGAAAGTAAGTTGCGCAGACGTTAGCGATGTCAGACTCAAAGCTGTGGTAGCCGTACTGTAGTCGTTAGTACAGTCAAGTTATTAAATATAGACCCGGTCAAAGTGCCAAAAATATGTACACACTACCTTAATGTATAGGTAATAAGGACGTGTATACATATTTTTGGCACTTTGTTCGTGTCGATATTTAATACCGTGACTCCATATATCCATAGAGATATTTATTCATCTAACATATATTGCAAAAAAAACCCTTTTTCAGCCGCAAAAAACCTCAGAGCAGAATTTTTGACCTATACATAATTCATCAGAGTCAATGAAAGGGTAAATGGATAGAAAACGTTGCCTTTTTCCTTTTTTGCCACAATGCACAGAAGCTGGCGTTAGTGGTAGCAAGTATACAGATTGTATCAGTATGAGCATAATCATTTATTCGTTGTAAATCATGGGATTACACATGTTCTTTAAATTAAATACGTAGTCATGGAGCCTACTATCTCTGTATCTTTAGGTATTTCAATGAAAGTAAACAAAATCTACCCTCAAATGGCTCCTTAACATTTGGTATGATTAGGAGCAGATCTGCTCTATATAATATTCAACCAAATTCAACTTAAACATGAAGGTGTCATGGTTGTTAAATAAATGGCAATTTTTTGTCAGGCGCTTTTGAAGGTAAATGAAAACATTAAATAAATAAATATTAAATAAATATTATAGGACATTATTACACAAATTGACTAAGTCCCACAGTAAGCTCAATAAGGCTTGTATTGAGGGTACTTAGACAACGATATATATAATATATAAATGTTTATAAATACTTAAATACATAGAAAACACCCATGACTCAAGAACAAATATCCATGCTCATCACACGAATAAATGCCCTTACCAGGTTTTGAACCCGGGACCATCAGCTTCGTAGGCAGGGTCACTACCCACTAGGCCAAACCGGTCGACGGTCGTCACATTACATGATCAAATAATGTAGGTTAAAGTCAGGTCGTTCAGTGACAGATCCAGGCGGTTTTGTATTTGATTGGTTAACCAATAAATGTTATAACTACCCGGTAATGTACAAATTGTTCGTTTACTTAAAATTTACATAAAATAAAAAATAGTAACAAACAGAAAAGTTACATTAAAATAACTATGTGTTTTATTATTAATTTATCTATTTAAATGGTTCATAAACTCTTGTAGAGTGTATTAAGGTATGTTGTTGTATAATTTTCAGCTGAAAGATAAGTCTTGAGCTTATTTACAAAGTTATCATATGATTATAAAAAAAAGCATTTATTTCGGACAAGATCCATATACCTATACAAAAACACAAAACAATCAAAATATTTCCATCTAAATTACATAAAACAAAATTAACACGTTCACTGCGATAGGAGGTCTAAAGACCCCCTGCTAGAACTCCCGGGCTGTGCGGGCAAAAATATTGTGGTTTCGCTCTGGTGCGGACCACGTAGCTTATACATATAATTGTATAGGTAGAAAAGAGTCCAATATATGGTTCGAATTCAATTATAACGTAGAATTTTATGACACTTTAAAACACGCAGAAGGTCTTAAGGCCTCTCATCGCACTGAGAGTGAAAAGTGTGCGTCCAGTGCGTATAGGGGGTCTAAAGACCTCATATAGGTAGTACGGGCTTATCCGCCCCCTCCCGCACCTGTTTGTGTCTATGATACTCGAACTATGACCCAGTGATGTGCACGCGTCTATAAGCAATGTACGTAATGTATTGCATTTGCTCGTGAGTCAAAATACGTACATTCTAAGTAGTAAGCATCAATTTTGTTCAGTGTTTAAGTTTATTTTATGTTTAATACCCAAGAAGTGCTTTTGGTCAGTGAGTGATATTAACAATAAATATCGAATGTGCAGGCTGTTACGAAAATTTGCGCACTACGCTTTGCAGTCGGGAAGCCAATATAAAGTTAAGAAAATTAAATCTTACTGCCGTGATTGTAACAAGCCACTGGGTCTTAAATGTTTCTATAACAGTCATATGTGATTCACTTACTGTATATATTAAAGTTTTTTGATTTATCAATAAAATTCATATTTATTAGGAACATCACTAGAAGTAAATACAGATGTACCTCAAATTCATTCATTCAATAGCATTATACATATAAGTATTTTTTTTTAATATTCTTGTTCCTTGAGTGGTCTTAAGGCCCCTAACCGCACCGGTGAAATGGTATAGTTAAGGCGTAAAGACCTCTTACAGCACTGGTTGAAAGTTAGCAATATTTTGAGCCGCACTGAACGTGTTAAAATATTTTATTATATTATGATTCATTTTCATAAGAATTGGTTTATGGGGATTTTCTCAAATAACCTAAAAATATGATTTAGTTTATACTGTCTTATAATTAACTTTATCATAATCAGGCATTAAATAACTCATGTGATGTTTTATGAAACCGCTTTCACGTTTCATAAACCCACACTCATGTTTTAATGGCTAATGTAGCAATGGAATATATTTATTATGTAGCAGTCACTTAAACTACTATTAAAGGAGCAAGAACTGTCACACAAATTATAGTTTTCTAAAATTATAATTGTTACTCATCCGATAGTATAACATAGGTTTTGATCAAAATAATTAATATTACCTACAGTGGAACCTCGTTAACTTGAACCTCGATAAGACGAAATCTTCGTTGTCCCGAAATAAAATTCCTTTCCCTTCGATGCCCTCTATTAGGTGAAACCTCGTTAACACGAAGTTTTTGGCGTTTCCCTTGAGATTCCACTGTATTCTGATCTTGCATACTGCAATCACTCTTTGGGCATTTTCAGAAAAAAGTGTACCCTGACCGTCCGTCCGTCCGTCCGTCCGTCCATCCGTCTGTCACCAGGCTGTATCTCATGAACCGTGATAGTTAGATAGTTGAAATTATCACAGATGGTGTGTTTCTGTTGCCGCTATAACAACAAATAATACTAAAAAGTACGGAACCCCTACCCCCTAGAGTTCTAATAGAACATAGATAAATACTGCAACATGTTCTGTTTACTGTGGTGATTGTCAACCACAACCGCCTTTCAGCTAATAGGGTGACACTATTGTGAGGGAAATCTTAATATAGAATTAATAGAATCCTGACACTGGGCACAGTTGGCCAGAAGTAGCTAAGCGAGCGAAGTGTTCAAAATTATCTACACACATAACCGCCTTTCAGCGAATAGGGTCACAATATTGTCAATCTTAATAAGAACTTATAGAAGTCTGAAACTGGGCACAGATGGCCCAAAGTAGCTAAGCAAGCGAGGTGTTCAAAATTATCTACACACATAACCGCCTTTCAGCTAATAGGGTCACTCTATTGTCAATCTTAATATAGAACTTATAGAAGTCTGACACTGGGCACAGTTGGCCAGAAGTAGCTAAGCGAGCGAGGTGTTCAAAATTATCTACACACAAAAGGTCAATCTAACTCGTATTTCACTATGTAAAAGCTTACGAGTCAACGTGTCAACTTGAATAATAAGTCACTAATGTATATAATTTTTATATCAGTACATATTTACATCTTAAAGTATTTTATTTAGATTTTCGTAATAGATTACCAATATTTTTCGAAATTTTCTACTACTTCATTTTGAACTCTAATATGTACTTATGTAGAAACAAAACGGTTATCGAGAAACGTTAATATGTACTTATGTACATATTAACGTTTCTCGATAGAAGTGTCACCTCTGTTATTGTTTATTTGTCACGATCTTTCAGTACTGTCAAATCGTTGTTACTCGCGGGAGTAACAACGATTCATCACGAAACGATTCCTCATGTTCATACATCGTTATCGCGGGATAACGATGTATGGACATGAGGAAACCGAATGATAAAATCATTGATACAGTTATACACTGTTCCCTGATCACATTTAGAGACAAAAATTCCATATAAGTTTTTCTCGATTTCGCCTAGTTTCAGAGTTAATACCAATTAAAAAAAAACTCTTATTGTAACTTAGTGGAAAACGCCTTTTTGATCGCGATGATGCCATTATGGGGCATAGTCTAAATATCCTTATTGATAGATGTGAAAAAGTGACAAGTAACCTTTGCAAAAATGAGGTTTTACAAAAAAAACCCCAAATTAACAACTATCTCCCCTCTGGTGTTGCGGGTGTCATGGCGTGATGAGCGGCGGTAATCGCTTACCATCAGGTGATCCGTCTGCTACGCCTCCTCTACCATAAAAAAAATCGTAAAAAATCACTTTTACCATAACATTAACTTTTTAAGTATTTTGTAAATAAATATTCAAAAATTTGAAATAAAATAATTTTTTTTGGCGAAATTTAGTTAAGTTCATATAACATATTTTCTTTATTTTGGCCTCAGAAGTGCGTGGTTAAAATCTTTCGGTTTTCTCGTGTTAAACCGTGTATATTATTCTCTTATATTTGATTCCACATTCTGCGTGCTAAATAAGTCGTTAGTGAACTGAGAATTCCTATCACGTTTCTACCTGAACGAGGGGGTCCGAAATTAGATACGAGTACACCTAATTTCGATACGTCAGCTAAAAGTTTTGTGGTTCTCTATAACTAATTTCTGAGAGGGAGTTGTTTTTTTTTTTTAGGTGTTCATAAAATGTGGTTCATAGAGTCCCGTATTATGTACGATATAACGATATACGGGTAATTTTACCGTAAGCCCTAAAAATCTTCCTCCGAGTTTCGAAAACATATTATTTTCGTAATTCAATGGCTTTTTGAATCTAACTAAATAACGGCAATTTTTCTATGAAATTCCGTTTCAGGAGAAAACGGTTTCCACTAATAAAATCTTAACAAAACACTTTGATTTTGATGTCGATCGCTTCAGCATAATATATTCTAGGTTAATGGGATTCGCTTTTTGAAAGAAAAAAAAGGTTTTGCTAATTAAAAAAAAAGGAAAACCTATAATAAGGATAACTTAGTTTTTCATTGTGTCCATAACATACTAAAAAATCACGGAGAATGGAAAATATTTAGAAGAGGAAAAACGTTATCTTTTTGTATGGACGATCACGTGGTATACTTCCCTCTTAACATACATTTTTACTGAGACAAATTGTGATTTTGTATTTACTCCGCTCAAAATAACAATTTTATGAAAAGACAAAAGAAAAATTGGAGAAAATGTAAAAAAATCGGCACAAGTAATTAAAAGGAAATCGTAACTTATTTACGTGATTTTTATTTTATTTCTTGTCAAAATCACGAGCTTTTTCGATGCAAATAGAAAAAAATACCAAAGTGATTGATTTTGAAATCAAGCATGGAATTTTCAAAACAAATGGTTTATGATTTTTTTATCACATTATGAAACATACTTTATTTCGCCAAAATTCTTCTAACCAGGGTACTCAATCATCAATATTTTAGCCAAAGTAACTTTATTTAAACTTAAACGCAAAATACAATAATCATTTAGAATTTCGTAGCCATACGAAATCCCACATTCGTACGCAATACAATTTTGTTAATACCCTAACAGCCTCCTCAAATCCGTAACCCTCCCACAGCTCACGATACATGCATTATTCAACCCACGCAACGCCGGTTCCCAAAATGTGCGCACAGTTACGAAACTTGTATAGCTTTTGTAACTGTGGACTGGTGTGAGGTTAGGTTGCTTTGTTGACGTGATAATTTCTAATGCAAAAAGAGCAAAACTTTCAGATAAATAATTCATATAAGAACAAGAACATATGAAAGCAAACTCGGAATAAGGTTTTTTTTACTAAAAGGCTTTTTACTAATAGTTATCGCGTGAAAACGGGAAGTAATCTTAAAACATATAAATAAATATTATAGGTACATTCTTACATAAATTGATTAAGTCCCAAGGTAAGCTCAAGAAGGCTTATACTGTGGAGACTCAGACAACGATATATATAACATACAAATACTTAAATACATAGAAAACATCCATGAGTAAGATTTTTCTACAGCTTTTATTTTACCGTTCTGTCGCAATGCATGCCAAATTGCAGCGTTCTAGCACTAACGATCATGGAGCAATGCTGCGGACGGACGGACAGACGGACATGACGAAACTATAAGGGTTTCTAGCTGACTACAAAACCCTAAAATAAATAAATAAATATTATAGGATATTATTACACAAATTCACTAAGTCCCACAGTAAGCTCAATAAGGCTTGTGTTGCGGGTACTTAGTCAACGATATATATAATGTATAAATATTTATAAATACTTAAATACATAGAAAATACCCACGACTCAGGAACAAATATCCGCTCTCGTCACACGAAATAAATGCCCTTACCAGGATTTGAACCCGGGACCATCGGCTTCATAGGCAGGGTCACTACCCACTAGGCCAAACTGGCCGTCAAAAAACTAACCTAACTAAAAAATTGTATGTTGACACACACAATTGTATGTTGACTGACTGACTGCTTTAAACAAAACCTGATCGTTTTGCCGCAGCCGGGTAAAATTGACAATAATTCAGCCACCCATCTACAGAAATTGCGAAGAATTCTCGCAAAATATCTCGCAATCTCTATTCCTCGACAATACATACAAACGAGAAATACAAACCAGATAGAACGACTATTGACAATGCATCTATTCTAAACAGAATGCTATCTACATTATTCATGTCGCTTGTCGTATATTGTCGCAGTCTGTTTCTGACACGTGTCTAGTCGTATTTACACGTATGACGTTTATGATAAGATTTTTCACCTACTGCAAGGAGCTCGATTCGAGGACTATCTAGGAACTACTACATTATAAATGTCAAAAAGGTAGGTAATGAGTAATTTATCATAATAAATTTAAAACCTAAAAAAATTATGGAAAAAAAATACAACACCTTGAAGTTCCAAAATTTAAGTTTTTTTTAAAACATCACACAATGATGTGTCGGTTGCAAACAATTTTGACAAATTTCGCATGTAACTTGATATGGAACGATATGGCAATCGGACCCGACTCTAGTTTGTCTCTGGATATAAAAAACCGGTCAAGCGCAAGTTCGTTACAAAATTTGAACCATCTCATGTAACTATAAAGGCGAAAGACCTTTGATCAGAAGTACAGTCAGCCAAGAAAGTGTTTTTTTTTCACATTTACCTTAATAAATAAACAATTTTTCTTCCGCTACAAAAAAATAATAAAAAAATCTTTTGGAATGGTCAATCTGAGCTCTTTCAAATGATACCCCACTTGACATAATCACTAGACTTTGAAATGTTGCCCCCTCTTCATATTGGGCATTACCCATAGTTATTAAAAATTAAATAAAAAAATAATACTTTCAATATGTCTGGGTTAGCGTTGTTCCAAATTTCAAATATACGGAATTTTGACTCTATACATACATCTCAGAGACTATACATCTCTAAGGATAATTTGATAAGTCATTTAGTTCTGACATTTAGAGATATTTACACCTCTAAGTACTTTTAGTTTTTTTTTGTATCTGTTTGTTTTTATTATTATTATTATTTTAGTTATTTCTTGTAATTGTATTTTATACTTAATTGTTGATGTGCTTGTTTTTGTTTGTATGTAAATTCCATGTTGACGTGAAAAAGTGCCCTTGTGGCCTATTTGCTGAATAAATGTTGAAGTTGAAATCGATAGCTTAAGTGGTTCTCGAGATATTTAGCGATGTTGCAGACAGACAGACAGACGGACGGACCGACAGAGTCGCACCATAAGGGTTCCTTTTGTAACTTTTGGTACGGAACCCTAAATAACATAACGGATGCGTGACATGTGCGAAAAAGTTTGCATTACCGCCATATATTCGCTACACTTACACTGGAAAACTAAAGTTACTCAGTTGAATGTGGAAGTTTTATTGTGAACATGTTGAGAGCTACGTGGTTAAGTTACAATTTGCAGAGCTTCGCAATCGTCTCGAGTTATCCTATATACTCGTAGTTTGTGTCATCCACGATGACGCGTAGATTTGCCAAATCTAAAATGTACATAGTCGTACTAAACACTAATATGTAAACAGGTCGGCGCAGCATGTCTTTTCCTTCCATATCTTTCTGTCACCCGTCATCTCATCGTTCACTCGCGTTCGTTTCATGTCATCTCTCACACAATCCATCCACCGTTTCCTAGGTTTTCCTCTGCCGTTCCATCCCTCCACATTCATTCGTAATACCTTTCACGTCACATGACTTTCATCCCTCCGCATCACATGCCCATACCACGCGAGGCGATTCGCTCTTACTTTTTCTATTATGGGTGCAACTTTCAGACTTCCTCTTATATACTCATAATATAAATACATACAGGATAAATGTTAGAGTAATTCAGAATGTTCAAAATTAAATTCCGAAATAGTCTGAAAATAATTAATATTTCGCCATGAACCGATAATTTTCAGTTTCATTGTATTTTTTTAATCAAATTGAATTCTGTAAACTTGCCGGTTATCAGACATTATTACAGAAATTCTCTTTAACAATTTCATTTATGTAAACTTTAGCACCTTTCAGTTCGTTTATTTTATAGAATAGAATAGAAGCGTTTATTTGCAAGAATACGTAGGTACAAGGTGTTACAATAAATATTGATCTGACGACCAGTTTGGCCTAGTGGATAGTGACCCTGCCTACGAAGCCGATGGTTCCGGGTTCAAATCCTGGTAAGGGCATTTATTCGTGTGATGAGCATGGATATTTGTTCCTGAGTCATGGGTGTTTTCTATGTATTTAAGTATTTATAAATGTTTATATATTATATATATTGTTGCCTAAGTACCCTCAACACAAGCCTTATTGAGCTTACTGTGGGACTTAGTCAATTTGTGTAATAATGTTCTATAATATTTATTGTTCTATAATATTTATTTATTTATATTGTCACAGTATTCAGCCGAAACAGCATGCAAATGTTAAAATATACTTATAATCTACTTATTCTAATCCCTATATGTTAATATGACAAATTCATATATTCCTTCACTATTCTTGAAGCCACTTAGTTAATACATTCTTAAATTCATTAAATTAATAATTCATTTAATTAATTATTTTTTTAATGTTTAAATTATTAATGATTATTTTGAAGACAATACTATTAGAAATATTAGAACGCCTCAGTACAGTAGGACCCATAGTACAAGCCTTGCTTAGTTCGGGGCTAGATCGATCTGTGTAAGATTGTTTCCAAATATTTATTTATTTATATGAAAGAGAAATGGTCGCGTTACGATTTGTTCTCGTTATACATTTGGCCTCAAAATGTTTCTGAAACTTGAACCCAAGTTATGACCATCAATTCAGCCCTTCGACGCAAAAACTTCATAAATTCTCAATTTATTAGAAAATATGAGAAACTCTCCGGAATTCGTTGTCTGATAGAAACAAAGTTGTTAATCTTTTTTGGAGGCCTTTTATGGTAATAATTCTTTGTAGGGGAAAGCGAGGTGAGTTAAAACAGAGGTAGGTTGAAACATCGTAAATTTTGAGATATCTACTATAAGTTATAGACAGACATAATTTTTTTTGTGGCAACATAAAGTGATTAACAAAATCAAATATCGACACGTCTATTTTAACGATGTTGCCTTAGCGTTATAGATATTTTTAACATTGTATAAAAAGATAGCTACCGCGAAATACACAACACGTTCGATATCTTCTTTGATACACCCACTGGTAGTTTTCTTATTTTTTGACACTGTATTCTACAGTTTACGTTTTTATTTTTAAATATATGTAATAAAGAAATTATGGTCGGATTTGTAATTGATTTGCATTCTTAAAATTTCCCGGTAAATTACAGCAAGTAGAATTTACATCTTTTAATTATTAATCTATGACTTATCGATGTTATTATTTGTCGATGTTTCATTTTCTTAAGCACTCGTTTCTGCCACAAATACTTCTATGACTGGTTATAGACTATAACGGATCGAACTGAAAAAAAACTCGCCTCGCCCGCCGAGGGTTCCGACCTTTTCAGTATTTGCTGTTATAGCGGCAACGGAAATACATCATCTATGAAAATTTCACCTGTCTAGCTATCACGGTTCATGAGATACCTGGTGACAGACGGACAGACAGACCGACGGACGGACATTTTACCCTTTGGGTGTGGAACCCTAAAAAACAATATTTAGCCTCGTCCCACCGTCTGCTGGTCCCTCATTTACTTGCCTCAAGATGATTATAAATACCGCAATATTGAAGTTGTTTTAATTTACCTCTGTTGTAACTTACCTCGGTGTCCTTTAAAAAAAGGGGAAATGGACACCCGCAACACGGGGTTACAAGTGCGTTGCCTGAATTTAAGATGGGAATACGCTCTTTTCTTGAAGGTTTGAAAATCGTATCGGTCCGGAAACACCGCAGGCGACAGTTCATACCACAGCGAGGCAGGAAATTTCTGGAGAAACGCACACATTTAAGAACTATCGCTGGTGTATCATATAAGATTTTCCAAAAACTGCAACTAAATCGGCTCAGATGGGAACATTCATTTGTATGCACAAACACACAAACAAACAGCCTAATGCAACCGTCTCCATTATGCTTAAAATGTTCTTTAAAAAGGACATTGGGCAAGACAAGTATAACCATCAACAAATTATGGCACGTTTCCCAGTTCCTTTATCGTTCTACTGCAAACTTGGAAAGGCTGTAAAGTTTTATTAAATTTCTAACAGTTACCTCCTAATTACATTGAAAAGGTCTTAAGCGCCGAGGAAGATGAATTAACTTATGACTTTATTGCAAAAGTTGAGAGTTCGGCTTATTTATGTTAAATTTCCGAATTTGTTTAAAATAATTATGTATAACATATTTTTAAATGTGACATCCTTAGGTTAGTTAGGATGTTTATCAGTCTATTGTCAAATGTTATTTTTCACGTCAGCAGCTGGAACAAGGGTAATTTGCTGCTTAAAAACAGTGAGCAAAATCGCATTTTGCTCACTGAGTGAGACAAAATAACATTCAAGTGACCTTCATATTCGAATGTCATTTCAACGTGCGGGTACAAGTTGGAAGTATAATACAAGTTGGAAGTATTTGGATTCTATTGTCTTTATCCCTTTCACGTCATTAGCAAAAAGAAAGAGACAAAAAAAGTACATACGTAATTCAACGATATATTGACGGTTTATAATAGACCCCCGAAATAAGTCAGACCGCATCTTTCCAAAACACCCTACGAGTCTTCATTCGTAATAATTAATTAATGAAATAAAAGTTTAAAATTTAATAAAAATACCATACTTATTTTACGTATTTTATTATACAATCAAAACAATGTACTTATACAAATTTACGCAATTGTTACGCAGTAAATAATTCTACTTAACGACTTTTAACGATCTATACTATAGTTGACAAATAGTAGTATCCGCAATTCGGACCGGATCTTACAAAGTTTTTTTTTTAACAAAAAAAAGTTGACGATTGAACTGTCAATTGATGTTCGTTAATTCATTATTTTCGTATCATTTTATTGAAATTTCTTTCGTTTTGTTTTATTGCGGTAATTAAAGTTAATTGTTAGAAAACATGAGTGAAATAGTGATGAAGACGGATTACATTTTTTCAGGTTGTATTTTTTAATGGCTGACTGACGTGAAAATTTTTGTGTACTACACGAGATCAAAGTTATTTACATCTCGTGCGCTTTTGAGTCCCTTACTACGCTCAAGTTTCTAAATTAGATTCACGAGCTACGAATCTATTATAGAATCTTTTGCTTGCACGGGACTCAAAACAAGCACTCGAAGAAATATCAAACTTTGCTCTCTTGTTGTACAAATAACTATTAAATTTAATTTTGTAGTTTATTTTATTGTATAAAATTTTGCATGATACTTGTATCTTATAAAAGCAAATAAAGAAACAGAAACAGTAGGGCTATGATGGTCGGCTCTTTATCATTTGTCACCATGCCTGTCACGTTCTAACAAGTATGTAAGTGCGAAAGTGACGGGCATAGTGGCAAGTGATATAAATGGAACCATGATGCCACCGCAGAAACAGACAGATAAGGTACCTAACGAGTAATATGCATGATCTAATTAGTGTTTTAAATGATAATGAAGGCAAATTGACAGAACTGCTGTTTGCTCAATTGATTGGCGTGTGTAGTCTAATCAGTGAAGACTTCTAGCTATGAAACAACTTCTAGGTATAGGTGTACTTATGACACAAATAGTAATTATAATTTAATCTTGTGACTAATTTATAATAGTGTGACTACCTACTTAAAAAACACAAGTAAAAAAAAATAAAAATAATTTGATTTGGTCCTTGAGTTGTATCAAATAGTTCGAAGAAGATAAGCTAAAAAATTGTAAGGAGTTTTTTTGAGATTTAAAAGTAACTTTTATCGATTTATCTGTAAAAATCTAACTCTTTTTAACCGACTTCATAAAAGGAGGAGGTTTTTTTGTATGTAGGTATGTTACTCGATATCTCCGAGACTCGTGAACCGATTTTCATTTTTTTTTTTATCGAACAGGTATAACCCCGAGATGGTCTTGTTGGCACCAACTGTATGCACGGTTATTAAAAAAGCTATTTAATTTTATAACAAAAGGTGTTATGTACTCAGTTGCAGAGATTAACCTTGTGCTAAGTTTCCATAGCTTTTTGCTCCAACAGTATTGCTAAAGTATGCTTCTGGGTTTATAGATATTTGCCATTTTCAAAATTACCCCACTTTCGAAGTTAAACCAATGCGTTTTATGTTGGTAAAAAGTTCCTCGTTGACCGGGCTATCGCGTTCCCCAAGCAGCTGCTGTCATTTTAATATTTTATAACATTGATTAGTTTAATATTGGACGAACGAAACTGGCGGTTTATGGAATATCACACTGAGTTGGGGGTTTTTCTTGTAGACTGAACCAAGATGGTCGGCTCTTTATCATTTGTCACCATGCCTGTCACGTTCTAACAAGTATGTAAGTGCGAAAGTGACGGGCATAGTGACAAGTGATAAAAATGGAACCATGATGCCACCGTACTCTGCGGCGGTATCATGGTTCCATTTTTATCGCTTGTCACTATGCCCGTCACTTTCGCACTTACATACTTGTTAGAACGTGACAAGTATCGTGACAAATGATAAAGAGCCGACCATCTTAGCCCTACTGAATTCGCCTTTAGTGCAGGTATAATGGATATTTTTATTTTTTTACTTTTAAACAAATATTATACAGTGGGTCTAATTATTGTGAATACAATAAATAATTTATTTATTGTTAAAATGATTATTTCAATATTTTACTTCCGTGAAGTTGTGCACCAACGGTGAAGTTCAGGTTTCTCACTTTTTAACGCAATTGCAACTTTAAATTAATAAATGTTTGGGGACAATCTTACGCAAATCGACCTAGCCCCAAACTAAGCAAAGCTTGTACTATGGGTACTAGGCGACGATATGCATACGTATATCGATAAATACATACTTATATACATAGAAAATGCCCATGACTCAGGAACAAATATATGTGTTCATCACACAAATACATGCCCTTAGCGGGATTCAAACCCGGGGCCATCGGCTTTATAGGCAGAGTCACTACCCACTAGGTCAGACCAACTTTGATAACGGGATTTAATTATAACTTGTTTCTTCCATAGATATGCATGTATATTTTATGCACCACTTGGCTTATATTTTACATGCCTACAGATGAGGCTAACAGATGCCAGGAGACATAAAGGTAAAAAGGTCCGTAAAAACCCGGGATCACATTAGTTATAACTAACGATCGGGAAAAAATTCCAAAATATCAAGTTGTAAAATCACAACGTGATGTTTTGGCATTTTTTAGGGTTCCGTACCTCTAAAGGAAAAAACGGAACCCTTATAGGATCACTTTGTTGTCCGTCCGTCCGTCTGTCTGTCTGTCAAGACCCTTTTTCTCAGGAACGCGTGGGGGTATTAAGCTGAAATTTATATCAAATACCCAGGTCTACTGTCCGTCGGAGCTGTGAAAAAATCAAACTTCTAAGCCAACACAATCAAGATACAGCCGTTTATGCCGCAAATTTCCGCAAATTTTCGTCACTCGCAAGGGAATCAAAACCTACAGGGTACTTCCCGTGAACTCAGAATCTTGTAATTTGGTGCGAAGCAACGTCTTATAGCACAGATAAAGGAAAAATTGCGAAAACCGTAATTTTTTAGTTATATCATATAATAATATATACCTACAGGTTTGTACGCAAACCTCGGTGCGCGAGTCCGACTCACACTACTATAGTATAGGTTTCTAATGGCTCCTCTACATGATGGCCCAGCGTAGGCCAGTCCTAGGGACGCATTTATGCGTTAGAGGGAGCAAGTGATATTGCTATCTCATTTCACCGCATAGCTGCGTCCCTTGGACTGGCCTACGCTGGGCCATCGTGTAGAGGAGCCCTAAAAGATTGGCAACGCGCATGCGACACCTCTAGAGTTGCAGGCGCTCACAAAATACGGGAGCCGAGTACTATTGTTGAAATTCCAACAGAGATTCCGATACAGAGGTAATAAGCACATGAAGCGTAAGCACCCTTCCCTGATGGAAAGCCACATTTTGCCGCCTTATCGCCATATTAGAGACCTTCACTCCCTTGGGCCTAAAGTAATGTTTTGCTAAAACGACCTTTGCTAACACCAGTAATTGTCTGATATCGAGAGGTCGGCAAGAGCTAATATTAGTTGCAGGAGTTTAATTCGAAATAGATATTATCTGTGATTGTTTTGGAAGTAATTTATAGGAGATACGTTATAAGGAATATCTATCATCATCTGTTATTTATTTATGAGAAATAAATGATAGATAATATTCACATTGACACATTGCAAATAGGTTGCCTAGCTAGAATAAGAACATTTAAAAAAAAAAATTATTTTGTTATTTAATCGTATATCAAATGAAAGCTTATATATATAATTAAACTTGCCTTAATTTAAAAAGGTTGCCTTATTAAAAAGTTGGTCCAGTCCAGATACAAATGTAGTCCTTATTTTTTTCTCTGTATCATTATTGAAAATATTTTGACACAATATGTTGTATATCAACGACTGCTACGCCTCTACGATTTTTTTTTTCAAATTTCTAATTATTATAAGAGCTAGGAGCATTTAAAAATTTGTATGAAATCTGTTTTTCGCTCCTAATTTTTACAATAATCAAAAAATCTAACGTAGGGGCATAGCAAATGTTAATATACATCAAATTATCTAAAAATATTTTCCATAATGTCAACATCGAGAGAGGAAAATGGGGACTACGTTTGTACGGAGAAACGGCCGTCTCTTTTCTCTTAAGGAATATGTTAAGCATCAATTACTTATCCATACTTGCACCGACCCCAAAATTTTACTGCCCTCATAACATGAAGGTTTTATGTTTCCTAGCCTTACTTTACTTTATTTGGCATTTGGCATACCTGACTGATCAAATTTATATGTGACACTTTGTGTACTTTTAATATTATTAATATTTCTTCGGACAATCTTACACGGATCAATCTAGCTCCAAATTTAGTACTACTTAAAACTAGTAGTATTAAGCACATTTATATATTGGGACGAAGTTCGTCATCGGACGCTTGGCGGATGGGGGCTAGGCGAAAAAAAGTGTAAGATTTTTTCGTCACGGCCTTCTTTTGTTTGAATTCTTTCTTTAGAATAAGTTGCATAATTTCACCGCCTTACGTATATCCACTGTACTTGGATTTCGTATTTTTGATTGACTTAGCGTGTGAAGCAAAAATGTTTTCTTCTGTTTAGTTGTTTTCCCTGCCTGTAAGTCGCCCTTTTGAACTGATATTTGAAATTTTGTGAGCAGTTTCGATCATTATTATTTTAAGTTTTTTTTTGTATTAGTTAATTAATAATATACTACGTTTATCAATAATAAAATACTTCGTTCCAACCGAGTGTTTCACGCAGTCACGCATTTTTAAACTTAGAAATATAAATGTCTCATGAGACTTACAAAACGTTCAGTTTTATGCCGTGTCGTACAGAGCTGCGTTCGTGACCCACAAATGGTTTTGCCGGAAGATCAGCGCTGACTTTTGAGTTAGCATTAATGCTGAGGCGGGACCATTTCGTGGTAAACTATTTATTTATTCTATGTTTCTTTCTTTTGTTATGTTGTTATACTTTTGTATGTCATAGTTTATCACGAATAAATGCTATGATTTCTGATTTCTAAAAACTATGACACATAATCATAATTTATGTTCTAAATTTCATGGTACCTTTAATAATTTGTATTTATGTCTTTTATGACAAAACTTCCGTAGGACAGACATATGAAATAAAAACATTATTTTTAAAATGAAAATATAATAATAAATCCTTGAGCAATTTTCGAATTAAAATATGAGAAAGACCCGTTTTAATACATTTAATGTCTTTTACATCTCACAGTCCTTATAAAAAAACCCTTCTTTATGCCTTACGTCATTTTGGAAGAGAGCTGACACTCCTCAAATTGCTGGATGGATTTCTATCAAACGTAGTTAAGAACCACCGCAAGGAAACTAGCTATTAAGTGAAAAGAAACGCATCGAAATCGGTCCATCCGTTGGAGAGCTACAATGCCACAGACAGACAGATAGAATCCTTCTATTTTCGTCGCAGGTTAAAAAGAAGGGAAGTCGATATCTTAAATATAGACATGTAAGCATGTATACTTTCTTCAAAACTATTACTTTCTCTTTTGTGAATCGTTAAACAATAATTAATACAATTACTTTTAACAGGCTTCTACTTTTAGCAATATTGGAAAGTCAGGAAGGGCTATAAATATCAGGGCCAAAATATTTCAATATCGGTAAGACCCTAACTCAGCCTTAGGCCGAGCAAAAGCTGCCCTGAGCAAAATAGGTAATTTAAAAGTTAGAGTATTATGCGTACCGGGAAAGAAACGTAAGAGGAACGATTAGTCGTATTTTTCCATACAAACGTTCTCGATATTTTCCTCTCTGGACCTTTAGCCGATGCCCGGTAAGATGGCGCCACTTTTTGATATTTAACAAATTAAATACGTATCACTGAAAGAATAAGGATCAAAGTCAAATGGCGTTCTAAAAGTTTTAATCATGTGTCGAAAGATGGCAGTAAATTTACTGTGGCTACAAAGTTTTCTTTGACAATCCACCTCCATTTAAACTTCTTTTTAGTATTAGTACCCTACTCTTCGCTCGCTTAGTAGTTTCTGTTGATGCTAAATAGTTATGGTACCTATAAGTAGTTACCTATAGGTAGATAGTTATGTATTCTGTAGAACTAGTTTTAAGATTGTTAGCTTAACAGTCTCTTGACGTGAAACATGTATTTCATACACTTTTTTTTTATACTACGTCGGTGGCAAACATGCATACGGCCTGCCTGATGGTAAGCAGTCTCCATAGCCTATGTACGCCTGCAACTCCAGAGGAGTTACATGCGCGTTGCCGACCCTAAATTTTATTTTGACACTATTCGGAGGTGTAAAGTCTCTCCAACTTTACACCTCCAAATATTATTAGTATTCGAACTCTGACATTGGGGACCTTTTACATCTCCAGATTTAATATATTTTTAACCATAGAGACTATACATCTCTTTTGTATTGTAGTAATTATTTATTTTAAGATTATTATAATGTAATGTTTACCCAGGTATTGGCTGTTGTATTTATAGGTAAATGTTGTTATGTATTTTTAATGTCACTATATGCTGTTACTATAAATGTTATATTGACTTGTAAAAGAGCCCTTGAGGCCTACTTGCAGAATAAATTTTTGAATTTTGAATTTTTTGAATTTTATCGTTCCCTCTATCCCTCTACCCTGACGAGAAGAACTAAAGTGAGCATTTTCAATTCCAATGTACCATGTTACTGTACGGGTGCGAAACCTGGTTTGTCCACAAAGACCTAATGACAAAACTCCAAGTGTTTGTGAACAAATGCTTAAGGCAAATTCTGCACATCTTTTGGCCTAACTGGATCACAAACGCTCACTTATGGAGAATAACCGGACAAGCACCCGTACATAAGGAGATCCAAACGCGCAAATGGCATTGGATTGGGCATATCCTCAGGAAGCCTGACACCCACCTATCCAAGGTGGCCCTGACCTGGAAGGTGCCCGGAAAACGGAAACATGGTCGCCCTAAATCTACTTGGCGCCGTTCCGTGGAGCAAGAGTTGAGTGTATTGGGGATGGGGTGGGAGGTTACCCAAGCTGCCCAGGACCGGAGTCAGTGGAAGAAAATGGTTCGAGCCCTACACCCCAGCAGGGGGTAACATGATGAAAAGAAGAAAAGAAAGAAGTTATTGTACAAAATGTATTATATCATAATCATTGGACAATCATGGGTTAATGTAGTTTTTCTTGCTGTATGTTTAACACATTTTTAAATGTTGTTGTTGTTTAAGCAGTTGTAGTTGCTTTTTACAAATCACGTGTAATCAGTGATGTGTATGAACAAAAAACCTGTTAAAAACAATACACATACAATTGTTATTAAATACAACATCAATAATAACAAACATCGATATTATTATAACAACAAGTTACTCATTTTACCATATCTATTACTATCTCCTCCTGAGATATACAAATTTCGAAAATGAACTTAGTTAGTTGCTTAGATTACAATGATTCACATTACTAATAGATTTAAAGTCAGACCAAGCTAACTCGACACCGATTTTGGTAGGTAGCCATAGACTGTGCAAGCGTTATTTCGATAATTTCTTAGAAGTTTGACGTTTAAAATAACACTTACACAGTCTGCGCTATGAAAATCGCTGCCGAGTTAGCTTGGTCTGACTCTAGGAACAAAAAAACTTTTTGTTTCTAAACCAAATGAAACATGCCAATAACGACTTTATTATTAATACAGTAAGTTGAAATTCCATTGAAGGAGTTATACATCTCAGGAAGGTATAGTAAACTAAGTAAACATTAATTTACTGAAGATCTTCATTTCCATTAAATCTACTATTACAGTTATATACTTACTTGCTCGTTGTCACCTAAAATCGTATTATTTATTACATACAATACTAAACCCAACCAAATTGATTATAACGTTTGAATTAGTAACGATCCTCTTAAATGTCTTTTATGTCATAGTCAAAATTAAGTAAGTCATAATTTAGCCCGATGCCCACTATCAGCACGGCAAGGGATCCTTCGTCATTTTCCCGAGGCGTCCTCAGGCATGCCAAGACGTCCACAAGCATACCGAGGCGTCCTCAGGCATGCCGAGGTGTGCCTGTGGATGCCGAGGCGTTCTAAGCATGTCTGGCATGTCTAAAACACCTTGATATGCCTAAGAACGACAGAGGGATGCCTCGGCATTCCCAAGCACACCTCGGCATGCCTGAGGATGCCTCGGTATGCCTGGGGACGTCTTGGCATGCCTGAGGACGCCTCGGCAAAATGCCGAAGGATCCCTTGCCGTGCCATGCTGATAGTGGGCGCCGGGCCTTTAAGCTTAATTCCAAAATATTCCTCTTCTTTAAGGTCTTAGTAAATTACATTGTTGGTCATTGTCATTCTTGTTCTCATATCAGTAGCCTATAATCGATGATACTTTGCTTTGTCTTTTCTACCAATCATTATTTTTGCCGCTTTAGTCTTTTTAACCCAATCATTAAAGTATTCGATAAGTGGCTGTCGTTTGGTTGTCTTTTAAGCTTTGAAGGAAAAAATCTGTTTATTTTTCTTGTCAGTACCTAGTCTTAATATTTTACAAATTCTTACTCAATTTGTCTTCTAAGACCACAAAATCTGTTTTTGCTATCTTGTTACTAGTATCTTCCGCCGTCTTTCTAGCTGTTCTTTCTAACGTCTTCCTTTTTTGCCTTCCAAAACTACATATTATACTTAAGTACTTTACTCTAATCCTTGTTCTAACACTCCGAAATTGGTTCTCACTGTGTTACAGTTACTCTCAAGCTCTCAAACTATCTTGATTTAAAACTCTCAACTCAATCGGATCGGAGTAAATAGAAGAAATAAAGATAATGCCGTTTTTTTTTATATTATTTTCAAGATAATGACTTTTGATTCAGAAATGTCATACAAGTGTCTGTTAGCTACTTACTCGTATGCTGGGATACGATGCGTGGTCCTGCTCCTTGATATTCTGTAGCTGCTTGTACGCTCCCCGGGCGCGGTGGACGCGCCGGTGGCGACCCCAACCTGCTGGGGCCTTTGCGCCGTTGGCTGTCTGTCTCTTTCATCCTTACTGTTGTCTCTATACACATGGGCACTAGATTCTGATAGCTACTAAAATTTTGCAACTGCTCTCGTTTAATCAGTCTCTTCCTAACTCTAACTTTTTTCTGCTCTTTTTTAATGTGTCTTCTAAGCTCTGAATAGGTAACGTTTTTTTGCTGTCGAATTATTTATCTTTATCATTAGTCATATTTTCTGTCTTTCTACCTATATGCTATTTATTTAACGTCCTCCTGTTTCTTTTTTACCTCCGATAACTTATTTTTGTCATTTGATTGTCTTTCTCTGACTCACCGTAGCTAATATAGATTTTTAACATAGTCGGTCCAAAAATTACGGAAACTGCCGAAATTTTATAGGTCCTTATAGTTATCAACTTACGCTGGGATGCGGCGGGTGGTCCTGCCCCTTGACATTTTGCAGCTGCTTGTTGTGCGCGGTCGGCGTGCGCTCCCCGGGCGCGGTGGACGCGCCGGCGGCGGCGCCGGCGCTGCTTCCCGCCGGGGACTTGGCGCCGGGGCTGCTGGTCGATGTTGTCCTGGGGAGAGATGGTTTAGTATTGTTAGTGGACAGGCTGTTAGAAAGAAAGGAAGGAAGTAAGGTTGGAGGAAAGGTGGTTAGGAAAGAGAAAAGGAGAAAAGAAAGGCTTAAAGGAAAAAATATACATAAAAGGGTAATTTTTCACAGATCGCCCTAAGCCAAAATAAGGGTTGTATTGTGAGTACTAGACGACTATTTATATATAATGTATAGTTATTTATAAAAACTTATGTACATGGAAAACATGCATAACTAAGAGACAAATATTTGTGATTAACACACAAATAACTTTCCCGACGGAGACCTCCCGCTTCGTAGAAACGATTACTACTGACTAGGCCAAGATGCCGTCAAATGTAAAGGAAGTAAGGAGGGATTAAAGAAAGGTAAGATAAATAACTAAATAAATAAATTGAAGGAGAGGAAGGGGAAGACCAAGAAAAAGTTATATGAGCCAACTAAAAAAGCATGTACGAGCCGTGTCGTACCAGGACACTAAAGCGCTGGCTTTGGATCGACCAAGGTGGAGACAACTTCATCAAGCTGCACCGAGAAGAGCTCTGCTCTTAAATTAAAGAAGAAGAAGAACATATCTAAAAATTGTCACTCAAACACTCATAGCAACGGCTCGTCGAACGGCGTACGCCTGGGTCACAACGGAAGAACAGCGCTGGCTTTGCCAGCTACATGCTGAATTGTGACCCTTTTATGCCATTTTGCGCTAAATGATATACATTTTATTGTCGATATGTTTTTATCATCTGTGTTTGTTTTGGCATAAATAAATGTATTTTCTTTTTCTTTCTTTTTTTAGCATCCCTGAAAAGGTTTCCATTCACCTTGGCTACATTTGGTCTTCCATGGATATCCTTGCAAGATTTGTTCCATTTTTTCATCTTAGCATTATGAAAAATATAAATTGCATTTTATTATTGTAATACAAAAAAAAATTATGCTACGTCGGTGACAAACAAGCATATGGACCGCTTGATAGTAAGCAGTCTCCATAGCCTATGTACGCCTGCAACTTCAGAGGAGTTACATGCGCGTTGCCGACCCTAACACTTCGCATCCTCGTTGAGCTCTAACAACCTTACTCACCGGCAGGAACACAACACTATGAGTAGGGTCTAGTGTTATTTGGCTGCGGTTTTGTGTAAGGAGGTACTTCCCCAGTTGGGCTCTGCTCTAGATCTGGAATGACATCCGCAGTGCTGTGCCCTACCACACAAAGCGAGATGACATACACACGGCCCGATTCAAAGAATGGGATACGATAACGATAAGTTCTGCTTTAGATAAGTTATCATTTAGATATCGTTTGTACGAGTATGTCATATAATTGACAGAAGCAGCTAGATACGGGCAACCAATGTCACTTTGACGTTAGAAATATCGTAAATAGATCTTGTTTAATACAAAACATATAGCGTGTAAGCTTAGCTTAAGTTATTTTTCTATATAGCAACATATTTTGTAGTTGCCCTATAATTTGCATGTGGCAACTCTCTCTCTTCTTTCTCGATCCGAACCGACGACACGTCCCGCGATCACCTTTGTAATAATTTTTAATATAAAAGTGAATAAAAGTTCATTTAAACTTAAAAAGCGCATTTTGTATTCTCCAGATCTTATTGAAAGCATAGCGGAATCGAAATAAACGTCAATTTTGACATGTCGTTTAGCTATCGATCTTTTCAATATGGAAGGTGGAGGTAAGGAATGAAATTTAATCTCCATGTACCAAAAAGTGTCGTCAAAAAACCTTAAATAGGTGGCGCTACAATACCTAGAATACTTAAACAAAATCAAATCATAAACAGCGCACATCACTCCGTCAATAACGCCAAGGTTTTAGCTACTCTAGCGCTACTTTGGAACTATTATTTATAGCGGACAGCTGGACACTTGCAACAGTTCTACCATGAGAGATTTCACTCCTTTTAATTCCACACTCCATACATTCCAAGATCTTAAACGTGTTTTAATCATTCTTCGACTCGTGCCGTATCTCTTTTGTTTGTAGGTAGTTTAACATAAGTGCCTACTGTATTGTATAATCTGTGGAACTTCCCTCATTCTTCTTAATCTACCCAAATTACTACCTAAACTTTAGTCATTATCATAATTTTTTTAATTTAAACTTCCACCGACACAATTTTCTTGGAAATTACTTTTACAATTGTGTTTTATGATTTTCACCATATTTTTGCTAAACAGCATTTTAAGGTATCTATAAAACCAGTCAAACGCGAGTCGATAAACAATTCTCATCACAGCTATGAGCATGAAATCTTAAAATTATATTGTCAAATTTACTGTGGGCCTAGCCAAGTTCACAATCGTTTGCAGAAAGCGAAATGAAACGCTATTGTCTCTCTATCACTCTTCCGTATTGGCGCGATAGAGACAGATAGCGCTTCGTTTCATTTCTCTGCGAACAACTGTTATCTTGGCTAGGCCCCATGAATAATGTACGATGCCGTAGAGAGCCTACATTAGTTAACAAATTTGAATTTATCTTAGCTTTTACACATCTAATACAATAACAGAATCTTTGCTTAGAAAAATACATCACTAATCTGAGGGCCTACCGCGAACCACGTTCGACGTGTTGCCTCCCTGTCACACTTACGTACGAATTCACAAGTGCCACAGAGAGGCAACACTTCGAACGTATGGTTCGCGGTAGGCCCTCTGGTCTTCGTCACCTATGATTCGGTCAAGTTATTTTCTAATGTACTTATGAGGAAGACAAACAAATTATATCCAGCTTGAAACGAATGCAGTAGGTATGATACCTTTGGATATGGTGCTTTACGCACACTAGCTTCCCTTCCCCTTCCCCTGACGCAGGTTGCTAGAGACCAAGGGAAGGTGCGTGGCGTCCTTTAACTTTTTCAAAAAACACAATTTGACCGAATCACTAATAAATAGAATAACTTCGTATAAAGTAAACTAAATTAATACTCACTCAAGCTGCGCTCTGTAGGATCCAAGATGGCGATACATGGAACAAAAACGTTTGTATTAGTGGTCGTAATTCGTTATTCGTTCGTTATGTTTGTCGATCAAAGTTTAGGATCGAACTGAAAATTAATACCAGCGAAAGGGATTCCAAGAAGGATTGCAATTTGAAAAGGGAATTTATAATTTGTATGTGCCAGGAATAATGGAGAAGTTGATAGTGTCAGGTTCCGTTATGCACTAAGTTACAATAACTGCTTACAAGAAAGCGGGCAGTTTGCTTTTTTTTGCACTGGATACATTGTTTTAAATTTAAATTGATATGCTTTGTAAAAGTTCGAATACCTTTATACAGTTATCGTTTTAGTTTTTCAATAATTAAAACCAATTAAAATTCTCATAAATGTCATATTCTACTAGAAATGGACTGCGCAAAAGATTTAATTTGTCATAATATCTTAATTGGTTCCTATTTAGAGTTTCCATAGGAGGAAATAAAAATATTGGAAAAAATAAAAATGTGTTTTTTTCTACTTTTCGATTCGAAATTACAAAATAACCGTAAATGTCAAGTACATCATATCGAGGGCTTCATGCTAAAGGGGCGTATAAGCAAGAACCCTACTTTTCAGGAGACACAAAAAACTGAATAACTTTTGTTACAATGTACCGATTGTTCTAAAATTTTTCATAGAGTATTTAAATTACTATCTTTTTCATCTGTCATGCCTAGTTTCGTTCTACGTATTCTAAAAAGCAGTAATTATGTAGTTACGCCTCTTTACCACGACAGTAATTTCCGATATTAAGGTTGAAATTTTTTGAAAAATACTTGATTTATTTATGGTCGTATAATTCATTTTTTTTTCTATTCGATAATTTAATCATGAAAGGTGGAAACACTGTTAATAATTCGAAATACTTTAATTTTACAGTAATTTAGTCATCATTGTGTAGTTTCTTCTATTTTTACTGATTTTTATACGCCCGTCTGGGCTGATGAATCTATCGTGTAAGTATCCTTTATTTGTGGTCGTATAATAGGGCGCCAAATTATATATAGAGTAAATATTCATAAGTTCATCTAGATTTTACCATTGAAATGATTCCTGATCGTTTTGATAGTTTCCCAACTGTCCACGAGATTAAGCAATGTCGACTCGAGCTGGATACCGATTGGGTAAGTAACTGTTTTGAATTGCCACTTTGAGCATTTCAGTGTTTCAATAGCCTCCTCGGTCTAGTGGTTAGAGCGGTTGTCTCTCGATTCGGAGGTTCCGGGTTCGAATCCCGGTGGGGACATGACTGTCAAGCAAAAGTCGCTTTGTGACTTTGTGAGACTATTCCCGGTTTGGCTAGGACATTGCAGGCTGAATCACCTGATTGTCCGAAAAGTAAGATGATTCTGTGCTTCGGAAAGCACGGTGTAAAGTCGTTGGTCCCGGCTGCTATCTATCCGGTGGTGCTCGTCATGAGAGCCATGTCAGAGGCCTTTGGCGGCTCAATAACTCTAACACCAGGGTTTTTAAGGTACATCAATCATACAACCCACACGGTAAGAAGACGCGTTTCAAAAGACAATCACGCCGCTTGTTCTGATTTTTGCCTATAATAGCAGTCGTTTAGCCCTTCGGTGGGAGTTAGAGTTAAGAAGTGTGGGCTTACTTAAGAAAACTGACTTAACGGAATTCCAATAAGATCATTTTTACTATTTGTGATAGTAGAAATGTGTAGTAAAAGAATTGAAATCGGTAGTAAAGGATGCATGGAAATTGCTAAGACAACACAATGATTTACTAAAAAAGCAGTCAAGAAACAATCAAACGATAAAATTTAGAGTGCATTAACTAAACAAAAACAAAAGGTTAAAACGAATCAAAACTTGTATTCAGACAATAAACATTACTCCTTCTTTAATGGTGCCACTGGTAACAAAATTATAACTATCTTAAACAATAAATTATTAATCAAAACTTCTAAACAAATAAATACGACATCATTTATCGTCATTTCATAAAAAGAAACAATATTAAATCTTCTGTACTAATAAACCTAAAAGTAGTTTAGCTAACAACTTAACCCACTTACGTCTTCATCAAATTATAACAGAGGAATGTTACACTTTTACACTATTACAACCACCCCGACGGAGGACGAGTGGTTACAGACATATGAGGTAATCAGCCCGCAGCGCACGCAGTGGGCCTTAAACAGCTTTGACTCCTTCAAATCTCCAGGAATTCATGGGATCTTCCCTGCGCTTCTTAAATGGGACGGGTAGCATCTCACTCTGAAGCTGACCATAGTTCTGCGCGCCTGTCTGGCTGTGTACCTGTGTACATGCCGAAGCAATAGAGGGAGATCAAGGTTATCTTCCAATTCCTTCAGGCCCATCAGCCTGACCTCTTTCATGTTGAAAACATTAGAGAGGTTGTGCCCTTGCATCCAAACCAACATGCCTACAGCCCTGGCAAATCTACAGAATCGGCACTTCATGCAGTAGTAAGTAAAATTGAGGTGGCGATCAAAAACAGATCCATGTGCTTAGGTACCTTCATAGATATAGAAGGGGCTTTCGACAGGACCAGGTTCAGCAGCATTACAGCAGCACTGGTAAGACATGGCGCGAATTCAGTTATGATAGAATGGATAAACAACATGTTGAGCCAACGAACCATCAAACTCGGAACGGGCGAAACACAGCAGGCATTAATGGCAAAAGGATGCCCCAAAGGAGGATTCCTATCGCCACTACTATGGAACCTTGTGGTGAATGACCTGATCACCACACTAATCAATAATCACTATTACACAATCGGCTATGCTGACGACATAGTGATACTGACGAGCGGCATTCATGCAGGTACGGTAAGCGATGTTACCCGCTCTGCACTAGCCATCGTAGAGCGCTGGTGTTTTAACAACGAACTCTCAGTCAACCAACAAAACTGAGCTGGTTATGTTCACCAACAAACGCAACTTGGGAACCTTCCGCCTTCCCAAACTGTTCGACACTGAACTCCAACTATTTGCGGAGGTAAAGTGTTTAGGGGTAATACTTGACAGCAAATTGAATTGGAGCAATCACCTAAACGGCAAAATTGACAAAGCCACAGTCGTATTCTGGCAATGTCGTAAAATGATGGGTAGAACCTGGGGGCTAACCCCAAAGATAACTCTATGGCTTTACCAGGCAGCCATACGACCAATAATAAGCTACGGTGCGATAGTTTGGTGGCCACGCACCAAACTATCCATAGTTGTAGCTAAACTACAACGACTCCAGAGGTTGGCCTGTATGGCGACCACGGGCTGCATGAGGACAATAACAACCGCAGCCCTTGAAGCCTTACTGGGCCTGCCGCCGCTGCACCTCTTTATACAACAGGAAGCGGCGATACGTCTCAAAAAATCTAATCTCTGGAGACCACCTAGGGTACCACAGACCGAGATCCTCTACGAGGGGATAGGCAAGGAACCGCTAATAGAAGTGGTGACTGACAGGATACCCAGACAATTCGTCTTCGACAAGAAATACAAGATACAGTTACACGAAGAACCTCGTGAAGGACTCAACCCAAGAGAGCTGGGAATTTTCACGGATGGATATAAGACAAGGTCAGGCACTGGCGCTGGAGTAATCTCAGAGGACCTAAACATACATATCTCAACACTACTAGGTGCCCACAACACAGTCTTCCAGGCAGAATGTATGGGCATCATAATGGCAGCACACGCAATCGCCTCAAGGAAAGTATTGGACTACCCCATCCGCATACTCTCTGATAGTCGGTCAGTACTATGGGCTCTGCAAAGTTATACTTTGACCTCAGTGCTAATCTACGAATGCCACAAAGCTCTGTCAGAGGTAAGCACCACCACCAGCGTAACTCTGCAGTGGATCAAGGGACACAGCAACTCGTGAGGGAACGATGCGGCTGACATATTGGCGAGAGGAGGCTCCGAACTGAGGGTGGCAGGACCGGAGCCAATTATACCTCTGCCTTATGCCTGGCTACGGAACATGCTGCGATACAACACCAAGGTAAAACACCAACAGTACTTGTCTAACCTTAGGCACGTGCAGGCACAGGCGAAGGAAGCCCGCCCGACAATCGACCCCGGTTTGTCGAGGAGGCTGAGACAGCAGAAGAGGCCACAGCTCCGGCTTTTGACAGGGGTCATAACCGGCCACAAACACCTACTAACCCTACGTGTTACAGATAGCCCCCTCTGCAGAGCGTACATGGAGGCAGAGGAGATAGCCACCCACGTCATTCTTGAATGCCCAGGGCAGAGCCATCAGCATCAGAGTGCTCCACTTCATTGTTATTATTCGCACGAGATGCACACCATACTGTAACGCACTAGACACTGACTGAGAGACAGGCGGCCCTAGTGCGCTTACCCGCTTGACAGAAAGGGATAGCAATATGCGGCAATCAAGGACACTGTCTCCGCGCCACTTTGGCCCGTCATTATTTGAAGGCCAACGTAATTTTTGACGGTCGTATGTTCATACGCCTCTTTGCCGCGACGCACTTTGAGGATAGTTGGTAAAAGTTTATGGTCGTATGTGTGTACGCCTATATAGCGTGACACTATTTCGTGGTTCGCACTGTCACGTGAGAAAAGTATGTACGTACGCCTTTATACTCCGATGAATATTGGGGACTGAAGGAAAATATCACTTATACGCCTTCAGTACGGCTTTTTGGAACGACATTAAAATGATGCTGCCAGTTATACGCCAAATGATTTTTTAATTATTTAATTAACTAATTGTTATGATAAAATTATGAAAAAAAATTGTGCTTACGTATTGTTACAAGACGAATACGATGCCGTTAAAAACGAAAAATGGCATTTTTGCGTATACGCCCCTTTGGCCTGAAGCCCTCGATATGTTAGGCGGATTTGTTGAGAATTTCAAGGACGCGACCAGTGGTAACGTTGCAAGCGAACGCAGCCGACGCGCACGAATGAGGGTAGGCCGAGCGCGATCTATACAACTTTGACACCCACCCGCTATCTCCAGTTCCCCGTGAACAAGATGCATGTAACTGCATCGAAATATCGGGAGCTCAAAAACAAAATAAAAGGTAATCACGGTTTATATCATCGGTCGATTTAAGTGTAGTGAAACTTTTAAGCTATTGCATAGCTTCTATCGCGGGCCTTGAGCGCGGGGACCGAATCCAGAAATTCCGTAACGAAAAAACCTCACGCTCCCCACTTCGTCTAACGTCGTTTCAGTTCGGCAGTCTTCGACACGGCGTTGTGTGCGTGCGATTAGACGTATTGTACGACTCTACGAAACTCGCACGAATCGAGACGAGCTGCTCCGAAATCGGACAAATACATAAGCAGCTGTTTATAGTAATCTGTATGTATCATTGATGTACGTAATAGGGGTAGATGAGGTACCAGGCGCTCGATCGTGAGCCACAAAATATAGGTTCCGGGACCTATATTGAATTAGTCGTACGGGTGACGCTGAAGTGTCAACATTGTCATCAAATTCGATTAAATATTGCCAAAGAATGCCGTGTTGCGCCTTTTTCCAGTGCTTCAATAGCTCCAAGCACAAAAACAAAGCTCACGGTATCACTTTTCATTCGTAAGTACTGTTATAACATTTGAAAACATATTTTTTCTAAATAAAATTAAAAATTTCCTTGTTATTGAGTGAGCGCGACAGCTAAATAATGCATTACCCATGTGAGAAACACGTTTATCCGAGTGTCAAGTAGGCCTGCCCACTTCATGCAGTGCATGCATGCCCGAGTCAGCAATTTTTTTTAATAAATAATGCAACTTTTTAAATCATGTGCTCCTATTCCTTGAAACTATAGAATGTAACCGGTTTTTATTTTAATATACGAATAACCGGTTGTTAACCAAAAATCCAGTTTTTCTGATAGTATTGTTAAAACAATATCTTGCATTAACTTGAAACCCAAATATCGGGAATAGTCCATCAAAAATTACTAAATAGTACTTGTACAACAATAGAAAAACTATGGACAACATTTTTAACGAGAGCTCGGATTTACAATTTTAATATGCGAGTTATAGTGTAGTTTTAAGATGTATTTATGTATGTTGAAAACTGTGTAAAAAATATTTAGAACAGATATTAGATCAATCAAATTTAACCTTTTATCATAAACAAAAGAAATAAATAATAATCATCTCTATTTGTCAAGTAAAATGTATGATGACTGGTCTGGCCTAGTGGGCAGTGACCCTGCTTATAAAGCCGATGGTCCCGTCCCGGGTTCAAAGTTCTAATGATGGAATCCATAAAGAATTGAGGGAACACTTAAAATCTTATAGGTACACATATAGTGATTTTTGTATTGTTTGTCTACAAATTAAGCATTTTCATCCAAAAACTGGCAATTAGTGTAGTGGAACTGCTGATGATAAACAGAACGAAACTCCCTAACTACAATAAACAACACAGTAAATTTGCTATTACTATTGGCTATTGAAGCACTGTTAACTATATTTGGTTATCCCTGTTGCTCGTTGTGCACATGTACATTATAATGGTGTGTAGTATTTGCAAATGAGTGGGTGCTGGACCAGATTTTAGTTTTGTCAACTATTAACGTCACATATCTACCCCTTTTACTTATATGTATCCATTATGTATATTGTTATTGTAAATAAATAAATAAAATATACAAAAAAATGGCTCCCTTAAACAAATAACTATGTACTATTTCTATTTTTTATTTGAAAAATTAATTATAAAAAATACAAATAAAAATGTATTTCTACTTCAAAACTCATAAATCACATGTTTAAATAGTGTGAAAAAAGATACTTAAATAAAAATCTAACAAAATAAATAATTATTTATTTGGATTTCATACAATACTAACTTACCAGTAGCGGCGCGTGAAAATTCTGGCTAGGCAACTCGGAACAAAAAAACACCTTAACATTATGCGCTAGGTGTGTCCTTGGGCGCGACCTTTTGCAGTTAGTGTATAACCACCTTTGCCATACTATTATACACACATCATACAAAATATCACTGGTTTAGTAACTTTATATATAAATTTGTGCACACAAGTAAATAAAATCACATAAAAACATTTAAAACTCTAATAATAACAACAAGCCTTGGTAACAACCGGGACGGGAGTGTTCACAAACACGCAAATTCTAAAACCTATTACTACAAACCTACAAACAGTACTTTCTTTGAAGAAACGTTCTTTATCAAATTATTAAACTTGAGACTACATAAGATTCTTGGATTTTTCTATTAAAATTCATAATTTTTTTAAAGGTTTTTACAAAAATTGTTATCAATGCTAGCAAAATACTGTACAATTTTACCCATTTATTCAATTCAATGTTTTTGTATGGCAAAATAGGTTTAAATTCAAATGAAGCAGCATGTTAATAATAACTGACGTTATCGCGGTCGTGTACAGAGGGCCTACCGCGTACCCCGAAGTTCGCAAATTACGAGCATCTTTCTCTGTCACCCTAATTACGCCATTGGAGTAAAAGAGAAAGTAGCCCGCAATTTGCGTACTACGGTGTTCGCGGTAGGCCCCTCAGTGCTCGCGGACTTTATGAATATGTGTGGGCATTTTTCCAATATAAACCTTATGCTATTACGTTTAAGGTTTTTATTCAAATGAATAACCCGATACAAGACCGAGTTGCTTTGAAGCTCATTCGCGTGGACTCTCTATAGCAAACTTTATGAGCATGTGCGTGAGTTTTCGTATCTGTGTAGTGGCGCATGAATGAATAGTCAAGCTTAGCTTCACTTCGCGCGCCTGCTATGATTAGTGCTTTAGTAAATCGTGTTATCAATTCCAAGGTAATGTAATACGTAGTGTTTTCATTATGGATATATTTTTAATTTTAATGATGATATATAAGTTTGGTTTATGTAGCAATAAGTTTTAGGCAAGCCGGTGGGAATCGAGTTGTATGGACCCGCCGCCCCTGTAACTTACTAACATTTTATAGCTCAATGCCACTTATAAATCATTAGTTTATAAATCCTAGTGGGAATTGTCTCAGGATGTAGGTTGCACTTATAATGTAAAAACCAATATCCTCTTTTCTGTATCATCTGCCTATGTCTGTTTTTTTTCCCAATAAAGAAAAAAAAAAAAAAACGAAATGGTCTGAGTTTAATATAGGTGTATAGGTATTTATGTACAACAGTGAATAGCTGTACTTGTAAAATTTGTGTATAAAGTGTTTTGAATATGAATGAACAAAGTGCATTTATTATTGATGAAGAAAGTCACGAAAAAATAGTGAAAGAAAATGAGTGAGTACTCTATATACATACATTTTATTATTATCACAAATGCAGTATTAATTTTGAATTGAAAATATAATACTGCTATAAAGATAACCTAAATTTTTGATATTAAAATGAGCGATATTAAAAGTAGCCCTCTTTTATACACACAAACACACACACGCGTATAGTTTAAATTCTCAATTTAGATTCTCAATATAATTGATAAAAGGTTAAATTTTGAGGGATTGATTGATAATATATATATATATATATATATATATATATATATATATATATATATATATATATATATATATATATATAAATAAATTCATTCTTCATTATGTATATAACAGAAACAATCTTGTTGGAGATATTTGTGCGTGCTTATGCAAACTTAGAAATGGCCTACAAATAGTTATGGTAGCAATTTACATTTCTCCGAATCCAAAATTGGACGAGGTGGAGCATTTTATTCATCGCACTTTACTGGAGTACACTGAAGAAGGGTCGAAAATACTTGGTACAAATGGTAATAAATTTCCACTTATCTTGGCTGGCGATTTCAACATTAACTTCGCTGATAAAAAATCAGAGCGGTTGACAACTTTTCTATCAAAAACATTGAATTTGAAAATGAATAATGATCCACAAGAGTCCACAACGAAATATGGGACGACCATTGACGCGGTATTTTCTAGGTATTTAGAGGATATTAAGTCGCAAACTTATGTTTCTTATTTCAGTTATCATAAACCTATAGTTTCAATGATAAATATTCCTGACCCACATGTATTGTAAAATAATAAAAATATTTTAAACAATATTAACTTTTTATTTATTTAATAAAAGAAAAATTTGTTTTCTTATCGGTCACCACGCTCAAAAAGTGTAACTTGAATTAATATCAAAGAAAAAGAAATACTGCATAAATAAAATAAATAAATAATTATAATTGCATAAGTTGATACAAAATGCTATGCAATAGCTTTACCGCGGCAGTCCCCGAGTGCCACACGTCTTTTTTTTTTTATACTACGTCGGTGGCAAACAAGCATACGGCCTGCCTGATGGTAAGCAGTATCCGTAGCCTATGTACGCCTGCAACTCCAGAGGAGTTACATGCGCGTTGCCGACCCTAACCCCGTCCCACCCTTGTTGAGCTCTGGCAACCTTACTCACCGGCAGGAACACAACACTATGAGTAGGGACTAGTGTTTTTGGCTGCGATTTTCTGTAAGGTGGAGGTACTTCCCCAGTTGGGCTCTGCTCTAGATCTGGAATGACATCCGCTGCGCTGTGCCCTACCACACAGAGCGAGATGTCATACACAATGCCCATACCTCTCTTGTGGACGTAGTTTAAGGACATACCCGGGTCCAAAATCGCCCTAACCGAATCAAACTAACCGTGAATCATTCGTAACTGTTATCATAGGGACCATTCGTCGCGAGAGCCTTAATCTATGATCTGTGCGTGGTCGGCGTGTACCCGTTTGCGGTTTTCATTTAAGCGCTATTGCGTTTTGCTAGATTTATTGCTTCTTTTTTCTTTTTCATTTGGTACGCAATGGCCATTTGTATTGGATTTAAATCATTGTAAAATGAGGGTAGGCAAAGACAAAGTACTGATTTAAACTTTCACGATTTTTACTTAGACACTGACGTATCCAAATTGGGCCGTAAGTAGGCCCAATTTGGATACGTCAGTGTCTACAGTGACGCTTCTTCAAACAAAAATGTGTTTAACGCATTCACTGCCACCGACGCATATATGCGTTCGCCGTCATACAAGTTTGTTCCTAGGCCACGCCCCCTGGCAGTGAATGCGTTAATGTGTTTATATGACTGTTTGGTTTCTGAATAAACTAAAAAAAAAATATTGAAATGACGACCGGCCTGGCTTAGTGGGCAGTGACCCTGCCTATGAAGTCGATGGTCCTGGGTTCGAATCCCGGTAAGGGCAATTATTTGTGTGATTAGCACAGATGAGTCATGAGTCATGGATGTTTTCTATGTATTTATTTGTATATTATATATATCGTTGTCTGAGTACCCACAACACAAGCATTCTTAGCTTACCGTGGGTCTTAGTCAATTTGTGTAATAATGTACCTATAATATTTATTTATTTTTGTTTATTTAATTGCTCTGTCCAGCCCGCGTAGCCAACATGCCAATCGTTAACGCTCCGTGGCGAACGAAACGCAACTGTCACAGTCGCACTAATATGGAAGAGTGATAGAGAGAGATGGCTACGCTACGCCACGGAGCAGTAACGATTGGCATGTTGGCTACGCGGGCAGGAACGCTTGGCTCACGACTCTCAACGACGAAATCACTGCCCGATGCGAAGAATGATTAAGACATGTTTAAGATCCTGGAAAGTTCTTCAAAAGATCGATAGCTAAACGACATGTCAAAATTGACATGTATTTCGATTCCGCTGTGATCCCAGTGAGATCTATCTACGATATTTCTAACGTCAAAGTGATTGGTTGCCCGAATCGAGCTGCTTCTGTCAATTATACGACATACAAACGATATCTAAATGAGTTATCCCTATCGTATCTCATTCTTCGAATCGGGCCGTCAGCTCTTAATACATTCACCGCTGAGCTACGGTCGTAGCGCTATGCCGTAGCCGATATGATGAAAGATGACGGTCACTTTCATAAGAACTAGTACTTACGCCAATTCTAGGGATTAGTTGTCAAACGAACCCCAGGCTCAAATGAGCCGTGGCAAAAAATGCCGGGATAACCCGAGGAAGATGATGATGATGGTTAAATAATATTAGGTCATTAAATTGACGTTTTGTATGAAGAACTTTAACGAAATTAAATTTTTGATACAATGAATTTTGCGGATTATTTTGTGATGGCATTTTCAAACCAAACAATTTTTTGCCAGTAATATGAGACATTTTTAAGGCACATTTTCTATCTCATTTTTTTTTAAATCTTCAGAAAGTCAGAAAAAATATAAGTCATTTAAACACTCGAGCCGGCAGCACATGAAAAGAGCTGTTTTCAGGGCGGTATTCTAAATACATAAAATAATAAAAGTAGCAAATAATTGTATGTAAAATCGTTGTTATGTAACGCACTAATGAAATTAAAAAATACTTCGAAGTTACTATTAAAATAAATAAACTATGACATGTCTAATACTTATGAACAAAAACGACAATTTCATAGGTGACCCAATAGGTTCAATGACCCAATAATAAAGTTAGCTAAAATATATCTGTTATAAATTTTATTCTATTATGTATCTTTGTTGTATCATTGTTCTTTCTTGTTTAAAGAATTAAGTGACAGACACAAAATAGGCAAGTATTTTCGTCGATATTGCCTTCATTTTACCTACATTTGTAATGGATGCACTGGTTTCAGATTCTAACGGAATTGAAATAGGCTTCTAACAATTTCCTTGTGCATTGAAGCGAATAATACTCCAATCAACGGAGTTGCTTGACTTAAGAAAGTGTACGGTTTCCCAATAATAGATTGTTAACCAAGGGTGGAAAAAACCATATCACCCGAGATATTTTAAAAATATATAACACGACCTCATTGTATGTTTTTTTGAAACGTGTATATATGTTTTTGGGGCTTTGTAAGATGTTTGTGAACTCGACTACGACCCCATTCAAAAGCAGTCCTCATTTTCTTCTCGGTATATTAACATTTAGGAAAACATTTTTACACAATTTGATGTAGGTACTGTAAAAGAGATACGGTATAACTGAGGTGGGGAATGTAAACGCTCCAGTTAGATTTCTTATTTTATTTATAATCTTTTTTTATTCACAAACTAATCACAGCAATATCGACTAACTCAGATGCTTGCCATTTTCTGAATAAAATCGCCTGCAGATCTTTATTCCTTCAGCAGGACGATAGTTCTGAATTCAAATAATCGTTGCCAGTTATCTACCACGAGACTGAAGGTTTGCAACCTTCACATATCTCGCCTCCTCGGGTGAAAGTGGCAAACATCATCACAAAACTACACCCTATCCTATTCTACCCTAACTACAGATACCCTACCTACTCCAGACCCCTACAGAGTAAATAATGTTCCTAACACTCCTTCGCTATGAGTCAGCCGTATTGAAGGTAGCTCGTGTCCAAACCATCCGCACAGGTCGTGCCTATGGCTACGATCCTCGCAAAACGGTTGGATACGGCTTGTGGTAAGGGAAAAACGATGGGAGAAGAACCTTACCCCTGACTCCTCGGCTAAACCCTTTTTATATCTGAACTTGCTGACAGCTAATTGCCACTGGCCATACTAGATGACATATGACTACCTATATGACAGCTGATAGCAGATTCACATAACTTCAAAAAAAAAAACAAGACGTTTTCTATTTAATACACGCGACAATAAAAAATATATTTTTTTCAGAAACTGATCTTCTTCATCGGTGATGGCGTGGAGGTGGGGGTTGCACATGACCGCCTGCCTGAGAATCAAATCGCCTGCAGATCTTTATTCCTTCAGCAGAGCGATAGTTCTGAATTCAAATAATCGTTGCCAGTTATCTACCACGAGACTGTGAAGGTTTCCAACCTTCACAGTACCTATGTATACAGATCGTGTCATTCACGGCGACGCGTGCCTTGACTTGTATTGCCATGTTATTACAGGTTAGATTTGATAAATCTGCGCGTCATCGTGGATGACACGAAAGACCGGGTGGTTACCTGGGGGGTAAAAAACATTCGGGTGTATTTTCGGTGGACATTGTGTAGTCAATTTAGATACATTTTACTAAGGATTTCATAGTATAGATTTTAAGAAATAGAACATTCGAACATGCCTATAAGGGGCAAGAAAATTATGCTTAAAAGTCAATTTATTTCATGATGTCCGTAGGCATATTTTTCGTTTTAAATTTGAGCTTATAAGTAACACAAAAACTGATGCCAGATAATGTATATTTAAATATACAAAGGTATATTTTACTTTAATGTCTATGGCAAGTTGAATATGCAGCATGTTTTAAAATGATGCTTAACTTTAATTGTATGGTGGCGGCTATATTCCTGTTACGTGTTCCTTTAATGACAATGTTTTATTGTTTTGTACATATTGTTGACAAGGAATATAGTATATGAGCCAAATTGAGCAGAGAATTGGGTCGAAACTTGATTGTGTTAAGTCGTTAACAACTTTCAACCGAAAATTTCGTCCAAATTTCTATATAAACAAAGTTCTACATCATTTGAAGAATATATAATGTTACAATGTTGAGTTCCTTCTTTACCTATACAACGGAAGTGTTATGTAAGTATCTTAATTTTAGATCAACTGTAATGCATTTTGCTAGCAATCAGTATAAAAGTACGAACACAATACCTTGTGAGTGAAGTCAAATTAAAATCAAGTTGAGCCCAACGACTGGTGTTCTGATAGTATGGCGGTAGTTTTAGTTCGACGTGAATAAAGTGTTTGAAGTATATCTCATTTATACGGAAAACTGGCCAAGTTGAACTAACATTTTCATGTCAAAATTATGTAATTTTTTCATTATCCGCCCAATTACTGTACGAATAAGTAAATACGAGCGAAACGCACGGGCGAATGATAACAAAATAACTTTGTGAAGTCAAAATTTAAACTGTGGCCTCCTGAAAGCTGGCACGCGGAAAACAATTGTTAAGTCCAGATACCTCACTAATCGGACTAGGTGTCCATCTGCCTAGACTGTTTAGTTAGCTCGGGCGTTTGCCTGAACTAGTTAGCTGGTTAGTCGTTTGCCCGCTGCCCACAAATCGCAGATACCTGTCATACAAAACTCGTTGTCACTTTCCCATACTAAGTTAGCATAAAAGTAATATAGTAAAGTTCTAGTATCTTCCTAAATTAAATAGGCGTTCGTTAGCCTAGCCAGCCGGTCTCCTTAGCTCAGGCGTTTGCCTGAACTAGTCAGCCGGTTAGCCGTTTGCCTGCTCCCATCGCCTACAACCCATAGACTGCTTTATAAAAAAAAACAGACACTTGATAATCCATATTTTAGAAACATTTAAAACATACAATTATAGAAATTATAAATACAATTACAATTAATATTAAATAAAATAACATTATATTAAATTAAAAGGCCAGTCCTACCTATTTGCCAATGTGGCCAGGAGGCTGTGTGTGTTTATATAACAGGACTGAGCACCTCACTGATTCGACTAGGTGTCCGTCAGCCTAGCCGGCCTCGTTAGCTCGGGCGTTTGCCTGAACTAGTTAGTCGCTTAGCCGTTTGCCCGCTGCCCACAAACCACAGATACCTACTAGAGTTACTAGATACACCCGGACCCGGGTATGTCCTTAAACTACGTCCAAAATAGAGGTAGGTATGGGCATTGTGAATGTCATCTCATCTCGCTTTGTGTGGTAAGGCACACCACAGATGTCATTCCAGATCTAGAGCAGAGCTCAACTGGGAAAGTATGTAAGTAAATATTCTTTATTGCACCAACAATTATACATTTTACATACATGTAAAACTACAAATGAATTTTAAAGGAAAATAGAAACAGGTAACAACAGGCGGTCTTATCGCTAAAAATCGATCTTTTCCAGACAACCTTTAGGTAGCAGGAAATGTAGAACTAATACAAAAGTCAACAGGACTACCTGTTGCCAAACCAAGTAATGTAGGAAGAATATTTACATCCTCGTACAAAACTGGAAATGTTATCGGTAATGTGCAAAGAAAAAATATTTCTTAATACATTATCCGGTTTTGTGCGAAGAATATTTTTTCCTTGTACATTGCTGGTAATGTAACTCGGTTATGTACGAGTAACAAGGGGTATAAAAACAATACCTAATACACTAATAAATATACAATATAATATAATATATATTTATACTTACATAATATACAATATATAAAATGGCAGCTTAAGGTAGAGATAGAAAGTATAGTTTCAGCTGATTTTTGAAAATGGGTCTCCCCATTTAGCTAATCTTAATTCTACTGGCAAAGCATTCCACAACCGAACAGCCCGGAAGGTAAAAGAGCTATTATAAAATTCTAAAGTAGATGAGGGAGGAGCAAGAATATGAATCTGAGAACATCTGATAGAAGAGAGATAGTTGAAACGCTCTTTGAGGTGGTGTAGCAGGGTTAAAGAGAATGCCATAAAGGAGGGCAAGAACATGAGTCACGGCGAAGACGAATAGGAAGCCTTTTGAGCTGAGAACGAAACTGATACACATGGTCATATTTAGGCAAGCCAAATATAAACCTTACACAGAGATTCTGGAGGCGCTCAAGCTTATTCAGTATCCACCTTAAAGAAAACCACAGCCAAATAACACTAGACCCTACTCATAGTGTTCCGTTCCTGCCGGTGAGTAAGGTTGCCAGAGTCCAACGAGGGTGCGGAGTGTTAGGGTCAGCAACGCGCATTTAACTACTCTGGAGTTGCAGGCGTCCATAGGCTACGGAGACTGCTTACCACCAAGCGGGCCGTATGCTTGTTTGCCACCGACGTATTATTAAAAAAAAATCATTCATAAAAAATTTATACTCACAAAATAAATAAATAAAATAAATAATATGTGGTATCAAATTTAGATTCCTTGCATTTTATTGAACAGATTTTACAGCAACTTGTATAAGTAGGTACAGAAACGCAATATTTCACGGTTGAAATCGCTAAGTTAGTATAAAAGTAGGTAGAAAAAAGGGCAAAGCTATGGTTAATAGTTAATATGCATCAAATTGAGTAAAAATATTTTCAACAATGTCAATATCTAAAAATTAAAATGGGTAAATGTTTGTGTCATCAATCGGTTGTGTGGACGACCGAACCGGGTGTGGAGAATAGTGGTATTCTCTTAAATATATGCTCCATATCTTGTAGTTGAAATGATCTATGTCACAAATCGACAAATGCTAACCTACTCCTGGAGCCTCGGAGACTGCCTTTGAGGTCCCTTAATTTGCGGTCGATATCTTGAAGCTCAGGGTGCGTAGCCAATATGTCAATCGTTAAGAAGGAAGAATAGCTTGGCGATCCTAGCGAAATAACGATATTTTTTTATAAAATTCAATTTCGGGAGAAAACGTTTTCCACTAATCACTTTGATTTTGATGTCGATCGCTTCAGCATAATATATTCTAGGTTTATAGATTTTGCTTTAAACATTTTTTTGTTTTACAAATTCTGTAAAAAGGAAAACCTATAAGCCTAGTTTTTCATTGTGTCAATAACATAAGATAATATAAAGATAGTTTATTATTCAAGTAGACATATTACAATGCGCTTATGAACGCCAAATAAAGCTACACCCGGCTCTAACCCTACATCTCTGAACTGAACCGAGAGGTATCCCATTATGGTCCGGCAAGAAACTCGGCGGGACACATCTTTTCAAAACATTACTTTATTCTTATCTTATAATTAACAAAAAAAAAAGAAAAAAAAATACAATTTAGATTACTATAGAAATAAAGCAATTACATACAGTAGCTACTTGTCTTTATAGAAATTTAATAAAAAATATATATATGTCATATCAAATCATACAAATACGTCTTTCAGAAAACATATCGAATTCTTTCAAAATAAAATGAATAAAGAAATAAATAACATACTAAAAAAGTGGAAAAACGTTTTCTTTTTGTATGGACGATCTCGTAGTTATACTTCTCTTTTAGCTCCGTGGCGAACTAAACGCAACTGTCCCTGTCGCGCTAATATGCAAGAGTGATAGAGAGAGATGACGCTACGCTACGGAGCGTTAACGATTGGCGCGTTGGCTAAGCACTCTGTCTATAACTCGATAACTTACGGTCGATATCTTCGCTTGTACAGGCGCCATCAAATATATCGGGGTGGGCGCGGTGCTCACAAATATCTGAACACGCCTCTATTGTGAAGGCGTTAGAGTGCGTGTTCAGATATTTGTAAGCACCTCGGCCGCTCTGATATATCTGATGGCGACTGTATAACGCGATAACTTAGGACCTTCAGCTTAATACTCGTAGTAGGTTGTTGCTAACCTACAGAACAATTCTAGTTTTAGTTATAAGATTTCTTTCCAATACTGATATGATACTATGATTCTACTTTTTACTGCAGGTTTTTTATCTCCAGAAAAAATATTAGATTTTTATATTTGTATATTATATATAATATATATAATAATAATTCACTGTTGTGAATAAAACAAAGGCGAAATTGCGTTTCTCTGTACAAGATTTATTTTTAAATTGAACTTATAACATCTAACATACTACAATATTTGTTTACCTGTAAAGACAAAAGAAACAACATTTAAAGCCTCTATTTTAGGGTTTTGTTATTTCTTTTACACAAAATCAATCACATCTATTTTATAGTAATGAACAATCTTTTCATATTTTGCTAATCATGAATGTCACTGTCATAACCGTCATTCATGACAGCTGGTAAACTCTGTGGCTAAAAGGGCTAGACGCGTTCAGGTTAACATTAAGAAAATATTTAAGTTTCACGATTTTCTTTACATATATATTTTTTATTGTATATCAATACCACATAAACCACATTTTATTGCTGCACTAATGATACCTTGTACACTAACCAAAATAAAGCATATTTAATGCTTTACAATATATTTTTTTAAGTAACAAAATGTAAGTACTAGGAAAACAAAGTTGTATATTTGCATGCTCCAGGCTATAAATTATAAAAATAAAAAGAAACCAAGGGTCAAATGTTGAGCCTATTCTGTGATCATCATTTTTTAGTAGCTAGTGTAAGTTAAAACGCATTACCAATATTAAAATTTGACTGTTTGAAACTGTAAAAACCTGCAGTATAAAGTATAATGTGACGACCGGTTTGGCCTAGTGGGTAGTGACCCCGCCTACGAAGCCGATGGTCCCGGGTTCAGATCCTGGTAAGGGCATTTATTCGTGTGATGAGCATGGATATTTTTTCCTGAGTCATGGGTGTTTTCTATGTATTTAAGTATTTATAAATATTTATATATTATATATATCGTTGTCTAAGTACCCTCAACACAAGCCTTATTGAGCTTACTGTGGGACTTAGTCAATTTGTGTACTAGTGTCGTATAATATTTATTTATTTATTTATTTTATTTATTTATAATGACCCACTCATCTCTCAGTGTCAAAAGTGACGTTTTTGGTTTAAGAAATGTCAAATAATTAATAGAATCAGGCGTTACTTTGCGGAAATCTATGCTAATTAAAGCAAGAAATATTACTTTGCTAATCCGCGTGAAAATAACGTGCTAGTCAATCAGTGCTAACCCGTTATACTTACTTGCGTATTTTTACATGCAATTAATGTTCCCTTTAGGTTAGCCATATGAAATCTGTGATAAAACAACGCAACCTAATTATTTTTGGGGTTTTTAGAATTGTCTCGATCAGTATTAGTTGCCTGTGGAAAAAAGGTCAGTCAGCGACAAAAGCTTGTACCAAAAATGAAATGTTTACCAAAAACTTATTTCACAATCATTCCCGCGGAAACTATAGACCTTTGTCCTTCAGTACACCACAGCTGTATAAAATTAGATCTTGTTTTTTTTTTAATGTTACAGTATAGTCTGCAAACGAGCAGACGAGCCGCCTGATGGGAAGCGGTCAACGTCGCCCATGGACATAAGCAACATCATAGGAGCCACTTAAGTGAAGCCGACCCTTGAAAACCCGAAATACGATTTATTTAAATTTTTCGAGCAAGTGTGATGAAAAAGGTATTTTCATTGCCAGATTCTGAGAAAGGTACGCAAATCAATAACCCGGCTGGCCCCATAAAGTATATAAAGAAATCACTTTTTACACTAAGCGCGCCATACGTCACGGGATGGAATTAGGGACGAGCAGGTGATAAATCTCGCGCTGTCCGGGACACGGGACCTTGGACCCGTTTTAGGGTTCCGCGGGTAGATTAATTGGACTGTTTTTTTTTACAAGCTAGCTAGCTTAATATTAAAAAATAACATGACTGCCTGTTGTTGCTTAACACCGCTGAAAGACATAGGATAACTTTGTTCGTGGAAATCATGCCTTTAGGCGATGAAAAGGACGATGAAATTAATTACTTATGTAAAATATAGGGTCATATTATTTTAAGTTGTAGACTTCACTTTCTTGTGCATTTGGACGTTTTAAATTATTTCTACTCAGAAGTACGAGTTATTTCGATCTTTAATGCTTGATACTTTCGGTGTAACTCTAAGGAAAATATACCATTTTTTTATACCGCGTTGATGGCAAACAAGCATACAGCCCGCCTGATGGCAAGCAGTCACCGTAGCCTATAGACACCTGCAACTCAAGAGGTATTTCCAAATTAGCCATTTGTTTCAAATTGTAATATATTTTTTCCAAAATGTATAATAGGAGATTAAAAGTGTCCAAAAGTCTATCTTATCTTTATAGCACATAGATAAAAAGTGTCCTATGATCTTTCATAGACTTTTGGACACTTTTATTCACTTATTATACATTTTGGAAAAAATATATTAGAATTTGAAACAAATGGCCAATTTGAAAACACCTCTTGAGTTGCAGGTGTGTATAGGCTACGGAGACTGCTTAATATCAGGCCGTATGCTTGTTTGCCATCGACGTAGTATAAAAAAAAAACTTTCTATGGAGACAAATACATTGGCAACGGCAAAAAAATCATTTAAAATAATTGAAATTGCATTAACGTTTAATGCTTTAAGCATTTCCATATGAGCGTAGCGAACAAAATGTACAGTAAATTTTACTGTTCCGAAAAAACAGTAAATTTTCCTGTTCGGAGTAGTTAAAACGTAGTGACTGTTCATTTATTTTTATCGTTATTTCAATACTTAGAAATGTTCAAACAGTTAACATTACTGTTTTGTATTTTAATGTTTTTCAAACATTGTTGATATTGTATAAAGCAGTTAATCTCAATGAAAACCACTTATTGTGTGCTCAATAAATTATATTATTTTCAGTGTTATAAAATGGAAACTTGTAATACCTTAAGCGACAGTTTTCTTGTTGGCTCTCAAGTTTGGCCGGTTCCTTCATTTTCCGAGCTTATCTAGATTAGAATCTATCGATTGGTTGATCTCTCTCATTGTTAATGCAGTTTCGTGATCAGTTTGCTTCTGTGTTTAGGATTCTGTATTCTATAAGGAACTCTTATAATTACGATAGAGTATTTTAACGTTTATATTTTTATTTATTTTTATTTTCGTATTTTTCTTTGTATTTTGTTTTTAAGTTATACTTTAATTTGAAATGGGATTTTAACGGGTTGTAAACAAGGAACTATTTCTATTATATTAAGTGATCGGTTTTTTGGATTCGACATGGGGTGAACGACCTCAATCATTATGTTAGTATGGATATGCCCCGGGAATCCGGGCTTTATGTTGTTAGAAAAAGCAAATCAATACAATGTGTTTATTTTATTACACTTTAAAACATCTAAGTAGCTGATAGACGAGTACTTACTCACCTTTATTTTGTCTAAATCGAACAAATGAGCACAAGTGTTTACACTGACAGCTCATTTGCTGCCTCCAAAGCGGCACATTTTGTACCGTTTGGATAAAAGTTCGGCGAGTAAGTACGCGTGTCTATCAGCTAATATATGGTTACTACGGGTTAATTGTTTGAATAAATGAATTCGTTATCAAAAAGTCAATTACACTTCTTTCAAGTGAGAGGTAGTTTGAGAAAAACAATGTCCACAATGTCAAATGGTTTTATTGCTCACCAAAAATAATTAGATCTGAAATCCAGAGAAAATAATGAAATGCCAATGTCAAGATTTTGAAGTATTTTTTCCATCATGACAGATATATAAGCTAATACTTTGTGGAGGTTTTAATATATTTTGCTTTAAATAAAATGTTGAGATTAGGAAAAGGATAAAAGTTTTTGTCTCAACTGGTTGCCATGTAAGAGTAAAATATTCCTTAGATATAATTTAAATTGTTTTATTTTTGTACGGTTTGTTCGGTATCGCGGGAAACTGTCGTATCTATATTAACTTTTCTACTTGATATCCCGCGAGGGAGAATCCAAATAACCGATCACTATTTTATTTATATTATTATCTTTATATATGATTTAGGGCGTAACATTGGAAGAGATGTGACTGCTACATAATTAGGCATTAAAACACCAGTGTGATGCTTTATTCGTGAATCTCGATTTCAGCTTGTTTTATAAACATACACTCGTATTTTAATACCTTGCTTTATATAACAGTCACATAAATAACTAAGTATTTTGTAAAACTATAGATTCTGACTACACTCTTAAGTCTTAACAGATAAAATTGTAAGTATTAAATATATTAAAAACAGGTCACTCACGTACAGTCACGTCGGACAAAGTGCCATAAATATGTATACCTTAATGTATGGATAATAAGGTCGTATATACATATTTTTGGCATTTTGACCGTATCGATATTTTCAGACGTGACTGTGCCTATTTTAAGTTGAAAAAAAGTTCAAAGGTATGATACATAATTATACATATTTATATATGTATGTAAGTATAATTATGTATCATATTATTTATGTACGTATAATTTTATATAATTATTATGTGATATTTTTTTGTCATTTTACTCTGTATTCTGAACCTGCACCAATTAGGATCTTTCGGTTTGGCTCATGGTTGACTGGTAGAGAATGCCTTCTGGCATTAAGTCCGCCATTTGTACTCTTCATGTATTGTGCAATAAAGTTTAAATAAATAAATAAAAACGTTTGAAATGCTTCACTCCGTTCCGAGGAATGTCGTAGAAGTTATTGAGTGAGACGTTTTTAATACATTCAATATCGTCTGTCTCATGAAAGTTTTGTTATTAAAATTGTAACTCTTCCTTTTGTCTTTGCCTTAAAAATATAGCCAGGTTTTCTCCAAATACTCTGTATAGAAGACAAAGGAAATAAAATAACAAGACAAAGGGTTCTGAAGTTAACAAAGCGTAGATAAAGTTTATTTCGTTCTCAATTTGCCGTATGGAGAATTACAGAAAATATGTTTTATTGAACTGATATACACTCTCATATAAGTAAAATCAGAATCAGTTCTGTCAGAATTTTCTCATATTTTTATAAGTGTTGTATCAGCTACACCCAAAAGTTGATCATACAGTAATCAGTGTTTTCTTTTATGGTCTATTATAGTCTATCAAGCCATTTCCGTCAGTAGAAAAAAAGCGGCAACTTTAAACAATGTAGGCACGAAGGGTTATCATCACTATACCCCGGGATTTTCGGTGCGGGAATGTTTTACACTAGCCAAAAAACAGGTTAAAACTATAAAAACCAATACTATTTTAATATTTCTAAGCGCATTTGAAGCTTACCTTCTATTTTTAATTCATAGTTTGGTAATTATTTTACAATAGACAAAGTTATAAATACAAGAAAACATTCCCGCACCAAAAACCCCGGGGTATGATCATCACATAGAAAGTTTGAATTTCGCGCCTTTTTCTACTGACAAAGTTTTTTGACCAGTTGTATCATATTTATTTCATAATTCGTAATTGATAGACACAATATATTATTGCACACATTTTTTTTTCACTTTTATCGATTTTACGACCAAGCATCACGCATAGTGGATCTTTTTATCCGCGGAACGTTTAACCCCATTCTGCCCTAAATAAATGAATAAATATTATAGAACATTTATGACTTCTGACGACCGGTTTGGTCTAGTGGGTAGTGACCCTGCTGATGGTCCCGGGTTCAAAGCCTGGTAAGGGCATGTATTCGTGTGATGAGCATGGATATTTTTTCCTGAGTCATGGGTGTTTTCTATGTATTTAAGTATTTATAAATATTTATATATTATATATATCGTTGTCTTAGTACCCTCAACATAACCCTTTTGAGCTTACCGTGGGACTTAGTCAATTTGTGTAATTATGTCGTATAATATTTATTTATTTATTTATACACAAACTAAGCCTTACAATCTGATAAAGGCTTGAAGGCTCAGACAACAATATAATATAGGTAATATAAAAATACTAATACATAGAAAACACCCATGACCCAGGAACATATATATCTGTGCTCATCACACAAATAAATGCCCTTACCCTAGTTTGCTGCGAGGCATCAAATGACAAAACCTTTTATTCCTCATACAACGTGTTTACCCCAAACACGTCGCTCCCAGATGTCCTTGAGGTGTAATAATTGAGAATAATAAAGCAGGCCGCCGCAATAACACAGCCTAACTAGGCTTGAACCAGAAACCAATGAAAAATAAAGGCATACAAAAGCTTAAGAGGGAATCGCTTTGGCCATACAAAAAGAGAAAATGTTTTTCCACTTCTAAATGCCCGGTTTGACGACCGGTTTGGCCTAGTGGGTAGTGACCCTGCCTACGAAGCTGATGGTCCCGGGTTCAAATCCTGGTAAGGGCATGTATTCGTGTGATGAGCATGGATATTTGTTCCTCAGTCATGGGTGTTTTCTATGTATTTAAGTATTTATAAATATTTATATATTATATATATATCGTTGTCTAAGTACCCTCAACACAAGCCTCATTGAGCTTACTGTGGGACTTAGTCAATTTGTGTAATAATGTCCTATAAAATTAAAAAAAAAAACCATTGTGATGATTTTTTGTACGTTATTGGCACAATAAAAAATAGGTTTATAGGTTATTCCTTTTTTCGAAATTTGCTATACATTTTTTTTTGTAAAAAGTGAAATCTGTAAACCTAGAATATATTATGCTGAAGCGATCGACATCAAATCAAAGTGATTTGTTAAGATTTAGTTAGTGCAAACAGTTTTCTTCCAAAATGGAATCTCATGGAAAAAGTACCGTTATCTCGTTAGAATCGCAAACCTATTCTTCCCTCTTATGGATGGTGTTATATTGCCGTAAATGGCTTCGTCATTGCCTACCATATTTAATAATTGTATGGCTAAAAAAATGTTGATTGTCTACCAAACGGCTGTTTAATTTTTTATATCTAATTTGTAATAAACTCAGATCATAGAAAGTACTAGATGGCTGACGGAGGCGTGGCGCGTGTCGCCGCGACATGGCCACATCGTGGCCATACCGGCCCGCCGTAAGACAGTAGCAAATTAGCTGTCAGTGAACAATGTGCGCGTCAATTTTATTGAAATGCCGAATTATAGCGTTATTTTGTGTCGAAATAGGAGTGCATCCAAAAACTATAAGGATCATGGAGTTACATACCACATGTGACTACATTTTTTTTCACGTATTAGTCAATAAAACCACACATTTTAACAAATAAATCCAGTGACATATGATTTTTCTGAGTCAGACCATGTTGTCATACAAACTCGTGGCAATTTGTTTATGCATCCTACATTGACGTTTTGGCATGGAAAACTATTTGTAGTGTCCTTAGCAACGGCGCAATGCATTAAACCGCTAACGATATTCACAGGGGCATTATTGTTTCTTGGTACGACCGCCAACCGCTCCCTTCATTGACGTCGCGAAGTAGAGTGGTGCTTGTGCATATAATTGATCTTTGAGCGTTATCGATAAAAATGTTTGGATATAGTGTGTATGAAAGTAATTATTTTTCAAGTAAAATTTTACAATTATTTTATATGCACCTAATGTTTAATTTAATACTTATTAATTTGGATTAAAAATCGAATAGGTAAGCCAAAAAATAAACTGATTTAATTAAGTACAATTTATTTATAACATTATAGTTTATACCTATAAGTATATTTTATTGAGGTTCTTAGCAACGATTCGAATAACTGCACTAGGTATAATCAAATATGTTCATGATTGCAATTTTTTTCAGTTTCCCGAAAAATCCCAGTATTAAAGAAAAATGGATAGATGCTACAGGTAGGGGGCCCTAACTGGTTTACGAGCGAGGAAAGTGTTATTTGTTCGGATCATTTTCAAGAAAAATGTTTCCAGTTACACTTCGCCTCTTTTATATAACGATAGAATATAAATATGTTTAAAATAATAGTATATTGTATACTTAGTCGATCCAAAAGTTCTATCAGAAAGATTTTTACTGATAATTATGATTACTCTTTCCTTATTATTCGTACATATGATTTAAAAGCTTATTTAATGGTGCATTATACTTACTGTAGGTGACAGGTTAAATGAAAGGCGTATATTCGCAAAATACAAGGCCAAAAAAACTGTGGGGCGAGCGAGGAGCCAACGCGGCGGGTGTCAATTTTGGAATTGTACAACTACCTTATAGTTACATATAGATGCAGCGCATGACTTGGACTCGCTACCTTCCATTGTTTTTATGTAGCTTTAATTAAAATAATTTGCACTAGATGGCATTACATGTACCAAATTTAACCAATTAAAATTAAAGTAATAAACCTAGGATACAGTTTACTTAATATATATGTGCGTCGCCTACAATCCCACCCCCTTAGTGATGACTAGTCATCACGAGCCATCTCTGGTGCAAGTAAGGCGACGCGTGTGACGGGGCGGCGTAAAATTCCCGTACGCGTGCGGACATCGACAACGCGAGTGCGCCCATCGTTACCAGTATGTGTCGCACTCACTATTCCGTGCCGCCATGATCCACGATCTAAGTTAGGTTCGACTAAAATTACATAATCTCCTACCTGTAAGGAACGCCTTTCGCGCGTCCACTTCTGTCGCGGAAGAAGTGTTGGCAAGTACTCCTTAAGCCAACGTGCCCAGAACATATCAGTTAGACGTTGCGCTAACCGCCACTGACGTTTGAGCTGGAGATCCTCGTTGTCGTACCTACCAAAAGCTGGTCCGTTTGATGACGTGCCAATCAAAAAATGATTGGGAGTCAGAGCTTCAGGATAATTGGGGTCCGTTGATACGTACGTGATAGGACGGCTATTAACCAGGGCCTCAACCTCCGCCATCAATGTTGAGAGCGTTTCTGGGCGTGGTGCGCGTTCTTTGAGTACAGCTCGCAGGGATGATTTAACAGTGCGCACCATGCGCTCCCACGCGCCTCCCATCTCTGGAGCGCCTGGAGGAATGAATTTCCACTCGATTCCTCTTACGAGTCCATCATGGCGCAGCACATCGCTGTCTAGCTCAGCGATACTGCGCTTTAGTTCTAAATCAGCACCTTTAAGATTTGTCCCATTATCGCAGTAGATCACAGTAGGGGCGCCTCTGCGTGCTATCATTCGTCTTAAACCCATTATGGTCGAATCAGTAGTAATGCTTTCCGTTATTTCGACGTGAACGGCTCGAACTGTAAGACAAGTAAATAACATGCCATAGCGTTTTTGCCTACCACGACCTACTGTGACCTCCATTGGGCCAAAAAAGTCGATTCCGGTGAACGAAAACGGACGACGGTTGTGCTGCAGCCGGGCAGCTGGCAGGTCACCCATGCGCTGTGGCTGCGGCACGGCGCGACGATATCTGCACAACAGACAATGAGCTACGACTGCGCGCACAGTTGGCCGCAATTGGAGAATCCAATAGCGTTGCCTTAGTTCATTAACTACTAGTTCTTGAGCTCTGTGCAGTGCTCGTCTGTGGTAGTATTCTACGAGCAGTCTGGTGATTCGATGTTTGCCATCAAGAATCACAGGCCTCTTCGTAGACTCCTTGACACCCACAGTCTTGTCGATGCGGCCTCCTACCCGTAGTAGGCCCGCATCGTCAAGATAAGGTGTTAACTGCAGTAGCCGGCTATCTTTCGATAACGGCTTATTTTTCCTTAAACAATCAATTTCTGCAAGAAAAGAATCATGTTGACATTTTTTAATTAACAGGTTCTCCGCCGATTGTACCAGCCCGGTGTCGATTCGATTGCATTTACGTTGACATTTTTTAATAAATAGCAATACCCGTGCAGTTGTGAGATATATTTAAGTGAAACCACCGTCTAGTTCGCAAGCTAGTTTATTACTGATTCCGCCATCGGCGCAAGCGCCCTATAACTACGTATAGGTATATACAAATACACATCATCCCTTCACCACTATTTAAAACTAAATAAATTAATAACTAAATATGTATAACTAAATTTATACATAATTATATATTTTAAACAAACTAAAGCTTATAATCTACCTTTTTTCTGGGGCGCAAATTGTGACGCATTGGTCACTCGTCTAAAACAGACGTACCATGTTCGCGCGGAGCGGCTGCGCTCGGCAGCTGCACCGACGACGCCGGCGACGCCGGGGGCGCGGTCGCAGCTGGGTCGTGCGCAGACGGCCCGAGCTCACCTGTCTCTTCCTCGAACTCTGCCCACACTTCATTCCCAGCTTCTTCTGCACTCCTTTCCTCTACAACTATTCTAGCGGGAGGTGCATTATCCACCACAGAATCGGTAGGTAAAATTGGCATACTGCTTGAAATAGACGAGGAAGGAAATGAGGGCAATGGTATAGGGTCGTTTGAAACATCATTTTTCCCTTCAATGAAATTGTCAATATCTTGACCTTTATATTTTAAAAGTTGATCCACATGTCTTATACAGATTGTATCGTATTTGTTTACATATATTTTAAACATTTTATTCCCTATTTTTTCTTTAATTTTACCTAACTCCCAACTTTCCTTTCTTGCACTGTACCACCGAGCCCAAACTATTTCATCAACTTGAAATATTCGCCTATGCGTGCAAACAGCTGTTGTTGTGTTATCAATCGCGCTCGCGGTACAGTCTGAGGGTAATATTAAATCAAGGCGAGTTCTCAGCTCCCTTCCAAACATAAGTTTGGCAGGAGTTTCCCCGGTAGTACAGTGCACAGAGTTTCTGTAGTCAAACAAGTAATTTAACAATTTTTCATGTACTACATGTGAGATTACATTTTGTTTTAAAATATATTTTAACATTTTTTTAAATGTGCGAACAGAATTTTCCGCTTGACCGTTACTGTTAGGATGATACACCGGCGAATTCATATATTTTATACCATTGTTAGAACAAAATGCCCTAAATTCAGCGCAATGAATTTTTACATCGTTATCCGATACTAAAACTTTAGGTATACCGAATACTGAGAAAATGTACTTTAATTTCGCTATTAATGATTGTGTGCTAGTACCATTTGGCATGTGTAGACATTCCACCCATTTACTATAAGAATCGACCACAATTAAGTACACCCTTTGCCCTATCGTCATATAGTCGATATGCACACGCTGCCAGGGACCGGGCGCGCGCGGCCACGGCGCGGGCGGCTCCCGCGGCGGGGCCGGCCGCAGCGCCACGCAAGCCTGGCACGCGCCGGCGCAGTGCTCGATATCCTGGTCGATACCCGGCCACCACATCCTACTGCGCGCTGCGCATTTCATTTTAACAATACCTAAGTGCGTGCTATGCAGTTCGCTTAACATGCGTCCCCTGAGTGATACTGGAATTACGACTTTATGCCCTCGCAATAAGGATCCATTTTCAATTTGTAAATCGGTTCTGCAATTATAATAAGGTTGGACCGATTTACAATTGATTTTACGCGGCCAACCCTTGTGCATATATTTAATTACCGTTTGAAGAGTTGAATCGACCTCGGTAGCCCTTTTAATGTCATGCGCGGTTACCGCCGATGAAACCGAATCTAAAAAATTTAGTGCACATAACGTGTCGAATTCCTTATCACTATCGCTGCACGTATGTGCCACGGGCGCGCGGGAAAAATAGTCTGCTACTAAGTTATTGCTGCTAGAAACATATTGCACAGTATAGTTATATGCCGACAATATAATAGCGTACCTTTGAAGACGTAAGGCTGTCGTAGCTGATATTCCGGTTTGGGGATTGAAAATCGAAACTAACGGTCTGTGGTCGGTTTTTAGAATAAATGGTTCACTGCGTCCGTATAGGTATTGATGAAAACGCTTTACAGCGAAGATCAAAGCTGCCGCCTCTTTCTGGATCTGACTATAATTACGTTCGCTGGAGGTGAGGGAGCGGGATGCAAACGCCAGCGGTCTCTCCTGTCCGTCGGCGGCGCGTTGTGCCAAAAGTGCGCCCAGGCCCCCGGGTCCAGCGTCTGCGCTGAGAACCAGCTGCGCGCTGGGCTCGAAGTGTGCCAGCACGCGCTCCGAGGCCAGCTCGCGGCGCACCGCGCGCACGGCGTCCCGCTGCCGCTCTCCCCACTTCCATTCAGCTCCTGCACGTAACAGCTCGTGTAAGGGACTCATTAACGCCGAAGCATTCGGAATAAAGTTTCTATAATAATTAACTAAGCCTAGAAACGACTGCACCTCGGTCACATTTGTTGGCTCTGGTGCATTCAAAATGGCCTCAACCTTCGTGGGACATGTCTGTAGGCCGTCTTTATTAATAACATAACCTAAATAGGTGACACTAGTTTTGAAAAATTCGCATTTTTCTTTTTGTAAACGCAGCCCCGCATCATTTAATCTATTTAAAACCAAATTTAACCTTTCCAAATGCACCTTTTTATTGGACCCTGTTACACAAATGTCATCAAGCCAGCAACTTACGCCCTCAATACCTATGAGAAGGGTTTCCATAGATTTTTGGAAAATCGCTGGCGCATTAGCCAAGCCGTACACTAATCGTGTATATTTAAATAATCCTCTCGAAGTATTTATGGTCGTGAGTTCCTGCGATGAGTCATCCAATATAAACTGATTATATGCATTTTTAAGGTCTATTTTGCTATAATGTTCGCCACCGCCTAACTTAGCGAAAACCTCCTCTATTCGTGGCAGCGGGTACTTGTCAATTACCAAATCCTTATTCAATGTCACGGAAAAGTCGCCAGCTATCCTAACTTTACCATTTTCTTTAAGTACAGGCACTATAGGGGTAGCGTAATTTGAGTAATTCACGGGAACTAAAATACCTAACTTTACTAACCTATCCAGTTCTTCCTCTACCTTGGCTTTTAAGGCAAAGGGAACCGACCGTGGTTTAAAAAATTTTGGATATGAATTTTCCTTGAGACGCAAAGTGACCTTGAACTTGTTGAACGAACCAAGTTCATCGCGCCAAACATCAGGATATTGTTCTAACAATTGGTGTACATCATTGTCATTGCCAATACTATTAAGGTTCGTTTTTGTAGTTACAATCAAGTCAAAGGCGGCCATAAAATCTCGACCAAGCAAAGGTGGGCCACCGTTAGTGACAACAAATATAATAATTGTCTCGGTTCTACTGTTGTAAGTAGCTCCTATTTGGAAACAGCCTAGTGGCGAGATTTGATGGCCGGTATAAAAACACATTTTAAGGTCACATTTTTGTAATTGGTACTCAGAAAACATCTCATAATACAAACTGTCTGAAATGACGCAGACTCCTGAACCGCAATCTAGTTCCATGGATAAATTTTTACCATCTAAAATTACATCTAAGATAATTGGTTTAATATTAGACACGTACCTCAAATTAAAGTTTTGGCACTCCCTACAACACTGCTCACGGTGTCCTCCTTCGTTCACGTTTTCCTCCAGTTCAGTGGCGATACAGTTGACGCGCGAATTCTTGCTTTTACATACTTTTTTTAAATGTCCTATAACTCCACATTTCTGGCATCTATAACGCTTGTAACGGCAACTATCTTCATCGTGGTTTCTCATCCCACAAACGGCACATCGCAAATCATCTCGCTGCCGCTGGTCGCCTCCGGCCGGCCGGGTTCCGCCACCGCTGCTACCACCGCGATGCCCTTTGTTCCAGCCGCCTCGGCCGTGCCCGTTTCCACTAGCGCCATAAAATACGGGCTCTTCTTTGACGGTTGCCGCCATCTCTGTCTTCGCTTCCCTAGCGACTGCTGCTTTCTCTGCAATCTCCAGAGCCTCCGCCATCGAGAGGGTAGCCGTTTTTTCAAATAATTTATCACGCTCGGGCCCCGAGCCCAAGCCTAGGATGAAACGATCTGCTAAATTCGCTTCCAGGGCTGCGCCAAAATTGCAATAAGTTGCCAATCCTCTTAATCGCGCCGCCCAGTCCCCTAAACTCTCGCTTGGCACTCTCGTCGCAGCATAAAACTTGGCCTTATCAGCGTATGTACATTGTTTCTTCTTAAAGTGGCCGTCGAGTAATTTCACTAGCTCCTTGAACTCGAGCTCCTCTAATTCCTTTGGATGAGCCAAGTTACGTAACAAGCGGTAGGTTTCGTCCGTCATGTGCGTGAATAAAAGTGCTCGCTTGTCCTCTTCATCCACAATTTTATTCACCACAAAGAATTGCTTTAATTTGCTGTGAAATATCTGCCATTCGCCGGTTTTGTGATCGAAATTCGTTAAATTTCCAAAAAACGCCATTTTATATTTCACTTAGCGCGGGTACTTTAGAATCCTCGTTCGACACTGAGATATATTTAAGTGAAACCACCGTCTAGTTCGCAAGCTAGTTTATTACTGATTCCGCCATCGGCGCAAGCGCCCTATAACTACGTATAGGTATATACAAATACACATCAAGTTGTCATAAGTAATCGAATCCACGACGAAAATTTATTTTCGTTAGGTACCGGCAACGTACTAGTACAGTCGGCCGAAGACACGACGTTAATAACCTTACGTTCACAAAGAGCCTCTTCGAGCTGCTTAGAACTCTTAAGATCCTTGGGCCACTCACTTTCACGGTCACGCAAGAACCTAGGCCCCTGGAACCATACATCATCGAACTGCAGTGGTGGCGCATCCTCACGAGTGGCCACGTCAGCTACGTTCAAGGACGTGGGCACGTAACGCCACTCTGATGCAGTAGTCAACTCGTCAATCTCACCGAGGCGGTGAGCGACGTATGGTTTATAGTCTCTAGGGTCACTGCGAATCCATTGGAGGGCGGTATTTGAATCCGTCCAAAAATACCTCTTGTTTGGCTTGATATCTTTGTGCTCGTTCTGTATTGTGGCGGCAAGACGAGCAGCGAGCAAACAACCTTGAAGCTCTAATCTCGGTATGGATACCGGACGAAGTGGGGTCACTCTGCTTTTACTCGCCACAAAACAGATATTGAGAGTTCCATCTGAGCGAACAAAACGCCAATAAGCAACAGCGGCATATGCCTTACTGCTGGCATCACAAAAAGCATGCAATTCGGTACTTATAATGGTGGGGTCACTTACCCCATCCGCCGAATCGTCATAGCATCGCGTCCATGGTCCCGCGTCAGCGTAGTGCCGTGGTATGCGTAGCGAAGCTAGTAGTTTAAGCTCGTCGAGCCACCTTACCCAGCACGCGTGCTCTTCCGGTCGGATGTGGTTGTTCCAATCCACGCCACTGCGGTGAACGTTCTGAAATATTATTTTGCTCTTTATAATAAAAGGCGACAAAAAACCGTGAAGGTCATATACCGACATGATGAGACTAAGCATTTTTGCTTTTGTAGGAGCCTCAGATCCATTTAATATTTCCTGTGGGACCCGATTAAATGAAATTTTGAATCCAAAAGAATCATCTGAGGGATGAAACATTAACCCTAATGTGCGCTCGGTTGTGTTCATGACTCCGTCCTTGAAGTGAACAGCTGTTTGCGCGAGCGCGTCAGTAGGTATATTTTTCAATACCTCCTTACTATTGCTGGACCAGTTTCGTATCTCAAATCCACCGCTCTTGTGAATAAGAGTAATTTGTTCAACCAACTTAACTGCATTTTCTACACTGCTAGTTGAATATAAACAATCATCCATATAATGACTATTTACAATAACATTTACCGCCTCCGGATATAAATCATCAAACTTAGATGCATTTTTATTCTTAATGAATTGAGCTATAAAAGGACTGCAAGTGGCACCAAACAATAGACTTTGCATAACACATGTTTTTACGGGTGCGCCCGGAGATTCCTGCCATAAAAAACGAAGTACGTGTTGATCTTCCGGCCTTATTTTCACCCTTAAAAACATGTCTTTAATGTCCCCAATTATAACTATTTTATTCTCGCGAAACCTGAGCATAATTCCCATAAGTGAATTATATAAATCTGGCCCCGTTAATAAATAACTATTAAGACAATTCCCATTTACTTTTGCAGCACAATCATAAACAAGTCTCAACTTACCAGGTTTGTTGGGATTTTGAATTCCGAAGTGCGGGAGATACCATATGCGGTCGGCCGAAAGTTCATTTTCCTTGAGCTCACGTGCATAACCAGCGGCAAACAGCTTGTTTACCTCCATTCGGTAGCGATCTGCGTACGCGTAGTCTTTAGCAAATTTGCGCATTAAAGACTGTAGTCGCGTAAAGGCAGCTTCGCGTGTATCTGGCATGGTGAATACGTCCTTCTTGAACGGCAGACCAACCTCCCATTGATTCCCGATAAGGCGCGCTGAATCTTCTAGTATCTGCAATGCCCTTAAATGATCGCTATTTTCACGGCGTAAGGTTGAAATTCCTATGGAGTCTAGGGAAAAAGAATGTTTAATTAAATCATTTAATTCACCAATATTCTCGCTGTCCGTGTGACTGAGATGGAACACATTGGCAACGTTAGAGTGAGTGCGACGACAATTGCCATGAATTGACCAACCTAACTTGCACAGAGATCCATAGGGCTCGGTTTCACTACCATGAATGATTTCAATCGGAGCGATTAAGAAATAATTATCTTCCCCAATAAGAATGCGAGGTACAATTCGACTTTTACACACATAATCCTTAATATGAGATAAACGTTTACAATTTAAACTGTTAATTACAGATAAGTTTTGTACTGGTAAATTTAATTTAGACACTTTACGCAACTTAATGTCATAACTATTGTTATTGTTTTGTCCACTTATCTGAGCGATAACGGTCGGTACAGCTGATTGGTACACTTCCAGTCCAAACGCATCGGTAAACTTTATAGAACGCGGTTGTTCACATTTAAGACCTAACTCGTCTGCTAGGTTAGAGTCTATCATAGACACTGAAGCGGCATCGTCCAGAAGCGCGTATGTACTTACGGTACCTTTAGGTCCACGCAATCGCACTGACACTACTTTTAACATAACGTTATCTGCAGAAGAAGGCTTAGCACAATCCGATGTAACATGTGCCACGGTGTCGGGGGCCGAGGGCGCCGGCTCGGGGACCGGCTGTTGAGCCTGCGCTGGGGCCGGCTCGGGTGGCGGGTCGACGACCGCGTCAGCTGATTGTGATGACGTAGGCTTCTTCCAGTGTAGCATCTTGTGGTGTGCGAGTCCACAACCATCTATGTCGCACACGGGCGCGGGGCATGTGTCTCTGTCGTGTCGTGACGTCAGACAACAGTAACAAAGTCCTTGAGATTTGATGAACTTCCATCTATCACGGCGCATGGCGCGTTTGAACACACGGCACTCTGGCAGCGGGTGAAATCCTTTCGAACAAAATTTACAATCTTTGTTTTCCTCGACGGCTTTAGTTGTTAATATAGGTCGATTAATACGGCCTTTGTTATCACTTGAGTATTTTGTTGTCGTTTTTATTTCACTCGGCTTACTCTGTTCACGTACCTGTGTCATTCCAACTAGTGATAACATTTGTGCTTCTTGTTTAAGAAATTCGGAGATCAGGGTCAACTTAGGCTGATCTTCATCTAACTTTTTGTATGCGAAATCGGTCCATTTGCCAATCAAAGTGCTCGGTAACTTGCTAAGAACAGCTGATGCGAGCTCGGGGCTGCGTAGATAATCTGGCTTATTTAGCGCACCTATTGTTGCTACGCAGTTGTTAACTTTGATTGAAAAATCTATTAGGTCATATTGGTATGACGTGGGTAACGAAGGTAGCTTCTTCAGCTGCGTCGTAAGGTTCATGATGATGACATCCGATCGGCCAAACCTTAATTCGAGAGCTTCCATGACGGCTGCGGGCGGGGTATTACCGATCAGCAGAGCGGTAACCGTGTCCTTGGCGTCGCCTCGCAGTGCTTTGCGTAGTCTCTCCAGGTTCTCAGACTCACTGAACTCACAGACACGAGTAGATTCCGTATAAGACTTCTTAAAGTGCAACCATTCGACGCTGTCGCCACTGAAAATTGGTAAGTCACGTGGCGTAGACAGGCGGCTGAGCAAACGATCCTCACGCTTGGCTGACGAGTTCGTCATGATATCCTTCAAGGTAAGCGCTAGTTCTCGAATGCTGTCACTTGGAACATCGGGTTGCCGGACTATAGGTAAGTTGACGGGTGCTGGTGCAGGGTTAGGTGGCAGTGCTTGCTGCTGTGGCTGATATGGCACATCAGGCTGCGGTATGTAAGTAGTTTCGTCGTGACCTTGACTCAACCATTGTTCGACGTTAGCCTGCGCTCTGTTGCTAGGCGCGCCTCCGTTCGCTTCACTACCACGCTCACTATCACTCTGCGCTTCTTCGGCGTCAACTTGGGCTAGATCAGCTTCTAGCTTTTTATCAATAAGGGCCAGCTCAATCTGGGCCTTGGCTTGAGCGGCTTCAAATTCCAATTGCTTACGTTTTGCAATGGATGATGACGTAGACAACTTCGACTTTGCTGACGAAATAGAACTACGTACACTTTTTGGTGTTTGCATTTTCACTTGTTCCACATCCTTCGGCTGTTTCACATTGTCACCATCGGTGCCGAGGTTTAGGAGCTTATTAACTATAGGTTCCGCGGGCGCTTTGCTCGATGTACTCGCCATTTGCAATTTTATTCGCTCGAGTTCGCGGCGGTATTGTTTACGAGTTTTAACCTGCGACAATTGCACCGGAGTTCTGTACATCACATTAGCACAGATCAGGTTCGAAGACCACTTTATTGTAGGTGACAGGTTAAATGAAAGGCGTATATTCGCAAAATACAAGGCCAAAAAAACTGTGGGGCGAGCGAGGAGCCAACGCGGCGGGTGTCAATTTTGGAATTGTACAACTACCTTATAGTTACATATAGATGCAGCGCATGACTTGGACTCGCTACCTTCCATTGTTTTTATGTAGCTTTAATTAATATAATTTGCACTAGATGGCATTACATGTACCAAATTTAACCAATTAAAATTAAAGTAATAAACCTAGGATACAGTTTACTTAATATATATGTGCGTCGCCTACACTTACAATATAATTTACTATAACTTCCCTTGCAGTTCTTCATAACTCTATGTAACATGCTGGAATTGCTTTCGATTGGTGACGAAATATGCTATAATAAACTGAAACTATTTTTTTAATGAAGCGCTCGCGTCTAACGACAATCCCAATTTCACAATTTAAACAAACATTAGATCAAATAATGACTAAAATTTAAAACAATTTGATTAGTTAAGCATAAACAAGCTTTCGCGTCATGGTACATGTTTTTTTTTTTAAATTAAAAGCTTTGTATTACATTTTATCAGTAAAAACCTTTGTGAGAGAACTTATGGATCAACTAATATACCTTACACGTACCTTAAAATTCTTAGCTCGTAAATAAGATCAAAAATTTAAAGAAATATAAATTAAGTCTATGACAATTATTACTTAAAACAAAAATGTCAAAACTCTAAGGTCATGTTCAGAACATGTAAAATATCGATAGCTCTATCGAATTGTCCTCACTCTAGTGCCGCCGCTCTAGGCTCTTACACCGCGCGGTTTTGGCCAATCACAGCGCGTGAGTTGGTTGTCTGGCCACGCCTTTAATGATGTGGTGGGGGACAGTTGGAGACAGCGAGACTCGTTGAAATTATGCTTCGTTATAAATCTCCTTACTTCTTATATCTATGGTAATAAAGTAAACTGAATTGGTCTGTGTATCTCGGTGAGGTCTGTCTTGAAGGAAAATGCATGTTTTAGTGTGTAAGTTAGTTTTAATAGAACTTTATGTACATTTTATTCTATTTGTTCTCCTAATCAATAAAACAAAATAAAATCATTAGAGTTTAGATGCTGCCGCTTCTTTCCGCCATCGCTCTACACGACAACATTTCCATCTTCACCACTTAGATGGTTGACGGTTCTCAACTGTGCGTTTCTCCATAAACTTCCTGCCTCGCTCAGATAAACTGTAGAATGAATGATGTGGCATGTCGCCTGCGGTATTTCTGGACCGACACGACTTTCAAACCTTCAAGAAAAGAGCGTAGGTACTTCCATCTCAAAGGCCGGCAATGACTAGCAACTCCTCTGGTGTTGCAGGTGTCCATAGGCGGCGGTAATCGCTTACCATCAGGCAATTCGTGTGCTCGTTTGTCTCCTATATGTAAAAAAATCTCTTTAGCTGACTGTACATACATACTTAATATAATTTGCAGAGATTGCCTCTTATTATTATTTATCTGTCTCTTGAAGCAGCCTAATTGTGTCTGCGACATATCCGGAGAATGTATCTTAATTATAAGCTATATAGGGTGTCCTTGACCTTGGGGATGTAAATAAAAATAATCAGGAGTGTTATTAAAAAGATATTAATTTAAAATATGACTGATGCGAATTTTTGTGATTGCCTCTTTTTAACTGTCCCTTGCACATGCCTACTTATGTCTTAGACGTGTTTGGGGCATGTAAAACATTCTTCTTCTTTTAAAATATGGCTTCCATCAAATCTATGATGATTTTGCCAATGTCAAGTTTCGTTGTAAGTTTTAAGTGTGCTCGTAGAGCATGACGTTGTTCGGTAGTTGCTTTTAGTAAAGAGATAGCTGGACTTTACTAAAAGCCACGATGGATTGCCGGATGTTGATTAAAACATGGTTAAACGCGTTTCAAGATTAGTTTTTCATTAACTGCACACTTTCACGATAGTTCACTGCATAATATAATAAGCTATCAATACTACACTTTGAACAACATAAATGAGCAAAACACAAAAAAATATTCTCGAGACGTCTTCGCCATCTTGAATCTCAACGACAACCTCGCATGTAATACTAATAACCTCTTACTTTACAAACTTTGGGACATCACTTTTGACTTCCGGCCCGATTCGAATAATTCGAATGATTAAGACACGTTTAAGATCTTGGAAAGATCTTTAAAAGATCGATAAATATACGACATGTAAAAATTGACGTTTATTTCGATTCCGCTGTGATCCCAATAAGATCTATCTACGATATTTCTAATGTCAAAGTGACGTTGGTTGCCCGAATCGAGCTGCTTCTGTCAATTAAACGACATACAAACGATACCTAAACGAGAACTTATCTAAACCAGAACTTATCGTTATCGTATCTCATTCTTCGAATCGGGCCGTAAATCTGTATTAACCGAAAACTGTTTAATTTTTTTAAATTCATTTTACAGATAAAATTGTTGTTAAGTAATGTATAATTGTTGGTGCAATAAATATTATTTACAGTACATATGGTGCTACTTTACCGCACTAGTGCGAAAATTAGCATATTACGTTACTGTGTCGAATTTAACATTTAAAGGGCCATATGTACTGTAAAACGTTGTATTTACGTTACATGTGCGAATTCCTATTTTTCGCACTTGTTTCGTAATGTACTATTACTTACTTACTTACTTAACTACACTAGTCGCTCTGTGAGCTATAGACCTCGCGTTAAGCTTAGAAAATGTTAAAGGGAAGTGAGTGGCTGGGTCGTTATGACGTGAACTCACAATGGTCTTAAGTGCTATAAACGCTATTGGCGCTTAAGTCCTTTACGTCAATTTCCGCATTTTGAGAATTTTCCAAAAACTGGATTGACAAAAAAACTATTAAATCATAGAACCTGGTCACAAAATTTCACGAGAATCGGTTAATACTTGCGGAGGAAAACAACCGGACATAAGAAAGCAAAATGGCCGAGTTAAAAGTTAAAACGAAGATTTTCGCTAACGCTTCGGTCGATGAAATAATAATACCTAATTCGAACTGCCGCTTTCGATGAAAACAAAATTTCCAAATATATGACGTCACACGGAGGTGTCAAAAAATCTTGAAATTCGTGATACGTATTTCATGGATGACCCCCCTGGAGGCCGTCAAATATGTAAAGGCAGTTAAACTGCACATTGTCTGCTCGGATACTTCTAACAATCACATCTAAAAATACTCTCAGCAATATGCAAAGCAGGTAATAACGCCATTTCCTGTCTGTCATGTTAACTGGTCACAATGGACGTTGTCTCCACTTCCTAAGTGTCATGTCCTCATGTCAAAGGCATATGCTGTTAGGTCTATGATACATAAGCTTAGAATAGGGTTGTTTCCATCTGCAAATCTTAGGGCAGAATTGTATCCCAATAAATTATTTTGGATTATCAGAACATGTTAAACTACTTTTAGGGGACCTGTAATGACCATATTTTTGTAAATATTGAATTTAAAATACCTTTTGGCACACGTCACGTGACCAAACTCGAAACGTCATTGAAGATTCTGATGACGTCACAACTCTCGGATTGACACTGTTGGCAGTTAGGCGATAAACAACAAATGACAAATGTCAGTTGACAGTTCGTATCTTCTACGTGTGTAAGTAAAGTATGTAGTTATGTGTCAAACCGTAAACTGTGACGTCACACAATTTTCAAAGAGTTTCATTATTTTGTTAATTTAACATATTTAAAGCCGTTTTTAGTACAAAAGTTGAATTTTAGGGCAACTTTTAGTTAATATAGAACGTAATACAAGCGTTTCAAAAAATTGGAAACAGCCCTATTCTGTTGTCAGTGGAAGAGAATGAATGCATAAAGAAAAGTGGTACATTGTGTGGTAAATTATTTAATAAGAAATAAGAAATTATTACTAAATGTAAAACAGTCCCGTTCAATAATACTCGTACGCACGCACCTGAATTCTCTTTATCGTATTCGGTTAGTAATAGTACATTACGATACAAGTGCGAAAAATAGGAAATTCGAAACGAGTGGCGAATGACCTATTCGCACATGTATCGTACAACGTTTTACAGTAGGTACATATGGCCCTTCAAATGTTTGACACAGTAACGTAATATGCTAATTTGCGCACTAGTGCGGTAAAGTAGCACCATATGTACTGTAAAATAATAAAACTATCTGGGGGCACGGTAGTGCCCCCGCCAAGATCAGCAAAGCGAAGCGCAAGGGCACTACCTACCTTTTCTCGAAGCACTTCGTCGGTTTTAGGGTTCCGTACCCAAAGGGTAAAACGGGACGCTATTACTAAGACTCCGCTGTCCGTCCGTCTGTCCGTCTGTCACCAGGTTGTATCTCACTAACCGTGATAGCTAGACAATTGAATGTTTCATAAATGATGTATTTCTGTTGCCGCTATAACAACAAATACTAAAAAGTACGGAAACCTCGGCGGGCGAGTCCGACTCTCACTTGTCCGTTTTTTTTATACCCTCTTAACTTGGTTTTGGATGTTTATTACAGTATAGCAAGTATAGTAACTACCTTTATAATTAACAACGTTACAAATCTATAAATTGTATACCGGGTGTTTCCTGTAACACGAGCAAATAATTAAACCATATATTCTACTCCTAAAACGATATATAGCTTTTGATTAACAAATTTTAAAAATCATGAAATCTTAAGATTTTATCTTTTTCATACAAATTTAATATTTTTTTCAATGTACGCTGACATCAGTGTGTTTGACGTTGCTTGTCACGCTTTAAACGTAACAAAATTCGCAATACATTGCGTCTTAGAATTAACTTCAATGTGTAATAAAAATTAAAACAAGTTATTTTTAAAAGTTTCTGAACAAATGTTGGTGAGTTTGAGGAGTACAGCCTACAGTTTAATTTATTGCTCCTGTTACAGGAAACACCCGGAATACAGATGTCAATCAGTCGCTGCTTCGCTCGCTTATGGCCACGGCGGAAGACCAGCGTTGTCCGACCCAGGCTAACACCATGCTGAGTCGGGACCATTTCGTGGCTAATATGTGTCATGTAATATAATGTTATACGTTGTAATGTTATGTATAAGTTTGTTTTTGTTCCTCTTTCTATTTGTATATTTTTGTCATGAATAAACTATTTCTATTCTATTCTATAAAAAATCAACAATGATCAACTCTGGTCAACGGGGTCTGGTGACGGATGGTCAGCTGGCGCAATTGGTAACGCATTGGACCGGCAATCCAAAGAATTTTATTATTATTATTTGTTTGTCTTTCCATATCTCGGGACCATGAGGTCCCGGACCTTTGGGAGGCATGCGTGGGGCCGAAGCCAACAGCGCAGAGGCCCTTTTAGACAAATTTGATGTTATGTAATACACCAGCTAGAACCTATTCACGGGTACAAATAGATACCCGTAAATCGGTCCCAGCTGGTGTAGGGGCTATTGTAAATAAAGTGGAGAAGAGGGCCGGTCATAGTGTTTATTAAACACTGTTTAAGTTTGGCTGATCAAAAGATTGGGCTATTGTAAAGAGATCTGGACACCTGCCATAACAATGCTTAAACACGTTATGTGGGTTCGAGTCCCGCGTTGACCAGAGTTGATCATTGTTGATTTTTTTATTGTGATTGACATCTGTATATACAATTTATAGATTGTAATGTGGTACGTTCCACAATAAAAAAGGAAAATAAATATTTACATTTAACATTACAAATATAAATACCTAACAAACAACGTTAAAATGGCCACACCTGTCAGTCTACGCGGTAAAGGCTAAATTAAATGTAAATTATACACCCCTTCATTTAAATAACGCTGTAAGTGCCATAAATAACGCAATGTTACACATCTTTTACAAGACGCAGTACGTTAATTACACCATTTCAACACCGCTTTGACAGCCAAAAAAGACAACTGACGGTTGTAGCTCCAGCCCAATATCAGCCTTCCTGCGTTCCGAGAAGGTTCGCGATGATACACCGGGCACGATAGGTGTCGCTTTTAAAGGGTGAAAAACGTCGTAAGCGGCATGAAAGCATGAATCTTATATGTCCTTTACTACAAAAGTACATCATTACATTTTACGAAAGACGTAAGTGGCATTAATAACATAAATCTTTATGTCCTTTACAACAAGTGTTACACAACAGTTAATTCACAAAATGTAGTAAGTGACACAAATAAGTGAACGGGTTACGTCTTTTTGAAATTAATATAGTGTTAAGTAATTAAACGAAAGGCAGTTGTGTTCTAAGTCAGCATTTGCGAATTTTAGACGTTTTAGTTTATCCGGATAATAAATCAGCATTAAATGTCTGAATTTTAAATTAAATTCGGGTTACGCAGCGGCTTACGTGAGCGAATAACTCGCGGACGCGAAACGGCGCAGCGCGGCGCGGGTGAATCAATCCTTTGATGCCTATGGAAGTGTCCTACGTGGGCGATCTCGTTGGGAACGCGAATGCCGTGGGTAGCCGCACCTCTATTCGCTCACGTAAGCCGCTGCGTTAAACTGACGCCTATTCCATTACGCTGAAAATTGACATATAACACTGACAATAAAAGCGAGTAATACTGTAATTTTCTGCCGCCAGAGGCAGCACTAGCACCAACCGTAAAACATAGAGTAATTTATGTCGCAGGTCGCTGCCATTACATATACATAATTTTGGAAAAGAGCTGATACTCTTCGAACTGCTGGATCGATTTTTATCAAACATGGCTAAGAGCCACCGCAAGGAAACTCGCTTTCACGAAACAAACTTATTGAAATCGGTCATCCGTTTGAGAGCTACAATGCCTCAGATAGACACATAGACATTGCCGTTAAACGTACGCCCTCTTTTTACGTCGGGAGTTAAAAATTAAATGAAAACTATAGCGGATATGATCAGTTTAGCTGTTTTTGAGTTATCGCAAAAAGTTTCCCCTTCATAGTAAAAAGACGAACATCCACAGTTCATCCCTTGGTTAACAATCTACCATACTTTAAAAAAAGCTCCAGTTTAGCTTATTGTAACGGAAGAGTAACTACGGAACCCTACTCTGAGCATGGCCCGACATGCTCTTGGCCGGTTTTTTCTTTTATATTACGATAAACAATTAAAAATTTGATATTGAATGGATTTGTAGTGTAATTTGCATTCTGATATCATCTCTCTATTCCACAAATCACGATACTTTATATATACCCTCAAGAAATACTATAAAAATGTATACTTTTACTTAGTTATGTTTTTTAAATACACATGTATTTTACTTTTCTTGTATTCGAAATTAAATTTAGAGTGTTTAACTAAAGGCTGTTTAGCTAAAGGCACCATTTCAGTCTCACTGCATTCGAGTGTTAAACTACCTCGACAGAAATGGGTGCCTTTCATACCTTGGTTAACAATCTACTATTTTCAGTATTTGCATCGCTTTATTTCTTCTTTCATATCATTCTGTTTTCGTCACTCGTTCTTTATTCATCTTAATCGTTTTTTGTCATTGTACGAGTATACTCTGGTCAAAAGCGCTCGTGGCCTAGCGGTAAGAGCGTGCGACTTGCAATCCGGAGGTCGCGGGTTCAAACCCCGGCTCGTACCAATTAGTTTATCGGGACTTATGTAGGTAGTATCATTTGATTTTTGATTCACTTTTGACTCACCAGTCGCTTTTCGGATCGTGAGGAAACCGGCCTAATCCCAATAAGGCCTAGGTCGAAAGGCAGTGGCTTTCGTAAAAACTAATAGTGCCTACGCCAGTTCCAGGGATAAGATGCCAACCGGGCCCCAGGCTCCAATGAGCCGTAGTAAAATGCAGGGACAAAGCGAAGAAGAAGGAAGAAGGAAGGTATACTCTGATCAAAATCTGTATAAAGTTAAAGTTTTTCATTTAAATCTCGCCGGAAAATCATAATTCCACTTAGTTATTATACAAAGAGATACACAGACACGCCTAAACTTGAAGGTGTTTCCTATAAATTAGAAACATATACCTTTTTCAAATCTTTAGAACTCCACAAAACAAAATCTTACTCCTGATAGCTTGAAAAAGTGGTTGAAAATGTATGTTAAAAACTTCTACGCGACCGAAGTTTTTCTTGTGTTACTAACAAATACCTATAATATGGGCTTATGTTTGAAATAAACGATTAAATCGAATTGAAGTCTCGGGTGGAGAATACAACGACGTGGCTCAGGGCGACTTAGTCCACAGTTCTATTTCGTCCCATTTAACTCCTTGGCCTCATTGTCGTATGGACGGTCACTGTTTCGTCGACATTCCTATGTAGTCCACAGTGCTAGTTTGTCTCTATTCCTACATCGCCCACAATGTAACTTGTCACCATACCAGCCATAAGTAGATATAACTATATGCTAGATATAACTGGACCCGGGTACGTCCTTAAACTTGGACCCGGGTACGTCCTTAAACTACGTCCAAAAGAGAGGTATGGGCATTGTGAATGTCATCTCGCTTTGTGTGGTAGGGCACAGCACAGTGGATGTTATTCCAGATCTAGAGCAGAGCCCAACTGGGGAAGTACCTCCACCTTACAGATAACCGCAGCCAAATAACACTAGACCCTACTCATAGTGTTGTGTTCCTGCCGGTGAGTAAGGTTGCCAGAGCTCAACGGGGGGAGGTTTAGGGTCGGCAACGCGCATGTAACTCCTCTGGAGTTGCAGGCGTACATAGGCTACGGAAACTGCTTACCATCAGGCGAGCCGTATGCTTGTTTGCCACCGACGTAGTATAAAAAAAAATGCTCTGAGTCAGGACTCAGGAGTCAACGAGGAGAAAATGGGGCTAAAAGTTTATAAAGACTTCTACTAAAATTCGCGAAAGGCTGAGTATCAACAAAAATTAAATAAACAGGCCTTTAAAGCCACATTAGTAAGTTACAGCGCTTTGCCATTTGACGTAACACGCACCCCAAGGGAGTAATACTCGGGCTTTTTGCTGAATTAGGCCGTGGCGATAAAAGTGACAAGTGACATGTATCATGTCGTGTCTATAGATATAACGGGTATATCGTGTGATGTTTAGCGGTGAAGAGGATTTTGAGGGTTTATATAGGCCTGAAAATACGTTGACTAAGAGTTTTAATCCGGTTAATAATTTTAACAAGTTGCGTATTAAATGTTAAAGGAGTTTGGAAGGAAAAACGTGCAACTGGTATGGATCCCAGGGCAGAGAGAGATTCATAGTGAAAATAATTAATTAGTGGTTTATTAGGGCTAGTAGTCTCACAGGGATTTAGTTTTAACTGTTTTGCTGTATTATATATTATATAAAGTAGGCAATGAAAATGCAGATGACCTTGCCAGAGCTGGATCTGTAAGTAACCTTATAGGCCCACAACCATTCGTGGGGCTCTCACTGTGGAGCTATCAGACCATACTAAATCTAAACATCAGAAATGGGATGGACACACTAGCCCCGTCACATCTCCACCGAACTTCCGTGAGGGCAGCGGCAGCGGCAGAGGCGGCGGAGAACGCCAAGGTAGGAAAATACAGGGGTATCGGCGCCCAGTACAATTCTATTCCATTCGGTGTCGAGACCCTTGGTCCGTGGGGCCCTGGCGCTCTGAGTATCTTCAAAGATCTGTCTAAGAGACTCAGAGACGCCACAGGAAATCAAAGAGCTGGCAGCTTCCTCGCTCAACGCATCAGTCTAACGATCCAGCGAGGAAATGCTGCCAGCGTCTTCGGTACTATGCCGCAGGGGCCATTTTTAGATTTATTTTAGTTTTATTTTAGATTTAATTTAGTAATATTTTAGTTTTAGATTACATTATTAATTGTAATAATTACTTTAAAAAAATCATTTTATGATACTTTTACCAATAAAATTCAATTATGTTTAACATCAGAAAGAATGGGACGATCTGACGGGTCTAAAAAGCACTTAAAGCTCTTTATGCAAAGAGTAAAGTCAGGTTACAGCAAAAACCTATGAAACTTAGCACAAGACAGCTCAATTATAACAAGGGAAATTTAGCCAAGATGGGACACTCAGACAACACCGGTTGTCGAATGTGTGGCGAAGAGGAACAGACAGTAAGATACTGAATGTGTGAATGTCACGCCCTCGCCAGACAAAGAACGAAGGACTTTGGGAGCAGGCCATCTGGAACCAAAGGAATTCAAAACGCTACCCATGAGCTCCATCATTCAGTACACGGAGATGGTCGAAAAAGCTCTTGAGTACTTAACGGATAATTCTTAAGATAGTATTGCACAAAAGATCCCGATGGGTTGAAGTACATTCGAAGGGCTCCCGAATTCATAAGATAAGATAAAGGTAACGGAGAATATTTTAAAGATATGAATATTTTATAGTCAGTTATAGTAATCATCTGTATATATCCATTATGTATATTGTTATTGTCAATAAATAGATTTTTTTAATAAGATATGAATACATTTTGTTTTTGTTAAATGTAGTCTTATTTAATACCATTTTGTAAAAGCCTTGTAAGGAAGAATAAAGTCCTAAATATTTCTTAAAAATATTTGTCAATGAATTCCGGCCAACGCCAATAAAAAACCATAATCTCTTATCGTAAAATGGGCTGTTATCGCCATTCTATTGACTGTTAAAATCAATCAGCATATTCAATTAGAAACAGCAATTTACTGATTGGCTGTTAGCTTTACTAGCACTCAAAGGGTTAACTTCAAATATTTAGTTAGGAAACTTTGGGAGCTAACGAGTTAATGTCAATTACCAGACCAAGGGCTAGAGGTCTGTCACTAAACTATTCAAAAGCAATTTATTGTACTATGAAGTCCTAGTTTCAGATCAAGTTAAGATTCACACGAAGTTTATTATATATTTATTGTGATGTTAATGGGTTTGAGCGTCACATCGACCAGCATTGAGTTGTAGCGGCCTTTACGACCGGTCTGGCCTATAGTGGGTAGTTACCCTGTCTATGAAGGCAATGGTCCTGGGATCGAATCCCGGTGAGGGTTTATTTGTGTTAATAACACAGATATTTGTTCCGGAGTCATGGATGTTTTCTATGTATTTAGGTATTTGTATATTATATATATCGTTGTCTGAGTACCCACAACACAAGCCTTCTTGGCTTGCCGTGAGACTCAGTCAATTTGTACAAGAATGTCCCTATGTATGATGTTTATGTATTGTAGCGGCCCTTTGAAGTTCATTACGAGTACTAATGCCCGTTGAATCAAGGAAATTCCATAGTCTTTGGGCCGTACAGGATGACACGCTAGACCGGTCGGCGATAATAATATAGGATAAATGCGATGTTATGAATGAAACTATGATACATTGTTGCTGAATTTACTATGAAAAAATAAGTCTTCCATTTTTTTTTTAACTTTACAGCCTAAACTTACTGCCCTTTGATTGTGTGGTCTTATCAAAAATACTACTACCAATAAGACGGTGGGCTGATGATAACACACAAGTGACAGGAGCCGACTGGATGAAGTTGGGCAAGGACAGGGAGCCATGGAAGAGGATGGAGGAGACGTTTACCCAGAAGGGGTCCATATTTCATTAGCATTAAGACTAACAAATTAATTTATCTAAATTTTTTTTTGTCTTTCATTTATCTACATGAGAAATATGGAATAAATGGCTTTATTATTATTATGTCTATCTTTTACAAATTCTCGGGACCATGGGGTCGCGGATATTTGGAAGGCGTGCGTGGGGCCGATGCCAACACGTAGAGGCCCTTGTAATAAGACAATTTACTCTAAATGTAGCGTGACACCAACCGACGATTATCCCTGTTCACACTATAGCAGTGCACCCAAGGAGAAGCCCCGGTTAGTGTAGGACTATTTTAATAAAAGGGTAAAAAAATAAACCGGGCTATTGGGTTGAGTTGCTAGTGGACTGGTAACCGGGACTATGGAGGATACTATGGCACCTGCCCTGATCATATGTTTTTATTATTATCAAAAATACACGCTGTATACTACTGATTAAAATTTTGCTCATCATATCCCTCGGCTATATCAAAAGCAATTGTATATTATAAAATAAATTAAAATTAGACATGTTTTCCTGTTTTGATGAAACTAAGGGCGCTTTCTGTAAAGTGATGAAGCCTGCTTTTGTAGATCTAATGGTACGCTATTTATTTTGTTGGTTTATAAACTTTTTTTTTTACTTAAACCTTTTAAGGTTTTGGTAGGACTGCCCTTGCAAATATAGTCTAGTTTCCTTATAATTAAAACCAAAAACAATATAAAAACTAAAAATTTTGCGTAGCTCCTCTCTTAATGGGTCTACAATTAGTCTAACTCATCCCGACAAATTAAATCAATTTAGATCTTTACAAATGATATTAATCACTACGAATTTATTGTCAAAGGTACCGGATATCCCGAAATCTAATCAGGCGGGGGTTTACCGTAATACCCTCTTTATATCATTTGGAATCTTAAGAAAAGCCTGGTTTAGTAACTCAAAAGAAACCAGTAAAGACACAAAGAACAAGGATTAAAGTAATCACCTAGAAAGTTTTATATTTACTGTAGGAAGGTGAACTCCGGAGACTGTCGCCCCGCAAGCGCGGCTCCCCTTCCCCCCAACGCCGCGCCCCGCAGACGCCGCAGCGCAAGAGTCGACTCGTCCATTTGCCCCGCGGTCCGCCTCACGGCACGCACGTACCGTCGTCTAAGCCTCTGAGTTTACGATTACGCAAATAAATAATATAAAGAGCAAGTTTTATCTCATTTCTGGACCCTCGTTAACATTACACAAATATGTAAATGCCTTTATCGGGATTCGATCGAACCCAAGACCTGTAGTTTCGTAGGCAAGGTATTGTAAGATTCCTTAAAATTAGTCATCATCATCATCATAATTTTTAGCCTCCAGTCGCCCACTGCTGAGCATAGGCCTCTCTTCGTGTACGTCACTTATCCCGGTCCTGGACTAGTCGCATCCAGAAGTGTCCCGCAATTTTTCGAATGTCATCCACCCAACGAGCCAACGGACGCCAGGCGCTTCTTTCATCCGAAAGCGGCCACCAATCTGTCAACATTTTGGTCCACCTGCCATCACTCTGCCTGGTAACATGTCCCGCCTAATTCCATTTTAGCTTGGTAATGACTAATTGAAAATTGCTAATTATTCGAAAAAGATTTAATGAAATAAAGAGTTGAATAATCGATGTCAATCTATAAATTAACAAATTTAGAAGTACAGTTATTGATAGCTGACATTTGTAAAATGGAAGGTGTTTGAAGAAAGATAAATGGGGCTGGCATGGCGGTTAACGGGCAACCAGCTACCCATACCGTCCCCAAAAAGACGGCCATTCGACCACCCCACCAGTCGGTGGGGAAGCGACCCGCAACAGCCGCCGCAGCCATTGTGCGGTAGCGGCCCCTCATACCCCCCTGACGGGGGGTATCGACAGATTACTCAAGTCAAGTTAACGGGCATTCGGTGACGGACAGAGGTGAAGTGAGGACAATTGTGTACTGCAGATTATATAAGTGTTTAATTTGAACTGTAACGGAATATTGTGATAAATAAATATATTGTTGATATGTGAATAGGAGTTTTTCTTACATTATCAACGTGACTTAGAGGCTATTTATTTATCTATTGTATTGTGTATAATAATGTGTTTATTCGTACAACTAATACTAGAGGGGGCACTATTGATTACTATTTGTTTTATGATTAGCCAAGTGCATATGAAAACTGTATTTATCCGTATAATTATTTATTATTGTCTATGTATAAAGGTAAGCCAGCCATCGTTGTGCTTGGATTGACCGTTACGAGTATAAATAACACGACGCCACATGAATTGGTCTTCAGCCAGTTCTGCCATTGGTTGCATGAGATATTACATACATTGGCCTTCGTGTCTATTACAGACTATACGAGCAGTGTCAAGTAGAGCGACAACGTTTTTCATGGCTGTGTAAGCCAATACGGGAGCGGAAATCACGACCACAAGCCTGGCAGTTGTAGTTTGCCCGGTGAACAGGTGTCAGGCTGATGACGCTTGGCCCGCTTACTTGCGAGTGTCTTAAACCAAGCGTCGTCGTGAATTTTACGTCCGTCGAATATCAGTTTGCGCCACTTGACTCTGTCCTCGGCAAGCTCTTCCCATTTGTGAACCGGGATGTTAAAGGCGTGCATGTCTCGCTTGGCGCAATCCTTATGTCGTAGCATTGGCCGACCGACGGTTCTCTTGGCATCAGCTATGGCGCCAAGCAAAACATGCATGAGATATTAAAGGCAAACATATTACGCTTGACACAATCTTGAGTCTAAGCGTATACTGAGACGCAGGTGACGCAGTTCTACGCAGCGCAGGGCAGAGCAGATTTTGTAAAGTATGAAACGTCCTTGCGCCGCACCTTGCGTAGCTAAAGGATGTTCCATACTTTAGAAAACCTGCTACGCCCTTGGCTGCGTAGAATTACGTCGCCTGTGTCACAACATACGCTTAGTTTAAAAGCCGAGCATTGGCCGCCCACAAGACTCGGAAACCGGTTAAATTTCCAAACCGTTATCATGTACTTGGCGCAAAACCTTTTTATTTCGGTTTTGTTCGTAAAACCGTTATTTTTAAACCGGTTTTGATGAGAACATTTCCAGAAAGTTAAAAACGGTTCCTTCATATGTGGGTGTCTTTGTACGCGGCACGCCACCAGATCAGACCGCCGTCTCGTCGCTCGTGGAATAAACCGGTTTATTTAGGTTCTTAAAACGTTCTTGTTTTGCGTAAGTTATCCAAGATGTAGGTAAATCATGGGTTTCATCAGCCTATATGGGAGTTTCACATAACCATCCCACGCTTGTCCCCGCGCCTGGGTGGTTTGCAGAACGCATTTCCCCGCTTAAAAAAAAAGATTCCGCACCGTATAGAAGTGTGCATAGTTATACATACATTAAAGTAAAGCACTATCTATTATTTTACCTTCTCAAAGGCACTACAAAAATAAAGTAAACCACAAAATGGTAGGTAGCTATCGTGAACAGTAATAATAATAAAACGCGGACAAGTGCGAGTCGGACTTGCCCACCGACGGTTCCGTACTTTTTAGTATTTGTTGTTATAGCTGCAACAGACATACATCATCTGTGATCATTTCAACTATCATGGTTCATGAGATATAGCCTGGTGACAGATGGACAGACAGACGGACGGACAGCGGAGTCTTAGCAATAGAGTCCCGTTTTACCCATTGGGTACGGATTTATGAAACCCTAAAAAAAGAGTCCCTAATCCGACACACTGTATAAAATATTCTAAAAATTAGTAAATCTCCAAGCATTATTGTATCGAATTCATCCAATTTATTAAGCTGAATACAAAAAGGGATTTATTGCCATTTCTACCCTCAATACGGTTTTATTTATTCTTCCCTAAGGGCAATCATTTCATTCTGGTAACACGGATTCTCAATTTATTCGTATTTGAGCGTACATATGTATAGGTAATTGGCATATTACTTGTTGTACATATTACATATTACTAAAGGCAGAAAATGAATACAGGGTGACATGTATTTGGACGCATTCTGCATGTTGTTAAGAGGGAATAATAGTTTTACGATCCTAGCGAAATAACGGTATTTTTTCTATGAATTTCCATTTCGAGAGAAAACGTTTTCCACTAACTAAATCTTATCAAATCACTTTGATTTTGATGTCGATTGCTTCAGCATAATACGAGTATATTCTAGGTTTATAGATTACGATTATTACAAAAAAAGTATAGCAAATTTGTTTCGCGTAAAAAAAAAGTTTTGCATATTTTGAAAAAAGGAAAACCTATAAACCAAATTGTACACTCTAGTTACTCATATTTTGTGAAATAAGACTTGAGACGCCATTTACAACACACTTTTATATTATCACATTTAAACGCGTATACATGTTAATTCGTTAAAGAATATTGCAAAAATAAAAGCTTGACAATCCGCCGCCGCTTATATAGGTCGCTGGGAACTCGTATCGCGCGATGTATGCAGAGCAGCGCCATCTACCATGAAATTGAGTAAACTTTCTTGCTTGCCGCAACACAAATTTTTCATTGTGTTACATACTAAAAGATTATGGAGAATGGAAAATATAAATATTTAGAAGCGGAAAAACGTTTTCTCTTTTTGTATCTTCACTCTTAAAGTGCCGTAGGTTCAGAGAGCAGAGTTTTTGAAAAATCGTTTCGCTTTTTAGATTACAATACGATTGCAAAAAATGTAACTTGCAATCTTGCGGATTTCTGGTTACTTCTAGAATCCGAATCCAGTTTTTTTGACTTTCGCTCGACAGAAAAAAATCAGGAACATAGGTCTAAATGCACTTTAAAAATTTGTAATAATTTATCCACAAAGGCTAAGAATATGTACCTAAATTGCCTTCGCAATTCGACAACCATTGTGCCTATTTTGCGTGAAACGAAGTAACGCTACTCTAACCACCTCAGTTCCTCCACGAAGCCTAGCAATGTTTTCAGGTTGTTAATTGCCTCTCTTGTGCACGGAGTCCCTAGGTATTTGTGCCTGTATACTTCCACCTGTTTGCATTCTAGGAGAATGTGTTTAGTTGTTTCCATTTCTTCCATGCACGCTCTGCACATGGGGCTGTCTGTTTTACCCATATTGTGTAGGTGTTTGATTAGTGTATTATGTTCTGTTATTAATCCTACTATTTTACGAGTACGTAGTTGGTGTCTAGGTGTTTTCAGTAGTATTTTGGTGCGCATGTAGTTGCGAATATTTAGCCATTTGATGGCTCCTCTACACGATGGTCCAGCGCTGGACCAGCAAGATAGCCATGCGATAAGAAAACGCACTATGGAATAGGCCACGTGTAGATACGTACGCACCATCGCTGGATCACTACCTTTTAGTGCGGATGAAAAACCGACACCGCGGCCATTCCATCGCCATCCCGCTGCGCCATAAGCCATCCGACACCACTACCCTCTCTATATGCTGGCCCATCTTAGTGGGCCAGTATGATGGCCCATCGTGTAGAGGACCCATAAGAGTAGACGAAAACATTACACGATTAAATGAAATAGGTTAGAAGCCAGAACGATGTGGAACAGATCCAGGCATTTTGTTGGTTAATCGATAAATGTTTCTAGTACCCGAAAATAAAATACACTGTTTACATCTATTTAACTACCTAAAGATACAGACTAGGGAAAGGGAACCTTAATAAAGTAATCAGAATAAATAACGTATCTCGGTTTTATAACCAACGGTATACACTTTTAAGGGATTTCTGCATAGTAATTGTATATTTTTCAGCTTCTTAACGGTAACATAATGTGTTTTAATCTACCGCAACCATTTTTAGGGTTCCGTACCCAAAGGGTCAAACGGCACCCTATTACTGAGACTTCGCTGTCCGTCCGTCCGTCCGTCCGTCTGTCTGTCACCAGGCTGTATCTCATGAACCGTGATAGCAGCTAGACAGTTGAAATTTTCACAGATGATGTATTTCTGGTGTCGCTATAACAACAAATACTAAAAACAGAATAAAATAAATATTTAAGGGCTCCCATACAACAAACATATCTTTTTTGCCGTTTTTATAAATAATGGTACGAAACCCTTCGTGCGCGAGTCCGACTCGCACTTGCCCGGTTTTTTTATGATCTATGTAAATATTGTGCACCATAAAGCTAAAAAACACAGTAAATATAACAACAGTTGGACATATCGCTTAAAAGGAATATAGTAACGTCAAGCGTAAAAATACGGTTATACATAAACTACTCAAAAAGTGTTTTTACACATGACTGAACCTATTATGTAATACAAGACTTTACATTTCACATAGCCAGTATCGAATTAAGTCTTAATAAGTATGATGTAATGCTATTAATTACCTATAATGCACGCATAGGATTTTTGGGAAAATTAAAATTAAATGTATGTTTATTATTATTATTTTAATAAAAATGACAGTTCCTAAGTACATACATCGATGCATTTCCTATATAGGTTCAGTCACGTCTGAAAACAACGACACAATTGAAGTGCCAGAAATATATATACACGACTTTATGGCTCATATACAATATTAGGGTAGTGTATACATATTTTTGGCACTTTGTCCGTACCGATCTTTTCAGACGTGACCGTACTATACACTCTATACAGTGTGTTAATTCAATACGGGCGAATACTTAAACGGTGGTTATTATAAGACCTAAGAATTAGAATATAATAAGAAAGCAGGTAAGCAGGCTCCGTAGCCTATGGACGCCTGCAACTCAAGAGGAGTTACAATCGCGTTGCCGATCCTAACACTCCGCACCCTCGTTGAGCTCTGGCAACCTTACTCACCGGCAGGAACACAACACTATGAGTAGGGTCTAGTGTTATTTGGCTGCGGTTTTCTGTAAGGTGGAGGTACTTCCCCAGTTGGGCTCTGCTCTAGATCTGGAATAACACCCGCTGTGCTGTGCCACCACACAAAGCGAGATGACATTCACAATGCCCATACCTTTCTTTTGGACGTAGTTTAAGGACATACCCGGATCATAAAACAGCACAATGTACCTGATATTTAAATTTTAATTTATCAACAAAGTATTGAATTGAAATAAGAAGCTCGTATATCGAACGTCATGTCATGATATGTCATGACGACCAGTTTGGCCTAGTGGATCACTATCCACTAGGCCAAACTGGTCGTCATGACATATCCCCTGCCCTACTCTGCCTACGAAGCCGATGGTCCCAAGTTCATATCCTGGTAAGGGCATTTATTCATGTGATGAGCATGGATATTTTGTTCCTGAGTCATGGGTGTTTTCTATTTATTTAAGTATTTATATATTATATTATATCGTTGTCTAAGTACCCTCAACATAAGCCTTATTGAGCTTACTGTGGGATTTAGTCAACTTGTGTAATTTTTTTTAATACTACGCCGGTGGCAAACAAGCATACGGCCTGCCTGATGGTAAGCAGTCTCCGTAGCCTATGTACGCCTGCAACTTATTATTTATGCCTCGTAATCTTCTCGTTAGCAGTACATTGCTGCTCAGTAAATTCTCAAAAAAGAATTAGATACGGGTCATAATTAAGTGTAACTTAAAAAACCCTCCTTATGGAGTTAAAGGCGTACACAGGCTACGGAGACTGCTTACCATCAGGCGGGCCGTATGCTTGTTTGCCACCGACGTAGTATAAAAAAAACTTCTTAATTAATGATTACACGGATAAATTATATATCTGGTTAAATTTATCGCCTGCATTGGATTTATACGCCTTGAATTGTGCTCACTCACAATAAACTATATCTTCTCTCTGGTACAATGTACCTATAGTGTATTTCAACTATAGCGACCTATTAGAGGGAAGGCTGTTTTAGTAAATCGTAGAAATTATTTCAATCCCGCTAAGTACGAGGTCCATTTTCCCCGGTGGGAAGTGCTTAGCCCCTTATTCTTAATTTTATAGACCGTTTTTAGTCCAATCAACAAGGTATTCGTCTTCGTCCTAACGTTGACCCGGAATTTTGCTAGTAGGCTCACCCTTTTGATCCCCCCTCCCCCTTGGTGATATTTGGTGAGATTCTTGGCTAACCCCCCCACCCCACATAACCTCACGTGTATTTTTATTTTATTCTTTCATTCGAACTAATTTTAAGATAAATAGTATTGTATCGAATCCTGTTTATACTCGCTATTTTGAAGTGCCAAGTGAAGATTTATGTTTAACGAAACGGAGGAAAAGTATGTAGTCGATATTTTATCTTAGTTTCGTTCACTATACAAAATACACGTGAGGTCTCCTTATACCCCCCCTCCCCCAACGTGATCTGTCGTGATTTTTTCGTGCCCCCCTCCCCCCTATTGAACCTCGCGTGATTTGTGCACAAGCCCTAAGGGACCTATATAGTTTTTTGAAAAATACAGTTATCATTAGTTTTTTGTCAGTGTGCTATATTTCCTATAATAATCAATTTTCTTGTTTATAATAAGCATTTCAATTCAATTCAATTCAATACTTTATTGATAAAATAAAATTTTACATGTCAGGTACCATTATGCTTATAGCTAAGTCTTATTATTTAATATTGCTCATAGTTGAGAGGCAAGGCTGAGTTAACGAACCAGTTGTTTTGTATGTATATATAATGTACATAGTTTTACTCACCAGATACAGTGCTAGGTCTCGAAAAAGGCATCGACAGAGTAGTATGCATCAGACACCAGTTTAGATTTAAGTTTTTTATTGAAATTTTCGTCGCTCGCAGTTTGTTTTAACTCGAGTAGTATTTTATTATATACTTTAGGCCCTACCGTGTGCATACACTTTCTAGACTTGGCAAGTCGCGTTTTAGGGGGATAAAGTTCATTTTGCCTTCTGGAACTCGCACCGCGTGCATTGCCGCGAGTCGGAAATTGCGTTAGGTTACGTCTTACGTATTTTGCCACTTCGAAGATATATAAACACGGTAGGGTGAGAATTCCTGTTTGTTTAAACAGTTCCTGTGCTGGATGGTCCCATGGGACCCCAGATATGCACCGAATCGCTCGTTTTTGGAGTTTGAATGGCCTCAGTCGGTCCGCAGCGTCGCCCCATAGGTCAATACCGTATGTTAGTATTGAATGAAAGTAGCCGTAATAAGCTTTCTTAACATTATTTATATTTAGACTGGGGCGAAGTCTGCCCAGGGCGAAGCAAGCGGATGACAGCAAGCATTGGGATCACAATTTGTTGAAAAAAAAAAAAAACTTATTTTTTTTTATACTACGTCGGTGGCAAACGAGCATACGGCCTGCCTGATGGTAAGCAGTATCCGTAGCCTATGTACGCCTGCAACTCCAGAGGGGTTACATGCGCGTTGCCGACCCTAACCCCCTCCCACCCTCGTTGAGCTCTGGCAACCTTACTCACCGGCAGGAACACAACACTATGAGTAGGGTCTAGTGTTATTTGGCTGCTGTTTTCTGTAAGGTGGAGGTACTTCCCCAGTTGGGCTCTGCTCTAGATCTGGAAGGACATCCACTGGCTGTGCCCTACCACACAAAGCGAGATGACATTCATAATCCCGAAAATAACTTATTATTTTTTTTTCAATACGGAAATACCCGAATACACCTTACCCTCTTATCCTCGTTGATCGGACTGCAGTTTCCATCTTCTTAATTTTAGTGAGACCTTTCCTGGGTGAGGTTATGAAGTGTTCCTCTTAATTAAAAGTGGGCTCAGGAATGATATCGAAGTAAGTATAAGAAAATATTTGGGAGAATAAGTTTTTGGCCAAAATTTCATTTTTGGTACAAGCTTTTATCGCTGACTGTACTTTTCTTCCCACAAGCAACTAATACTCATTGAGACAATTCTAAAAACCCCAAACACAGTTAGGTTACGTTTTTTTATCACAGAGTTCCTATGGCCACCTCCTGTCTCCATCATCAGATCATCTCGATGGTACCGTAATATTGCACCGTCACCCGACTTACATATGTTTGCAAATTTTCAGCTTCATCGGAAACCGGGAAGTGGGTCAAATTTAATTTGCAAGATTTGATTACAGACCGACACACAGAACGGGACAGGTGAAACTAAATAACTTTATGTGCGTGTGTCGAAAATTTAAAGGGTCATTATTTACTGTAAAACGTTGTACAATACACGTGCGAAGACGTTATTAGCAAATGGTGTCGATTTAAAGCACTCCCTTTGGTCGTGTTTAAATTTATCGCCAGTCGTTGCGAATTTTTCTATTTTTCGCACTTGTATCGTAATATTCGTAATGTACTATTACGCGGATATTATTTACTTATCACACCCTCCTATAAGGTTCAGCCATACAAGAAAAAAGTACAAAATTGTCCAGTGAAATTTGAACCTATATACGATACAATACAATACAAATCCTCTTTATTGCACAACCTCAAAGTAACATGTACAGAGAGACATCCACAATACACGAAGACAGAGGTGACAACAGGCGGTCTTATCGAACAAAGAAGAACAAAAATTCCCATTTATAAATAGAATAAAAAAGTTACCAAAAATAACGTTTCATTGAAACGTTATCGCAATAACGTTATATAATAACGTTATGACAGCTCTCGTTTAAACCTCTTATCAACATGTTATTTGTTGACAACGAAACTCCCTGTCACAGATTTACTTTACATTATTTACTAGACGTAGCACAAAGTTAGGAAACCTTAAACTTGTAAAAATACGAGTAAAGCATACAACAAATATCGGCAAAAAGTTTTGCAAACCGAATAGTAAAGGCATGGAACAAATTACCCTCCGAAGTTGTTAAGTCTCTCTCTCTTCTTCCTCGCGTTGTCCCGGCATTTCGCCACGGCTCATGGGAGCCTGGGGTCCGCTTGACAACTAATCCCAAGATTTTAAGTTGTTAAGTCTACAAGTGTAAATCAATTTAAAAATAGACTTGACTAACTATCTAAACAGAGAAATAGAGCAAGTGAACTATGATTTAGACAAACCAGCATCAGCGGCCTGTCTAAAACGAAATAAAAATAATTATTTAGAAGTAAACAAACGATATGGTACGCTGCGCGATTATTGCGACGAACTATAAAAAAAGAAACCGTCGGCGTTTTGCAGATTTTTACGTTGTATCTAAATCAATCTGAAAATATATTTCTGTTCAAATTTTGCTCGTCAGATCGCTCTTCTTTACCTATAGCTAATTTTATTTATCCCACTCTTAATATTAGTATACTCAGGAAGCTTAAATTCGATGATTCGAACTATACTAATGGTGTTAGATGCAACATGCAGCTTATTACTTTACAAGTATAAGAACGCCCAAGTGAGGTGACTACTAGTTTTTGCATTGCTTCATAATACTGTATCTATTGGAGGAAGTCTCCTTCCGGCGGTCGGTCCGCAGGCCACTTCCGTTTTTTAAAAACTCAACAAAAGGTTGAATGCTAACCTTTTTCACTGACTTTCGAGAACCGTACAATAAGTACAGTAATAATAATAAGCTTTCCACTTTCATTTCATTTATTTCGTAAGCACCAAACTTGGGTGTTTAGGGAGGAGAGGAAATAACCTCTAACATCCCCTGTGGCGATTCTCCGCACTGCCGTTTTTGGGGATTGGGGACCGCCATGGGGTCGCAAACGTTCTACCACGATGCCCGGGGGGTTACCCTCATGTGGCAGAACAATATTAGTCAGAAACACACTTGGCATAACATGTTTCGCAGAAACACTTTCGGTCGAATGGTAATTTTGCATAGTTGGCATTATTAATACCACGCATACGACACATTTTGCAGCACATTGTTTCGTAGGACATTACTTTGGCCGACTTTGGTTTAGCATCATTTTAGGTACCATAATAATCCTATAGCATACTATTGCAATTGCATAATTATTTTCTGCTAAGTAGGCATAATAGGATTGCTAGGTATCTTGCGTCCCCAACACACCCGACTCGCTATCAAAAAGGAAATATCAGTCCCAGAGTCACCGTTAGGTACGACTACGAGCGAAGCGAGGAGGAGTGTTAGGTAGGATCTTGTAATCAAATGTTATCCGGCATGACAACTTTATGCCGCCTAAATATTATGCAAAAAAAGTATCTGCGAAAGTACTATTCGTTTAGAAGACAGTTACGCTCATAAACATTATGGCAATATAAGATTCGATATTATAAAAATCTGCGAATTGATTTATGCCAAAGCATACTCTGCGTAAGGTGTTTCTGCCAAACGTTAATTCTGCCAAGTATCATTATGCGAAACAAATATTATGTCAAAAAAGTTTCTACAAGACAACAGTGAACCATGCCCGGGACCCAATGGACATAGAGTTTCAACGCCAAATGGTACAAAATGGTACTCTCTACCGAGGCTCTTATATTTATTACGTTACAAATGTAATTATAACACACATTTACTTTGAGAGTAAATATTAAAAAGAATGAATGCGGCGGCGACGCAAAGGGACCACGTACGTACAATATACGTGTGTAGATACATTCTTTATTCATATTTTCAGCATGCTTGGACTGTTAGTCCAGTCAAAAACTACTTTGTTGTCATTTTTAAGTGTTACGTTTGTGCAATTACCGCCATATAATAAAATATTACCCGTTTAGGTATATTCGATAGCAACTGATATGTTTGAAGTCTAGTGCTAGCGCATATAAAAGGTAATTTTGAAGTTGGTTTATAATTCATTTTGAAGTTGTTGTTTTATTTATTTATTTTTTCTTATTAAGTTTTTACTGACGTGACGCAGCATTCTGTAAGACTCGTTATTGTCTAGCAAAACAGTCATATCACTAAACAGTTCCGCGCGTCAGGTCTTGATGGCATCATCAAGATTTGAGGAGCTCCCCCACTTAAACTGGACCTTGACACATAAAATCCTTAAAAATCTTGCTTACATAACAAACTAACAATGAGTACACATCGCTAAACGTGAAATACGAATCATTTAAGAGTTCATTAGCAGTTCTGTCTCAGTATTGTTCTGGGAAGCCGAGGTGACGGAAAACCACGAGCCAGATGGTCGGAGGATATCAGAAAGATGGCAGTGCCGACCTGGAATAGAACCGCCGCTAACAGAACATGGAAATTCGTCCACTGCTGAACATATGCCATGTAGAATATGCTGAGAAGAAGAAGAAATATCACAGTTTTGAATGCTTGAACAAATGCTTCATTGGTGATGAAAATATAAAACTCGCTATATGTATGCGTATATTAGAGGAGTTCTCTCATATCCTGATGGATCCCATGATTAGAACTGGAGTTCACAAAAATGAGTCCAACTTGGAAGTATCTAAAGTGTGTCCCTAGCCATTGGACAAAGCCGAAATGTACATATGCATTAGGGTATTTAGAACCAGTGTACAAAGTATCATAACAACCGGTGTAGCGGTTTCGACGAAATTAACAAATTACCATTTTTTAATTTGGAGCAGCCTGTATGTGTTATATAGTAGCTCCTAAGGTAATATCCTCAAAGAATAGCACGGAACCTTCTTCAACCTTTTGGATTATCTTTTTAGGGTTCCGTAGCCAAATGGCAAAAAACGGAACCCTTATAGATTCGTCATGTCCGTCTGTCTGTCCGATTATGTCACAGCCACTTTTTTCCGAAACTATAAGAGCTATACTGTTCATACTTGGTAAGTAGATGTATTCTATGAACCGCATTAAGATGTTTACACAAAAATAGAAAAAAAAAACAATAAATTTTGGGTGTTCCCCATACTTAGAACTAAAACTCAAAAAATATTTTTTCATCAAACCCATACGTGTGGGGTATCTATGGATAGGTCTTTAAAAATGATATTGAGGTTTCTAATATAATTTTTTTCTAAACTGAATAGTTTGCGCGAAAGACACTTCCAAAGTTGAAAAATGTGTCCCCCCCCCCGTAACTTCTAAAATAACAGAATGAAAAATCTAAAAAAAATATATGATATACATTGCCATGTAAACTTCCACCGAAAATTGGTTTGAACGAGATCTAGTGAGTAGTTTTTTTTATACATCATAAAATTTAAAAAAAAAAAATTTTTTCATCAGACCCATACGTGTGGGATATCTACGGATAGGTCTTCAAAAATGATATTTAGGTTTCTAATATCATTTTTTTCTAAACTGAATAGTTTGCGCGAAAGACACTTCCAAAGTTGAAAAATGTGTCCCCCCCCCCCCCGTAACTTCTAAAATAACAGAATGAAAAATCTAAAAAAAACATATGATATACATTGCCATGTAAACTTCCACCGAAAATTGGTTTGAACGAGATCTAGTGAGTAGTTTTTTTTATACATCATAAAATTTAAAAAAAAAAAAATTTTCATCAGACCCATACGTGTGGGATATCTACGGATAGGTCTTCAAAAATGATATTTAGGTTTCTAATATCATTTTTTTCTAAACTGAATAGTTTGCGCGAGAGACACTTCCAAAGTGAAAAAAAGTGTGTCCCCCCTCCCTGTAACTTCTAAAATAACAGAATGAAAAATCTAAAAAAAATATATGATATACATTACCATGCAAACTTCCACCGAAAATTGGTTTGAGCCAGATCTAGTAAGTACTTTTTTTATTACGTCATAAATGGTACGGAACCCTTCATGGGCGAGTCCGACTCGCACTTGGCCGCTTTTTTTATTTATTTATGACACTAACTGCAAATAACTTTTGTTCGAAAAAAATATTTTTCATCTTTTGTTCTAAATAAAAAAATATTAACGTCAGAGCATTCCTGAGAAGTCACCCTACGTGGGATTTCAGGGTTTGTCCAATGGCTAAGGTCATCCTGTATATTATTTGAAACTAAAAAAAGAATTACGTGACGATTGAAGCGCAATTTCTTAGGTAATAGGGTCCTTAAACTACGTCCAAAAAAGAGCAGAGCCAAATAACACTAGACTATTATCATAAACACTATGTTGTGTTCCTGCCGGTGAGTAAGGTTGCTAGAGCTCAACGAGTGTGCGGAGTGTTAGGGCCGGCAATACGCATGTAACTCCTTTGGAGTTGTCGGCGTACATATGCTACGGAGACTGCTTACCATCAGGCGGGCCCTATACTTCTTTGCCACCGACGTAGTATAAAAAAATATGAAAGAAAACGATCGAATTGATAATCTCTTGTTTTTCAAGTCAGTAAATATTGCAATTGAAACAGTTGTTGCTAAAATCCAACCCATTATTGACTGGACTACGGTAATATAAATGGACCAACGAGGAAGTTGCATATGCAACATGTTCATATTTTCACAATTGATGATACTTTGCATTCCGTGAAATGAAATATCGTTTTCATGTGCTGTGTATGTTTACGAGTAGGTATTTCTACGGTTCACTTATATGTATATAATATATATATATTATATACATATAAGTGAACCGTAGAAATGAACGTAGTTGTCGCAGTAAGGCATTATTTAGCATTCCTAACAGCTGAACGAAATACGCACAGCATTCATATATTGGGCGCGCATGCGCAATGAAAAATGTATGGACGCAGATTTGTTTTGCAATTCATTATGCCTCTTTAAAAGAACAGTATATTCTTTTCTAAAATAATGGTTAAAAGTTGCAGCAACCTGATATATATAGGTACCAGTGATTTAAGTATTTTCTCAGTTCTCTACATATATATTTTTTTAATACATTTACGCTTTTGTTATGTACACTATAAGTTTACACTATTATTATTTTTTCAATTTGTATATCGAAAATTATAAGTAGGAAACTATAGGTATAACGAAATCAATGTGTAGCTATTAGCTAAGTTGCTCATTAAGACTGTTTGTTTCTCAATAAAAAAATTAAATAATTTGAAAGAGGACAGCCGCTTCTCCATAAAACATGTCCCCATTTTCCTTTCTAGATACTGACATTATGGAAAATATTTTTACACAATTTGATGCGTATTAACCATAGCTATGCCTTACGTTTGCTTTTTTCGATTTATTGATTTTTGCAAAAAAATAGGAGCAAAAACAGATTTCATACATTTTTTTTAATGCTCATTACTCTTGTAATATTTAAAAATGTGAAAAAAATCAAACGTAGGCGTATAGCTGCGATTGATATACAACGAATTGTGTCAAAATATTTTCAATAAAGTTAATACACTGAGAGGAAAATGTGGACTACGCTACGTTTGTATGAAAAGGTTCACGCAGGTCTTCCACTTTCCTCCTAAGGCTAAACACACTTTTGGTGAACACATGGCGTAAATTTTTCCCGTATACCGTATACGGGATTTTATTGAATACCGTAGTGATTTATTTATTTATTTATTTCAAACATATTTCCATAACATTACAGTCGCAACCAATACGTCATGAAATTATATAAATTAACAGCGTAAAACTACACAACAACAGTTGAGGGCCTAGCATCCATCATCTCACAGAATCTCAGGCATTCCCTTCTCACAGCCGCCCATCGCCACGCAATCAAGTCGCACTCCACGTGATAGCAACATATGTATGGTAACTTTCAAATTCGTTCAAACGACGTCTATGCAGGAAAGCCGTCGAGCCGTGTGAACGATTTTGTAAAATACTATACAAATTTTGCTGTTACTACAGTATTCGATAAGATCCCGTATGAGTACGGTATACGGGAACAATTGACACAGTATGAACTTAACTTGTTTGAGAGAAAATAATGTCAAACTCAAATACTTCCTATGAATCTGGAGATCATGGACATGGTTGGCACAAATGTTTGTTGTTTCTGGATTAAATACTTTTCATTTACAATAACAATATAAATAACGGATATATACAGAGGATTACTATAACTAGCTTAAATCTACCAAGGAAGCTGACGCCATTTCCTAGTTGTATCGCAATACTGACACGTTGTGCGAGGAAGCCCCCAGCTCTTTGGTCACCGGTTACGTCAACCAGACGCTTCGCGATATTTGCAAAAAAACTTGTGCGCGCTGGGACCCCGTGGACCTAGAGTTTCAACGCCAACTGTTGTTTCTTCATCATGAATATTTTACAATATACATTGTGTACGATTTCATCAGAATCCCTCATGGATTGTAATAAAAATATCAAAATCAGAACCGGGTTTATATTTTATATACACAGAGGAAAAGAAGATAAAGCTGATATATTTGAAATACCGGGACGGATGTTCACAATACTTTGAACTCGTTTTGGATGTTACCAGTATACAATGATCTTTACATTTCTCACGCTTTGAAACTGGGTCGTTGTTGTTCTAAAAAGTGTGCGAAAGATGATACGTTTATGCACTAGAGCATTTTAATTTGCATTTGCAGTACGTTTTTTTCGTTTATATTACGATAAGAAATTAAAATTAGATATTAAATGCATTTGTTTTTCACAATTTCCATTCTAATATGTAACTCCCCAATCCATAGATCACGATACTTATACCTAAATTGTTAATTGAAAGAAACATGACAAAAGTTTATGCTTTATCATTTCTTTTAATACATATAATAATAAATAAATAAATTCATTTATTTCGACCAACTTAGGATCATATTACATTTAACTTATTATATTACATTTAACTTATCATATTTTAACCTATTCTGGATATGTATTTTACTTTCCTAGTATTCGAAATGAAAAGTAGACTGCTTGATTTGGGTGAAAGGCACCATTTCAGTCTCGGATTATTGGCGCTTTCACAGTGTTCGAGCGCCAAACTACCTTGACAGAAATGAGTGCTTTCCTTCCCATTGTTAACAATCTACTATGCACCCATCGTGTGTTAAATTCCCGCAGCGGGAAGGAATTAAAATGGCCAGTCTGCCGGCCTCCATTTTACACATTTTGCGCCCAATTCAAGATGGAATTATTAAGTTTCTATAAACCTAAAAGTTTGTTGACAATACTGAACAACTGTCGCCTATCCTTGTCTAATGCTTTGGCATTGCAATATGCTAGAGCAGTGCAGAACCAATTTTTGGCACTCCACCTTCCATCAAGAGAGAGTACCTAAAAATGTCCCGCAGCGGGACACCGACAGACGATAATCCTTCCTGACAGCAGGGAGTCTGACATGTGCAAAATGGCGTCTGACACACGAAGGGGTAGACTTGACTTCGACCTTTAGCATAGGTAACCCAAGCCCAATTTTACGGGTGAATTTGGTTTGACGTTACAAAGTGAAGGGGTAAGTTTAATTTTATATCGATGCCAGTAAAATTATAACAAGTGATCGGCACGGATGGTGTAACACCGCGGGATTCCGAGTAGAAATTTTAATGTCGACATGAATGAACATGACTCAAATGCTGCGATCTTGATCAAAAAGTAAATCTAAGTGTTAATTGTTATTTTAAATAAGATTGTTTAAAAGTATTGAATAAATCGGAATCCCGCGGTTTGGCACCCCCCGTGCCGATCACTGATTATGACGTAACTTATGTAATAACTGAAAATAAATCAAATTTAGACATGTTTTCGTGTTTTTTTTCTATCGAGACATCTTTAAAACTTTTTAAGGTTTTGATTTATTTATTTAATCGTATGGCTAGATATTTGTCAAGGTCGCTTACAGTATTAGTGAAACTTTAACTAATTAGGTACTATTTTACATCTAGCTCCTTCACCCATCGGGCTGCGTTTTCATCAGGGAGGAGCAAGTCCAGAGTATCTCCAGGGTATTTTCTCTTTGGGCAGTCGTAGATGATATGGTGCATGGATTGCACTGGCTCTCCGCAATCACACATTGGTGACTCTCTCCAGCCACACTTGAACATGTACTCTCCGCAAAGTCCATGTCTAGTTCTAAGCCTGTTCAGCTGGCACCACTCTCGTCTTGATTAGTCTGGCGTTTTAGGTCTGCCCTTTTACATATGTACTATATAGTATAGTCTTCGTGTGTATTTTTTTCGGCATTTACGCTTGATTAAAGCGTGTAAAATATCAATATAAAAAGTACAATTTTGAAGTGTTACCTGTGTTACTAGAAATAGAAATAAAAATAGTTTATTCGTGGCAAAAATATACAACCCGGACCCGGGTACGTCCTTAAACTACGTCCAAAAGAGAGGTATGGGCATTGTGAATGTCATCTCGCTTTGTGTGGTAGGGCACAGCACAGCGGATGTCATTCCAGATCTAGAGCAGAGCCCAACTGGGGAAGTACCTCCACCTTACAGATAACCGCAGCCAAATAACACTAGACCCTAATCATGTGTTGTGTTCCTGGTGAGTAAGGTTGCCAGAGCTCAACGAGGGGGAGGCGGGTTTAGGGTCGGCAACGCGCATATAACTCCTCTGGAGTTGCAGGCGTACATAGGCTACGGAAACTGCTTACCATCAGGCGGGCCGTATGCTTGTTTGCCACCGACGTAGTATAAAAAAATACAGATAAAAGAGGAACAAAAAACAAACTTACACATAACATTACATGGCACATAATATTAGCCACGAAATGGTCCTGACTCAGCATGGCGTTAACCTAGATGGGCCAACGCTGTTCTTCTGTAGGGGCCTTAAACGAGTGACCCAAGGAAAGTACAAATTTATAAAACAATAATAAACAATACAATTAATGTGTACGAGTATTAAGTGTGAATGCAGCCCGCGACGCAACCCGCCGGCAATAGCACGTCAATCATATGCCAGTTATGCCAAAAAACTTTCAAGAACATTAAAGGTCTAAACATACACACGGGTAAAGTCCATAGACCTTGCCTTACCCAAAATATCCCATCCTTTTACGACAATCAAATAAGCCCGCCTCTTTCCCTCCCCACAGCTACCCAACCTACCACTCCTTTTCACCTTCATCTCAGCCATCTCAAAAATAATGCCCATATAGTAAAAAGAATACCTCGTGGAGCTCGAATATCTGTGGCCTCACACCTTTCGAATATAATAGACAAATGTATCGAACATAACACTACCGCAGACTGGCACCATCTCTTATTGTTTTCCTACCATACCCTGCACGTACAAGAAGATGATCCGAATATATCGCTGACACAAAAAATTAAAAACAATTGTATCAAGCATCCTCCACCGCCTGCATATACCTATAAAAATAAGTCAAACACAATTTTCAACCAAAATAAATACATTGAGAATAAAATTAGCGATGGAGACCTTAAAGGTGCAGCCCGTCTCCTCTTCTCAAACGACGTGCTATCGCCGGATACCCCCGACACTCTTTTGGCCCTACAGACAAAACATCCTTCAGGTCCCACTATCCCACACTTTTTGGACCCCCCAACGGCAAACCAGGCCTGCCTACAAATAAAAAACAGAGACATAATAGAAGGTATTTTATCATTCAAAATCGGTTCTGCTGCAGGCCTGGACGGACTCTCGCCCCAACATTTAAAGGACCTCACATCTCACTCTGTGGGCGATGCTGGTGAGCGTCTCGTCGATTCCCTAACTAAATTAATTAACCTTATGTACACAGGCAACGTGAATCCGGAAATTGTTCCAATCCTATACGGGGCTAATCTCATCGCCCTTACTAAAAAGGACGGAGGGGTGAGACCGATTGCCGTTGGCTGTACTATAAGACGTCTCGCCTCCAAAATTGCAGTCAGGTATATAATCTCCAAATTAAAACCCCTTTTTGAACCTGTACAGCTCGGTTTCGGCATAAAAGGAGGTTGTGAGGCAGCCGTCCATGCCTTACGTACTTACCTCACAAATTCATCCTGCGATGTGCTGGTCAAAATTGATGTTCGAAACGCTTTCAACTCTGTAAACAGGGACACCTTGCTGTCAGAAATAAAGAACAACATACCTGAAATATATAACTACCTTTTGCATTGCTATGCTGACCCTACCAAATTGATTTACCGCGATAATATGCTATCTTCAGAAGTCGGCTGCCAGCAAGGTGATCCTCTCGGACCGGCAATATTCAGTTTGGCCATTAATCCAATTATTCAAAATTTAAAATCAAAATTTAACGTTTGGTATTTAGACGACGGAACCCTGGGAGGCGACCTCGAATCCGTGCTATCAGACCTTTCGATCATTAAATCAAAATTTGAAACAATTGGCTTAGACCTAAACTATAGCAAATGTGAACTTTTTATTCATAACGCCTCTTTAAATCTTCTGGATGTAAAGCAAAAATTTGATTTCCTTACACCAAACATTAAAATAATAGATAAAAGCTCTCTTTGCCTCCTTGGGTCTCCTATTTTTGAAGAATCCTATTCAAATTTCATTTCCGACACAACTTCTAAATTCCAAAATTATGAAAGTCATCTTCTCGAAATTAGTCCGCATTTCGCTTTATGTATTATTAAATTCTGCCTCTTTGTACCAAAATTAATGTATGTAATTCGCTGTTGCTCTTTCTCAAAATTTCAAAATTTGTTAATACCTTTAGACGACATTATCAAAAATAGTTTGGAATCGATTTTGAACTTGCAGCTTAGTGAAGAGTCCTGGACCCAGGCATCCCTTCCCATTCGTCACGGTGGGATAGGGATCCGCAAAATTTCTAGTGTTTCTACCCCGGCGTTTTTATCTTCCGTTCATAGCTCAGCAATTCTCGTAGGCAAAATCCTAAGGGCCTGCCCTCCAAACTATGAGATTGCTGGCTTAACGGAGTCTAAAAACGCCTGGTCCATTGCCTGCCCGGGTAAGGATTTTCCCGAAAATCCAAATTCACAAAAGACCTGGGACGACATTCAATGTAAAATAATTTACGACGCTCTTTTAAGCCGCAGCACAGGTTCAGCACGCGCCAGACTGCTAGCAGCAGGTTCCAGGGAGTCCGGCGCCTGGCTGCACGCCTTCCCGTCGGTACATACCGGAACCTTCCTGGAACCGCACACTCTGCGCGTTGCTGCCTGTCTGCGTCTCGGCGTCCGGGTTTGCGCTCCACATAGGTGCCCCTGCGGCACTGACGTCGACGTCCTCGGACACCACGGACTCTCCTGCCAAAGGAGCGCCGGCCGCTTCTCTAGACACGCCGCGCTCAACGACATTCTCCGCCGGTCTCTTGCCAGCGTCAATGTGCCAGCTCTACTCGAGCCCCCCGGCATTATAAGAGATGATGGTAAGAGACCGGATGGAATGACACTAATTCCGTGGAAGTTGGGACGGGTGCTGGTGTGGGACGCCACCTGTGTAGACACCCTAGCCCCGTCTCATCTCCACGGCACTTCTGCTAAGGCTGGCGCGGCGGCAGAGGCGGCCGAAAAATTAAAAAAGACTAAATATAGGGGTCTCGGCACCGAATATAATTTCGTACCATTTGGCGTCGAGACCCTTGGTCCGTGGGGTCCGAGCGCCTTTAACCTTTTTAAGGAAGTTTCTAAAAGGATTAGAGAGGTCACTGGTGACCGCAGAGCTGGCAGCTTCCTCGCTCAAAGAATTAGTCTTGCGATACAGCGAGGAAATGCTGCTAGCATCTACGGCACCATGCCGCAGGGGGATAGTTTTATTTTATTTTAAGTCTAGTTTTATTTATTTTTAGATCTAGGTTTTTAAGTTTTGTAGTTTAGTTTTTAGTATATTTACCAAATAAACGTTTTGTTGTTTTCATAGCAATAAAACAAACAAATAGAAATTAAGCAAATCATAGTAAAATTATATTTATATAAAATAAAATTGAAATCTTTATTGTCATATTGTGAGTTACAATGATCTTAAAATTATGTTATGGTAGAATCATCACAATCAACCGCGATGCGGCGTACAATGTTAATACTAAAACTAATCTTACAGCTAAATAATTATACAAATATTACATGTGATGCGAATAAAATTATTGGTAACAAATAATATGTCATACTAACTCGACGGCATAAAGTGGTCACTTATCTTATAGTAAGCTTTGTCTAAGCACCATTTATAAAGTTTACGTCCGAATTCAGTACCCCTAGTGTAAATAAATTCGATTTCGAAACTTGACGGACGCGTTTGCGTTTAGTCTCATTTTGTATTGGATTTAGAAAGAGCGCGCCAAGCGGGACGTTTTGGAAACTCAAAATCCTATACAAAATGAGACTTAACGCAAACGCGTTCGTCACGTTATGATGTCGATCAAATTTACACTAGGGGTACTGGTAGTTCAAGTATTTTAATTTCATTAGGCAAGTGGTTAAATGTGTGAATAGACATATAAAATACACTCTTTCTAAAGTAAGCTGTTTTGTGATCAATGGGATAGCACAAATTAAAACTTGAACGCGACCAAATTTGACATAAATGTCGAGCAGCTAGCGCCATCTGTTACAACATAGCACACACTATGTACATATGTAATGGTTAGCTTTGGAATTCGACTCGTGTTCACGTTAGCAATGTGAATATTTTGGGCCTGATTGAGTAGAAAGGTCCTTTGTTTGGTCTGCTACGTACAAAAATAAACAAGGGAGTGATATTTATACTTGATTTTTTTGAGACTAGATTTGGTTGCGTGAAGTCAGAGACTTATACTAAAAAATATTAACCACAAATTATAAAATTACTGAAAAAGCAAGTAATAGTCTCATATATCATTCCTATGTCCATATGTCCTTGTATTATTTATTACTTGTAAGCAGTTGTGAGCTATCATGTAGCTAAATAAAGTTATTTCTTTTTTTTTTTTTATATGTAGTCTCGGTTACAAATTCATTTACTTTAAAATACACTGCACCTACTTAATCTTTCTGGTTTAACCCATTGGTTGACTGGTAGAGAATGCCTTAAGGCATTAAGTCCGCCATTTGTACCTTCATGTATTGTGCAATAAAGATTAAATAAATAATATAATAATTCAGCCTATATACGTCCCACTGCTGGGCACAGGCCTCCTCTCATGTGCGAGAGGGCTCGTTCTATAGTCCCCACGCTTGCCCAATGCGGATTGGGGACTTCACATACACCTTTGAATTTCTTCGCAGATGTATGCAGGTTTCCTCACGATGTTTTCCTTCACCGAAAAGCTAGTGGTAAATATCAAATGATATTTCGTACATAAGTTCCGAAAAGATCATTGGTACGAGCCAGGATTTGAACCCGCGACCTCCGGATTGAAAATCGGACGTCATATCCACTCGGCTACAACCGCTTAAATAAATAAATAATATATCTCTTCGTGTGCTGAACTCCCGCAGCGGGAGAGAAATAAAATGGCCACGTCTGGCGGAGCTGGGTGGGCCAACAAGCCATCGCCCAATGATACAAGCTTATCCCTGACTGTACTATTCTTTCCACAAACAACTAATACTCATCAAGACATTTCTCCAAATCCCAAACACAATCAGGTTGCGTTGTTTTATCACAGAGTTCCTATGGCCACCTCCCGTCTCCACCATCAGATCAGCTCGATGGTACCATAATATGGTATTGTCACCCGATTTACATATATATGCAAATTTTCAGCTTCGTTGGAAGTCGGGAATTGGGTCAAATTAAACTTGCAAGATTTGACCTGTACAAACATAGATTGTAAGTTAAATAAAAGCTTGTAAAAATGTTGAATTAAATAAATATTATTTATTTTACACAGATGGACTATAGGTACCTCTACCACCAGTTTGACACTGACATATTCGCTAGCATGTGCGTAACTTACTTTATATGCATCTTGCTCATTCTCCCATATTAGTGCGAGACATAACCACAGAATATTTTGAAGAAATTGTGTAATTTTATTGGTACTTTTAAACATGCCAACATATTTAAATAAAGAAATTGAGCTCAAGAGAAAAATCCTCCACATATTTTCTACAAAAAACCTCTGCTACTTTCATGTTTACACGACATAAATGTACAACCTAATATATGTTTAATATATGCTAACAGCTTCATTTGCGAAATGAAACGACGGGACGAAAATTACGGTCAAGCGTGAAACGGGTTCACACAATACGCACTTAGAGTAGTGTAGTTATAACAGCCTTGCGTGCAAAAAGTGTTTATGCCACGGCACCCAAATTGTATAATGAATTACCCAATTCAATAAGAGAATCTGTATTTAGGAAACATTTATCGGACTTTTTAGTACAAAAAAAAGTTTTTAACAAAAAATAAAACCGACTTCAAATATTACCAAAAGCGCCATACATGTACCTATAACATTTGAAGAGTTCCCTCGATTTCTCCAAGATCCCATCATCAGACCCCGACTTGGTGCCAACGGGACCATTTCGGAGTTATACCCGTTCGATTAAAAAAAAATGTTTTTTTGAAGTCGGTTAAAAATGCTTTTAACTCTTTAAATGAATATTTTGACCATATGTCGCATATTTATTAAACTTAGTATAAATTAGATTAAGTAATTTTATTTATAAATAGAGTGAATAGAGATTTGCATGCCCATTAGCTGGCTGATTACACTGTTCTTTGAAATGTATCTATTTGACAACATCTACTTGACTGTATTCTAGCAAATAAATGATTTGAAATGTAATATTTGAAGTTTGCAGTAAGGTAGGTTCTCCATACAAACGTACGGATAATGTTAAAGTTAAACGTAAATATAAAGTTTTATGACAAATCGGTTCAAATTATATTTCGCCAACTATACCCATCTTCTCAGAATGTCTTAACATAATGTGAATTAAAGCTTAAAGCTGTGCTCAGGTTTCTCAAGACATTGTTCGAGCAAAATGTCTTTAATGGAAAGTGCCGCAAAAAAGATAGAACGAACAAAGAAGGCGCAGTGATATAACTTATTACCATCAAACTGCCTCGATAGAGTGAATTTTATATTAAAACAAAAGCGGCCAAGTGCGAGTCGGACTCGCCCATGAAGAGTTCCGCACCATTTATGACGTATTAAAAAAACTACTTACTAGATCTGGCTGAAACCAATTTCCGGTGGAAGTTTGCATGGTAATGTATATCATATATTTTTTTTAGATTTTTCATTCTGTTATTTTAGAAGTTACGGGGGGGGGGGACACATTTTTCCACTTTGAAAGTGTCTCTCGCGCAAACTATTCAGTTTAGAAAAAAATGATATTAGAAACCTCAATATCATTTTTAAAGACCTATCCATAGATACCCCACACGTATGGGTTTGATGAAAAAAGATTTTTTGAGTTTCAGTTCTAAGTATGGGGAACCCCCAAAATTTATTGTTTTTTTTTTCTATTTTTGTGTAAACATCTTAATGCGGTTCATAGAATACATCTACTTACCAAGTTTGAACAGTATAGCTCTTATAGTTTCGGAAAAAAGTGGCTGTGACATAATCGGACAGACAGACGGACATGACGAATCTAACTATAAGGGTTCCGTTTTTTGCCATTTGGCTACGGAACCCTAAAAAGTAATGCTGATCATTATTCCTTCACAGGGATTGACATTAAAGAAAGAAAATAAGTAAGTTACCAACTTGTATGCAATGTAGCTGACTGAATAATTGTTGTTGTTTTGACAACAAACCATAGAAGCTGAGCGTGAATCTTGCGACCTAAACGTGTAAACGCCATGAATTTTTACGGCGCTTACAACATTTTGGTCGCGTGCTATCAGTCGATTTCGTCAATTTCATTGATTAGTATGGCTTCGATATAGCAATAATAATTAGACGGTACTCGGGTCCGCGCATACAACAACAACAACAACAACAACAACACAACAACAAGGCCTAGTTTATCCTCTGGGTTGGAAGGTCTGATGGCAGTCGCTTTCGTAAAAACTAGTGCCTACGCCAAATCTTGGGATTAGTTGTCAAGCGGACCCCAGGCTCCCATGAGCCGTGGCAAATGCCGGGACAACGCGAGGAAGAAGAAGACTCGGGTCCGCGCATGGCCGCGTGAGGAGAGAGTACTTTTGACAGAGGTGAATATGTTTTCCTCATTGATGATATTTAATGTCAGTAAGACCTACTACAGTTTAAATTCTATTAAATGTATTTAATGCCACAATGTACCGTTTTTCCTTAATGCCACAATGTCCCGCTTTTAAAACTGAAAACTAACCGCCAGAAAAAGATTTACTGTAAATTAGCTACCCTTAGAGCCATTGAGAATTTCGAATTAACTGATATTACGAACAATACCTATTACCTCGGGAATAACGTTGGATCGTGACCAAAATACTTATTTTGCTGTAACACTAACGAGCAGAGAGCTCATTAATCTTATTACAATTTCGGTTTTAATGCCTGTCTAATTTTGAAAAATACAGACATTAAAAAATGGAGGCAGGATCTCAGTAAAAAGTTAAAATTATGTATTTTACTAGGTACAATGTGGCCATTTATTATCTAGCTGTTTTGTTTAATACCAAAATGTCATTTTCAAAATATATTTTATACAAAGGCATTAATAATATTTAAGAAAAATGTTTTGCGAATAAATTTAACTCTCGGCCGTCTGACCTTTCACCCCAACTTTTGTTTGTATTTTCCAAGATAATAATTAATCATCACAATACATATTATTAGCCTATACCTAACTCAATGAAATACTTTTGTGTGCTTAGATTATCAATTCACGAAAATTTAAGTAAGGTGTTGGCTTTGATATACATTATTTAGTTTATGTATTTTGCACGGGCCAAGACAAACAGTACGAGAATTCCCTACAAGTACTTATTTATCTTGTCCCAACGTTTATTTTACCCTACATAACCTTATATATTAAAATCTCTTTTCACACTATACACCTTCATGCCTTTGAAACCGTTTTCACATAAAGCCTCAGTACTTAAGTAAATGCCTAATATCTCAGGGAATACAAAAGACAGAGACACTAAATGAATAGAAAGTACTTTAAGTTTCTGAAATTGTATTGTGGAATAAAGTCATTTGAGAGAGTTAAAATAAGTGTTAAATTTTCACTAAATAGGTAAGGATAAGGGAGCTCTCTATATATCTACAGTCTTATAACTTAACATATTAAGTACCGGGAACCCACTCGGCGGGTTCTCTGTTCGTAGTCGCTTTCGTCTACAAAGCGGGGAAACGCTGGGGTCGGCTACGAGCGTAGCGCTACGAAAACGTTGGTCATCCATCATCATCATCATCAGAGAAAGTATTAAGCCACGATCCTACCTCAATTTGAACTGTCACTTGAATATGGGATATAAAACAGAGCTTACTTGGTAATATTAGCTGTTGTAAATCTGATAGTACATTTTGTTTCCGTTTTTCTTAATTACTGTTTTCACATTGTTTTGAAAACTTACCTGAAACAAAAGAAATAACATTATTAACAATATTAAGTAAAAAAGTAATACACAAGCATTGAACTATTATTACTACGTATAGAACCAGCACAGAGCCCCTAGTGTAAATTTATTCGACTTTGAAACGTTACGTACGCGTTTGCGTTAAGTCTCATTTAATATGGGATTTAGACAGCGCGCCAAGCGGAACGTTTTGGAAACTCAAAATCCCATACAAAATGAAACTTAACGCAAACGCGTACCTACGTCACGTTTCACTATCGAATACATTTACACTAGGGGTACTGGATTATTATTTTTACGAAATATGGTTTGCAGCTTTCCAGTTGATGAATATATACAAGGATTCTAATACAGTGTTTTTGTAATATAAAAAGATTGTTCACACTTGGTCTATTTCCCAACAATATAATTGCGCTTTTGATCGTTATGGAAGAAAAAAGGCCCATATTTTTACTTATTTTCATTCGAAAAGGAGGAACGAAAAATGTATGGAGATTCTGGGACATTTTCTTCTTAAGACCGAAAGAGCTTGTGATTCTGAGTATAAAAGAACATAAAAAAATAATTTTTAATACAGTTGCTCAAAAAGTGCTACTTTACGTAGCTGTTTAGCGTGCGGAAACTTGGATTTCGCGAACTAGTGCTTTTACTTTTCCACTTGTTCTAATTCATGACTACTTATTGATGAGTGTTAATGTTAGTTTTCTTTAAAAGTCGTAATCAACATAAAAATCTATTGTTAATGTAAAAATAATAAATATAAGCATATTTCATATTTTATTACTTACCTCTTCATCATTATAACACGTTTATTTTTTAATACTTATTGAATATTGAAAAATAGATCTTAATAAGTTGTCTGAATGGAACGAAATAGCTGCCGAAACGCCTGTCAAAGCAGAGGCATTTTTTCTTACTGCAAGTATGTTTTAAGATTTCAAAGGCAACATTCGATATTGTTTTCATACAATTTAGATATACGATACACAAATAATCGTAAATAACGATACTGAGGTAATAATAGTATAATATTTTATATTTACAATTGTTTCTGTCTTATAGAACATGCATAAAAACTACTTGTTATTTTTCTTATGTTTTCGCAACTGTATTAAAAAACGTCGTTCGATACACATGCGGAAATGTCATTCTTCACTCGTCCCGAGACCTCATATCTCGGTACATGTAAAGTAATGACATACTTTCCGCACTAGCATCGAATAAACAAACAATAGTTATTAAACAAAAACAAATCTAAGGGAGTCTGGTTCTGGCTGAAAAACAGCGCTGAAGTGTCACCCATGTAGGCGGGCATTTTCGGCATCATGCTGACGCCAAAACCTTTTTCCACATTATTTATAAATATATTATAACTTAGAAGGTATATTAAAAATTATAACAATTGTTCATTTTAATGAAAAGCCAACTAAGATGGAGTAGCCACGTCTGTCGCATGGATGACTGTAGACTCCCTAAGTCTGTTTTCTATTCGGAACTGAAGGATGGGAAGCGTAGCCACGGGGGACAGTTTCTGCGATATAAAGACGTTCTGAAGCGTCATCTCAAAGCTTGCGACATTCCATTAGAGCGTTGGGAGGAGCTTGCGGTTCAGAGATCAGAATGGCGCAATATGGTAAGAGGGGTCGGTATCAAAACGACTGGATTCTCAAAACGACCAGAACCACATAAAGACTAGAAGGTGTAGCTACTTTCGAAGAAGCTCGACTTGAACACCTGGACCAAAAGCGCCTTCAACGATAACGACTAACGTAACATAACATGGCGCTATGTGACATAACGACCAAGGGCAGCTTTATTGTGCACAGTGCGACCGGGCATTTAAGACTAAGTTCGGTTTCACGAGCCATATACGTGCTCATCAGAGGGAATTGTAAAGGTTGCCGTTGTCGGATACGACATGGAGGACTATATATATATTTGTGGCTATAAATAATTGGTCATTTCATTTCATAACATAAAAAAATCCCACATCTAACTGTACTGTAGATACAACCTTAACACATTCACTGCCAACTTTTTCATAGTGCTACGCTCTTAGCCGATCCCAGCGTTTTCCCGCATTGTAGAGGAAAGCGACTACGAACAGAGAACCTTGCCGCCGAGCGGCTTTCCGGCACATATATATCTGATCTGTGCCGTCACGCAATGTGTTAAATAAAATGGACAAGAAGCCATTTTTTTCTCCCTTCTCTTTTTCAGCATCAACAAGTATAAAACAGCCCATAATTTCCCTCCTTTTATCTCTCACAACAAAAGCCGTCACTGAACTGTTTCCTTGGTCGCAAACACGAAATATAAAATTCATTTTCAATAGTCTTCAACGGAAGCGGGGAGCGAGCGCGGTCACTTTGTATTGAGTGTTGGGGCCATAGGAAAAGCGGTTATGTATATTTCGCAGATCTAGAATAACGCTTACACTTAACAGTACATTGTGCAACGAGGAGGGTAAATATTCTTACCCCCGGAGTTACACATAATGTTTTTCATCACACTTGCGATGAAAAATCTAAATTTTTTGTTGGTAATTAAATAAGACACCAGTAATGATTTATCGTCATCTCACTAACGTCCATCCTCGTATAGTATTGTTTACGTATCGCATTTCAGTATGAGTAAAGCATCAGCTCAGTCGATAGGTTAATAAGTATGGTGAGCTTGACGACAACTTAAGCGGAAGCGGGGAGCGAGCGTGGTCACTTTGTATTGAGTATTGGGGCCATAGGAAAAGCGGTTATGTAAGTTTCACAGCGTTATATGGCAACTTTACGTTTAGCTTACGGCCGGTGAGCTGCGGTTCGCTTTCGGCGCGATTTTTATTCGCTTCCAAAAGACAAGACATGAATTTGTTATATCTAGCTGTACTCTAACAATAACAACGGTCTGATAGCGAAGATTCTCAACCAACATTCATTGGCCATCTGTTATGTAATCACTCATATGTAAATTCAATTCAATTCAATTCAATATTTTTAATTCGTTAATACAATCCATATTAGTGTTAGTATATAGCACAGCAAAACTGATAGATCTATGTTAGTGACACCTATAACAACAAACAAAAATAAAAATAATAATAAACATTAATTAAAAGCGGCGCGGTGCGGCGAGCGGCGGCGCGTGCAGCCGTACCCAGCGCGCGAACAAAGGCGAGTCCCAGCGCTGCGCCAGCACGCTTAGAATACTGTTTGGGCTACTGCGAAGACGGTTTAGTAATGACGCACACCGCTTTCTAACTATTGCGTCGAATCGAAACTACTTATCAGTGTGCGCTTCGGCAAACATAGTTGACGCACTGCAGTAACGCGGCAGCCCAAACAGCACTCTTAACCAAAACTCAAAACTTTTATTTACGGCTGTTTGTTGTCCTAAATATCAATAAAATAATAATAATAAAAAAAAAAACATCTTGAGCGACTATCGCTAGGTGGCTGGATCAAGTGTCAGATTCTGCATGACACTTGATCCAGTGATAACCCTGAATAATATATTTATGAAAAAATATTTAGTATATTTTTCGCTTAATATAATTAAAATTTAACTTTGTGTATCACTCTTTTTTGCCCACCCTGCAAAAGGTATGACATTACTGTTACGCTGTCCACTTCATGAATAATCATCAGTGTGCGGTCAACTGATAGTCATTATACAGGCCATAGAACACGCGGATATAAATAAATATATTGACATTTAAATCAAATACCCTTGTGTAGTTAAATAAATAAATAAGGCCTAGTTTACCCTCTGGGTTGGCAGGTGAGATGGTAGTCGCTTTCGTAAAAACTAGTGCCTGCGCCAATTCTCGGGATTAGTTGCCAAGCGGACCCTAGGCTCCCATGAGCAGAGGCAAAATGCCGGGACAACGCGAGGAAGAAAAACACCCTAGTATAATTGATTTAGAATGGGTAAAGCATAGATCAAATGATAGGCTTCGGTTAAAAGTATGATATTACTTTTACTATGTCCTCATACATGCTAGAAAAAACGCGGATATTAAACTCATGTGTGTATGATGACAATGCTGACCAAATTTTGATACATCTTTTTGCATTTTTTTCGAAAAAAAAATTTTATTCCTCTTTTCTTTTTTTCTTTTTAGCTATGAAAATGGGTAGTTGTTGTTCTAAACAGTGTGCAGAAAATGGATACGTTTCTGCACTAGAGCATTTTAGTTTCCCAGTACGTTTTTTCGTTTATATTATGATGAGTTATTAAAATTTGATATTGAATGGATTTGTTGTATAATTTCTATTCTAATATTTAACTCCCCATTCAATAAATCACGATACTATAACGTAAATTGTTAATTGAAAGTATCCTCGAGAAATTAGAAAAGTGTATATGTAGTCATGTTTTTTTTAAATAAGTACACAATTCGAAATGAAAAATAGTGATCAGCGGCGGTATCATGGTTCCATTTTTATCACTTGTCACTATGTCCGTCACTTTCGCGCTTACATATTTGTTAGAACGTGACAGGCATGGTGACAAATGATAAAGAGCCGACCATCTTAGCCCAGCAGCTCCCTTATCCCTTGGCTAACTTCTAAGTAATGATAATACGGATAAATTTTATATCTGGTTTAATTTATCGCCCGTAATGGACTTACACCCTGTATATAAATCGCTATTTATATAAATCATTATTAATCATTATTTATATAAATCGCTGTTCTGTCCGCTTCATGCATAGTCATCAGTGCGCGGTCAACTGATACCCGTCATTACAGAGGCCACAGAACACGCGGATATTAATATATTGACATTTATTGAAATTGAAATATTTATTTCGAACTTGACGTCCATAGGGTTAAGTAACAATGACTTATGTATCTAGAGTTAGTATTACAGTTAATTAGACAAAACAAACAAAACACAACACAAGTTTCGCGGCAGCATAGCAACAGGTGAGTGTAGCTGCACGAACCGCTTGACTAGGGGCGAGTCCCAACGCTGCGCCAGCGTACTTACGTTCGTGCTGCTTCGGCTGCGAGTGAGGAGTGACGCGCATCGCTTCCTCATGATGGCGAAAATTATGTAAAAATGTTAAAATGTATTGGCAAATGTCAATAATTATTCTGTTTAATGCGGGTTTTTAGATAAAAAATGTACCCGTTTTTCCTTTATTATCATTAATTTTCCATACAAAATTAAGTTGTCAGTTTTGTAATGGTCCATACAGTATGTACGGTTAACTGCGCTACAAAACTGACAGTTGAAAGTGGGCCACTTTTTTTTATTGTTTAAATCGATAGTGCTCGTGATTCTGAGTAGAAATAACCCAAAATTAGTAAGGTTTAAAAAAAAAAAACATGCCGATGTAAATAGGTTTTTATATTCTTTATATTTTTTTATACATATTGTCTATGTTTATTTGACACCTTGTATGTATATTTTTTATTTTAAGTTGTCATTAAAAATCTGGACTAAAAGACCCGGTTGTTTCGTTTCGCTCTCAAAAGCGATCCTTTAAATTAATGTCCCCATTTCCCGGACAGTACAGGGTACACTTTTTTCTGAAAATGTCCAAATATGTCATTTGTTCTTTTAAATAGACTATTGATATTTAGTTTATGTATTTGACGACCAGTCTGGCCTGGTCGGTAGTGACCTTGCCTATGAAGCCGATGGTCCTGGGTTCGAATCACAGTTAAGGCATTTATTTGTGTAATAAGGTTCATGAGTCATGGGTATTTTATATGTATTTAAATATTTGTATATTATATATAGCGTTGGTAATACGTGAACGGGTGATAAGAACCATTAATAAATACTTGTTCAATAGCCTATTACCAAAATTCTTCCGTTTGCCCGCTCATTTAATGGCCTCTATCGGTATTTCAGTGGACCGTGATCTGACGCGTATTCATGAAATATGAGCGAAATCAGGGCCGTTTTACTGAAACACACAAAAACTGAAACCTTTTTGTATGGACCGTTAAATTCATTGTTTTTCAGTTGAATTAACTGTAGGTAAGTTTTGAAGGTTTTGAATAATTGACTGAGCTAGCGCGAAACGCGAACCAAGCGTTTCCGTTACGTACTGTCTTTTGGGGCCTAGCCAATGTAGTCTTGACTTATTGTCCTATGTCCCCTATAGGTACTCTGTATCCATACGTATACTGTACCAACGATACAGAGCGTTGATGTTTAGGTATTTATATAAAAGTGAACAAAATCTACCTTCAAATGGCACCTTAAGCCAGTTGAGAGTAGATGAAAACATAACATGATCAAATAATGTAGGTTAAAGTCAAGTCGTTCAGTGACAGATCCAGGCGGTTTTGTATTTGGTTGGTTAACCAATAAATTTTATAACCAACCGAAAATGAACAAATTTTTTGTTTACTTTTATTTAAATATCTAGTATAGACTTGACTTATATAGTATATAATGTAAGTTCATCTGATTTCATATATATATATATATATATATGTATGTATATGTAAGTATATGTATTTGTATCAATATTATTAATATATATGTATGTTTATGTATGTGTATTTTTTATGAATGTATTGTGTTCGTACTTGTATCAATTGTATCACCTATACCTATGTTTTTGCACCGCCTACAACTTATCTGCTTTGCCTAAAGGTTGACTGGTAGAGAATGCCTTACGGCATTAAGTTCGCCTATTGTACAGTGTGTTTTCTTATGTGCAATAAAGATTAAATAAATAAATAAATAAATGTAGAGTATAGGAAGAGGGCGTCCACAGTGCGCAGCCACCTGGATCGGTCTTCAGCTTCGTGCTTGAGTTCGCTCCAAGTCTTCCCAATAGCCGTCACCACTGCGATAATAGTCCGGCGCCAAGTCTGCTTTGGACGGCAACGTTTCCTTTTTCCTCGGAGATCGTCGCCAACGTATAGTCTGTATCTTTAGGCATCCGCAATTAAGTATTTTATTGGACAAGAAAATTCTTCAAGTCAATTAATTTAACTCGATGTGCCAAAACTTACAGAAGTTCTACGATATATTACTTTCACAACGTAACAACGAAGCTGCTGTAATCGTGTTATTTTGTTAATAGGAATATATCGGGACTTTTTGATTAATCAATAGTAATTTAGTTTTATCATATTTGCTATTACTTCGCCCTAGCAAATAACCTAAAACGAGATCGAATATTTAGCCATTTGAGGGTAGACGAATACCTTACACGATTAAATGAAATAGGTTCAAGCCAGGACAATGAAAGAACAGATCCAGGCAGTTTTCTATTTGGTTGGATAACTGATAAATGTTTTAAGTACCCAAAAAGGTTAAAACGTATTGTTTACATTTATTTAATTGCGTAAAAATACTGACTATAGTAAAACTCCACAATATGACAGAATATATAATATAAGTAGTTTATTTGATCACGGTAGGTACTACAAGTATTCACTATAATTTAAATTGCACAAAATTGGCTTATTCGAAGCGTCCGAACCGTGCAACCGTTAACACCAGAATGCCCGCCATGCTCTCACTTCCCACCAAATAAACATGTCATAACTGACAGCTAATATCCAACCGAATTTAACATTACCCTCAAATTGTTAATAAATTAATTTAGTCTAATCACCTTACACCAAGATGACAAGTGATTGCAGAAAACGAAACGAAACGCTATTGTTACTCTTCCATATTAGTGCGAAAGCATTTCATTTCGTTTCTACGCATACGATTGTTATCTTTGCTAGGCCCCTGCTCACTTTTTTGCCCAACACAACAGAATGGAAAGGGCTCGTGATTGTGAGTAGAAATAACATGAAAATAAATAAATATTATGGGGATATTCTTACTCAAATTGACTAATTCCCACGGTAAGTCCAAGAAAGCTCATGTTGTTGGTACTCTGACAACGATATATATGACACCGGAAGATTGTACACCCGTTAGTTTATAATAATTATAATCAAACGTAGGTTAGGTTAGGTTAGTTTGTAATCTAACTACCGTCAGTTTATAATTTAACTAGCGAGATTATAAACTGACGAGTGTTTACAATTTTACGGTGACATATATAATATAACATAACTTCCGCGAACACAGACATATTGAATATGTTAAAACGGGTCACTCACGTATTTTAAGTCGAAAACGATCGACATGTTTCACTCCGTACAGAGGAGTGTCTTGTATTTCATAATATACAAGTACTTAAATACATAGAAAACACTCATGTCTCAGGAATAAATACCTATGCTAATCACACAAATACATGCCCTTCCAGGATTCGAACCCTGAACCATCGGCTTCATAAATAGGCATCGGTCGTCAAAAAGCCCAAAAAATACAGCTTTAGAATAAAATGGTCCGTTACGTTAATATAGGTACTAGGCACGGGGCCAAGGAATAAATATTTCATTTTTAACTACGTCCCTAGGGCAGGGGTTGCGTATTATAAATTAGGTAGGTAAGTGAGATGTACAGGGATAAAAATACAGTAGGTATACTTCGTTTTTAGGGTTCCGTACCCAAAGGGTGAAACGGGACCCTATTACTAAGACTCCGCTGTCCGTCGGTCTGTCTGTCCGTCCGTCTTCAGGCTGTATCTCATGAATCGTGATAGTTGATTTTTTCACAGATGATGTATTTCTGTTGGCGATATAACATAAATACTAAAAAGTACGGAACCCTCGGTGGGCGAATCCGACTCGCACTTGTCCGGTTTTTTTAACATTAGAAAGAAGGAAAACCATTTTGACGTGTCTTCTGATTAAAAACTATTGAAAACGCATTATAAAAATTATTTTATATTATTTATGAAAAAACGTGTCTCGAAAAATCAATAAAAATGTATGCTCGAATAGATGGCGATATACCCTTGGCAGTATTATATGATCTGTGCCTTGGCCTATACTCGAGTAGATGGCGACACCGTTTGATATTTAACACATATCAGTGAAAGAACATGGGTCAAATAGCCATAATATATGCCATTGTAAGAGTTTTAGTCCTGATGTCACAAAACTATTAGTTTTATTTGGCCTTGACTCGAGCCAATCTTACCCAACCATACATTTAATAAGTAACTCAAATCCCTTTCGACCTCGCTTGACTGTCACGTCAAGATTCCTCCTCATAAATATATCTCCTAACTAGTTTCAAACTAACTATAAACTACAAAAAGACGTATCTCCTTATCTAACTCTATTGACTTACGTCCTTTTTACTTTGATACAGAGGAAATGTATTTACAAAAAACTATTTCTCGTTCGACGTTTTATCTGAATTAGACCTTAAGCTTAAGGTAATAAAATTCAATTTGAAAATCTAAGAGTTGGAATAAGTAATTTGAAGTAGTTTTTTATGGACGTTTGAAAGGGTGAAATGTTGGGAATGAAGGAGCGCAGAATTTTTACTGATGAAGGTACCGCAGGCTAGTTTTTAGGATTTTCTTTAATCAAATTACATAGTAGGTAAATAAATAAATATCATAGGACAGGTAAACCCACAGTAAACTAAATAAGACTTCTGTTGTGGGTACTAGAAAACGATATAATAACAGATGTGAAGACTTAAATATGTATTTTACGGGCAACTTGGTCAACCGGGCAATATTAATAATGACCGGTCATTGTTTATGTTATGAATAATGCCCAGGATCGTCGAGCAAAATGATGAATTTATTACTTTGGCCGGTCCATATTAATAATGCCCGATGGCCCGTGGTCAATTTAATAAAGCAAGGTTTGATATAACTTGAATTCATCACATGGACCGGGCAGTATGAATACTTCACTACTTCTAGACGGGCAATGCTATAAATCACGTTTTAACAAGCAGATACGTCTGCGACAGATACTATTTTTATTATTTTATCCTTTGCAGAGGGTGCGGGTTTTAGTCCTGCCGGAAGCGGAAATTTTTCTTTCTTTTTTTCCTTTAATATAAAAATGTGAAAAATTCTCATAATTTGAACAACTATTCTGCCGGTCTAGCCAAGGTGACAATCGCTATCGCTTCGACAGTGAATCGCTTTGTGTCTCTCTATCACTTTTACATATTAGTGTGACAGTGACAATTGCGTTTCGGTCGCTACGGAGCGTAAGCGATTGGTTGGCCACGCAGCCTGAATATTCATTGCCCAAGGTAGGGTTGTCATTATTCATACTGACCGGTCAAAGTGATTAATTATGCAGTTTTAATTACATTGCCCACTTGATGCGGGAATGCATACAAACCGGTCGTTATTCATAAGTGACCGGACTTATCAAGTTGCCCGTAACATAATATACATAGAAAAAAATCCATAACTTAGGAAGAAATATTTGATGATTTGAACCCGGGACTTTCGTAAGCCTATGTAAGGCAGAGGAAATATATTCCACACCTGATTTTGAACTTTAATTTAAAATGATAGAGTTAAATTTTGCAAACTTCCTGACACCCTTCCCTTATGAAAGGTTTTAAACGTATAATGTTGTTTTATATGGTCGCTTTTCGGTGAAGGAAAACATCGTGAGGAACCCGGACTAATCCCATCCAGGCCTAGTTTACCCTCTGGGTTGGAATGTCAGATGGCAGTCGCTTTCGTAAAAACTAGTGCCTACGCCAAATCTTGGGATTAGTTGTCAAGCGGACCCCAGGCTCCCATGAGCCGTGGCAATATGCCGGGACAACGCGAGGAAGAAAGAATGTTGTTTTATAAACTTTACAAAATTACTGTAAGAGGGACTTTTTGCTGCTGAGTTTTTTATCTATATCTTTATTGTTGAAGCTCGAAGCGAAGCGAAGCTCTGGTCTGGTAGCCTAGCGGTAAGAGCGTGCGACTTGCAATCCCGAGGTCGCGGCTTCAAACCCCGGCTCGTAACAATGAGTTTTTCGGAACTTATGTACAAAATATCCTTTGATATTTACCAGTCGCTTTTCGGTGAAGGAAAACGTCGTGAGGAAACCGGACTAATCCCAATAAGGCCTAGTTTACCCTCTGGGTTGGAAGGTCAGATGGCAGTCGCTTTCGTAAAAACCTACGCTAATTCCTGTGGATTAGTTGCCACGCGGACCCCAGGCTCCCATTAGCCGTGGCAATAAGCTGGAACAAACGCTAGGAAGATGATGATGATCTTTATTGTTGCAATCAAAACTGAACAGCGATTATAAGATATACTCGCACATTACGAGTACTATAAGTATTTATTGTGTTTACTTAATAACAAAATCAGTCCATTTATAAACATAGTAACATCTATAAAAATAATAAAAATAAAAATCGTTTATTAAAAGAAAGAAGATAAAATTACATAACTAGCTCAGTGGTCCCACACTAGGCTAGGCCTGTATCGTGGTGACCGCTCTACAAAATTACTACATACATTTTTGGGGTATCCTCTAAACTAAAATACAATCCTATCTTGGATAATTGATGAAAAACGTGTGCAGAATTAAATACATGCAAATGCATCTGTGCATTGACTTCTCATTTTATTAGTCTTCATGCACTTTTCTATGCAACAAAGCAAAATATTCAAAGCTAGGTTCCTTTATTGTCATCTTCAAAATGGCGGAACGAACCGATTCAGTTGTTCCATTTCAAATATAAACGACGTACGTGGATTTAGAATACAAAAACACTAAAAATTATAAAACGTATTAAGTGCAAGGAATACTTTAGTTACTTGAATAGGCTTAAGGCTTATAATCTACGAATGGTGGTTAAGATGTTTTCATTCTGATATGCTCACGTGTAGCGATTTAATTTGACGACCGTTTTGGCCTAGTGGGTAGTGACCCTGCCTACGAAGCTGATGGTCCCGGGTTCAAATCCTGGTAAGGGCATGTATTTGTGTGGTGAGCATGGATATTTGTTCCTGAGTCATGGGTGTTTTCTATGTATTTAAGTATTTATAGATATTTATATATTATATATATCGTTGTCTAAGTACCCTCAACACAAGCCTTATTGAGCTTACTGTGAGACTTAGTCAATTTGTGTAATAATGTCCTATAATATTTATTATTATTATTATTTTTTATAAATGCAGGCAAATTGTTTGAGCGCTACGTGAAAATCTTCATTTTATACTTAAAAGTAATTAAAAGATAAACTGTACGTCAAATGGCGGTAAATGAAAACTTTTTTCACGCATGTAGTTTTTTTTTAATTCAGAGACAAACTAGAGTCGGAGGCCTATTTCCGTATCATTCGATACAAACTAACATGCGAGATATGTCAAAATTGTATGCAACTGACATTTCATTTCAAACAAAAAGGCATCTCGACTGATATTAGAATAGAGGTCAAATCGAAGTGCTTTTTTTCCAGAGATGTTCCAAATTTGAATGCATAACCAAATCGATTTTGATGTAGTTATGAAGCAATAACTACATTATCAGTATTATCACAGATAAGAACTTTGTTGTAACAAAACAGTTTATAGTAATGTTGGCCATTATTTACGGATTTTGAAGGCATCATAGAGGGTTTATGATATGTGTGTAGATAAAAGTCGTAATGAACATAAAAACCTACTGTTAATGTAATAATAATAAAAATATACATATTTTATTACTTCCCTCATCATCATTATAACACGTTTATTTTTTAATATTGAATATTGAAAAAACCGTTCTTAATAAGTTGTCTGAATGGAACGGAATAGCTGCCGAAACGCCTGTCAAAGAAGAGGCGTTTTTTCTTACTGCAAGCATGTTTTAAGTTTCCAAAGTCAACATTCGATTTTGTTTTTATACAATTTAAATATAGGTACGATACACAAATAATCGTAAATAAAATACTTAGGTAATAATAGTACAATGTTTTATATTTATAATTGTTTTTGTCTTAAAGAACATGCATAAAAAATATTACTTGTTGTTTTTCTTATTTTCTCGCAACTGTATTAACAAAACGTCGTTCAATACACGTGCGGAAATGACATATTTTCCGCACTACCATCGAAATGTTACTATTATTTTGGTGTTAAAACTGCATTCGCGATTAAAAAGTTTACGTTACGCGAAAATGAGTATGTATTTAGAATTTATAATGCGCCAAGGCCCATATATGGTACAGGTACATATTACCAAAGATAATTTAGTATACAGGCGTACGTATTGTCAAAGTAAATTTTGTAGTCAACAAAATTTACTGCCATCTTTCGACACACGTGAGCATGGGTGTACTACGTTTTATAAATACTTTTCATATAATTAGTAAAGTTTAATATATCGTCATTTTGTATTCATAATGTTATTCTTGGTATAATGGTTTTAGGGTATATTTACATTTCGTCTAATATACCATTATTATTACATAGGTACTCTAAAACGTATTTTTTTCTAACTAGTGACATTATATAATTATGTATGTCTCAATAGACATAATTAAACAGTTCTCAGAAAAGTGGCTTAGGTTAGAACTTAGAATTGCGGCCCCGTATATAACATAATGTTTTTTATTGTATTAAGTATGTTGTTATATTAAAATATATTATAAATAAGCCATTATACAACATGTCTTAATACCAGTTCAAAATTTATATAAAAATAGGCATTATATCAATTACAGTTTAGATTAAATCATAATATGTATTATAAAATCAACGTATAATCAACTTATAATTACATTATAACAAGTAATAATATATGAAATGGCAGTATGTTGTGTGTTTTTTTTTTTCAATTATATTAAACATTACGCACCCCGATGATGGTGATCAGACTCCATAGCCTGTGGACGCCTGCAACTCCATAAGGCCGGCGCCCCACTGCTGCGCACGCTACATCCACGGCCCACGTTTTAATACAAACCGTGGGCAAGCCCACGAAATTTTGTATAGGAACGTGGGTCGTGTACATAGCGTGCGCTGCAGTGGGGCGCCGGCCTAAGTGTATTCATATTCATATTCATATATTTATTCATAATAATTCATATTATATGTCACAATATTATTTAAAATTAATTATTTACAAAACATGTTACTAAACGTGTTACATGCACGTTGCCGACCCTAACAATCACCCTCGTTCAGCTCTGGCAACCTTACTCACCGGCAGGAACACAACACTATGAGTAGGGTCTAGTGTTATTTGGCTGCGGTTTACTGTGGTACTTCCCCAGTTGGGCTCTGCTCTAGATCTGGAATGACATCCACTGGCTGGAATGACATCCTACCACACTAAGCGAGATGACATTCACAGTGCCCATACCTCTCTTTTGGACGTGGTTTAAGGTCATACCCAGTTCACAAAACAAGGTTCAAATCAAAAATATGAAAATTTCGTACGGTTTCTAATGATAAATAAACTTTTTTATGGCATACCATCTGGCAAGTAAGAAAACCCTTATCAAATGTATATTTTAGTGTCCACATAAAAAAAATGACTAACCAATTTGTGAAACCAGAACCTTTACATCGACTGTAAAAGCTCTTGAAAGCCTACGGCACAGATCTCTTTGTATCAGATGGTGCATTTATGGTTTCCACTTTGTAATACATTTAGACTTCAGTACCCCTAGTGTAAATTTAGTCGACATCATAACGTGACGAACGAGTTTGCGTTAAGTCTCATTTTGTATAGGATTTTGAGTTTCCAAAACGTCCCGCTTGGCGCGCTCTTTCTAAATCCAATACAAAATGAGACTAAACGCAAACGCATACGTCACGTTTCGAAATAGAATTTATTTACACTAGGGGTACTGTTGTGTATACGTATACGAGTAAAATTCAGTTTTAGAGATTTATAGTTCTTGAAATTTGTCGCCCATGTGAAAATGAAAGAAATTACGTATAATTTAGAACCTTTAAGAACCTTCTATAGGAGTAAATATTAACGACAATCATAATGTAAGAACGCCGCCTTTAGCTAATGTATCCACTATAGTGGGTAAAAGATTTTGGTTATTCGTATAGAAATCATATTTAATACTAACGAATTTTAGTATTTTATGTTTTTTTTTTATCATAGTTTTTTTTGTGGTATTTGACATTTAGAGACAGTATACATCTCTAATAAAGTATTTATTATTTCATCGATTCCATATTTGTAAATTTTTTTTTATTGTTTGTAAAAATGGACATGTAAAAGTGCCCCTGTGGCCTATTTGCTGAATAAATGTTTGATATTTGATACTATTTTTATTCTACGCGGTCAAATAATACGGGTCAGTACGAAATATTAGAATCTCTCCTAAAATAATAAAGCTAGGAACATGAATTAAATTGAGCCTGGCCTGCCGGTTCCTGGTATTCGAAGGTTCCTACCAGTTTCTAGGAAACGTTGGAGGACTCTGCACCGTAGATAGTGATCAGCCTGTTCTTCTTGCTGTATATCTCTGAATTATACCTTTTTGTACAAAGTGATGATAAGTGTACATTCATCTTGTATTAGCGAAGATTTCCTAAATGATAATAATTTATTATAAACGTAATTGAATCTTATTTTAAGTAATTGGACTGCAATAGTTACTAAATTTACTTTGACTGAATTTGTTTTAATTAATGATTGATCTGATTTATTTTATGCATTTATTGATTTTTGTGTTATTTCTACTTTAATTTAAATTATTTTGTTTTAATTATTTTTATTTTAAAATTTTTGTTTTGTTTTTGGCCTAATTTAATTAGTTATAAGTATGTTGTGTGCCCTAGCAGGGCGTCATGGACTGACATTATTACTTATTTAACACCTTTTAGATTTTATGTACATGATTTTACAACGAAATAAATGAAATGAAATGAAATAGTTATTTAACAATTACCATTTTACAGTTGCTCACTTAATACCATCAAAGACAACAATAACTGCCTTCTATCATTTTGCTTTGACAGACTGAAAACATGCAAAAGTCAAATAAGCTCCATTTGAATTTAGTACCAAATTCGATTTTTTTTAATACTTTTTTCCAGATTTCTTGTAGGATATTAAAGATTCCATTCAATTCGATATTAAATTCTCTATAATACAAACGTAAATTTCCTGCACATACCGCTATTAATTTGCAAAATATGAGGATTTTTGTCATCTGACCCATATTATTTGCCAGCGAGTGTATATAAGAAAGGGCTAACGCAAAATGGTAGGTTTTATATTATTTACACGTTTTATGGTTCAGTAGGTTCAGAGGATGGAGTTTTTGAAAAGTCATAGCGCTTTTTTAGATCACAATATGGTTTCCAAAAATGCAATTATCAATCTTGAGGTGTTTCTCTAGGGATAACGAATTATAATAATTTTTGTAAAAAACTAAATATATGAAAATTATTTCTATAAATGAGCAATATTATGCTTGCTCAATTCAGCGATTACTTTCTTTCACACAAAATAAGTAAAATCAAGAACTTATTCTCAGTAAGAGTGAGATAAGAAAACGAAAATACTGGGCCTTACTCACGAGTAAAATCTTACTACAATAAAGCTTAGCTTAGCTTGGCTCAATAGAAAAAAATCACGATAACATGTCTAATTTTCTTTGGTAACTGTATATCGTTACCCTGCATGCCATATCAGTACAATTCTAGTATAAATTAGCTAGTGTTATGAGAGAAATTACCCGCGTAATGCCATTATCGTCCGTCTCAAAATTTGCGCTTTACGCACCATCTTAGAATTTACGTGATGGCTTCTTCCTTTAGAATCATTCAAATATGCTCATTGCTTTCTCTATTCGTTAAACTAACGACAAATCGTTTTGCCATTTTTAGCAGGGTAAACGTACACAGTTGCACTTCTCACTACATCCAAAATCCAATCTGTAATGACGACACAAATAAATAGAAAATGACACACATCAAATACAAATCTCGCACGCTTCGATCTCTTTTTGTGTACAGAGCTATGAGTTGGGCCTGTACTTCGGCAAAGGGGAAAATGTGCCGGTATTGCTCGAAGGTAGCAAGTCTTTACAGTAAGATGCACACTCAATGGGAGGGCGTCTACGCCTAAAGGCTGATGCTTTTACTGTCAATTGAAATCGAATATGATTTGCCGAAGGTTGGAAATGCACTGAAACAGAAATAATTCAGGATCTCTTAGAAAATGTTAGGTTCCCCATAATTCTTTTGGGGTCTGAGTGAATTATAATAAAGTGCCGTAAGAAATAAAAAAATTGAGAAAATAGTAAGTTACTATTAGTAAGCATATAGGGTGAACTTTTGAACAGTGACTAAAAAGAGGTAACCAATCACTTTTATTTTTAATTTAATGTTGGATAAAACTCCAAAGTCAGTACATCTCTGCGCAACTTCTTCACCAAACACCTGAATGAATTCATGAAAATCTTTATTTCAGGCAACTAGTGGTCCATAGATAAATACCTTAAAAGTAACATACATATATTATGACGTTGACGACCGATCTGGCCTAGGGTAGTGACCCTGCCTATGAAGCCGATGGTTCCCGGGTTCAAATCCTGGTAAGCGCATTTATTAGTGTGATGAGCACGGATATTTGTTCCTGAGTCATGGGTGTTTTCTATGTATTTAAGTATTTATAAATATTTATATATTATATATATCGTTGTCTAAGTACCCTCATCGTTGTCTAAGTCTCCTTATTGAGCTTACTGTGATAGATAAATACCTTAAAAGTAAAATACATATTGTGACAACATATTTTAAAACTAATCAAATTAAGTAGGTATAGTTGCGATGCATTACGCAACCCCGCAGTGTCAGGGGATCGACCGCGAAAACCGAAATTCGCAAATTGCGGGGATCTTTCTCTTTTACTCTAACTAACACGTAATGAGAGTGACAGAGAAAAATGCCCGCAATTGACGAATTTCGATTTTCCCGGTAGCCGCGCAGGGAGCCGGCCGCGGAGCCGACGAAACTTTACACCCTTCGGCCAAAACTCCTCCTTGCTATCTGAGATAAGTGGTACATTTATAAAAGTATTTATTCTCTTATTTTAAGACCACAAGCTTTCCAATACACCAAAACCATATACAAAAAAATAAAAATTTGATTAATATATAAGTGTTGATTTTTTCTCGCAATTATATTGAAAAACGTATCAAACACATGTGCTTTGGTCATTACATACATCGACTTTCTTATTGCACAATATCGCCTCGAGTGTAATGACCAACGTACCACACTTATATCATAATGTGTATTACATTCAACGTCCCTCCGTAAAAATAAACTTATCCTCCTCAAACGATACAACTACAACTGGGGAGGTACCTCCACCTTACAGAAAACAGCAGCCAAATAACACTAGACCCTATTCATAGTGTTGTGTTCCTGCCGGTGAGTAAGGTTGCTAGAGCTCAACGAGGGGGAGCGGGTTTAGGGTCGGCAACGCGCATGTAACTCCTCTGGAGTTGCAGGCGTACATAGGCTACGGAGACTGCTTACCATCAGGCGGGCCGTATGCTTGTTTGCCACCGACGTAGTATAAAAAAAACGTAATAATCGAGAGATTACGAAACAAGTACCCGAAATGTACCATTACCGGCCGCGAGTTCTTATCCAGTAGAAGTTTTTACGGCCGTCCTGTACTTAAATAGTCCTTAATGTGTCTTAAATTTGAAAGAGGGAATAAATACCACATTCACTTTGTAAATTATTATTTTCGGAATAATACGTAGACTACTAAATTTAGATATTAGGCAATAGGTAATAATATTTTTTGTAAGGTAATTTTAAGTAATGTATTTAGACTATTTAGCTATTAAAGTTAACTTGCTATACTCAGGGTACATGTTGTGATAATTTAATTTTATTTATGTATGTATTTCATATTGATAAAACAAGTTAATAAGGGACGTAATAGATGAATTTTTCTTTTTCTAGAGCAGGTATCACCTGTTATATTCTGCAAGAATCCGGTATTTAAAAAAAAAAAGATCATCGCGTTCCGTTTCTACTTCAGTTTAATAAATAAGCAGGTATATACACCGTGTTTTTATTGAATTCCGTTAACTTCGGGATATCGGTAAGTACGTTGAAAGTAACTAAATGGCATAGTTTAAAAAAATATTAATTTTATTTTTATCAGAAATCAGAAATCAGAAATATTTATTGTGCAAACTGTAATGAAATGTTGCATATAGCGTAGTTGTAACATGAGCATTACTTTTAACTCAACCAAATAATTGAAATCTGTGACATATCAATATCATTTCGAACATCGATCGTCCGAGATAGTACTTACCTGGGCGACCGAGCTTTGCTCGGTTATAACTATTTATTGTACTATGGTGGTGTATAGGTGATAATCTTAACTAGGTACATTTTTTTACTAAATTAAACTTGTCTAAAACAATAAAAATTAAAAAAATATATATAACATGAACAATAAAAAAAAAACAAAAGTTAGTCACTGGGCGAGATTCGAACGCGTAACACTCGTTTAGCAGTCCGCGTCTTAACCCGCTGGACCAGACGGACAGTGTCCGGCAACACGAAATTAGCGACCATATATTGCAAGTGTATGAACTCGTACTAAACACTTATCAATATGTAAACAGGCCCTAACGCAAGTCTACACCCTTAAGTGCCTTATAAGATAAAAAATAATTATTGATTATCTCCGAAATGGACTTAATTAGAATATCGGTGTCTTGAAGAAAGTTGCTTAATTTAAGCTCTGGGATACATCCTTGACCCAACAGTCTTGCAGTTTGGCAGAAGAAAAAAAATTGTAACTGGGTTTTTTACCAGAATAAATGTTTTTTTTTTAATTAACGGAAATCAAAAATAAAACGGTCCGCACCCGGGCCGCGTTCCGCCATTTGGTAAGCATACACGCGACATAAATGTCAATTTTACGAGCATGAGAAGATATAATACTTTTACCTTTATAAATTCAGAGCACCCTTGGGGTAATAAAATATATTACAATTTTCTTTACAGTAAGTACGGTCAACCAATTTGATTCCTAGGCCACTATAGAACCATGTCTAAATGACTTCTACGATTGTGCTTATTGAGTGATGCATGTCATGTATAGAGTAGTTAAAGCGACAAGGTTCTATAGTGGCCTACTTTTCCGCACAGTTGATTATAAAAATAAGTATATCTCGTTATTATTGTAATTACACAAACCCATTCTGTTAGATGTGTACCTACTATTTAAATAGTGTTATGTTTTATCTCTTTAAATTAAAGAACGTAAAACCACCCAAATATATTTGTGTGAAAATCCGGCCCTGTTTTTTACCTGCTCCTCGAGAAACATAACATTGCTTCCTTGGCGCTAGCTAGCCGTGCGCTCGCATTACCAGTGCAAGCGAGGTCTTCGAATACGTATCTTTGTTTCGGATCGCAGTGTCACAAGTTAAGCTGGTTTGAGAGCGTTTAGTCGCCTACCTTAGACGCACCAATAGAGATCAGACAGCTATTCTGTTAGAATTCTGTATTAGTTCATAATGAATCTTATTCCGTGCTCAATAGAGTAGTAATTCAATAAACGCTACCTATGCGGCTTGACCATTTTTTCATAGTGGCACGCGCCTTTGCGGTTTTTAAACAATAGATAAGACGATAATCCGTAGAAGCTCACGGAGAAAAATAGAAACTATACATAAAACGAACCTTGTGGATCATTTAATTATTGTACAGTAGAAAAACATTGCTTTATAGGTCAGAAATAGCAATATCCATAGACTACGAAGACCGGTTAGCATTACTTAAATAATAATAAATAAATAAATATTATAGGACATTATTACACAAATTGACTAAGCCCCACAGTAAGCTCAATAAGGCTTGTGTTGAGGGTACTTAGACAACGATATATATAATATATAAATATTTATAAATACTTAAATACATAGAAAACACCCATGACTCAGGAACAAATATCATGCTCATCACACGAATAAATGCCCTTACCAGGATCTGAACCCGGGACCATCAGCTTCGTAGACAGGGTCACTACCCACTAGGCCAAACCGGTCGTCAAGCCGGTCGGTATTACTTATTAGTCTCCATAGGCTACTGTGGCCAAAATCAATAAAAAAACTATCTAAAAACTGAATTTAGCAAGGAGCAAGTACCAGAGCCTCATGAGTTACGAGAAGGTGTCGTTGGCCAGCTGTAGCGTATGTATAAAGGTGACGCGGCTCACGTACCTTGGCTATTGGCATTGGCTATTTAGCATTGTGGCTTACCGTTTAAGATAACATACTGGTATCCCCGTATCCTTTCTATATACGTACATGTATGGCTTATACCCATGATAACATCAGCACTATCTCTAATGACATACGAAACGTAACAATACCCTTTACAATCTCATTTGTAATAACATTAGGTAAAACGAACCTTGTGCTTACGACTTAAGGACACTTATTGGGTGTTTGACTGCATATTTGAATACACTGGCGACATAACTCGAGGGTCGGTGGAAACTGTATACAGGAGGAAACACAAAAAGGCTTAAAAGTCACAAACATAAAGTGCCATTATAACCTACCAAATTTGCTAAACAGTACCCCTAGTGTAAATTTGATCGACATCATAACGTGACGAACGCGTTTGCGTTAAGTCTCATTTTGTATAGGATTTTGAGTTTCCAAAACGTCCCGCTTGGCGCGCTCTTTCTAAATCCAATACAAAATGAGACTAAACGCAAACGAGTACGTCACGTTTCGAAATCGAATTTATTTACACTAGGGGTACTGTAACTAACGATAACAGCTAGTAATAATAATATTTTGTGATACTTATGTATATACTACTGTGTGACATGTAAAATTATTTATAATTTTATTAATAAATATCTCAACCTCAATATCAACACACCGCTAAAAAGCCGCTGCCACACATACGTTACGCTTTCAGTTCAAAACGACATGTTTAAATTACAAGAAAATAGAGTGTAAGATATATTATCTTAAACGTAAATTCACTTTCATCACCCCCCGTCCAGGATGTGAACTCCGTTCCTCCCGTTCTCTCAAACTCTCGATTCCTTCTCACCGTACTGGTTTTATGTCTAACTCTTTTGCCGTTGAGGCAATCCGTCTCTGGAATTCCCTCCCTCTCTTTATTCGACAAGCCCCAAGCAAATCCGTTTTCAAACGACTACTTCGCAAGCATCTTCTGTCAGAAGAACTTAAATAAGGTTCACCATCATGTATTACAGCCAACGCCGATATTTGTTTTTAATTGTCAAGTCGATCAAATAAATGAGAATTTATATATTAAATAAATTACATATAAATGTTACAATAATTTGGAATCTTACAAGAGTGAGTCGAGGTTTCACATATAAAATTTGTACTCTTTTAATTTCGTTGTATTACAAATTCTAGAAATGAAAAATTACTTAGTACCAGACGTAGAGTCAGGGTGTACTTGTTATATTTGACCATACGCTGAGCGGTGAATATGTGGGTCATGTTGAACAATTTTGATTATGGAGCCAACCCCGAAATTGCGACAAAAACATCTGCCATTTCAAAAACATTGACATGTTATTCACCAAAATGTATGAGACAGCAATTTTTTTTGCACTATTTTGGGGTTGGCCTCATCGTAATTGGATGGAGAACTTAAATAATTATTTAAGTTATACAATAAAATACAAATACTCTTTATTGCAGAACTCAATAGCAGAAAATACAGCAATACAAGTAGAGGTAAACGACAGGCGTTCTTCCCGCTAAAAATAATCCTTCCAGACAATTTTTAGTTAAGTTATAATGCAAAAATAAAATGGATGTATATTTAATTTTAGTCAAATGTCAGAAGTTAATAGTAGTAAAATAAAATGAGCTAAAACCTAATTTCTGGTTAAAAACACTTGACACACTTGACTTGTTGACAATTTTGATACTAACAGATCATAATAATAATAATAATAATTCAGCCTATATACGTCCCACTGCTGGGCACAGGCCTCCTCTCATATGCGAGAGGGCTCGAGCTATAGTCCCCACGCTAGCCCAATGCGGATTGGGGACTTCACATACCCCTTTGAATTTCTTCGCAGATGTATGCAGGTTTCCTCACGATGTTTTTCTTCACCGAAAAGCTAGTGGTAAATATCAAATGATATTTCGTACATAAGTTCCGAAAAACTCATTGGTACGAGCCAGGATTTGAACCCGCGACCTCCGGATTGAAAGTCGGACGTCATATCCACTCAGCCACCACCGCTTCATCAAACAACGCTTCTTCTTTAGATCATGTCAACGACAAATCCAGATTAAACACATAACCTGTTATTACAATCATACGCGTCAATGTGAGCTTACTTATTTATCTATTTATCATATACTGCTCTATGCCCGATTCATTTTGCACCCTGTATACTCCGAAGTTTCGACCACAACTAACTTGGCGCGCTTGGAATAACAGAAACGTTTGTACACAGGATGCTCTGATTAATATAGGTGCAAGCTTTGTTAGCATATGTGTATATTAAAGAATAAGTTTTTTGTCAGTAAAATATTTTTGATAAAAGCTTTTATCGCAGACTGTTTTTTTCATTCCACAGACAACTTATCGAGGCAATTCTAACAGCCCCAAACACATTGGGTTGCGTTATTCGCTGTGGGCGTGAAAACAAAAAAAACGGCCAAGTGCGAGTCGGACTCGCACAGGAAGGTCCGTACCATTATCTATAAAAACGGTCACCCATCCAAGTACTGACCCCGCCCGACGTTGCTTAACTTCGGTGATTGGATGAGAACCTCGAGATTGGAAAGAAATATTGATTTTATTCTGTTTTTAGTATTTGTTGTTATAGCGGCAACATAAATACATAATCTGTAGAAATTTCAACTGGCTAACTATCACGGTTCATGAGATACAGCCTGGTGACAGACGGACTGACGGACAGCGGAGTCTCAGTAATAGTGTCCCGTTTGCCCCTTTGGGTACGGAACCCTAAAAAATTGATTAACATAAAGAAAATAACATTCATTATACAGATTGAGGTCGATTCATAAGACGAAGCTAATTTTGCCTACACTTTTCACAAATACAGAGACAATGCTTCATTGTCTGAAAACAGACAGTCCAATCAGCGTCTATGGATGAATTTGTGAAATGAAAAGAAAGAAAAAGAAAAGATCTATTTTCAGTCAGTAATTTAGTATATCATTAAGTAGAAAAATTAGGTAGAGAAAATTGACGATTACAGGCCTATATTTGATAAAATTAGTGCGTGATGGTTAAATAGTAGATTGTTAACCAAGGGATGAAAGGTACTCATTTCTGCCGAGGTAGCTGAAACGACTATGTATTTCTATTTTGAGATTTGATGAATATATTTGTATTGTTCTTTATTTACTTTTTGAATAAAATTTCATAAATTCTGTAGTAATTTAAATTGTATTTTATATTTATTTAATGCAACCTTACTCACCGGCAGGAACACAACACTATGAGTAGGGTCTAGTGTTATTTGGCTGCGGTTTTCTGTAAGGTGGAGATACTTCCCCAGTTGGGCTCTGCTCTAGATCTGGAATGACATCCGCTGTGCTGTGCCCTACCACACAAAGCGAGATTACATTCACAATGCCCATACCTCTCTTTTGGACGTAGTTTAAGGACGCACCCGGGTCCAATGGACGTACCCGGGTCCAAGGACGTACCCAGGTCCAAGAGTCTCTAGGTAGAGGTGTAGGGTTAGAGCCGGCGTAGCTTTATTTGACGTTCATAACCACATTGTAATATGAATATGCCTACTTGGAAAATAAACTTTATATTTAAGCTTCAATCGAGTTTACTGTAATGGTGTGTCCATAGAAATCGATTACCACTTGTTTGCCTAATTATAACACAACTAAACCAATTCTTTGAATTGAAGAAAAGGAAAGCCAAGTTCCGAATTCTTTGGACGTGAAGCCAATGCTACTCATTACTTAACGGTTAACGGTAATGACAAACAACAAAACATATCTCCTAGACTGTAACACAGGTAAGTAAGTAAGTAAATATTCTTTACCACCATACATTTAAAAATAGACAGGAAATGAAAAAACACGTAAAAGTTAGGTAACAACAGGCGGTCTTATCGCTAAGAAGCGATCTCTTCCAGACAACCTTTGGGTAGCAGGAAACTATGAACTTACAACATTGAACGGGTAGTGCCGATATACATATAATTCAACAAAATGAAGACGCAATCAATATAATACATACCTACATACTAATAAAATAAATACATATATACATACATACATTATATATTATACAATCATAAATAAAGGCAAGTTAAGGCAGCGAAAGGTAGTGAGTCTTCAAAAGATTTTTGAAAACGGGAAGGGATTTAGCACGTCTAATGTCTAATGGCAAAGCATTCCACAACCGAACAGCACGAAAAGAAAAAGAGTTGCTATAAAATTTTGATGATGAAGATGGTGGAGCAAGGAGATGCATCTCCGCACAGCGGACCGAGGAAAGATAGTTGAAACGCTTTTTAAGATATAGAGACAGGTATACAATATACAGGAGCAGATATCTAGGGAATCACTGCACACTTAAGGAGGCAGTTAGCAACCTGAAGACAATGCTAGGTTTCGTTGAGGAGCTGGGATGGTTAGAGTAGCGCTACCCCGTTTCACGCAAAATAGGCACAACGGTTATGATTTGCGGAAAATGCCTAGAAAAACTAATGGTCATAACATTATTACTGATAGTGTCTATCGTGTATATAGTCTGTGGTTTAAGCCCTCAACACACGTTCAATATTAAAAGGAGTTCAATTAGTGCAGCGCTAATAGCCTCAGGGGCGATTAAATTTATCGATAATTCATTAGCGACACTAGTGGGAATTTTTATCGATACAGTGTGGGAGATGTAGTGGAATTTCTATTAAATACTTTTCTAACATAGGAATGAAACTAAATTTATATTTATCGCAATAAATTGTTGTTATGTTCTAAAAAAATCATAATATTATACCTATATACGAAAATGAAGGTATTTTTAATTATGTTACACAATACATCACGTCTCTACTTGCAGTCTGATAAAGACAAAATAATCCACATATATTCAATTTCAGGAAACTATAAATGTTTTATTAAGTGATGTTTTATTTTAAATCATGAAAAGTAAGAAGTTATTGACTAAACTTTTATTGTTATATATACATTATTTTCATCACAGTTGATTTTGTCGGTTTTACTATTCAGATAATGTTGAATAAAGTATGATGTCCCCGATGAATTTCCCATGAATATACCTTCCCCCGGGATGTCCTTTACCTCCGAGATCGTCAATCTAGGGATATGATAGAGAAAAAAGAACCATTAAACTCCCATAATTCATCAAAATAAATAAATAATAAGGTATGATAAATTTAAACATTCTTAGCGCAACTATCCGTCGGGTCAAAATATGTCACAGGCATTTAACCCATACAGGAGGAATCTATAAGACATAAGGTTTATTTATTTCATTGTTAATTAAAAAACAGATTCGCACAAACTTAATTTAGCTTAATAAATTTCTTCATTTAGACTAAACTTAAAGTGAGTCTCAAGCTATTAAAAGTGTATCTTCTGCATGATAATTTCACATTTCAAAAAGTGTGCTATTGTATTGTGTTTAAAAACAAGAGTCGGCTTAACTCGATATAAAAACTACTAAGGTATTGCCGAGGCATTTAGTTTTATCGATAATTCATTGGCAACACTAGAGGGTACGGAGAGAATTTTTAACAGCACAGTGTAGGGGGCAGTGAGAGCGGATTCCTGTTAGGTAATATTATGAAAAATATGAAGTAATTCTTAAAAAAGAAATGAAGAAAGTAAAACTTCAGTATGTATAACTTTTGACAATTTCTGACATCGGAAACTAGTACCAGACATAGACATAGAATACCAATAATCATGATCTTTGATCATGAATCTCTTACCTTGTTATTGTAATTAATAATTATATTTAAGGGGAGGGGCACTGTTTATCCTAAATCACAGGTTCGCCTACTTAGGAAACAGACCTTCTGGTTTACTTTTAAGAATCCTTTTGTACAAGTTTGCTTATGAATTTAGTTTTAAGAATTCTTTTGTACAAGTTTGTTTATGAATATTAAATTAAATAAAATAAAATAAATGTATTTCGCTCACTGGCATATTTGTGCAAGAGAGATGTATAGAAAGTTACGCAAACTCGTGCTAAGGCTACTGAACTATTTATTATTTTCCGCTACTACTGGAGCCCCAAACTAGACTGGTTAACAGTTCCTCTAGTGCTCTTACTGAACATCAATAACTCGGATGCTGGTGATACAAACTGAAGCACTTAAAATGCATTCATCATCTTCCTCTCGTTATCCCGGCATTTTTGCCACGGCTCATGGGAGCCTGGGGTCCGCTTGATAACCATACCCCGGGGTTTTCGGTGCGGGAATGTTTTCTTGTATTTATAACTTTGTCTATTGTAAAATAATTACCAAACTATGAATTAAAAATAGAAGGTAAGCTTCAAATGCGCTTAGAAATATTAAAATAGTATTGGTTTTTATAGTTTTAACCTATTTTTTGGCTAGTGTAAAACATTCCCGCACCGAAAACCCCGGGGTATGTTGATAACTAATCCCCATAATTGGCGTAGGCACTAGTTTTTACGAAATCCACTGCCATCTGCCCTTCCAACCCAGAGGGTAAACTATTAGACCTTACTATGATTAGTCCGGTTTCCTCACGATGTTTTCCTTCACCGAAAAGCGACTGGTAAATATCAAATGATATTTTGTACATAAGTTCCTAAAAACTCATTGGTACGAGCCGGGGTTTGAACCCGCGACCTCCGGATTGAAAGTCGCACGCTCTTACCGCTAGGCCACCAGCGCTTCTCTCTATCTCGTGCGCTTACTGAATGTCAATAACTCGGATGCTGGTGATACTGAAGACTGAAGCACTCAAAATGCATTATCATGCTTAATTAAAATTGCCCTGAACTATTTATGCCTTTAGCGCCCTCCGTGTACAATATAACAATGCGTTCAGGGTGTTGTTGGGGCTCCCGCGCTACTGCAGCGCCTCAGCAATGTTCGCGTACGCGCACACGGAGGGGTTTGGCGCGGTGATTCGTAAACGTATCGCATCACTCATGCGCAGGGTGCGCGGGAGCCACAACACCATCCTGAGGGTCATAAACGAGAAAACGGACTGCCCCATTCTGGGACACTGGGTTCGAACGCATGCGCAAGTGCCGGGTGTTCCAGGGGGGGGGGGCAGATACTTAAACTAAATTATTATTATTGTTATTTATTACTTTTATTTGGCATGTACAATACTAACATACTCGTAGCTTAAGTGTTATGTAATTATTATTAATACCCTATGGATTCTGTCTGAAATAAACAATTTTTATTTTTATTTTTATTTTTTTATGTGTTTCTGCTACTACTGGAGCCCCATACCAGATAGTTAACAATTCCCCCAGCACATTTCTCTTTTATGGTAAAAGAAAGAAAGAGCGTTTCAAGTATCTCTTTTCTGTCAGATGTTCTCAGACTCGTATTCTTGCTCCTCCCTCATCTACTTCAAAATTTTATAATAGCTCTTTTACCTTCCGGGCTGTTCGGTTGTGGAATGCTTTGCCAGTAGAATTAAGATTAGCTAAATCTTCCCCATTTTCAAAAATCAGCTATAACTATACTTTCTATCTCTACCTTAAGTTGCCATTTTATATATTGTATATGTGTAAGTATAAATATAAGTATATATATTGTATTATATTATATATTTATTAGTTTATTAGGTATTGTTTTAATACTTATATAAGTAGTATGTGTGTTTGTGTTTAATAGTCTCCATATTTAGCTGCTTGTACTAACTGTTGACTTTTGTATTAGTTCTAAATTTCCTGCTACCTAAAGGTTGTCTGGAAGAGATCGCTTTTTAGCGATAAGACCGCCTGTTGTTACCTGGTTCTATTTTCCTTTAAAAATTATTTGTTTAAATGTATAATAAAATTGTTGGTGCAATAAAGAATATTTACTTACTTACTTAAAGACCAAATGTGTCGTTTCCAAGCAAAAAGTCTCACTTTTTCGCTAGGACGCTTTGACAGGTTATTCGTATAAAAGTATAAGCAAATCTTGTCCTTATGATACGCGACAGCAAAGTGGGACATTTGACTAGACTACTTACGACATAAATTCTCATACCCTCAAATTAATCCTAACTATCCAGCTGTCATCTCATATGAACAATAGTTCTCACATTAATACGACGAATGAAATGCTTTACCAGACGGAAGCCATTAGGTACACGTGACGTGAACAATTAGTTTAATCGATAGTTCAGAAATATTTGTTTGGGTGCTTCGCTATAACATTAGCAACTAATAATATTAATATAAGTAAAAACAAAAAACAATTTAGTTGATATTCGTACGTTTAGATGTGGCCTTGGTGTTTAGAGTTATATATTTAAACATGTTTGGAACTACTGTGACGACTACGGTTGACGACGGTCCAAAAAGACCTTATAGTACAAAAGATCGGCAAGAACCTAAAAAATAAAAAACAATTTAGTTGATATTCGTACGTTTAGATGTGGCCTTGGTGTTTAGAGTTATATATTTAAACATGTTTGGAACTACTGTGACGACTACGGTTGACGACGGTCCAAAAAGACCTTATAGTACAAAAGATCGGCAAGAACCTAACCAGGAATCGTGCCACCTGGAGGCTTAGGATAAGGAAGGCCGACCCCAAATAGGGATAAAGGTCCAGGATGATGATGTTTGGAACTACTGTGATAAATAATACCACAGCCAAAAAAACATAATAGCAGTAACAAAAAAAAAAAAACTGAAAATATGTGATATTTTTTTTTATTGACAAAAATTATTGAGATGTTTACCAAATTCGAAATTAAAGCAGATTGATCCGCTGGTTAAAAATATTGTTGCCTCTGGTTAGTTGATATTTATTACTAACAATACTCCAGTGGTAGACCAGAAAATTGAAACTATTAATTCATATAAAATATTCTTCCAAAATTTGCCAAAATTTTCTTGGCGAATTGGGGCGGCGGTTATTCCTGATGCAGAGGCTGTCTATCGCGATACAGCGTGGCAACGCGGCGAGCGTGATGGGCACCTTTGCGCCTGGGAGAGCTCGGGACGGGTTGTTTGATTAGTTTTTGTATTTGTGTCTTTCTTTTTGTTTACTTTTACTTCTATTTAGTTTATAGTCCATTTTAATGTTTTTTTTTTAGAGTAATTAAGAATGTTATAGTTTTTGTATGTGTAAATAGAAAAAAAAGGATTCCATTCGATAAAAAATATATATATAAAATATTGTTTTTGCTATTTTTAAAGGCAAAAAAGTCCATGCGTAGCATCAAAAACACATCTATACGCTTAGATAAAAATGAATACCTAGTAATTTATTTTCATACCGTACTAATTCGTAGTTACTCCCCAGGGCACAATAAGTGTACGAAAGGCCCACGCTTACTCTCTTTAAAGTCTTTATTAAAAAGACGTAACCACCATCTATTTATTAATGAAATACGCCTTGTCGTCTTTGAGCATGAACAGCTTATTACCAAAACGGACGTAACCGCCATGTATTTATTAATAAAATACGCCTTTTCGTCTTTGAGAATAAACACAATGCTTATGAATTAATTTGTTCCATTACAGTGACCGAATCGATCGAATTATCGAGTAAGGGAACAACTCTACGTTGTTTTTTTGGTATCTTGTACCATTGGTATGGATCGTGTCATTTACAAAGACGCGTGCCTTGTATCGTAATGTCATGTTGTTAAGAGGTAAAAATTAACAAAAATCAACCTTATTTTAGTAGTAACATGGTTCATTATGGCAATGAACTTGTGGCGGTATTAGTGAGTTTTGCTTGTCACCTGACGAGATTAAGTACATAGATTTTAACTGTATTTTGTTTTTGGAACCTAACAAAACGCCAGTAGGAACAAAGAGAAATTATCTTCGTAGTCTACATCTAGCGTCAAGTAGCGGAACTCTCAGTACTTCTACTCTACAATAGATGTCGCGGCAAACAAAAAGTCTAATGCTCAACGATTTTCAGCTAATATTATAACCAGAGTAAGCGTAGGAGTTGAAAATAGAGTTCCGGTTACTCTGGTTATAATATTAACAAAACCGTTGCATGGATTGAGCACTCTTGATCTTCTTTATTCTCTTTGGTAGTAAGTATGAAAAATCTTCTGCTTCCTTCATTTACCAATATATTCCTAATCCATCAACAAGTAATTGGCCTTTTTTAGAAGCTTTTATTTATCATGCAATGTATGTAATGCATGTTATGTATTAAGCTTAGAATAAATTTAAAAGTGGAAAAATTACTGCCTTCGATACTCCAGCGCCCTGCCAGCTGACCACCAAGACCTCATCCCTAGCCAGCGAATCTTTCCACCATATGGGTCTAGGGGACCCTAGCGACTTCTACCGTAACGTTACACTTCTTAATCGGCTACTGGAGTTCCAAGTAATATTAGAAATTCACCAGCAATAATAATAGCATCGTTCGCAGACGGTGCTGGTTGTTAAAAATTAATGCATGATACATAATGTGTGAAATGTCAGCGTGGTAATGCGGCCAGCATATTTGGAAGTTTTGCACCGGCTACGAGTCGTCCCGGGGATTAACGTGAAGGCGTAAGTAGTGTTAGGGTTTTGGATAAAGCTTGTTGCGGATTTTATCTTGTACATTTTGGCGAAGCCTGCGTTGGACTGATGTAGATTGGACAAAGTTTGTTGCGAATGCCGTTTACTACGCTTTTGACGAAACCTGCGCTGTGGATTTATGTCATAGCTTGTGTTTTTTATTTGCGTATGTTCTGGTCAAATCTTGCAAGCTTAATTAGACCTACGTCCAATTATGTGATTGAGCTGAATCTTCGCATACTTAAATATAAGTTGGGTGACAATACAATATTATTTATGGTACCATCGAGCCAATCTGATGATGGACAGAGCAGATGGCCATAGATGATTGTGTTCGGTTTGTTAAAATTGTCTCTGTGAGTATTAAGTAGTTGCCTGTAAAGAAAAGTACACTGAGCGATAAAAGCTTGTATCAGAAACGAAAATGTTGACTAAAAACTTTTTAAATTCTAAACTTGAACTCCACATATAGAAGCCAAAACCGATGCGATTGGGCGCCATCTGTCTTAAGAATAAATATAATATCAAAATTTTATAGTTGGCTGGCAAAATTACGTAAAAAAGTGGCTATGTCACGAGTTATCTTTAAACCAAGTTGAGTCGTCTCACAGTAAAGTGCCGAAGAGAAATGACTTGCGATCATGAAAGGTGCGTTTTAAGTGACCTACATTATTATTGTGAGGCTTTTTGGGACCTTTGTTTACTGCACTTAGCTGTATTAATTAATGCGGTATCTTCTATTTGGCTAACGGACTGAAGGTATGAATTTCATAATCTTTACTTAGAAAAAAGCTTTTTAAAGTGAAACTTTTATTTCATCGCCTCAAAATTTTTCGTCCGATTATAATTCAGCCTATATACGTCCCACTGCTGGGTACAGGCCTCCTCTCATGTGTAAGAGGGTTTGGGCTATAGTCCCGACTCTGGCCCAATGCGGGTTGGGGGACTATATATTCCTCATTTACTTTACTTTCCTCACGATGTATTCCTTCACCGAAAAGCTAGTGAGTCATAAATATCAAATGATATTCCATACATCATTTCCGAGGCAGGATTTGATCCCGCGACCCCCCCCCCCCCCCCCGTTCTAGTAAATCCAAAGAAGGGGGCTTCTTTGGATTTACTAGAACTAACTACTACTACTAGTTTTAACTAGAGAAATCGCATTTTCACTAAACACGGGGTTTTACAGTAATATACACTTGCGAATGAGGTACAAAAAAACGTGATGTGTTTTTTTTAAAATTATAATTGGCCTGCTTTGATATGTAGATAATATGAACACGAATAAATCATAGGTAGTTCGATACATTAATTTATTTTAAACAAAGCGTTTTTTTTTTTTGAAATTTGAAAATACTTTTCCATCACCTTATAGACATAAATAAATATTATAGGGACATTCTTACACAAATATAACTAAAACTAACACTACACAACTGAAAGAAGGCTTGTGTTGTGGGTACTCAGACAACGATATATATAATATACAAATACATAGAAAACGTCCATGACTCAGGAACAAATATCTATGCTCAACACACAAATAGATGCCCTTATCGGGATTCGAACCCAGGACCATCAGCTTCATAGGCAGGGTCACTTCCCACTAGGCCAGACCAAACCGGTCGCCCTAGCCGGTCGACATAGCGTCATGAAACTTAATATGAACGTATATCTAACACTTATTACTATTATGAGCCCATACTGTCCCACAGCTGGGCAAAGGCCTCCCTCTTATTCTTCCACGTGTCCCTATCCTCGGAAGTCTCCCACCAGTCTCTGTCGAAGGCATCAAGTTCATCCCGCCATCTCCGACGAGGTCTACCGTGACGCCTTACAACCTGTGGGACCCAACAGGTGGCTGTTTTGGCCCACAGGTCATCCGGCATACGGCAGACGTGCCCTGCCCAGTCCCATTTGAGCTTAGCGGCAGTTAACAGTTTTAACTAACACTTAAATATAAATTATTACAAATAACAGTAATACAAAGTAAATCAATAACAATGGCGTAGAAACTTCCAAGGTCAAGCATTGTGTATAATATATCCGAAACAATCATAAGGGACTCGTATAAAACAGGGTAACAATAACAAACACACCCATATTAAGTTGTTTTAATGGATTAAACGTGTTTTCCATATTGATTACATGACCCTTTTAGCTTTCATAGTTAACGTTTTTAGCGTCCTTATTAAGCTTAGGGAATGCTTCACAATGTCCAAGTATTGTATGGAAAGTGGAGTTAAGGAAATAAATCTCCATGTACCAAAAAGTGTCATCAAAAAACCTTTAATAGGTGGCGCTACAATACCTAGAATACTTGAAAAATCAAATCATAGACAGCGCACTTCCCTCCGTCAATAACGCCTAGGTTCTTAGCTACTCTGGGGAGATTTGGAACTATTATATATTTATAACTGACAGCTGGACACTTTTGCAATAGTTCTACCATAAGAGATTTCACTCCTCTTAAATCCACACTCCTTAAAGTATTGGATAGATAATTAACAAATAAATTAACTGCCAGATAAAACTGTAAATAGTATTTATTTATCTACCAGTTGAGTTTATTTGACCTATCATTTTGCCTCGTCGATTCTCTAGTAGGTCCTTAGTAGGTTTCCTTTCTCTCCAACATAATTTGATAAGACACTACACTTTCTTTAAAACTATTTTGGAAGGCAAGATCGAAGGTAGAAGAGGAAGAGGAAAACCACGAGCAAGTTACACGCAGCAACTAAAAGAAAACCAAATGTCGTGTCTTACAGGGACCTAAAGAACTTGGCCGAGGACCTCGAAAACTGGCGTCTACTCCACCGACAAGAGCCTTGCTCTTAAATTAAGAGAGAGTAGCTCATTTGAAAATTGTGAAACGCCAACGATGACTTTATTCGACAGATAAGTGGCAAGTAGCTTATTCAGGACTTAACTTGGTCATTGTGAAAAGGCCCTTAGTACAGGCTTCGCTACCACCGGTTTGATCCTGACATATTAGCTAGCGTGTGCGAAATATACTTTCTGTACATTTCGCTCGCACTAATATGCCAGTTCGAGAGAGATGCATAGAAAGTAAGTTATGCATACGCTAGCGAATATGTCAGTGTCAGATCAATGTCAAGCTCGTGGTAAGGCTACAATTTAAACAGAAGTACCTATATTTTCAGAGTAAAAAGGTAAATATCCACGTGATGAATTTTGACTCGTACTTGTCCGGTTTTTCTAATGCTAAATAAAACGTACTATAGTGATATTAGTAATTTATAAATAATATATTTTATTAATGTTTACGGCACTAATAATGGGGCATTTAAGAGAAAATTTGGAGTATTTTTGATTTTTCACCGACATCTTTAAAATTTCTACCGCTTTATGCTTTGAAAGTCTTCTTCTTTAAGCATAAACTGTATAGCAGATTTCTCATCAGACGATCAATGTTAGTGTTTTTTTTTCTAAGACACTTGTCTACATTACTAAAAGCAATTGTTAATGTTTTATATTATTGTAATAGGAATTTATTCAGTTATTTTTAAGTAGACTGACATTTGATTTGACTTGAGATTTTCAGTTGTAATTTCTAGTAAGTGATTGTTAAATTGGAAGTGTACCTTTGAAGTTGACCTTGTAATTGTAATTATTTATAATTATATTCAATATTTATTTTAATTTTTAATATAATGTAGATAATTTTAATCATTAAGTAATTATGTTCGACACAATAATTATTGTTGAGAATTAATAATAAAAAAAAAAAGAAAATTGAATGTCCAATTCGTCCTTTATTTATGTTTCCTATGTATTTAATGAAAGCTACTGCAATTGGTTTCAATATTATTAATCAATTAAAACTGGTGTTTTGCTCAAGTCATGGGATGTATGGCGCGATTAATTTTCAAACTAACAAATATCAATGAAAAATTTAACTAAAGCAGCTCTTTGGCTCTTGTTTATGGTAAAATGTTGCCAGCGATTAAAAACTGATGGTAAATACTTGTTTTACAGGATTTGTCTATGCCATCCCATTACTGGTGCCTCTTCCATTAAGGGGTGTTTACTATAGTTAGAGCTCAAAAGACACAAAACCTGCGCGGTGACCAGAATATTGACTGGACACTGTAAGTTGAACAAACACATGTTTCAAATTGGGAAGAAACAAGACGCGACATGCAGTTTCTGCAAGGAGTCAGAGGAGACTGGTGCCTGTTCCATTATAGGGGTGTTTACTATATCTTTCATAGTTATCTTGAAACAGTAAATGACTCGTTTTCATTGAATAATGAATATTTACAGACACGAGTCTAGAACTGAAAGCATCCGTTGATTTCGCAACAATTTACATGGAATTGTTCCAGTTGAATGGGAACTTGTTTGATAATTGAAAACTCGGCACGTGGATTGAAATACGAATATATGTACCCACCAAAAACATTTTCATTTAAAATGTTACCAAGACGAAAACATAAGGCTCGCACTGTCAAAAATTTGTCAGATCTCATGTAGAACCAAGCTTCTAATTCTACAAGCCCTAACTTCACAAACTCTACACCTTAGTCAAAATATGGTTTGGCCTTTTCGTTAGTTTTTTTTCTTCCTAGCGTTGTCCGGCATATTGCCACGGCTCAAGGGAGCCTGGGGTCCGCTTTGACAACTAATCCCAAGATTTGACGTAGACACTAGTTTTTATGAAAGCGACTGCCATCTGACCTTTCAACCCAGAGGGTAAAACTAGGCCTTGTTGGGATTAGTCCGGTTTCCTCACGATGTTTTCCTTCACCGAAAAGCGACTGGTAAATATCAAATAACATTTCGTACATAAGTTCCGAAAAACTCATTGGTACGAGCCGGGGTTTGAACACTTTGAACCCGCGACCTCCGGATTGCAAGTCGCGCGCTCCTACCGCTGGGCCACCAGCGCTTCGGGCCTTTTTGTTAGTACAAGAACTATTGTATAACAGAAAAGTAATGAATAGTGAATACTTTTTTCACACGACGCCCATATGATGGTTACATAATTATCAAAGCCTAGATGACGGGAGCAAAAATGCACTTTACCTAGTGCTTAATTAAATGTCGACTATTCTATCGACATCCATATGAACAATTTTTGAATCAGAAATTTATTGATCAAACTCAATATCTCACATGCCAGGTTGTTACACAATATTACATCAGGTAAGCTTACATTATATATTATTTCAGTTAACTAATTACATACAATATTATCATATTGACAGTTCTAAATAGATACTTTTCTCATAACTTACAAACCTCTTTCATATCATATTATCTGACATTGACTCAAGTCAATCAGTTTAAATTTCATCCAAAAGTTAAAAGTATTGAAATATTATGTTAATGTGATATTTGTAGAATCTGGTTACGCCTATTTTAAGGAGCCACCGTACTGGCAGTAGACGGAACCCTGTCAAATTTGTATTTGTGTAGCAACGGTTCTATGAATTGTTTGTTTACTTTTATGTATGTCAGTCGGTCAATAACAGTTCTCATGTAAACACTGAATACATTTCTTGTATACACTTTCTTGGTTTAACTGTGCTATAGATCTCTGCTAAATAGTGATAGGTTTATTCCCCACAGTGGTTATGTAGCCTACGCACGATTCAAGAATAGTGTTAACGGTAAAAGAAAGAAATTTTCAGCGGAAATGAGTAGTACTGTAAAAATTGATCAACTCAACGAGAGTAATTATGAAACATGGAAGATCCAAGTTGAAGCAGTGTTAATACAAAACGACGCCTGGGGATACGTTAATGGGAGTATCAAGAAACCAGCTGAGGTAGCCGAAGCAGCAAAATGGGAAATTGGCGATTCTAAAGCTAAGTCTGACCTAATTTTATCCATAACCCCGAGCGAATTACGACATTTGAGAGGTTGTAAGACATCGCGTGACGTATGGTTAAAGTTACAGAACATTCATGCTTCCAAGGGACCTGCGAAAAAGGCTACGCTATTAAAAGAGTTGTTACTGCGTAAATTGGATGAAGGTGGTGACTTAAGAGAACATGTCATGCGATTTTTCGATGTAGTAAGCCAATTAGCGGACATGGATATTGAAATGCATGATGATTTGATCTCTATAATGCTTCTGTATAGTTTGCCGTCCAGTTTTGATAATTTTAGATGTGCCATAGAATCTCGAGATGCATTGCCAAAACCAGACGCATTGAAAATTAAGATATTAGAAGAGGAACATTCCAGAAATGTTAAAGAAAGTGTAGATAAGGCACTTCTTGTAAAAGGAAAGAGATCTTCTAAGTCTAAGAAACAAATAGAGCACCGTCAACACGCATATGATGCCCCTGAGCAGGCTAATTCGAAAATTAAGTATAAATGTTTCAAATGTCACCAGCATGGACATAAAGCCTCTGAATGTACACAGAAGATGAAAGTACAACGTAATGATAGTGCAAAGTATGTGTCGAACTTAAATGAATTACCAGTTGATTCCAATTTTGTAACATTCAATTGTGTTTCAGATGTTAATGCTGTTTGCAACGAGAATGGAAATTGGATCATCGACAGTGGGTGTACGTCACATTTGTGCAACGATACAGATAAATTTGGTACTACATTACTACCGTTGCCCGGTAAGCTAAATTTAGCGACAAATTCGAGCACAAACGTACAAGGTAAGGGGACAGTAAGATTTTCTTCATGTAATAATGGTTCTAAAACTGAAGTGCAACTGCCAAATACTCTATTTGTTCCTGATTTGCGATGTAACCTAATTTCAGTAGCTAAAATTACTGATCAAGGGTATAGCGTTACGTTCAAGAAAAACATAGCTAGTGTTCAAGATAGCTATGGTAACACTAAACTTGTCGCGAATCGTAAAGGTAATCTATATTACGTCGAGGAACATTGTGATGGAGTGTCAGCGATTTCTGAGCGAAAGGTTGACGTATGGTCGTGGCATGAGTATTTAGGTCACTTAAATGCGAAAGATCTTGTCCGAGTCTTAAACAAATCTGGCATGAACTTAAAGATGACAGATGTAGCCGAGTTGTACGATTGTGATATTTGTGCGAAAGGAAAAATGAGTAGGTTGCCTTTTTCTAGATCGAGTGGGCCATGCGATGAAAAGTTGAGAATCATACATTCTGACCTCGTAGGACCCATGCGGCATACGTCAATAAATGGAGCGAAATATTTCGTAACCTTTATCGACGATCATACGAGATGGTGTGAAGTATATTTTCTTAGCAAGAAAAGTGAAGTCTTCACTACATTCAAGGTATATAAAAATCACGTAGAGAATCTATTCAGACGTAAAATAACTTATCTCCATACAGATAACGGAGGCGAATACTGTAATCGGGATTTCGACGAGTTCCTGAAGAAAGAAGGAATAGCAAGAAGATTTACAATTCCTGGAGTACCCCAGCAGAACTCGGTCGCGGAAAGAAAAAAACAGGACCTTGTTAGAAATGGCGAGATGTATGCTGATTTCGTCAGGACTTTCTCCGGGTTTCTGGGCAGATGCTGTAGCAACAGCTTGCCATGTAAGAAATCGTTGTCCGACCAGAAGTCTTGAAGGTGAAATACCTTTTGAGAAATGGTTTGAACGGCCTGTCAAGTTAGACTACTTACACAAGTTTGGATCTAAGGTACACGTCTTGGACAAGTCAACCGGGAAAGATAAGTTCGCACCAAGAAGCCTGGAAGGAATCTTTGTAGGCTATCCTAGAGATCGCAAGGGTTACAGAGTATGGATGCCAAAACAACGACAAGTTATCATGTCAAGAGATGTGAAATTTCACGAAGCAAAAAGTGAAGGTAAAGAAAACGTGAACCTGAAGATTGACCCCTTTGAAATCGACTTGGGAGAATCGATAAATGTTCAAAATCAACCTGTATCGGTAGATGTAGAGTTCCATCCGACTCAAACTAGTGAAAATCCGGTAATACATATCTCCAATCACGAGGATGAGTGCATCGAGTCATCGAGTAGTCGTGATACAGAACCTGAAGGAGGAGATGATGTTCCCGTTGAAACCCGCCAAATGACAGACGATCCATATATTGTCATGGAACCATCTCAACACGATCATCATCAAGACGATGTTCATGTTGATGGGGGGAGGATAGTAAAGAGAGGTCCAGGGCGACCACGACTGGAGCGAGGTCATGTTGGGCGTCCACGGAAGATATACAACATGGTTGATGTAGAGCCACAGGTTTCCACGGAAGAAGGCGTTGAGTCGACTGGAGAGTATGCAGACTGTATGGATTTCGTTGGAGTCGCCGAAATAACTCTAAAGGAGGCCTTATCCGGTAACGAACGAAAAGGATGGAAAGACGCAATAATTTCAGAAGTTCAAAGTTTAATCAAAAACGATACTTTCGATGTTGTCAAGAAACCTATGGGTCGAAATGTTGTTGGTTGCCGATATATATTAACAAAGAAGTTGAATATCGATAGAACTGAGAAGAAGAAAGCCAGACTAGTGGCAAAAGGTTTTAGCCAACGTTACGGCATCGATTATCAGAAAACTTTTGCGCCAGTCGCTAGGCTTGACTCGATAAGACTATTAGTTGCACTTGCAGTGGAGCTGGATCTTAAAATTCATCAGTTGGACATTAATACGGCATATTTAAATGGATTATTAGAAGAGGAGATATATATGAAGGTGCCAGATCTCCTAGATGAATGTTTGCAAGATCTAACACGATTGGAGCAGCCAGGTTCACTTATACATGAAAGAGTTAGCAAGATGTTATGTGACCTGAGGTCTGGAGGTAGTGTGTGCAGGCTCAAAAGATCGCTGTACGGGCTTAAACAAGCTGGTCGACAATGGAACATCAGACTGGACGAGCAGCTGAAGTCCATGGGATTACAAGCATCTTTAAATGAGCCTTGTCTTTATTTTAAAAATATAGTTTCGCAAACTAAACTCTTTGTATTAGTTTACGTGGATGACATTCTCGTCGCTTCGCAAAGAGGTGAATGCATCGAAGATTTCAAAAAGGAACTGGCCACTAAGTTTGAATTGAAAGATTATGGCATTGTGAAATATATGTTAGGCATAGAGTTTGACAGATGTGACAAAAGCATGAAATTGTCACAAGAAAAATACATTGATGATTTATTAATCAAATTTAATATGGATAAAAGTAAACCAATATCTACGCCTATGGAAGTTAAGCAAAAGATTGAAAAATCTGTAAATAAGTGCAGTGACAGTGAACAGTATCCATATCGTGAGATTATAGGTTCACTGATGTATCTCTCTACGGGAACAAGACCTGATATTACGAATACCGTGGCTGTATTGAGTCAATTCTTGGATTGCCCTAATGAGGAATGTTGGAATGCTGCAAAGCGTGTGCTGCGATACCTAAAGCATACAAAACAATATGGACTTGTTTACAAAAAGACAGGTAAATCTTTGCATGGTTACTCGGATGCTGATTGGGGAGGATGTTTGATAGATAGGCGTTCTTATTCCGGTTATGTTTTCATGTTAGGAGGTGGATGTGTGTCGTGGAAGTCGCAGAAGCAGAAATGTGTCAGCACCTCAAGCTGTCAATCAGAGTATGTAAGTCTAGCCTCATCAATGAAGGAAGCTATCTACTTGAACAGCTTACTTACTGAAGTTGGGTTACGTAAGTTTGCACCATTATCTTTACATGTAGATAATCAGGGGGCGATTTGCCTTGCGAACGATCCAATGTTTCATTCTCGGAGTAAGCACATTGACATAAGGTACCACTTTGTACGAAGTGTATTAAAGGACAATAAGAGTATTGAGTTAAAGTACTTACCGACCGACTCAATGCTCGCCGACATATTAACGAAGGCTCTGCCTAGAGAAAAGCACTATATGTGCATGCGCGGTTTGGGCATTGCTTGTTAATTGTTTATTTTTTTATAGTTGTTCTTTGATATCACTTTGATTTGTTTTTATATGTTTTATTTGTGTTACCGTTTATTTTGAATATGCACATTAAGGGGGCGTATTGAAATATTATGTTAATGTGATATTTGTAGAATCTGGTTACGCCTATTTTACAAGGAAAGCTTTTGATGTCGAAATTTAAAAGAAGGTGTATGAAATTTCACGTTTATTTGAACCAACCTTAAAATTTTTGAAAAATTACGTCCCGTTTGTCGATAGAAATTGACTTAATTTGTTTGTTTATACAACACTATGTCATGGTATTTGTTTGAAGTAAAGTAATGCTCATTTTGCAGACGATAACTTCTTTACAGTGTGTTATTTTAATTGTTTTCAGCTCTATTGCATAGCGAATTGTCAACAGATTACGTAAGATCCTCCACGAAACAAGATAAGTACTCATCTAGTTAAAACGAGTTCTTTTCATAGAACGCTATCTATATATACTTTGTCGCATATCTAATCATTAATTACCTATCGCGTGGAATGCTCAACGCCACGCTGTCTGCGGCGCGGTTACTAATGACTTAGAATTGTATTCATTTAGTGATAGTTAGTCGAAATGATTGTCTTATGCAAATGAGTCACCATTTACATCACTATAGCTGCAACCTACTTTGAACGAGTTGGAAATACTACAGTGAAACGTTGTAATATGTGAGTAGTAAGTTATCATTTTTGGACAGCCAACCAAAGGAGCTCTTGCAAAGATTCTTATGCTACGGTTTTTTGCAGAGTCATATCTTGATGGGTTGATATTTATTGAAGGTAGACGGAATGAATTTATTCTGAGTCAACAGCTATCGAAATATTTATTTATCAATGTACAAATAGTTTAGAGCTAAATTACAAATGCGCTGTATTTGTCAGCAATAGAAATTTCAATTTACATTCTGTTACAGTAGACGCAAGTTACAAAAATAGACAAGTATCGTTTGGGGTCTGGCTTTTCAGAAAAATCAGAGACTTTCTTTAACCATGACTGGTTATGGTAGTTTTCCATACGAACTGCGACACCATTAGCATTCAATTCCAAGTCTTCAGTTTTGCCGTAGGTGCGGTAGTATTGAGAATGGCACCTCCATACCATACATTCCAAGTCTCGATACACCTGCCACTCACGAGGAACCAAGTAGACAGTCTTGTGCTCTCGGACACTGAAAAACAAAGACTTTTACTTCTAGAAGGCATTTAGGATACTATCAGTCGAATGGTTAGCTGTACTTACAATTTTTGACAGGCACGACAGGGCATCTTTGATTAGAAATGTTTATGAAGATCTGACTTGATATTAGGCACCAGAATGAGGTTCGTATCTCTCTCAATCAGTAAAGGAACTCTTCACTTGGGAGCTTGAATCGGTGTTTATAAACAGGCCGGGCTACTTACGTTCAATGATTGAAAATTAATGGGGTCATGAAGAGTTGATGCATGAAGAGTTGAAGCATGAAGAGTCATGCTCGAGTTGAAACAATAAATTTATTGGTGCCAATTGGCACTGCGTTGTTATTCATGTTACATTCTTTATTGAAGTGGTATACGCACTTCTGGACAAATCATCTGGAATTTCAAGTATCACTCGACACCATTGATGTTCAATTGGAAATAATTACCGGAGGGTATATATCTCACTGCAAGTGTCAAATTGTCAATCATTCACGACCAACGTTCGAGATTGATGTATTGCACATAATTGTTCTCTGCCCTCAATTCGCTGACAAGGTAAATTCAATTCTAATGTTCCGTAGTTTGCCATGTAGGATTTATTCGAGTCTTTCTGATAATAAATAATGTTTTTACTTGCAGATTTTCTATCACTTGAAGAGGGAAGAAACCCGTTCCAGCATTTTTGAGTAGAAACACCTAATGGCTGATCGCAAAGCATCTGGTAGTTCAGAGAGATCGAAAGAGGTTTCTGAGAACGCAGTTTTTAGATTTATTCGACGCCTCAGCCCCACCAAAAGGTATTACAGTAGTTTAATGCCCTCAGCAAGCTCTAGTTCTTCTACCCTGAGTGCTTCGTCTGCTACAAAGCAAGACGCTTTAGCAAAGGATTCATCGACCAAGAAGTTCAAGCCTTTTGAAGATCCCAATATGTCTTTCAATGTGAAGTCAAAGTCTAACTCAACGAGCAAAAGTAGTCTTGCCCTACCGTCTCCTTGGATTACTCCAACTCAATCAAACCAATCGCTGAACAAAGAACCATCTGTGGAACTTAAATTTCTCAGCGAGTTACATTCAAGCTTTGGCAACGCTACTAAACTTCTTGAAAAATACATATCTCTGCGAGATCATAAAAAGTAGGCTGTTCAATGATTTAAATCGTCATATGCTTCCTACTTTAGCGAGAAAATATTGCTCATAATTGACATGAGTGGAACATTTGACCCGAATGTAATACTACGACGATGTGCCACGCATCCAATTGAAAGCAGTGACAAAATTATTTCATATGCATGCGCATTGTTTTTTTCACTATTTAGAGTTAAGAAAATTCCAAAATGATCCAAATCCTTTGAAATTGACCAAATCATTATAAATTCCATGGTCAATGCAGAAACGTATCAAACTGGTAGAAGCAAATTCTTCTGGAGTGTTTCCAAGAAATAGGAAGCTTACACCCCGTTTAAATTTTTGCCAGTCGCGAGCAATGTTGTAAATCCTGGCCAGAAAATAAAAAAACTTTGATTCTATTGATATTGTTGTTTGTTTTTCATGAAACATATGTTGCAACACCCAGTGCAATGTTATCATAATAATGTATTTAAGTTGGTAATTGAGAAGTCATCCACCACAATAATATTTAAAAGTTGAATGCATTCATTATTGTCTATTCTTTGTCATAAAAAACGAAAACAGGAAATTTTAGACAAAAAACAATAACAAACATTGAACTTCAGAGGTAAATGACATTCGGCTAACATTGACTGTGAATGCGCAATCATGACACGGTCAAAAATAGCGGCCCACATGTTTCGCATTCGAAGTCATCGTACTGAAATATCTCGTTAGATAATACGAGTCTTACGCTATGGCAAACAAAGTCGAGTTTGCGATAAGCGGTATCCATGACCTATCGCATTAAATAGTATTTGTGGCAGGACAAACAAACATTAGAATTTCGATGGAAAGTAACTGAACTTTTTAGTTAGTTTTGGTTGCGCTCATGTGTCACACGGATTAGGCAAAATACTTCGGGATGAGCGAACCATTAGCCAGAACCATATCAAAGGTCCGATCTTGACACATCTGGGCTGCTTCATCTCCAAGAACCTAATCTCTCTGATGATGTCAAGGAAGCTATCCGTGACACATATTCTGAGATTAGTCAACCAAACTCCTGTTGCTATGGTGAGTTGGCACTTCACTGACAGCCAGACTTTTAGTTAGGTGATTGCAGATAACTTAGCGTCAAGTTAACGATAAATGCTCATATGCAAGTTGATAATAATCTAGTTCCAATCACATTATGACGTGATTTAGCTATCTCTAGTGACCACGTTATCGCGCTTACCGACAAAAACAAAGTCACCCCTGTAGGTTATATTTAAGATACAGTATCAACGGTGCATAGTCGAAGATGATAATGCGCTTCCAACTTATTGCAATGTCGAAAGTACTAGTAAGTCTGTTGGTATCATCACCCGGGTCCTGTAATTGAAATGATTTCCACAAACTAATAGTCAAGGACTATAGCAATTGTGAAACTCTCAAATGGTACTCGACCCTATTCAAGTCCAATTGGGCATCAGTATATATCTCGTCGAAGTATCATAGTTCTAATCAGTCTTCAAGCAATCATCAAACCGAATGGAGATATTATATCCTTTCGAAAGTCTCGTAGAACAAAGTTGAGAAAGCTTGAGGTGCAAAAGTATTCTTTGTCTCTATATAATCCAGGTAATAGTTATTTATGACTAATTTGTTATCCACAGGTATTGAAGAATAAGGGAACCAAAGCTCTGACAATATTGAACAAGAAAATATGGAGTCTGACCAATCAAAAAGCAAAAAGAATGTCGTCTTCAAGCTTTTCAACAGGCTTGGTTCATTCAAAAAACACAGTGAATCGAACAATTCAAGTACTTACACTTTTGAAGAACAAGAGTCTCCAAAAGAAGAGTCAGAGCAAACAACCCAAGTCAAAATTTCTTATGCACCAGTTGCTCAACCCAGTTTGTCACGGGAGTCTTATTATGCCGTCCCAAAAACTTTTCCTCTAGCGTCGATAGATGTCCCACCAGACCAGAGTTTGCTGGCTAAACAGCACAGTATATTACGTAGATTGCACTCGACTCTAAATGAGGCAACTAACATTGTTGGAGAGTTCCTACTTCTGTACAAGCATGACGAATAGTATGCTAATTCGTCATAATTTATGATAATGTTACAAGTTATTAGTGTAATTGTTTACTAACAAAGATAAATAAGTGTAAAAATAACTTTTAGTTTTGTTTACAAAGTGTGTACTCTGGACGGAAATAGATTGGTATAAGTGACTGGTGATAAGATCTGATAGAGAGCAATGAACTGTATAACGTAAGCGGTGCGCTATTTGATTGTTCTAATGAATTCATATCTTTGATGATTACTATTGATCAATATGCCTTTTAAGATCAAATCAAAGACAATTAAATCTACTTATTTTGATAGTGTATTAAGTGGTATTCAGTTGCACATGATTTTGAATTTAGTTAACAAAAGGAATGACGTAGAAATTCTCTACATGAATAATATGCATGAACACCTATATAAATATCGAAGTATTTTCAATACTTACTCATTTCAGTTTTGTCATAATTGAGATCGCTGGGTAAAGTGGCTATTTTATTAAACCGATCAATGTATCAAGAGATTTCAAACTACGAAGTCATCAGTGACTGTGAATCTGAATATGAAGAAGACTGGCCTGAACCTGAGAATCTTGATGGTGGATGGTTGACTGCAATGGACCCGATTTTCTTGTGCCTGGCTCCCCTTCATTTGGAAGAGTGTGTATGGCTATTCCGTACGGCTCCAACTCGTCAGCCAACGGATTCCAGAGGTCGCTCTATGACACTCTTGGAAGTGAGTATTGACAAGGACAAGATTAACTTGCTTTACACATTCTTATACTGATTTCACACTATTGTTTCTAGTTCTACATCCACATGGAACTTACGGACCTGCTTAACAAATTGTGGCCTGCGCCGGAAAGAATCCATGACAAACTTTGCATAATTTGGTCCCGCGTGAGCAAGCGCCGGAATCTTGTGAAAGAGAACTTGTTGAAAGACTCTTTTGAACCTGAGTTGGATTTGCTTTTCAATCGGAACCCAGATCTTTCACTGTCATGAGCAGTTTCAGTCCAAGGCGATGAGCGTAACGATTTTTTCCGAAATATCTTGGAGAAAAATTTCTTGTTTGAGTGTTTAAGATGATATTAACCTAGTTACTTAACTCTTGTAAGTTAATATCTAATTTTTTGTCTAAGAAGTAAAATTGTAAACACTAACATAAAACTAAGATGGTCGTTGGTTTGAAACGTTACTTATAATTTATAATAATTCATAGATCTTACCTAATAAAACTCGAATTTCAATTGTATTGTTTTATTAAACTTACAATCCCATATCATTAATAACACAACTAAGTATAAAGATGATAGATAATATAATAAACTATTTTCTTGTAGAGTTTTTTTTCGGAATTTTAATTTATTTCGCTAACCCTGATTAAACGAAATGATTAAAAGGGGCTAAACATGATTAGAAATGATTTAATTTTCAACATTTCAAATCATTTCAAATACTGCTCCTTATGGGAGTTAAGTCATTTCAAATCATGTTGTTTATTCAGGGAAACTAATGGAAGTAGTTATTGCTTTACTGTGGCAAATACAAAAGAGATAGTTTTGTTTAACGCCGTAAAAAAGAAGCAAGATGTCTTCACCAGTTAATAAATCAATTAACACAAAGTTAAATTATATAAATAATATTAAAAATTGTAACTTTTGTCATACATCTTTCCTCTAGTTTTAGCCGTCTGTTATGGCCTACGACAACATTGTATTTACTTGATTAAATAGTATCATTACTGATTACTTAAAACTGAAACAATAAACACTAATAGGTATATAGTTAATGTGACCGCTGAGGCGCATCGCGGATATAAGGAGGTCGTCTGTATGACATTGTCGAGGTTATCAAGATAATAAAATGCTATTTGATTTACGATTTCCATTTCGATTAATTCTGTGCTCAGGCAGGGTTTTATTAACTATTCATACATAAACGCAGGATCGGCTGGGCCATGTGAAGGATCTGGAACAAAATGGAAGCTCGTCACATTCTTTCGTTATAGGAAACCTGAGCTGATTTGGAAATCTACTCACCCTATCGAGCAAATTATGCACTCCATCCTCATTCCAAAGTACCCCTCATCAGGATGCGATTGCAGGTCATCAGGTTTCTTCAGCCATGGGTAGTAGCTATAGTAAACCAGCACGGCAGTGACATCTTGCAGCCGGATTGTCATTCCTTCCAAGCGACGACAGGATCTCCAGTGCTTGGTGGCTTCAGTTTTTATCAAAGTTTTCAGAAAGGGTTCTGAATAACCATTCCACTCCATCGGCAGGAAACATGAGTACTCAAAGTCCATTTCTTACCGCGGATTAAGTGAGAGCACATCAAACCCTAGTAATCGGGAGAAAGCAGCGATGCAGACTGATAATAAAAACACTCGGTCTAAATGATCGTATTTATATAGGTGTATATAACATTAAAAGTACATTTGGAGGGTAAACTCCCACACGTATTACACCCACAGGTGTTTATATATTATGATATTGAGTTCTATAAACCACGTCTTCAAAATAAACTGCGGGAGTGACTTTAGAATGTATATTTCATATGGATTTCTAAAATATAATTCCATGGAAAGCTGCGTATACAATTAAGATGTAACTAGCATTAGACTATTCTTTAATCATTCGAACCAAATTTTGAATACTCCAGCTGCAATAAAAGCTGTGGGTTTATTAATATCTGCCACATTCGAATGACTACTGTTCTTGACTCGACCGCTGATAATTTTGCTTAAATGCGAGCAGCTTAAAAATAGTTGAACAGTATATCTTCACCGTTGAAGCGCATTAACGTCTGCAATCATTCTTGCAAGTATTCTCGAAAACAACTACCGGTAAATTTCATTTTTTTTCGATCATATAAATCATTTGAGTGTATGACATAAAATATCACAAACTCTTAATGAAAACATTCTTTCTATTCAGCCTAGATTTCTTGTCACCATTCCCAAATTTCCATTTTTTATTTCTTCTGTCTATTTTCAGATTCTTCTCCTCGTCAAGTGGTCATCTAGAAAGAGCCCGAAATAATGGATTTATCAACCAAAACTCAGGAAAATATCGTAAGTACAGCCATTTTTTAACTGTACTAAGACAAGAGATGAAACTGAAGGTTACTGAAAATTTCGTAACCTGCATTTTCAATTCTATATATACACATCATATTCATTTATTTATAGTATTTCGGTAGTCAAATAATGCCTGCCATGTAATGTAATTATGTATATGTTAATATTATTCGGGTTCAAAAACCATAGCCATACTCGTAAACAACACTGAAATGTTTAACCTGAAAATCGAATTGCACGCCTCGTAAGCGGTGCGTTGAGGTAGTGTTCTACTCTCGAGATATCAAGAAAAACCGTTTTTACGACACTCAAATTGACTTTTTTACTTATAGGATAATGTGAATAATGTATCTATCACATTATCTATCACATTATATTATAGAATATAATTTGAAGTTAATTGAAAATAACTCTAGGCCTTATGTGAAAAGTTGAGATCGGCGCATGTGCTGTGTAAATTTTATCTCAAAAATTTGCGCTAAACTTGAATTGATATTTTTTCTTGTTGTCATTTCATTATCAAGAACTTTGAATGAAATTTTTTAACAAACTTCATTTAAATGACCGCTATGAGGCGTGCACTTTTGGATTTTCAAACTTTTTTAGAATATTTCACATAGCGATTACGTCACTTCATCTGTGCACAGTAAGCAATGTAAATCTATTCTCATTACTGATTTATTATATGCGGTCCTTATCATTCGTTATCGCACAAAGCACCAAAAACCTATTAATTATTCAAGAAAGACTAATTACTTCTGTTTGTTCACAGAGTTCCAATTCTTATGAAAATAAATACCCTGTGTTACGTGCTTATCTACAGACAAATCCAAAAGACCATTGGAAAATTAACAACAGTACCTGTTATTGTGCTGAATGCTGCTCCACGAGAAGAAAAAATCAAAAAAATGCCGGGTCGTCGAACAAAATAAACACAAAATGTTAATTTTTATTTATAATTTCATTCCTCTATTTATATTTCATCTAGTGAAATCATTTACAACCTTATCTCTTATATGATAATGATAAATGATAATGAACCTTACCAGCACGAGTTTTTCTATATCTTTAAGAAAATAGTCAGCAGATAGGTAAGTCCTGTCACCTTAATCATTGTTGCTACGCCAATCAACGTCATGACTCTGTTCTCATTTCAGTGACATGCATAGCTCCTTTGTCTACGGTATTACGTTGTCCGAACATATAAAAAACAACAAAATGGAGAATCCTAGCGGAACTAAATATGAAAGGCCTAGGCTGAGCAATAATTGCTCTTGCTGATCATTAAGTGGAAGGCGCTTAACATAAGCGCGAACAAAAGTAGTCAAACGGTGAATTGCTAAGTAACGAATGATTAGTAACCGCTTGTTATTTCTCACATCTAAAGATGGCACGCAGTGGAAGGGAATCTCATGTTAACGGGCCTTATGATGTCGATAGAGTAGAGACCTAATCATTTTTAGTAATTAATCGATACAAATGATATTCGAGCTCTTAAAACCTTTATTAAAATAAGTTTGCTAACCTTCTACAAAAAGGGACTCATTGATAAGCATGCGCTTATAAAGTATTCTGCTGTAAATATCTTATGACCAATGACCAGTTGATTGGACAAAGGCATTATCGATCGGTCATTGAATTGTGAGTTCACTAGCCTATAATTGATTTACCAACTGCGCATTTTCCGTATTGCAATAACAGTATCGTAAATATTAGTAATTAACACTAATAGGGTAGGGTCATTTTACTCATGGGCGTTATTAAAAGAAGTATTTTGATGAATTCGAAAGCTTTAATTCGATACGGTAGTATCATTTATTACTTCTTTTACGAGTTTGTTTTGATGCGTTGTCCTGCAATGTCGTAAAAATACACCGCAGTGTAATTTTCATTGTAAATTGTATCCTCAATCTCAAGATACCGTTAAAATGTTGACTCGATTTTTTTTGATTCTCAAATACTATAAATTCAAAGTTTAAAGGTATCATCAAATTGTATCAATTGTGTGGTGTTACTGTAAAGACTTTAGTGACAGTCCGACGAGAAATTTATTGGTAAGTTTCTTATACTAGTATTACCTGCAAATAAGTTAAAATGTTTTATTGACAGTTTTGGTGAATTAAGTTCTCAAATCCTGATTCAAACCAAACTTTTTTTGCATTCCATTCTGAATATTTCTGGTGACTTGTCTTAGATTTGTTACAAGAATTCAAATGAATTTTTGAATCTTTTCAGGTTTGGACATTCCGGGTTCAATATTATTTCTACGCCCGAACGCAACATCCAAAAAAATGACTGAATGCATCAGTAAACGGACACTGCCCAAAACTGATAAAAAAGTGAATAACAAGTCTACCAACTACAAGGAGCTTTATTGCTCGTGTTTCTTGTTTGGAAAACGATCCAAGAATTCGCTGACTCGATCTGTCTCATTGCCGTTCATCCCAACTGCTGAAGCCAAGCTGCAACCTTTGGGACTAGAATTCGCTTACAAGTCCAATGTCGAGTTTGTAGAAGCTGCACTAGATGAAGAAGCTATTCAAAAACCTCAGAGTTTTTGAATTTACAAATATTTTACAAATGTTTGAATTTAGTAGTCGTAACACTCATATCTTTAAGACTGTTCTTAGTTCTTCCTAGTTATGCCTTAAGAATTTGACTCTACGGAAAAACAACAACTTTTAATTGCTCTAGTTCTAATAAATCCACTGTAGTGGTGGTTTTTCTGTTTTGAACGTCAACGTATCATAGGATATCCTGTCAAGCGGAGAGTCACACTATGATAAGGATACGTAGAGCAGGAAATAAACTGCTTTATCAACGGCCAGCCGTTGAGAGAAGCCACATTCGTATTTGGAATGTAATCATCTTTGGCATTAAAATTTACAAGTTAGATTCTCTACTGGTCAAAAACCTAAAGTAGTCTTATAAGGTCATCTTCCTGTTGGTTTCAAGTTTAATTGGAGCCGAAGTGACGTCATTTCAATGATAATGAATCACATTTATTACTCATAATAAACTCTCATGAACTAACATGGATACTGAGGGAATCGTTGATATAAACAGCCACAGAACCGCGGGAAGTTCATTCGTGTCCTAGCAGGAAAGAGACGTGGTTGTGGAATAAACAACTGGGTGTTTTATGTTTTGTGCGGCGTTATTTGAAGCATCTCATGTAAGTACAAATTGATATTTTTCTTCATGTATGATGAAATTTCCGACCTTATTACTACAAGTTGATAAGTTTAATAAGTAACATAATTTATTGCAATCAGTGTGACCTTCTAAATGTATCGTTACTCCTCTCTTCGCTGAGCTCTTATATTAGAGAACGCTAGGCGATTTGGGTGGACGATTTTAGTCTTTTTGTCTATCGACAGTTTAATGTTTCTATTGTCATTCTACAGAAGGGTAAAAAGAGCAAGAAACTGAATTTACTTTACGAGAGATTTTACAAAGTAGTTGAAGTTATGCCAGAAGAATTAAGACATCTAATCACAGTAATCATTTCAGCCGTTCTGCCAACAAGTTGGAAGAAGAGGCAGTAATGCCCAACTCTATTGTCAATTCCCTCCGAACCAGACATCCTGAGTACAAACGTGAAGCCGTAAGAAGAGATACTTATTCAACGTGGTCGGTAATATTTATGAACCCGGACCACCTTGCAGCCGCAGGATTTTTTTACACTGGTTTTAAAGATAGCGTCAAATGTTTCGAGTGTGGAATAGATATTTCTAGATGGATAGAAGGAGATGACGCAATGACAGATCATCGAAGATGGTCACCAATCTGCCGATTTGCCAAAGGAGAACCATGCGGTAATATACCAATAGATGAAGACCACATTTATGTGGCAGTTCAAAGTAAGCGGATCATCATTGATTATTCTTACTATCGACGCTCAACATTAAAAGAACTAGACCCAACAACTCCACAGGGAGCAATACAATGTTTTGGTTATCATTGTTCACCCCAGCATAAAGATTACATCACCGAAAAAATTCGCCAACGAACTTTTACAAATTGGCTTGGTCCGCCAACGCTAACTCCAGAAAAAATGGCCGAAGCAGGATTTTTCTATGTTAGGGAAAGTGATAAAACCAAATGCTATCATTGTGGTGGTGGACTCAGTAATTGGATACCCGAAGATGACCCATGGATTGAGCACGCACACTGGTTTCCTAAGTGTTACTACGTCTGGTCTGTTCGAGGACCGGAGTTCATTGAGCTTGCAGCTAATAAAATCACCAGACTTGCGGAGGAGGGGGAACCATTCGAAGTACCAACTCCCGAGGAAAACACAGAAACGATCGAAAACTTCCAAGAACGAGAAACAGAGTCCGGCTCGGTAGATAATGATATCCCTAGATGTAGAATATGCTGTGTAGAAGATTTGTCTATAGTTATGTTGCCTTGTAAGCATATGTCCAGTTGTAATAAATGCGGGCCCAACTTGTCCCTCTGTCCAATTTGCCGGACGCCCATTCGCGCAACGGTCCGTGCGCGCATCGCATAAAGAGACCCCGTTAAGAATTGTTTAAGTTAATCTATTAAAATTACATTAAGATTATATTAAGATTATGATAATTTAAGTCGTGGTCAAAAATGAGGAAAAATCAATTTTACAGACAATATCCAAATAACGAGACACCACCAAGATTGTCTTCCGTAACAGCCAGATATAGAGCTATAAACTGTATTATCATTGATATTCAGGGCTTCGAATTAGACAGTATTGAAGTAAGGAATAGCAGTATTGGATAATTTAGCTATAAAGTATTTTATGTATAGTTCCTAAGTATACTATTAGTGTAGTATTATAAAGAAAATAAAATAAAGTAAAATTTTAATTTTGTTTTTTTTTCTACCTATAGCTTTGTGAAATTTAAAAATGTCTTACACTAAAACGTTAAAGTGATGATTACTATACAAACAAGAATTTAAGGGCCAAAAATTTAAGATCAATCGTATTGCCGAGGTAGATTGAGCAAAATTCTTTAAGTTGTTCAAAGCAAACAACTGACCATTAAGACAATAGTGATATTTCTAAGTATCATTTTGTATTTTCTATGCTGTTAGAATGTTTCTAGATTAGTATAACTTGAAACTAAACTAAAATATATGAAGTTTGTGGACAAAATAATTTGAATAATCATATTAACAGGAAGCTCTTGCTTCTACAGTTTAAAGGTTGCTGTGGCATCTTTCGCTAAAAATATATGATCAGAATAACATTAGCAGAAATAATTTCTTCCATTTCATATGTTAGTTATTCAACCAATATTTCGACTTGACGAACTTAGGTCGTAGGTACTTATGATCAAAAGGTTTATAATAATTTAAAGAAGATAATAAAAGTATGAATTTATACATGAAATCTACTTTTATTACATGACTATCAATTTTACAAAAAATTCCAAACTAAGAGACATTTTCTTCAAAGCTAATGAACGTACAAATTTTTTTTTTATCTTGCTTCTGAAGATTCCATAAAATGTCATTGATTAGTACACCCATCTGCCCGCGCCATTTCGCCATTGTTTAGCTTGCTGTTCTATCTGCCATTTATCTTCCGTCGGCCGATAACCATATCCTGGTTGTGAATTGCTATTCCTCCAATTTTCAGCTTGGGCTTCTAACTCTGAGTTACCATAGCTCTCATACCAACGGCCATTTTTCCATACTAAGTGACCACTGTTCTCCTTCTGACCATTCTTCCATTCTGTAGCTTTCCGGTCTTGTTGCGGTCTATTGGTTTCCCACGGCCACTGGCGATACTCCGGTTGTCGGTAGCCATATTTCCATTCGCCGGCCCGATTTTCTGAGTGCCATGTCTCATCTACCCACTGCGGAGTTGTACCAGCAACCACCATAACCACGACTAGTCCGACATGGAAAATCGATCCAAGTCTCGCCATATTTCTATAAAATTAAAGAAATAGCATATGTTAATACATTACTATGACTCACAATCACCATAGCAATATGACTCATAATTAGCAAGACATTGGACTATAAAACACAAATATAAAATTTCAAAGATAACAACACTTACCAGCAGATATTTCCTGTTGAAGTTGACCACTCGTGTCGACAGACAATTTTCCATTGAACTAACTGAAGATGACTTCCTTTTTTATACTGAGGAGATAAGCCACCCTATCGTAACTAGTTTGACTCTGGCACGTCACACCAGTTAATTTAATAGTAATAAAAATTCTCAGTACCCATCGTTATTATCTTGTTTTCTAGAAGCTCACAATTCCATTTTATGTTATTTTAAAAAGATGACGCAATAACTGAAATTCATTGGTGTTTTTCCTCATTATTGTGGTATATTGTCCGCAAAAGAGGTATAATAAACTTGTTTTCGATAGGTATACTGTAACAAACGAATGTTATTTGCAACAGTGCTGTTGTGAGGCATGGCATTGAAAACCAGTTTCAACCAATTGGCTTATCTTAAATTAATATAGAAGAAACGCCATCCTCAGAGTGTTTCAATATTATTATATTGTGTTGTAAGGACTATCCTAAAGAACTGCAATTCTTTGAAATAGAATAGATGATAATTTTGAAGTTAGCCGTCAGTGGATCGAAAGAGCTCAAAGAATTCATCAGATTCATCATGAAGAATCATTATTAGTTTGCAAATGGAAAAGTTTCTATGAAACAATCTACATGTCTGAAGTCCATTGAGGGTCAATCAAAACGACCGTATTTCCCAATAAGGTCATCTTCCTGTTTGTTTCGATTTTAATCGGAACACGTGACGTAATTTGAACGATCATGAATCACATTAATTACTCACAATAAATTCTTGTTACAAGAGCTAACATGGATGCTGAGGGAATCGTTGATATAAAAAGCCGCAGAACCACGGGAACTTTAGTCGTGTCCTAGCCGGGAAGAGACGTGGTTGTGGAATAAACTACTGGGTGTTTTATGTTTTGTGCGGCGTTATTTGAAGCATCTCATGTAAGTACAAATTGATATTTTGCTTCATGTATGATGAAATTTCCGACATTATTACAACAAGTTAATAAGTTTAATAAGTAACATTTATTGCAGTCATAACAACCGTCGATTCTCGAAGAATAATTGAAAATGGGGGCTATAAGAAGAAAAATTGAAAAGTTAAATATCAAGGAAGACACTGAAGATGTCGTTGATCCTTGGACTGTTACGAGCATGGATGATATAGGGATAGACTACAAGAAGTTGATAGGTGAGTATACTTCTAAATCACGAAGCGATAATTTTTAAGTTGATGAGTGTGATGCTCATAAAATGTACGTTATCTTTTTCAGAGTGGTTTGGCAGTTCGAAGGCAGATCAAGGGCTGCTAGAAAGATTTGAAAAGATCACCGGGAAACCATGTCATCACTTTTTGCGTCGTGGCTTATTTTCTTCACACTGTGATCTGCATACGGTATTGGATTTTTACGAGCAGGGCCAGCCGTTTTACTTGTTCACTGGAAGAGGTCCTAGTTCAGGTGCTATGCACGTAGGAGACATGATACCATTTGTATTTTGCAAGTGGCTCCAAGATGTCTTTCACGTTCCACTGGTGATACAACTGAATGACGACGAGAAATCGATACAGAAGAACATAAAGGTTGAAGATGCTATCGAGCTTGCGTACGAGAACACCAAGGACATAATAGCCTTTGGTTTCGATGTCAAAAAGACATTTATATTTTCAAATCTCGAGCATATTGGAAACAATCCAGCTTTCTACCAAAACATGATTCGAATTCAAAAGTGTGTAACGTACAACCAAATCAAAGAGATCTTTGGATTCGATGACAGTGATTCTGTTGGTAAAATAGCATTCCCACCGACTCAAGCAGCTCCAGCTTTTTCCAGTACTTTTCCATTTATTTTCAAGAATGCTAATCTCCCATGCTTGATTACTTGTGACATTGATCAAGATCCTTACTTCAGAATGACGAGAGACGTTGCACCCAAATTGGGTTTCCTCAAGCCAGCATTGCTACATTCATCAATCCTCCCAGCATTGCAAGGATCGCAGTCAAGAATGTCTGCCAGTGATGTTAATTCCACGATATTTTTGACTGACAGTCCCATGGAAATTAAAAATAAAATAAAGAAAAAGGCGTTCTCCGGTGGACGGCCAACTGTCGAAGAGCACAGGGAATTCGGCGGGAATTGTGATATCGACATTTCCTACCAGTGGCTGAAATTTTTCCTCAAGGATGATGATCAACTGGATCAACTCAGAAAAGTAATTTATTCTTCCTTGTGAAATTGATTGTTAATCAATAGGTTATTTATTATGTTAATGGTGGATTTTTTTCACAGGGTTACACGAGTGGAGCTTTACTAACTGGCGATTTGAATCAAGCGTTGACAAGAGTACTCCAGGATATGGTCAGTGAACACCAAGAGCGGAAAAGATATGTCACCGATGATCTAGTTGAACAATTCATGAAACCGAGGGACCTTGACTTTGCTATGAGAAAACCTGGAGATAGTGAAACTTTTTTAAGTCTTAAACGTGAAAGGTTTGCTTTGTCTAGAAATAAAAAGTCAGTAATTCCACATTGAAAAAGAATCTTATTAGATGTAATTATGTTAATCTATGTAACAGAGTTAATGTACACATGCATTAGAGGGTTAAGTTATTGAATAAAAGTTTATTTAAGTAAATTCGCATCGTTTCATTAATTTGTAATGTTTACTTGGCACTTGACACAAAGCTGGATCACTTGAACGTCTACTTGTCAAAAGTTCAAACTATGATAAACATGATAAAAGATGATCGATACATAAGTAATAACAAGACTGCAAAAACTTAGACACTCAAGAACTATATGATATATGTTGTCTTGGTCACGGTCTTTATAAATTGAATGCTCTTGAGCTGATTAGTCTTCATTCAATGATTGTAGGCCTTGAGACACTTCAATCAGAGCCAATTAAGACCTGTCCAAACGATCCTTTGTTAACACTTTAACTTTGGTTTTTTCAAAGTATAATTGGTTTCCCTTGGAATACATTCAATAACTCAATGCAGAACAATTGGAGATTACGCACCAATCTAAATAGATTTAAATTACAGTTAAACATAAAAATATTGTTTGGGAAATTGCCCTTTTGTCCTGATCATTTCGTAGCCATGGCTGGTTGTGATCAAGGACCAATTATGCTGTACTAGAATCTAGATGTACTGACAGCAGGGATCTTGACTTACGATGTAGAGGTTTTTAAGGCATGAAAATTTCTGTGCGTTTCTAAGCACAAATATTAATATATTAATTTGACATAACTAACCTATACCTGAAAATACAAAATAACTGTATGGAACAGACTTAAATCGTCATAAGATGCAATTTAATCAGTACCTTCTTATAAATATGTCTGAAACATTGCAGATAATAATCTTCAATTGGCGATTGTAGACGTCCTTGATAAAACGAGTTTATAACGACAGTGTGTTGCTATGGCATGCCAGTCTCATTCGCTATTCAGACGAAGAAATCGGTACCTGTCCGGAGCAGATTGCCGCTATCATTATTCTGATTTTTGTGTAATTCCAAGTAATTCGCTAAGTTCCTTTGTGCTGATCGGGAAAGTTGGTGATTTCCGCTGAAAGCAAACTATCATCCAGTGACTACTATTCGCGTGACCGAAATACTTCAGTGGTATCAATTTTATAGATGAGTTTTACTTGTGAACACATCTCGGCTTGAACATACGACCGAAATGGCTGACCGTAAGATAACAACTTACAAGAAGAGTTCTGATAAGGAAGTCTCTGGCTTGATCGACAAATTCAACAATTGCAGCTCTACTAAGCGTCAGTACATCGAGCTCACCAAATCGGGATCGACATCGTCCACGTCATCTGGAAGTAGCCTAACATCCAGCCCTTACGTGACCATAACTCCAGTATACGGTTCTGCGCCTTGTAATCCAACCTCCAGAAGTTCTTCGAGTCAAAAAATATCAATCATATCGAAAAAAGGAGAAGGACAATGCTCAGCACAATTTTTGACACGTTAGATGTTAAGCTAGTTATTAAATACCGAATTAACTACAAAGTTGATGTTTTTTTCCACTTCATACTCGTAATACTCCAGTTTAGAAAACTAATGAAATTTCAGCGACAGTGATATAGTGATACAATCAATCAAACAAGGCGTCAAGCACAGGTCGCAAGTAATTTTATTGCTGCCACTTGGCGTGCGAATAGTATGACAGATTGATGTGATAAATGGGGCCATAATCTTTGATGTCCCATTACTTTATGCAGATAGTTAGTATTATTCTTCAGAATAAATATGTACTGTGAATTTTTATACAGTTTTAATTGTTAATTTATTGTATATTACAGAAGAATCTATGGTTTACAAGTTTAAAAATCAATAGCTTTCCTAATAATGAACAGAAATGACGAACAACTTTCAAAAAATATACTTGGCATTGAAAAAAGACAAGCTCCCAAATTTTGACTTCAAGAATTATCCTGTTTAAGGGGCCACCGTACTGGCAGTAGACGGAACCCTGTCAAATTTGTATTTGTGTAGCAACGGTTCTATGAATTGTTTGTTTACTTTTATGTATGTCAGTCGGTCAATAACAGTTCTCATGTAAACACTGAATACATTTCTTGTATACACTTTCTTGGTTTAACTGTGCTATAGATCTCTGCTAAATAGTGATAGGTTTATTCCCCACAAAAAGTGCACTTGCCAAGATTAAGTTTACATCCTGAAGGTAAAAATATTCAAAATAAATCGTCAGATGACAAGCAAAACTCACTAGTTACTAAAAAATAATTAAACATAAATCAACCTTATTTTAATAGCTATATGGTTCATTGTGGCTTTGAACTTGTGGTGGTAATTAGTGAGTTTTGCTTGTCACCTGACGAAATATCAGAATGTGTTGAAGAAAACCGTTGGCGTTTCAACTTTTGATATCTGGAAAAAGTGAAACTGCGTAGTATTGAAGTAATTCATAACCACTATGAATAATTTAAATTTGCCCCGATTACTACAGTAGATTTAGAACGGTCCTTTAGTTGGCTGAAATGGATTTGGAAATCGGAAAATTTAGAAAAAATGTTAATATCATATCAATAAATAAATGTTAATGTATATCGTAATGTGTTCAGTTTAATTTTATTTACATTATAGTTGTAACATTGTACTTCTAAATTTCATAACGGTGTTCCAGTACATCGTGATTTTTTATCGACATCGACTTATAAAATGTGTGTCCTCGCACTATTGAGACGATTATACATATTACATTAAAAAAGTAAAATAATGAGAGTAGAATAAGTAAATTTTTGACATACTGCACAAAGAGTCCCGAGAGAGATATTTAGTAAAATCTTTCTCATTCATTGCCCCCCCCCCCCCCCCCGCATAGAAGTTTGTTCGCACTGCATAATAAAATACACAATTACAAAAATATTCTTCAAGTAGGTCTCAAGGACTCTCTTACAAGTCGATACAACATTTATAATGACATCATAATTATTCGGCACTAGTCATGGGACATTTAAGAAAAGTAGTATTTTGAAATTTCCTCGGCACCTATAAAATTTCTACCACTTTGTGCGTTAAGCTTTTAATGTCCTATTCGTCATTTATATTTTCAGTGTATTTAATGAAAAATTCTGCAATTGATTTTAATATTATTAACGAATAAAAACTATATATTTTGCTCCAGCCATGGGATGTATGGCTCCCTTCATTTAAACACAAAGTAAAATCAATGAATCATCAAAGTAGATGGCTCTTGTTTATTGTAAAATGTTGTCAGTGTTCAAAAACTGATGACAAATACTTATATTACAGGATTTGTCTATGCCATCCCATTACTGGTGCCTGTTCCATTAAGGGGTGTTTACTATAGTTAGAGCTCAAAAGACACAAAACCTGCGCGGTGACCAGAATATTGACTAGACACTGTAAGTTGAACAAACACATGTTTCAAATTGGGAAGAAACAAGACGCGACATGCAGGTTCTGCCATGAGTCAGAGGAGACTGCAATGCGCGCGCGACCGCGATTACGTACGGGCGTGCGTGTGAGGTGCACTCGAAGCGCGATTAAAAATGTCGTCATCTCAGACGGTTAAGTGCGCGAATTGCAATATTGTAATATGTGAACTATTAGCGTATGTTCAAAATAAAGCGGGTGTGATGGACAACGATAGTATGTTGAGGATCTGTTTATCTGCCTTCAACGAAAAGGAAATAAGTGAGGCGAAAAAAATGCTTTTCGAATCCATGAGTGATAAAACAAGAAGAAATATTGCGAGAAGAATGGAGGGTAAAACGCTTAGGGAGCTGGAGGACATTATGCTGGTATTTAATGAAGTGGAACGTGAGCTGTTGCCAATCTTTGTAGCCAGAGACCTGAATAGGCTACCAGCGGTTACTTTTGATTTTTTGGATGCATCGTCATTATTAAAAGATATAGTTAGGTTGAAACAGGAAGTACAGGATATAAAAAATACATATGCGACTAATAAGCAAGTGGAAGAACTAGAAAACAAATGGTCACAGGATAAATATGCATCTTTTTTGTACGGGCAGGCGAACGTTAATAAAAGAAGAGGTGCGTGCGTTTTAAATAGCGGGCCGATGGGATTCTTATCGCCGGGCGGCGGGTCAATGATCGGGCAAGATGGCAATGACCGCGGTGACTCGTCGTTCTTGAAAGCGCAAGCGGAGGCGCCCGCGCAAATTAACTGGCCGCAGCGAGATACGCCGTCCCGTTCGCGCGGGAGTAGCGAACGAGTACTATCTCCCTCACACGAGTTAACTAGACAGAATGCAGGTTCACCGGGCGCTACGGACGATTCTACGTCACAACAACGTTGCTTGGAGCGGGTACAGACGACCGTCATTAGTGGCAATAAGGTTGAAACTCGTTCGGTGCAGCCGGATGACAAGGTTGTTAACGAGTCAAGACAAGAGGTAAACACATTAGCTAGCGGTGCGGATGGAAACAGGTTATCTTTTGCGAATATGCTACAAAATGGGGTTGAATGGAAACAACCGAATAACGATAATGGTTGGGAGACGGTGCAACGTAAAAAACCAAAATATAAGTATATCGGAAATAAAGGCAAGGCCGAGTCGAGCTCAAACATGAGATTTAAAGCCGCGGAGGTCAAAGTGCCATTATTTATTTATAATGTACATAAAGATGTGTCAGAGGACGACATACGGGATTATTTATTGCAGAAAACCGGTGAAAATGTAGCCTTAGTAAAAATAAAAATGAGAAAACAGAAGGCCTATCACTCCTATAAACTATTCGTGGCGTCAGACAAATTAAGTATTTTCATGGATGACGCACTGTGGCCGGAGGGGGTTTACTACAGGCGGTTCATCTCTCTGAGGGATCGCGGAGAGGAGGCACTTAAGGAAAGCGGTGAGAATGGAAATATTATACAGAACGAACAATATGACAGATACACCCATTAGTCGCTTAATAAGTTTTAACTGTAAAAGTCTGAAGAGGTCGATAGAGGGTGTAAGGGATCTGTGCAAGGAAGGAGACATTGTGGCATTGCAGGAGACCTGGCTATTGCCGCACGACTTGCCGCTTCTCGGGACAATACATGAAGACTTCGCATATACGGGATCATCTGCAGTCGACACAGGGGCCGGTATACTTATAGGGCGGCCACACGGGGGAGTCGGGCTGCTATGGAGAAAGTCTGCGTTTTCGGAAGTCACCGTAGTCGAGTGTAAAAATGTGCGGTTAGTGGCAATAAAGGTGAAAGTGCGGGAGTCCACATTCCTAGTATTTAGTGTATATATGCCGGTAAATGAGCTTGAAAATGTGCCGCTGTTCACTGAATGCTTAGGCGAGATTAGTGCTATCAGCGAGGACAGCACGGACGTTGAGGCGATATATGTTTTAGGGGACTTTAATGCGCACCCTAAGGAACTTTTTTACCATGAATTGCTGCAGTTCTGCGAAACGCAGATGTGGAGTTGCGTGGATTTGGAAATGCTGGGCTCTGATTCGGGGACATTTACATTTACGAGTGAAGCGCACGGATGTAACAGGTGGTTGGACCACTGTGTTGTCACGGAGGCAGCGAGACAAACGGTTTGCAACGTGAGTGTGAAATATGACGCATATTGGTCGGACCACCTGCCGCTCATAATTGATTGTAAATTAAATAAGCTACAGATTAAATGTACTACTGGCAGGGTACGTAACGACGGGGTAATGTGGGGTGACAGGCAACCTTCGCAAATAGAAGTGTACCAAGCACTGTGCAACGAGAGCCTGAGAATGCTAGACTTTCCGACCGAGCTAACGTCATGTGCTGATAAATTATGTATGGAACGAAATCACTCGGTAATTTTAGATAAAATGTATGACGACATAATTGACACATTGACGGATGCGGCGAGAAAGTCTAGCAGGAAAGGGCACGCCAAGCGAAATGTCGTAGCGGGGTGGAACAAGTACGTCGCGGGCGCCCATAGACTCGCTAGAGAAAAGTTTATGGTGTGGATGTCGTTAAATAAACCTAAACAGGGACGAGTGTATGATGATATGTGTGATTCCAGGAGGGTCTTCAAGTCAAAATTAAAATGGTGTCAAGATAGGCAGGACCAAATTAAAGCCGACATCCTTGCCACTAAACGAGCAACAAATGACTTCAAAGCCTTCTGGAAAAGCACTAATAAGCTTAATGTGAGACCTAGTGTCCCTGGGAGTGTAGGGGGAGTTAGCGACAAGAAGGGCATCGCGAATAACTTCAAGCGAGTGTTTTCTATAGACCCAATCCTCCATAAACCTGTAAAAGCGGTGCTATGTGCTGAGTCCGTTATGGGTGAAAGTACCCTTAGTTTCTCAGCGAAGCAAGTTCAAAATGTGATTAAAAACATGCAAAGGGGTAAATCGCCGGGGCATGACGGGCTCAGCATAGAGCATCTCAAGTATGCGGGCATACACCTGCCACGGGTGCTGGCCATGTTCTACACGATGTGCTTAAGACACGCTTATCTCCCTAGGAAGCTAACTAGGACAGTTGTAGTGCCGCTGATAAAGAACAGAACGGGGGATTTGTCGGACATAGGAAACTACAGGCCCATCTCTCTGGCAACTGTTCTCGCCAAAGTACTTGATAGCCTTATTAATGAGCAGCTTTGTAGATACGTGAAGCTGCATGATGCACAATTCGGCTTCCGTCAGGGATTGTCTACCGAGACTGCAATATTGTGTGTTAAGAGGGCTATCAGGTACTATAAAGACAGGAATACACCCATATATGCGTGTTTTCTGGACCTGTCGAAAGCATTTGACCTGGTTGTGTACGACGTACTGTGGGACAAGTTAGCGAAAACGGGTATACCAAGGGAGTGCGTCGAACTGTTAAAGTACTGGTACGGCAGCCAGGTCAATTGCGTGAGATGGGCGGGAGAAGACTCAGACGAGTATAGTCTCAAATGTGGGGTTCGTCAGGGTGGACTAACATCTCCCATTCTGTTCAACCTCTACGTTAATGGGTTGATCGAGGAGCTCAGCAACACACATGTCGGATGTCATATAGAAAGAACGTGTTTCAACAACATCAGCTATGCAGACGACATGGTGTTGCTGGGTCCGTCGAGCGACTCGTTACGAAAACTCATCACTATATGCGAGGGGTATGCTGAGGAGCATGGTCTTAGGTATAACACTAGCAAGAGTGAGTTCGTCCTCTTTAAAGCCAAGAAATACAACCCAACAACAATACCTAAGATCATGCTTTGCGGTGTGCCCCTGAAGAGAGTGGAGAGGTTCAAATACCTGGGGCATATCCTTACAGAAGATCTGAAGGATGACCTAGACCTTGAGAGGGAGAGAAGGTCGATGGCGGTGCGTGGTAATATGATTGCCCGCAGATTTGCAAGGTGTAACGAACAAGTCAAAATGACGCTTTTTAAAGCATACTGTCAGACGTTCTACACCTGCAGTCTGTGGGTAAATTTTACCCAAAGGGCATACAACGCACTGAGGGTCCAGTATAACAATGTCTTGAGGATGCTGTTGCGACTGCCCAAGCACTGTAGTGCATCTAGCATGTTTGCGGAAGCGCGAAGTGATGACTTTTTCGCAATCAGACGCAAGCGTGTTGGATCATTACTTAGGCGAGTGCGTTGCAGTGGCAATAGCCTCCTCAGGACATTGTCGGAAAGCCTAGACTGCCCTACAACAAAATACTGGGTCGAAGTCGCCATTGGAAGGGCCAAATAGGAAGTTTTTTTTTGTTTTTATTTGGTTTTTGTTTTTATTTTATGTGTTTTCTCAAACTAACATAGTTATTAAGTCTAGAGTATAAGTACTAACATAATATGGATCTTTGATCTGAAATAAATAATTTTTATTTTTATTTTTATTTTATTTTATTTATTTTAATGCACATTCTCTGTTCCTGTGGACCACTAATGTCAAAAAGAAGTACCCACTTAGGGCGGCACGTATTGCAACCCTATGAGGTACAGAACATTACGGCCCAAAGAATCTGGAATTTCCTGGATTCAACGGGCATCAGTAATGAACTTTAAAGGGCTGTCACAATAGATCACTACCTGGTCGACGTGGCACCCAAATGCCCAAAAAACCCAAATAATAATATAGTGAGAAGAAAAAGAGATAAGTAACTTAACTCTGCAGCTTGCTGTCCATGTTTTTGCAGGTAAATATGATGTCAAAAATTGCTGCTAACTAATTAAATGAGCAGCACACAAGGTCACAGTGATATATTTGCGGACGCCCCATCTATTTTTCACGCAATACTGAACCTTTTACCGCCTCCACTTGATTTTCGACCTAATTTGAACTGCTTTAGGTTCAATTTTGAATATAGATGAATATCAGTTAAGGCTATTTGGTTGTAAGTACAAAATAGGTAGGGTTATATTTAGTTTAAGGTTAAATCTTGTATTTTATGGCAAGCGCCAGGTTTAAGTTTAAGTAGAAACTTTATAATTAGTTTCATGATGGATTCACGGCTGTCCGAACACAGACAGACAGATAGATGGACGGAAGGTTAGTTTGTTCTGTTTGTCAACCTTTGGGTACGGCAACCTAAAAAGTTATCTTTGAAACCGATATATTGTATTGGATTGCGCGGCAGCTCGGTCCGCTCGCGCTCTGGCGATGACAATTTTACCGGTTGCCGATTCAAATTGTACTTACACACTTTTACCCAACAAAAAAGTTGCTTTGTTTTGTTTTTGAATATATTTTATGGTATTCGTGCGCTCTGTAAATAATGTATATTATGAATCTTTTTATTTCTCTATGTAAGTGAATTATAATATTCCTTTGGAAAAATAAATTCTTAAGAGGGAAGAAATAGATTTGCGATCCTAGCGAAATAACAGCACTTTTTCTAAGAAAATTCATTTCGGGAGAAAACGCTTTCCACAAACTAAATCTTAAGAAATCACTTTGATTTTGATGTCCATCGCTTCACCATAATATATTCTAGGTTCATAGGTTTCTTTAAACAATGTAAATAGGAAAACCTATAAACCCAGTTTTTTTATTGTGTAAATAACATACTAAAAAATCATGGAGAAAGGAAAATATTTATAAGTTAACATTTTCTTTTTTTGTATGGACAATCACGTGGTATCCCTGGAAATAGAAATGTAATTTCGTAGAAAAAGTACCGTAATTTCTTTAAAAAGTACCGTAATTTCGTTAAAAAGTACCGTAATTTCGTTAAAAATTACCGTAATTTCTTTAGGATTACAAAGCTATTCTTCCCTCTTAAACCATAATCATAATCATTAGCGAACTTTCTATAGCTAATTTAATATTTAAAAAAAACCTCTCTATCAGTTTTTGATTTGCATTAGTTTTGAGTAAACGTAGTTTTTAATAAAGTAATAATTTATGAACACTGCATTTTGTGAGATGCAACTCCTTTGGTGTTGTAGGCGATGGGCGATAGTTATTCCTTAAATTCTTTCAGGCTATTCGTCATCTCGTTTGTCTCGTACAGTCTCAATCAGATATATCGGAGCCGCCAAAGCGCTCAAAAATATCTGAACATGCACTCTAACGCCTTGACAATAGAGGCGCCTTCAGATATTTGTGAGCACCTCGGCCGGTCATCATAAAATGCTAGGAAGAAAAACTATAAACAATTTCTAAGCTGGTGGCCTAGCGGTAAGAGCGTACGACTTTGCGAAACCAGACTAATCTCAATAAGGCCTAGTTTACTTTCTGGGTTGGAAGGTTAGATGGCTAGTAACGCCAATTGTTGTGATTAGTTGCCAAGCGGACCCCAGGCTCACATGAGCCGTGGCAAAATGCCGGGACAACGCGATAAAATCATACTTATTTCATAACATCGATACTCTAACACTTAATTAAGCTACTAAATCTATAATTGTTTTCTCCATACAAGTTGCGTCAGCACCTGCCAAGTTAGGTTAATGTTTGTTGTTTTAATGGCTAATATCGGGTAATACGAACCCCTGTATAATGATTTATAATGATTAACGTCTTAAGAGGCTGTCAACACCCAATGTCCTTGAAATTGATGTTACTTAAACAGTTTTTTAAGAAAGACTATTTGTTTTAGTCAAGTAAGAAAAATATATGTTCATAATAATTATATTTCAAAGACCGTGGTTGTACTCGATACACGATTGAACGAAATCGGCTCGATAGAAAATAATTGCAAAGATTGGTCTTAAAATCACAATTAAACGGTTTTATGTCTTTATTGTTTTGACTTATGGGTCTGCAATTAAAATCACAATTTCAAAACATTTATATCTAAACCGTGGTTGAGTAAAATATTACACTAATAATCCACTTTTTTTTATTTAAATATTTTTCTTATTATTCCCTTGCCCAGGCCCAGTAACATGCGACAGTGTTATCTCATTTACTCCGATACAAATAGACAGTGTGCGCGCTTTAGGTATTGAGGCTGTCAAGCTAATGCATTATATCGGGTTTCAATATACTTCTAATGTTACAAATTGATATTGTTTACAGACATGTTTAAAAATAATATGTTAGATATTGGTAATTCTTAAGGTGTGCAGAGGCTCTAGTGTAAATTTATTCGATAGTGAAACGTGACGTACGCGTTTGCGTTAAGTCTCATTTTGTATGGGATTTTGCGTTTCCAAAACATCCCGCTTGGCGCGCTGTTTCTAAATCCCGTACAAATTGAGACTTAACGCAAACGCGTACGTGACGTCACGAAATCGAATAAATTTACACTAGGGCCTCTGGTCACGTGTCCGTCTTACGAATTTTCAATCTGACGAATCCGAATATCCAATTCGGTGATAAGTTGTTGGGAGCGGACGTGTGTCGGATTGTCTCTGTGCATCGCGGAATTTATTTTCTAAATTCAGTTTTTAAATTAGTGCAAGTTATCGGTCCCTCCTTTACTATCTTGTGCGTGTGTCCATATAGCGCGGCGGCCATGTTGTAATTCATACTCGCGTCTCACTCACTCCGGGTGTCGTGACTGATGTGACGTTGTTATACAGAAAAATACAAATTTAAGAAGCTCCGTGGGATTGGAACCGGGTGCATCGTCGCAGCAGGCCGGGTGGCGGACCACTAGACCAACCGTGCGCGGCGTCTATACGTCGAACTTATGCACTGCGTTATCACCGGCGCTGACGCATACACACCGCTACATCACACCGCACCACGATACTATTCTATATAGACGTTACTTTGGATTGTTACAAATTAAAATGTCGAGCCCCACAAAACAATATGCATCGGAATCAGATCTGTTCTCCGCTCAAGAACACAGTGGAAATATCACACAAAGAAAACGTAAACAACCGGACTGTGAGCTTTTGGATGCGATAAAGTCCATGCAATCCGATTTTAACAAAGCCATTCAAGACTTACGAGTAGACCTAGGCACTAAGATCGATACTTTGAACACTGGTATGGATACGGTTAGAAACGACCTTGAGAGTTACCAATCAGCCATGCAAAAAGAAATGGAGCACCTACGCTTAGAACAAACTAAAATTAAGAAAGACATTACAGACTTAAGCACCGAGGTGAGAGGCTTGGAAGCCAGTAACAAATTTATTTCCGCCCAGCACGACGAACTCGCAAAAAAGGTAGCCCAGTGCTCTAAGCACTCCATGAATGTCACCAAGTATGAAGGCTCCGTTACTTCACTCGAACTGAAAATCGACGCTTTGGAACAACAGGCAAGGCAGTGCAACCTTGAAATACAAAACCTCCCGGAAAAAAGAAATGAAAACCTAATTAACTTGGTTGTAACCCTGGGCGATAAAATACAATGCAATATAGATCGTAATGACATTATCGGAGTGAACCGTGTGCGGCACGCGACGGAGAGCGGCAGGCCTAAACACATCGTAGTAAAACTCATCTCGCGCGTGCTGCGGGACAACGTTCTGGCCGCGTGCCGTGCGAAGCGGGGCCTTACCTCCACAGAGCTGGGTATATCAGGCGCCGAACATACGGTGTATGTTAATGAACACCTCACGCTTCGTAGGAAAAAACTTTTTCGTGCAGCGCGCGAAGCCGCAAAACAAGCTCACTACAAATACAAGTGGGTTTCCAACGCTACTATACTTGTACGCGCAACTGATACGTCACCCATCATCGCCATTCACACAGAAAAGGACCTTGAAAAAATCCAGAAGCAGAAAGTTGCCGACTCACCCTCCAGCAGCAGAGGCAACGTTCCAGGTGTCAGTGAATAAAATCATTACTGCCTTCAGCGCCATACTAAGCACTGTTTTTTTGTCTTGTCTTAAAAAAAAAAAACTTCGCATGCTATATTTTTTTCTGAATTACTTTACATTCTTAGCGGCTAATATTATATCACTCTTATATTGGGTATTGTTTTGGTTGTATAAGCATAAGCACAACACGTCGGGTCAGAATTCCTTTTGCGAGCGGCCACTAGGCGGAATCACCTACTTCAAGGTCCATATTATAGTAAAATCTACTTCTTTATTGCACTACATATATACTTTCAACTTTAGTCTTCATGTCAAATAAACTAAGTATTTACTATCAAAACTGTCGAGGGATTCGTACCAAGCTGCATACACTTTTCATGAACATCTTATCTCACGACTATGATATACTGGTTCTCACTGAGACTTGGCTAGTGCCGGAAATCCATAGTAAAGAATTTATCGATGATAGGTATTTAGTCTTCCGGTGTGATAGAGATAGAGACTCAACACAGAAGGTGGACGGAGGCGGGGTCCTACTTGCTGTGTTACGCCGATTAAATGCAGTTCATATTTCAACATCTAACATACTTTCACATAGCATTGAAAGAGTAGTCATTGCAATTCCTAGCAATACAAATAAGCGTCATATCATAAGTGCTGCCTACGTAAAGAACTCCATGCCAAAGACAACCTATGAATCGCACTTTCAAGAAATCTCACATTATTTGAATGATGCGGAAACGGAAAGCTATCTTTTATTTGGTGACTATAACATGCCCGCTGCTAACTGGACACCTAACGATACTGGTGGCCAAACCCTTACAAGCTCCTCTAGTATATGTACAGTTCTGAGCACGTTTATGGCTGTATATGAAGCTCTACAATTCAACCATTTAAAAAATCATAACGGACGAATTCTAGACCTTCTATTATCAAACAATAAATGCTCTGTGTTCCCCGTTGGCCATCCTCTATTACCTGTGGACCCACATCACCCACCTTTTTGCACCGTTGTGTCACTAGATATAAAAACTTTTTCCAAAATGAAATTGAATACAGGAATAAAATATAACTATCATAAAGCGAACTATGATATGATCAACCAAGAGATTTCTAAAACTGACTGGGGTTCTATATCTGAACAGTCGGCAGAGGTTGCGCTAGAATACTTTTATGAGAATATTTATGCTGTAATAAAAAAACACATACCACCTTCTAGACCTAAAAACACTAATTTTCCCATATGGTTTTCAAAGCCTTTAATACACATTTACAAAAATAAAAATAAGGCGTGGACAAAGTGGAAAGTATATGGAAATATATCAGACTACCGTATATTTTCCCTGTATAGGAAGAGATTCAAAGCTGAATGTGATAAGTGTTACTCTAGATATAAAGTAAACGTAGAAAATAGTATACACAGAAACATTAAATACTTCTGGATCTACATAAATAACCGCAAGAGTAAATCTGGTATCCCCTCAGAAATGTATTTTAGAAATCAGCGTTCCAACAAACCAGAAGAAATATGTAACCTGTTTTCCACATTTTTCAACTCTGTTTATGGGCCCTGTACACTAGATAGCGACAACTGGTCTCCCTCCCCTACATCCTCTGATCGTAGTGTTATCATATCAAATTTGCACTTCACTGTTGAACAAATCGAAGCTCAACTCAATAAGTTAGACCCAACAAAAGGTTCAGGTCCCGATGGCTTGCCTCCTATCTTTTTAAAACAAACCGCGAAGTCCATAGCGAGGCCTCTACACTTAATTCTAGATAAATGCATGCGAGAAGGCACTTTCCCTTCTATATGGAAAAGGGCCAACATCATACCCGTCTTTAAAAACGGAGCAAAACAAAATGTCGAAAATTATCGTCCTATTTCCATACTCTGCGCACTAGCAAAAGTCTGTGAGAAACTAGTTCATGGAGCCTTAAGCCCCATTATAAACCAGCAAATCATACCTGAACAGCACGGATTTACCCGACAGAGATCAACGATCACCAATCTTATGTTATTTACAGGATTTCTTTTTGAACATATGGATCGAGCCATACAGGTAGACGCTGTATACACTGATTTTCGGAAGGCATTTGATAGAGTTGACCATAGACTACTTCTAGACAAAATTGCTTTTAATGGTATACGGGGTAATCTCCTTCGATGGTTTTTGTCATATGTCACTAGAAGAACTCAGAGAGTCGTAATAAATGGATATCAATCCGATGTTGTTCTAGTTACATCTGGGGTCCCGCAGGGGTCAATCTTGGGTCCTTTGCTATTCAACATATTCATCAACGATATTAAAACATGTTTCAACAACACTCATATACTACTATATGCTGATGACCTTAAAGTTTTTAGTGAAATTCGTAATTATAACGATTGCTTACTATTTCAAAGGGACCTTGATCAGTTATCCGAATATTGCTTATTAAACAAATTAGAATTAAGTGTCTCTAAGTGCAATACAATAACTTTCACTAAAAATAGAAATATAATAGCCCACAGATACAAATTATGTAATGAACATCTTCAGCGGGTCCAGCTCGTGCGAGATCTTGGAGTAACCTTAGACTCTAAATTACATCTCGACCAACATGTTGACATAATTATCTCTAAGAGCTACAGAATGTACCATTTCGTTACGAGGGCCGCCTCTGACTTCACTAGGACTTCTACATTTACTTATTTATTCAAAAGCTTAATCCGTCCACAATTAGAATATGCAAGCAGTATATGGAATCCCTTCTACAAAAAATACATCGATGTAATAGATAAAGTCCAATACAAATTCCTTAAATTTATCAACTTTAAAATCCACAAGAATAGCCGACTGCCTTATAATAACTTGCTGAAAAAATACAGTCTAACAACGTTAGAGAAAAGACGCTCGTTCCTTGATGCAATGTTATTACATGGACTTTGCAACAATAAATTTGACTGTGTGCAGCTGGTGAATAGCATTAAATATGTGGTTCCTAGAAACGCGAACCGTCGTGAGACGCGTGCGTACAGATTATTTGCCGAGAGCCCTTGCCGCACTAACGCCGGCTTTCGTAACCCGCTTCGCCGGCTCCTTGCTTCCTACAACCAAAACTTTACTGCGATAGATATATTCCACCTGCCCACCGCTAAATATAGAAAAGCCTTATCAGATTGTTTAATATAGATTAATGTATACTAATTTAATTTATAATTGCCGTGTTTAGCCAGAGATACATTTAAACTATTATTAGCATAGTAAAATTGTATATCTGTCCTACCTTCTTCAACTTTATGTGTATAAGTAACTTGTGGATAACGTTGTTGGCTGTACATAAAAACAACACTTATAATGTAACACCATTTGTAGATTGTATTTGTATAGTTGTTTGTTATCCCTTAAAAACAATAAAATAAAATAAAATAAAAAATAAAATCTGTCGGTCACGTGACCTGTCGCAAGTTTAAAAAAATTTCCCCATCACAAAAAGTGCATAGCGCCGCTAAAGAAGTTTTCACTTCAAAAATAGGCGTGCTTCAAATAAAAATTGAACCTTGCCAAACCGCAATTTTATTAGATCAATCGCACAAATAATTTACACCTAACCCAAACACAACCTTGGCGCCACAGACAGAACTTGTATTATTCATCAAACTTTTAGGACTGCCTGTTTATTATTTATCAGAGGTCTGACCAATTTCATGTAGGGTCGAGCTCACAATAGTACTTTGCGATACAAGTGCGAAAACCAGGATCGATTCGCACATGTATCGTACAATGTTTTACAGCAGATATGGTACTTTAAATTTTCTACATAAGTAGTTACGTTATGTGATAATTATCGCACTAGTACCTTAAACAGCGCCATAATATGTACTGTAATGTCTATAATAATACATCAGATACAAGTGCGAAAAGTAGGAAATTCGCACGTGTATTGTATAACGTTTTACAGTACATATGGCCCTTAAAATTTTCGACATACGCACGTATACTGCGAGTTACCGCACTAGGGCAGTAAAGTAGCACCATATGTATATCAAAGGTAATAAATATCGACACAGACAAAGTGCCTAAAATATGTATATAATGATATCACACTATGGTGAATAAAATAAAGGCAAAATTGGGTTTCTCTCTAAAGACGAAAGTTTTATTTATAAATCGTACTTCTAACATCTAACCTACTACAACATATGTTAATAATCTATTTACTTACCTGTAAAGACGAAAGAAATAACATTTTCACCACACCAACTGGTAAAGGCCGTCTTGATTGTTCGAAAACTAATGAGAAAGTTGCATTTTGTCCACATGTGCATATGTGGGGCAAAGTAATCAGATGCAAATTTTGAGTTGATTCCTTATGTTAGCTGGTAGAATTGACTTTTAAACGATGATTTTGAATGATACATTTTTTATTACGTTCATTTGGATTTGATTAGGTTAGATTTTTTTGGTATTCCATAGTTAGTATTTTCCTCGCGTTGGTGTGGTGAAAAATTTTGTTTCACTCGGAGGCAAAGTTTGTTTAACCTTCGTGCCTTGATACCCTCGCAACGCTCAAGATTCCACTTCTCGAACCACTCGCTACGCTCGTGGGTCAATTTTGGAATCTTTCGCTTGCTCGGGTATCAATATTAGCACGAGCGGTTAAACAACAACTTTGCCCCCTTGTAAAACAAATAACTATTAAAGCCTTTACTTCAGGTGTCGTTATGTCTTTTACAGGAATTATATTTCAGCTTTTCATATTTTTACGAACATGAAAGTCAATGTCATAACCGTCAATCATGACACCTATACCTAAAGCGGCCAGACAAGTTTAATATTAAGAAAAGAGGTAAGTAACGACCTTATTGCTTATCCATGAAAGTAGTGTACATATTTATGACACTGTACTGTAAGTAAATATACTCAATAAAAGAAAAAAAATTGAGAGCTATCGCCCGAAATATAAAACCCAATTGCATGGGAGTATTTATCAATGATAACAAAAACAAAATTAAAATTTTTGAAAAAAAACCATGACGGTTAAAACGTAGTTAAAAAGGATGCACAAATAAATGTTTACTGCAGCGCCCTTTCGTGAGTAGTCATCGTAACACCTATCTAAGAACATGCACCAATCAAACCCGAACCGATCACTGAAAACCGCATCAAAATCGGACTAGTTGTTTTTAAGAAAAATGGCAACATTGGTTTGCACAATCCTCTCACCCCAAACGCATATACCGTCTCCGTTCCGTCGTGGGTAAAAAGGTCAGACATAGGACATGTTATTTTACATATACATATTATGTTATCGTTTCAACATTGTTTCATATATAAGGGCCTTATCACACTTGCGATTTGCGAGCGAGTTGAAAGCGAGGCGAGCACGCAACGACTTCGCCGCGAGCACGTTACGAGTTCGCCGCGAGTGCGTGACGATTTCGCCGCGAGCGTGCAACGAATTCGCAGCGTACTCGTGGGAAAATCGCTGATAGTGATCTGAGTCTTGGACAGTCAGTTACAAAATGGATTCCGACGAGGAAACACTTCTGTTGGCTTTATTGCTTCGGAGACGTAAGAAACAAAAACAAAGACAAAAGAGACGGTTTTGGGAGGATCCATTTATAATTAATCGACTGCAAGAGAGTGACTACTATGTTCTGTTTTGCAAACGAATAAAAAATAATCCCAAAAAATTTCGTTCCTACCTGCGAATGTCAAGACTTACATTTTACGAATTGTTACAAGTGATCCAACATGACATGCTTCTGCTGACACTCGTAGATAATAAACGTGATAGATAATAAACTAAAGTGGGTAGAAATGAATTTTGCTGACGAATATACAGCACGGCGGCCCATTTCTAGTCGCGGCGAACTCGCTGCGCGCTCGCGGCGAAATCGCCACGCACTCGCGTCGAACTCGTTACGCGCTCGCGGCGAGATCGTTACGCACTCGCGGCGAACTCGCTGCGTGCTCGCTTCGCTTTCAACTCGCTCGCAAATCGCAAGTGTGATAAGGCCCTTAGTGATAGACCATGCGTATGTGACGTTCCACGTATAAAGGTACGTTATGACAGTGTCGGAGATTACGTATAGAGATGGGTAGTGAGTAAATACTCAGTATTTACTTAATATACCCGTATTTACCCAAAATGGTGGGTATAAACTATTTATAGTGCAGAAAGGGGCACATAAATTTGAAATATAGATGTATTTTGTAAGCAGTCAAAATTAGCGGGATTAAGTACTCAAAATTGTAAGAAATATATTTTTAAGGAGGGAACTCCATACATGTAACAATTTGTCATAAAATAAAATCAGGATCCACCAACGTGTTGTACATCATTTAACGAGCTTTAAAAATAACTTGAACGTTACTCTAAACTATTTTGGATAGATTGAATACTTTTGGAAAAAACCGTTTCTAAAGGCCGAAATAATGTTTATCCCTCTATAACTTTCTAACCAAAGTTCAAAAAAATTTATCTAAAAATAACGGTAGATTAGCCGTAAAAAAGTACTAAAAAATACTTTAAACATGATCGGTTGAGCAATTTTCGAGTTTTCATTTTAAAAAACCCTAAAAGGTCGTAAACATGCACTTTTGCGCGACATGCAGTTGTCTAGAACATCGATAGAAATTAAATTCCATATTTTAAAAGTAAATACCTTCTTATTTAAAACAAAATTGTTAACTACGCATTATCACAAATTGTCTCTCACTGATGATTACCTTTTTTTTAAAATTTAAAGGGTATATGTATGTATGTATGTCACTTTATTGCACATAAACAGGTTAACATAAAACAGACAAAAAAGTTATGTACAAAGGCGAACTCATCCCTAAAAGGGATCTCTTCCAGCTAACCTGAAAAGCGTAAGGATCAAACACTAACAAGTGAAAGACAGATCAATGTGAACAGCAGAAATATGAGAATTTTGGATACACATAAAAGTAGGACGAGAGCAATGAATAATAATAAAATAAAAAGTAGAAGACCCGGAGTACGAATACGCAAACTATAACATATACATAAACTTATAGACACGTATATAAAAAATACATGTTATAAAAACATATATGCATACACAATTTACATTAAAAAGTAGGATAAACCGTCTATTACTGGCCACCCTCCAATTACTCATACTCTTTTATTGGTTAGGTTTTTTTATAATGTGTTTATATCTTTTGTATTGTTTTGTAAGTGTTTTTATATTTTACTTTTATATCCATATTATAAAAAAATCCTAACCTAAGATATTAAATGAATAAAGAGAATAATAATTATAATAACAATATTATTATTATAATTTTACATGTCAGCAATAAAATACTCAGTTGAAATTAAATTAAAACCACCACCACCAATTACTGGCTACCTTATACTAAAAGGGATTCTGTTTAATAATCACAATCTAAGTTAATCATCATAACGATACTTATTTAGTTTACTGGAATTGTGTAAATTAATAAATAGAATTCTTATTTTAGCCTTTTTAGTATAAGGTGGCCAGTAATCGGAGGGTGGCCAGTAATAGACGGTTTACCCTACTCAGTTCCAATATCAGGAGTCTAATAACCACAATTTTTTTAATATCTTCTTGAGTGAGGCAACAGATTGCGATTTCCTTACGTCCACTGGTAGATCGTTCCACAGCCTAACCGAGTAGGCAGTGAAAGATCTAGAGTATATGCTTAATACACTCTAGTTCTTAAGTCTCAATTTTTATCATTTTTACCCACCAAAATGAGTAAATACGGGGATATATCGGGTGCTTTGAGTAAATACCGAGTAAATACTCAGTATTTACTCACCCCTACCAATTTCTAGCAGCAAAGCGCTGCATTCGTATTTGATCGACTACGACCGATATGAGGTACCTTCATCCGAGGAACGTCTCAAATTTATTCAAGAAGGGTATTTCGATAGTATAATATGATTGAAGGTTATCATACTTTGAGATCATGAAAGTTTGGCTGTTTTTTTTATACAACAAATATGGATATCTACAAAATATGCTACCCTTTTAGGAATAACACGAACCCCCAAGAAGCCGCTTCCATACAAATAAATATTGTAACCATACATATTGGAAAAAGATCGAATAACTAAAGTCGGACTGTCCTATACTCTGTATCTTTTGGTATTTAACACATTCGCTACCAACGTTTTCGTAGCGCTACGCTCGTAACCAATCCCAGCGTTTTCCCGCTTTGTAGAGGAAAACGACCGAACAGGTTCCCGGTACCCTATGTGTTAAATAAAAATAAACCAATAATTTGTACATTTTCGGGTAGTTATAATATGTATTGGTTAACCAACCAAATACAAAACCGCCCGGATCTGTCACTGAACGACCTGACCTTAGATTATTAGGTTTTCATCTACCCTCAACTTGCCTAAAGATATAAAGTAGTAATTGACGCTACGTGTGCTACGTTGGTGCTACGCCGTAGCGTAGCAGTGTTAATTGCACACGCGTAGCAATGTAGCAAACATCGCTCGTAGACTTCAGTTACAAAAATTTGTACAGACCAAATCGAGTTTTAGTTGATATGACACGTATCTATCAGTATCACAAGTAACGTTTTTGGAATCGAGTTTTAGTTCACTTCTTTTAAAAAAAAATTACTTCAGTTCAGTGTGACTATTTCGCCAGCATCAAGGTATTGGGAGCTTTGTACGGTTAATACAAGACAGTGTACGGTGATTTTATTATCTTCATCTTCTTTTATAATTCGCCAGTATCAAGGTATTGTGAGCTTCAGTTACGACTAAAATTGTACAGTTAGTACAAGACAGTATACGGTGATTTAATCAGCACTTGTAAAGCGATAGCTGGACTTTACAAGTAGCACGTGGACTACCGTTGACTCCAAAATGGTGTTTAATCGCGTTTCAAGATTAATTCTTCATTCACTGCACACTACCACATTAGTTTACTGTATAATAAGCTATCGATATTACACTTTAAACAATATTAATGAGCAAAAAACAAAGTAATTAATCACGAGGCGCGACCATCAAGATGGCGCTCGAACCTAGAGTTTTAGCTATTAAGTCTAATTTCAATAGGATACTGATCCGTCAGTGTCAGAAGTGACGTTTTTTGTTGAAGGTTAACACAGTGCACAAAGAGGCAGGTCCTCTTAAGAGCCCGGTAACGATTTTAGAGCAAAAATTTTAAATTGATAGATTTAGTCGTTGAAATTGTACACCTTTTGTTACGTAATATGTAAATAATAAGTATTGGTTTCTATTAGCACGTTTTTTCATCTTGCCTTTTAATAATGGGGTCGCAAGCGTGCGTCCCCGGTAATAGGTGACGAGAAGGGACAGTTTTTAAAAATTCATCAAAAAATTATGGTAGTTAATTATACAAAATGATGTATAAAAACAGTTTCAGCAAATGTTTTACATTGCTTAAATATCAAAATTACGTTGAAAATATATCAATTTTCAGAGAAATTGTCACTTGTTTTGAAGTAATTTCTGAAGAAAATTGATTTCGTTTAACTTTCATTTACACTACTTCAAATTTATAATAACAAAAATGTAGTTTATTAAAGTTGAAGTACAGGATATTTGTAATACAAAATTACTATTTTTAGCAGTACAAACTTTACGAAATTTACAAATAAGATCGACAAAATCACTGCTTTAGCCGCGTTTAACTAAACGTCCATCAGAAAAAAAATCATTACTATTGAATTTATTATTAGGGTGCGCGTGGGCTCCACAAGGAGCTTGTTAAGCGATTGAGGGAGGCAACGGGAGACCCTCGCGCAGGCAGTTTTCTCGCGCAAAGGCTTGCCGTCGCGATACAGCGCGGGAATGCTGCCTGCGTGATGGGCACCCTGCCAAGAGGCCAGGGTCTGTTTTAGGTATCTTTTTTTTTCTAGGTAGGTTTAGTTTTAGTAGTTTTATTTTATAAGTAGTCATAATTTATTTTTAATATTATTATTATAAAATAAAATATTAGAAACATTAATATCATATTAAAATGAATATATTACTATTGAGTCTGTTTTCAAAAAATTGATTTATTAAAATGAAAGATAACAAGACGTGCTAATAGAAACCAGTACTTGTTATTTCTAATAGTTAACAAAAGGAGTACAATTTCATGCGCTAAATCTATCAATTTGACATTTTTGCGACTAAAATCGATAACGGCCTCTTAAGGAGATTGGAACCATCTCATACTGAAATGATGTCAGATCCATGTTAGATCAGTATCACATTATATTGTTGGATTTGGCCTGTTATTCTGACTGTAATAGCATTTAACTTTTGACTTTGCTACTAAGATTTTATTTAATTACATTTTAATTTACCAAAATTCCAGTTGACCAAACAATACTTTCATGAGTTGACGACCGATCTGGCCTAGTGGGTAGTGACCCTGACTATGAAACTCATGGTCCTGGGTTCAAATCCTGGTAAGGGCATTTATTTTTTTGATGAACACAGATAATTGTTCCTGAGTCATGTATGTTTTATATGTATTTATTTGTATTTATATATATCGTTGCCTGAGTACCCACAACACAAGCCTTCTTGAACTTACCGTGGGACAGTCAATTTGTGTAAGAATGTCCCTATAATATTTATTTATTTATGAGTTTTGTAATTGCTGCGTATCGATATTGCTGGGTATTGGTATCGATGGGTGGATGTGGTGGACACGGATCTACGGGAGCTCCAGGTTGAAGACTGGCGAGAAACTGCACAGGACCGGGATCATTGGCGAGCAGTAGTGTTGGAGGCCACGACACACTTTGGGTCGCTGCGCCAGAGGAGTGAGTAAGTAAGTTTGTAATTGCTGAGAAGAATTAAGATACCTGACGCCAAAATTAACAATGCGACGTCTTAATAAATTTGAAGTTCACTTTAAATTGTTTCTTACATTTTTCATTTTATTCACTGCACAGCATATGTAATACGCAGGAACTTACCTGTAACAGAATAAGAATTCGTTAGTCGCAATAAAGTAAATATTTAAATTAACACTAGAACAGTCGCTCAACGAGGGGAGGGAGGGGGTTAGGGTCAGCAACGCGCATGTACCTCTGGAGTTGCAAGCGCACATAGGCTACGGATACTGCTTACCATCAGGCGGGCCGTATGCTTGTTTGCCACCGACGTAGTATAAATATTTGCAAAATATAACTGACATTTTTAATGTAAGTAAATAACTTTCAGAGCTCTTCATTTCCCTTTTTATAAATTAAATTTTCTTAAACTACTAGAATTGTTTAATCAAAAATGGCTAAAAACGACGTCTATATATATTAAAACAATCCGTATATGCACTCCGAATTTCTCCTATGGGAGAATTACTCCAACATGATTTCCAAGAAACGCGATCCTAAGTAGAAGTTTATTAAACGACTTAGAACAGATATTCTCATAAAAATCCTAAAGAGAAATAGTTGGAAAATAGGTGCATACATCTTAATCTTCTGTACCGGGCTAATCTAACGATATTTTGTTGAATTTTAATTCGTATATAAAATTAAGGCCTAATTCGAACCTTAAAATACGTCAAACATTTGCTAATGATACGATATGGATTAGATATGTTAGTGTCAAAAGTGACGTTTCAAACAACAATAACAATTCGAATTGGGCCGTTAGAATGATGATATGTAGTTAAACTAAAAACATCAGCTATGATAAATTATTTTCTTTCGGTATACTTCCGGACCGTAACGACTGGAGTATATAAGAAAATCATTAATTTTACCCTTTATATAACCTAGTGAAGAATGACTCATTGTCAAACTCAACAAAAGTTCGATAAGAGCCATTGAAAATGGTGAGTAATGAGAAAAACGTTACGCTCGCGTTCAGTTTCTTACTTTTACGAGTACTTTATTTCGCCCAACATGCATTATATTCGTGCACGACTGTCCGCAAATCTAGGGCGAAACTTCAATTCACTACATCTTATAAAACTACTCCAAAACGGACGGAACGGATTTTTATACATTTTTCATCTATCGTTAGAGTGATTCTTGAGGAAGGCTTAGGTATATAACTTGTTTGGGTAAATTGGTTGAAATATGACGATGTTGTTGGAAAAAATCACGCTGGCTAGGAACTTTAATTGAAAACGCTGCCTAATCCGTTTGAGCTATAACAACACAATGTATGGTGGGGTTGTCTCTCTTTAATGGGTCTACTGGCTCTTTAAAGGATAACTTACTATATCCATTCTTAACTTCTAGAAAAAGCTCACGTAATATATAATGACATTTGCAAAGCTATTTACACGGATACAGTGTTATCAATAAAATAAATACGTTAGTTATACAAAGCATTTCATACAGATTGCAATGGGTCGGTACACCATACAATTTAAATGAATATTTCAGGAGTAAACGTAAATTAAAGTTCCATTTCTAGCCATATAACTTGCACGAAATGTAACAGCGCGGTTTAAAAAATAAATTTCACGTCATACAAAAAGCTCCACTCTTTCACATTTTTGAGGACACAAAACAAGACAACGAAAAGAATTTTGACCTACCTACTTCTTTTAAATTTAATATATATTATATATAACAAATTATCCGCGATCCCGGGCACAACAGCCATCTCCTTGTGTCGCCTTCAAGTGTCGTTAATATGCATCTGATAACCCTACTGTTGCATGTGTCCATAGGCTGAGGTAACCGCTTTCCATCAGGAGGGCCATTTGCCTGTTTGGAACCTTCATAAACAAATAAAGTATGGTTTAGCATCGTCAAATCTATTTGTAATTCGAGTAAAAATCCTTGTATAAATTGTAAAACAGATAATTCCTTTTAAGTAGTAACTTTAGCTGAATACGTCTGTGCCGTCTGTGGAGAAAAGCATCAAGAAGCGAGGTAATATGGAAATGCAAAATAAACTTGATTCCTTGAAATCTACGGTCACAGACAGAGACATGTACAGAATAAGGACTGGTAATCATAAGTATTGTAAATGACTTTGACATTGACATATTTGCTAGCGTGAGCGTAACTTACTTTCTATGCATGTCGCTCGTACTGGCACTGGATTGCACCAATAAGTGCGAATGAGATGTATAGAAAGTAAGTTACGCAGACGTTAGCAAATATGTCAGTTTGACACTATCAATAAATAAATATTTGGGGACAATTTTAAAATCGCCCTACTCCCAAACTAAGCAAAGCTAATGAAATAAGCGGATGAAACACCACGCCAAAAATATCTCGTATTCCGGATAAGTAACTTTTCCAAATAAATGCCCTTAATACCGGGATTTGAACCCTTGGGATAGAACCATCGGCTTCATAGATAGTGTCGCTACTCACTAGGCCATACCGGTCGTCAAACACTGATGAGACAGTCTTCGTAAGGCTACTGGCAGGCGAAAGATAAAGCGTACGTTAAGTGCTATCAGTTGATTTATTGTACGTACTCGGCTCGACTCGACCGTTCTAAGTAGTTTTTAACTTTAACCAGGCCTGACAATTTTTTACGACATGCGTTAGGAACAGTAATGGAAGTGAAATTATCTTTGCATGTTATTTAATTTTCGTTTATAACTTACCTAAGAAATCTACCGATTCGAAGTGGGTAACTGTCGAAACCAATTGTAAAGATTACCCATCTACGAATGTACATACTATTGCAATAAATCATTCTTACTTATTTACCTTGAGAAACGCACAAAAACGACTTATCAATTTAGATTTTTTTTGTCACAACCATATGTTTTGAAAATCATTTCTCTTTATAGACTATACGGTAATGACATTAATTAGTCTTTGTATAATATCTTCTACTTGTCAACACAGAAATAATTTGCTACCTATATGGTCGCTATAAGATCACCAACTGGGTCACCATATGGTATAGCGCGCGGGAAAGAGAATATTCCTTGCGTTAGGGAGGTACTATATGACCGGTTTGGTATAGAGAAACTAGCAGTCGTTATTATTTATTGTTCCTGACTCCTAGTTAAATGTTAAATCTCCATCGTCGCAGTGCAATAAATTTTATTTCTGTTGAAAACACTTATTATTTAATATGTTATGTTATTTAAATGCATTAAATTTGGATTCAGAGATTGACGGATTCTCTTTCATTCGTTTTTAGCCCTATGCCATTTCTAGTCAAATTATAGAGAATTATTGCACTGGCGCATAGTTTCGTGCCTGAATTATAAAGATAAAGATAAAGATAAAAAATGTTTATTGCCCCAACTACCAAAGATACAAAATAAAAATAACATACAACGTGAGATGAAACAAAATACACTTAATTGTACAAAAATTATCCAAAAAAATCACAAAAAATTTACTACAGTTTTGGTATAGGCAATGGGTACCTGTCTCAGCTTTATTGCTAGATATATACCCAGCGCTGATTTTCAGACGGGTCCCTTTTTTGACAGGTCGGTCGGTTTGGTATTAAGATACTCTGTAACTAACCCTATATGGATCAACCTGGTCTGAAATAAATGTTTTTTATTTATTTTATTTATTTATTACATATCCTAGTCATAATATATAATATATGCGATCGGCGCGGTTGTTTTTGTGAATATGTTTGTGTGTGTGTGTATGCGTGTGTGATATATATATGTGTGTATATATTTATATTTATTTATTTATTAATAAACTGAGGGCCACTTCATTCAGGGTTACTAATAACTCGAAGGTACCTGTTAACTCCGGGTTTAACCGGTTAACCCCAAGTTAGTGTCTAACCTTGGATGGCACTTGTGACCCTTAGTCATTTAATAAGCAGTGATCGGTTATTTGGATTCTCCCTCGCGGGATATCAAGCAGAAAAGTTAATATAGATACGACAGTTTCCCGCGATACCGAACAAACCGTACAAAAATAACACAATTTAAATTATCTGTAAGGTATTTTTTACTCTTACATGGCAACCAGTTGAGACAAAAACTTCTATTCTTATCCTAATCTCAACATTTTATTTAAAGCAGAATATATTAAAACCTCCACAAAGTATTAGCTTATATATCCGTCATGATGGAAAAAATACTTCAAAATCTTGACATTGACATTTCATTATTTTCTCTGGATTTCAGTTCTAATTATTTTTGGTGAGCAATAAAACCATTTGACATTGTGGACATTGTTTTTCTCAAACTACCTCTCAGTTGAAAGAAGTGTAATTCACTTTTTGATAACGAATTCATTTATTCAAACAATTAACCCGTAGTAACCATATATTAGCTGATAGACACGCGTACTTACTTGCCGAACTTTTATCCAAACGGTACAAAATGTGCCGCTTTGGAGGCAGCAAATGAGCTGTCAGTGTAAACACTTGTGCTCATTTGTTCGATTTAGACAAAAGAACGGTGAGTAAGTACTCGTCTATCAGCTACTTAGATTTAAAGTGTAATAAAATAAACACATTGTCTTTTTTTTGCCTTTTCTAACAACATAAAGCCCTGATTCCCGGGGCATATCATATCCATACTAACATAATGATTGAGGTCATTCGCCCCATGTCGAATCCAAAAAACCGATCACTGTTAATAAGTTATGTAAAATGTACATTTACTATAACAATATACATAATGGATATATACAGATAATTACAATAACAAGCTTAAATCTAACATAGGCCCTTGAGGCATTGTACCAAGGATGCTGGCGGCCTTTCCTAGTTGTATCGCAATACTGATACGTTGTGCGAGGAAGCCGCCAGCTCTTCAGTCACCAGTTACATCAACCAGACGCTTCGCGATTTCTGTAAAAAACTTGTGCACGCTGGGACCCAATGTACCTAGAGTTTCAAAGCCAAATTTCTCAAACATCTTTTCGTTTTAAAATTTTTGCGCTTTCCGCTGCTCCCCCCGCTTTACCATCCATTCCAAGCTCCAAGGAACTAAGGACACCACATCAGGCCTCTTGCCATCATCCCTGATAATGCCAGTCGGCTCAAGAAGAACACGCACATTGTTGGAGGCAAGAGACTGGCGGATTATTTAGTAAAAATACTTGTGTTTCTATAACTATAAAGGCCATAGTCGGGTTTCCATAGTAAGTCGGCGCTTAAATCAATTTGACTCGGGGATTTTTTTGTGAGGTGGAAGAAAAATAATAAGTCAAAAACTTTCACTAGTAGAATGTTGATACTTAACACAAATATCCTTCACCATAAGAGGTACTCACAAAAAAATCCCTGAGTCAAATTGATTTTGGGAACCCGACTATGGCCTTTAATGTTTATCTGTCTCCCAATAATTCTTAATTCAACTCAGTAGGTATTTAACTTGCGTTTAAATTAAATATACAAAGTGTCACCGCATGCAATTTGTAGTTTTAATTGGATCCCGCATTTAATACAAAGAAACTCATTATCTGCTTGTTTTTCTACTTAATTATACATTTAAATTCTAGTCAATTACGTTTACCTATAACATTTCAAAAGGTATAAATTCAGAAAGCTTGTCTTAGTAGTAATATATGCATCTGATATATAATGAAATCATGTGGTCTTATTAAGAAACGAGCGAAGTGAGTTTACACAATAGTTACTCTTGTTTTAAGTAAATAAGTAAACACTTTATTGTACGAGAAAAAAGAAATGTTGATAGCATCAGATAGAACATAATTGTGTAGTACAAAGGCGAACTTTGTAAGGCCTTAATGAGTAATAATGTACAGTTGTATACAATACTTTTTCTAAGGCAGTGATATTCCATAATTTAAAATTTATCAAAAAAGACTGTGTCGTAAAGTTGGGTAAAAATCCTTAACGACATCGGACGACAGATAGATTATAGTTATATACAATATTCGTAAAATAATACCCTCTCAATACGCCATTTAGCTGAAAGGTTAAAATGCTGGAGTAGAAAAATAGTAGTTGATGTGACTGCTACATAATGAAAGGCATTAAAATATATGTCGATTTATGAAACAAATGTTTCATAAAAGGATCACGCTCGTATTTTAATGCTTAATTATGTACAGTTACATACACTGCGTTATCTACATCAATATCATAATAAGCTTCAACAAAACAAAGCAATTTTATACCTACAAACTAATAAAAGACACACTAAACGTAAAATAAAAACTTATTCGCGCGTCTCAGGCATCCGTTGTTTTCTTTTAATTCAGAGACAAACAAGAGTTAGGGGCCGACTGCCATATCCTTCGATATCAAGTAAGATTCTAGATTTGTCAAAATTAATTGCAACTGACACTTCATTTCGAATAAAACGTCATCTCGACTGATATTAGAATAAAGGTCAAATCAAATTTATTTTTTTCTCAGAGATGTTCCAAATTTGAATGTAATTAAAGTATTGGTTATCGATACATTATAGTGTACTCGTATACTACGATGTACCCACGGATACATCTTTGTTAATATAGGACTACTCGAAATGGGCCGTTAGCTTATCGTGCCTGAATATATTATAGGGAGGTTATGATATAGATGTAGATAAAATAATATTATGATACTTTAACCTCCGTCGTCCCAAGTTCATAATACTAGTACAAATTACAACCAGAGAAATTTAATCAATGGAACTGAGTGGCTTTTGTTTTGAGTTGCCATTGAATCAAAATTTACTGCCAATTTTTCTTGTTTGGTTGGTTGCTGTTAAATAATGGAGCTTTTTATATCGAGATATTTTTTTTTCGTCGCTGGCAAACAAGCATACGGCCCGTTTGGTGGTAAGCAGTCTCCGTAGCCTATGAACACCTGCAACTCAAGAGGTGTTGCCGACCTTAACACTCCGCACCCTCGTTGAGCTCTGGCAACCTTACTCACCGGCAGGAACACAACGCTATGCGTAGAGTCTAGTGTTTCGATGCAATGATTAATTATGTTAACCAAAAATATAAGTTTAATATTTTTGTAAAAAATACTCGAAATTGATAGATCCTAATGTTTTTGTGAGAACAAACATATATCCTAAACAAATATAGAGTGAGACCAAGATAAGTTAGCAGCGATTTTGATATCCCAGGCGGTGCAAGTAAACATCATAATTTATAGAAGTTTCATGTTAAAATAACACATGCACCGTTTATTTGGTATTTATTATGTTATTTCTAATCACGACCGTTTTCGATAGAAAAAGGAAAATAAAGTGTTTCAAGATTTTTTCCAATTCTATTACTATTTTCTATGAGGGTGACGGAATGGACAGACCAAAACACGTATACTTACATATAAATTTTGAGACAATTTTTCACATATTAGTATTGAAACTGCTTGTGCACCCCAAAGGTGCAAACAAAACAATTTTCATATCAAAAATGTGTATTTTTTAAGGGCCCCTGTCTTTTAGTTAATATAGAAAATAAAAGGTAGAAACCTATAAGTAAGAGTTCCTCTGTACCTATCAATTTTGTATATTTTCAATGTACCTTTGCCAGTATTTAATCCCCGCATAGTGCCACTCACCACCCTTAAATTATACTAATTATATTATTATCTACTGAATACAAGATGAGAGGTCAAGGTCGGTAAAAAAAATAGAGGGACCATCAGAAAAAAAACTATCATAATATTTTATAATACCTCTGTGCATAGTACTCGAAGAATGCCACCAAGATCTCAATAGATCTCGTCATCGCTGCCCACATTTCGTGCGGTTTGCATTTTGACCCCGAAAGAGAGGGCAGTCTACTAGGGCCGTCGGACATTTAAAAAAAATCACATTTCCAATCAACACGTGTTACTACGTAGCGTACTACAACGCAAAACCACCAAATTTAAAAAATAAAAACCACACAAAACACTGGCCACTATAATGTACACTTTTGAAAACACTGAGTTCTTTATTTAAATTGAAATCGCCGCTCAATTTTTTTTTCTATAGGGACGCGACACGCGAGTGTAGGACCAAGGTCTCAACTGAAAACTTACGGTACGCGCATGCTCAAAAACATTGTACGCAAACTCGGCCATCCTGCTACGACCCCCGTCCTCGCCCGCGCCATATTGAATTTTCTAACAAATACGGATTTTCTAGTATCATTTAAAGGGTCAAGCGAAAATGGTTACGTTTAAAGTATGTAAGCTGTACTTGTACAGGTATCTAAGAATCCACAGTTGGTTTTTCGCACATTGGCTTTTTGTTTTTATTACAATCGATGAGAGTGGTTTCGTTGTGTTAACAAAGTGATTGTTTCCTCATGTCTGGAGGAAGTATTTGCTATTTAATTCGTTTTGTGGCTTTGTTTACGGAGTTATTAAATGTGAACAATGAAATTTCTGGCGGTCAAAAGGATATATACAAGGTTTTTCATTATGGTGTAATTTTGTCTGTCGGAGGGGTGAATATGTAGGTCATAATGAACAATCCCACAATTTGCGAAAAAGAAATCTGCTATACTATAGAAAACACTGTCAAATGATTCGCTGAAATGTACGAGATAGCCGTTTTTTTGCATTTTCGGGATTTCTCCCATGGTAAAAGTTGTTCAGTATGACCTACATATATACCCCTCAAAGTATGATCAGACATATCCAAAACACTCTAATAACACTATAGATTGAAACTACATACTTAAAGGTAAACAGATGGAAAATATCACAGCTTGTTAATAATAGATAAACTTTGGTAATCAATCTTAATTAAATTAGCTATCACTAACAAGTTTAGTTACTTCGTCTGCGTGAAATTATGATGATAATTATGGAGTAAAACTACTCTATGTCCTATATCCTTTTCCGGGACTGAAACGGATGTAGTACCTATACCAAATTTTATCTATATCGGTTACTGGCTTAACTGCGAAGGACGGACAGGCAAACAGAGTTCCTATCGCATTTGTAATATTATATTGGTAGGTATACTATGTATTAATGGGTATCCGTTTAAAGGCATATTGGCAGGCATAAAATGAGGCAGTTAGTAACCTGAAAGCATTGAATAAATAAATAAAATAAAAAAATCTTTATTGCCACACAACAAAATTTACAATTTCTGTGAAAATAGCTAAAAAATACAAAATAACTTAAACTAATTAACTTAAATTAACACAATAATTACAACTTAAATCTATAATGTGGCAAAGGGTGCCAATCTCAGCATGTGCAGTGCTAGAGGGCTCTGCGCTGATTTTCAGACTGGTCCCGGGAGAGATTGGGGTCGGTCACTACTAGCATAATGTACCTTTCTTAGGTACAGCTCTATATTGACATCTTTGTGTATTTGTGTGTTCCTGTACTATAGTTTATTAATGTACGTGTATGAGTATGTGGGGCTGGTATGTAGAAATAGTGTAGGTAAGAATGTACTTTGTAATGTGTGTATTATGTTTTGTCTACATACATACATACAGATAAAAGAAAAAAAGAAGAATACATTAAATAAATATAAAAATAATAAAATGAAAATAATTTATCAAAACCAAAAAAAATAATAAATATATATATAAATATAATATTTGGAGCTACAACATATTTTGTATATTTAATAGATGTGTACGGACTAAACGCTTATATTTTAAGAACGTTAAAGGTTCTCGCAAGGGGGGAGGTAGGTCATTCCAGACTTGCATTGGTGGCGGAGCTGGGATGGTTCGAGTGGCGCTACCTCGATTTCACGTAAATATTAAAAACTAAATTAATAAATTCTAAAAATAATGTGAAAATAAACTTATAAGGTCCTTCTAAATTTTGCCCTCTAGGCAAGATGCCTATCATGCAGGCGGCATTCCCGCGCTGGATGGCAATGACCAATATTTGCGAGAGAAAGCCGCCCGCGTGAGGGTGACCTGTGGCCTTCCTTAGGCGTTTGCCGAGCGCCTTGTGGAGCCCCCGTGCCCCCATATGTAATTGTGTAACTGACTATACTGAAATATCGTGAACTCAAAACACAAATGGAAATAAATAAAAATAAAAATAGTTATAAAGTACACAACTAGATGCACGATGCAATAAGGGCTTTATTTAAAATGGGCTTACGCAAAATCGGCGTTTTTTTATTGGATTTTGAATCGATTTAACCAAGGGCAAATGCCATAAATAACATGAAATAATAACACGGTAATATAATATGGGCTCGATTGGAAAAAAAAACAAACATCCCTAATCAACGGGGGGGGGGGGGGGGGGGGGGTTTAGGGTCGGCAACGCGCATGTAACTGGAGTTGCAGGCGTACATAGGCTACGGAGACTGCTTACCATCAGGCGGGCCGTATGTTTGTTTGCCACCGACGTAGTATAAAAAAAAAAAAAAATTTCATGTTGTACCCAGCATACCATAGCAATATTTCTTAGTTTAAACTTTTTTGTACAAATATATACAATATTAAAAAAATCGCAGATAATTTGTGCGGTCCATATTAAATAGTTAAAGGGCTCACTGATTACCAGTTCGCCGGACGATATCGGCCTGTCATTTATTCGCAAAAGCTGACAATCGCGAATAACTGACAGGCCGCTATCGTCCGGCGAACTGGTACTAGTAATCAGTGGGTCCCTCTAGTATCAACTTACAATATATGTAACGTTACAGTTCAATAAATTATATAAATGAAATTAGGTAACTTACTCGTACACACTTTAGATTATTGTGACCGATCTACCGAACTGCATGTTTTTGAACACGAACAAATGGCGAACTTAATTCCAAAAGGTATCTACCATAATTAAATGCAAAAATACCACAAGTATAAATTTTATTATAAAATAGCTGGTAGAAGTAGATACATATCTCTATTAATATAAAAATTGTATTGTAGTTAGTTCAAATTATTTTTAGGTTAACGTTTTTTCTTACGTCTAATTTGTTATAATAATATAAGTGTGTTTTCAATTTCAATTTTAATAATGTAGAGTAGCAAAAATATTTTTGGTATGTTTTTTAGTATGTATACATTTTTTTGTGTTCCTTTTCTATGTCTGTTTTTTTCTGTTTCGTTGACGTATGTGCCGCCACTAATGATGCTAGTGAGAGAATTTTAAGTCAGGTCCCACTGAAAACTAGCGCCACGGATTGCCGCGGCATTATGCTGAGTGGGGATCCTATTTTAGTGTCCAATGATTTTTCTCTGTATGTCCTTCTTTTTCCAAATGTATAATATAATAATTATAGGTAATGTCTTCTTTCTTTCCACATTTAAACAACTGTTTTTCTTCTCCTTTATATCTTCTTATTAAGCTGTGCCAATAAAGATTATTCTATCTATCTATCTAGTGATATTGCCGAGGCATCTGCCAAGCAAGAAAATTTAAAATCCGCACAACGGCCATATCTTCTGTCGCATGTTTCTCGCGGCGCGGCATATCGTTTATTCCCTTAGAAGTTCCCGCCTTTACAACCTCTTAAGGTGTTTACCTACATAGTAAAAGTTCACTCGAATGTAACAGCACAATGTCGCATCATCCATACAATGTAGTTACCCCACTAAAACCCCCGAGTGAAATATAACATATTTCCGACGTAAGTGCGAGAACTCCACACATTTTCCCGGCTTATTCGCAACTCTCTACAAAATGCAGCGAGTTTTACAAGGGGATTGCCTCGCTTGCTTTGATACCGTACACTTTCAGATTACTGGATGTACACCTATTTTATACTAGCCCTTATATCTTGTTTTTATTTTTAGATCTCACGATGGATAGAGTATAGAAGATGGTCCTTCTAGCCGGATTCTATCCTCCGCAAAACTAGATCTACAAGCTAGTATAAGCGAGCCACCGCTCGTGCCGCCCGGTTCTGAGCAGCACGATTAAAATGTACCTATTATGTGACTTAACCCATTTGAAATCTTGAATAACCTATGAATATGTATCTTTTGTTATTGTTTTTAATTTCTTAATGTAGTTGAATTATAAATTTGATGACATTATTATTTCATAGTTATGTGTATTTAAATAATTTAATGACATGTTAATCTAAAATTATTATCATTTTGTTAATTAATAATTGTTATGTAAATGACAGTGTATACTGTATGCTTATTACCAATAAATATTCTATCTATCTATTTTGCACGACAGCTCGCCACGCCGCCTGCCTCTTGCTTCCAGTTCGCGGCCTACTTATAAGGGGATTGCCTCGCTTGCTTTAAAATATTGTACACATTCAGATTACCTATTTTATACTAGCTCAGATCTTGTTTTGAGATCTCACAGTGGATAGGGTTCGGCTAGATGGTCCATCTATAGTATTTTTCACATTGCTTTAGCTTCAAACTTCACAGTTGGTTTGCCTCGCTTGCTTTGGTACCTTATACTTCCAGATTACTGGGAGATTACTGGGTACCTATTTTATGCTAGCTCGTAAATCTAGCGTTCAGATCTAACGGTGAATATGGTCCGGCTGGAAGGACCATTTTCTGAGTTTTGGTTGTCACCTGACGTTATATAATTTTATTATTCATTAGATTAATAGTTATTTACAAAACAATAGCGAAAAAGTAGTAAATTCGCACGTGTATCGTACAACGTTTTACATTACATATGCCCCTTTAAATTTTCGACATAGGCACGGAAAGTGCTCATTCCCGTACTAGTGCGGCTAAGTAGCACCATAATTATTTAAAAGAAGATTACCTATTATTTTCCTCGACATCCTACTCATATGTATGTATTAATATGCCTAAATGATTTATATATAAGTCCCTATGTTTAATAATGTATATATCGAATGTCTAACTTTGACACGGCCTAAAATCTAGTTTATTTTACGAAACACAACTGACAATATTTTATTTGGCCTTCGGCATGTTTAAGAATGTATTTTTCTGGCTCGGAGAATTTTTGTAAACAGATGTTGAAAGTTGTCGAATGTCACAGATGTAAACAAGAATAAAAGATTTCTCAATCATAAAACGCAAAATAAAAATATTTTGACTACAATAAATCATTTTCATCAATAAAAGAACGAAAGACGCGTAGAATTCCAATAAACAATGTTTTGAAATAAGACATTGACATGACCGATATTGATATTTAATTTAACTTTGTACGCATTATTGCCATGTAAGCTGCTTGTAGCGACTATCTCAGGGCCAAATAGAATATTTTCAAGCGTTATAAAGTGTTGGGTGAGGATCGTACAGTCTTCCAAATTGTTGAAGACTGTCTGGACGTCCTAGGTACCGCTGGAGAGACGAAGCGTAAAAAGACCTTAGCGAACTCCGCGCCGTCGACTGGACGGAAACGGTTTTGAACAGAGAAGCATGGCGGCCACAGCAGTAAGTAAGTAAGTAAGTTATAAAGTGTTTTATGATTCGTTGTAATTGTGAGATTGATAAAGAGTATAAGTATGTCAGGAATCTCCATCAATCGGTGAGGGCTATGGGAGATCGGGACCGATGGAGACAAATCAATAGAGCTGCAAAACCAAGTGGTCACAATCCTCAGTAATAGAGATCGACAAGGAAGAAGACGAGAAAGAATATTAGGTATCGCGCCTGCATATTTCCGCCACGACAGACGTTGTGGTGGAATATGTTCGCAAGAAGACCCGTTACGAGCTGGAAGTATTCCAGCTGCAAGTGCACTTCAGCTCGTTCGTGGTCCGCGTGCCGCTGCCGCTGTGGGGTACCATCGCGAGCGCGGACTTCTGGCCGAAGGGTGTGATATTTCGGGTAACTGTGCCGCCAACGTGAATTTTATTTAACATTTAAGATTGTTAGTTTGTAAGGTAAAAAATATTGTACGAGAGTATAGACTCTACGTTTTTGTTTTGAGTTCGTAGATTGACGAATCCAGCAACATAAAAACTATTTTGATCTATTCAAAAGGTACTTAAATACAAAATCCAGTACGTAGCGGCCCTTTTTTTAAATATCTATCGCTAAACTTAAATAATCACAATTATTTTCCAGTGGCGCTAGTGAGCACGTTGATGGGCTCTTAAATCTTCTCGGGTCAGAGGTATAGGGTTAGAGCCGGTGTAGCTTTATTTGACGTTCATAAGCGCATTGTAATATGCCTACTTGAATAAAAAACTATCTTTATCTTTATCAATTAAAAAAAAGAAAAACATTTTTTCACAATCCATAACTCTCGCGGGAACAATTTAGGCCTTTGTCCTTCAGTACACCTGCATGAAATAAGACCTTTTTCGAGCAAATGTGATTAAAAAAAAATGCAAGCGCCTATCCGCAGTCGGGTTTTTAATTTCGTTAATTCCACTTCTCATCAATTGTTCCACTTCCGCAAACGTTCGAAACAACAGGGCGTGTTCCTAATTACTCCATATCGTGTTTCCGAACGGCTGAATATTTAATATCTTTAAGTGTTTTGGCTATGCCACAGCATATATAGCTGAAGAGAATCTACTCAGATCAAAGTTAACATCAATATAACGGCTTCCTGGCCTCGTCGGCAGTTAAAAGTAGATTGTTAACCAAGGGGTGAAAGGCACTTATTTCTGCCGAAGTAGTCCGAGGCTGAAATGATGCCTTTCACCCGAGTTACATACTCTACTTTTCATTTCGAATACGAGGAAACTAAACTGCACTTGTTTAAAAAAACAAGCTTTCATAGTATTTCTTGAGGGTACTTTATATTAACAGTTTAGGTAAAAATATCGTTATTTATGGAAAGGGGAGTTAAATTATCAGAATGGATATTGTATAGCAAAACCATTTAAAACGAAATTCAAAGTGCTTATCGTAAAAAAAAAATCGTACTTGGGAAGTAAAATGCTCTAGTGCAGTATTACTTTATGCACACCCCATAGTACAACAATAACTCTCTTTCAGGGCATAAGAAATGAAAAAAAAATAATTAAAGTGCCTCGTAAGACTTAGGTATTATTATTTTTCGTCACTACCTCCCCAAGCCGGGAGTGGGTAATTTGCGTGCCTGCTGCATTGCCTTCGAACTTCATCAAATATATCTAAGTTTCCGAGTAAAATGGCTGTGACCTAACGGAAAGGCGGACGGACGGAAAGACAGACGGACGAAAAGAAGGACATGACGAAACTATAGTTTCATTGTAGCAATTTTGGCTACAGGAGCCTAAAAATAGCTTCTAATTTTGCATCCTTCTTCCTCACATCAAAATTGGCAATCATTGAATGTAGCATGTGACGCGCTTAAGACATTATGCTTAGGTACACTTTTGTTTCCTATAGGGTGATTGAAAACAGATATTTAATTTTATTTATTTATTTATAAGTATAGAGTACTCCATACATCAGTTTTCTAACCAAAACGCTTATTTTCGTAGTCGACGTCCAGCATAGAGTAGCGGAATGATTAGTACTGCTACTCGACAATAGATGTCGCTACGAACTGAAAGTCTAATGCTCAACAATTTTTAGCTAATATTATGACCGGATTAACCGGAAATCTATTTTAACTATTTCTACTAGTAATATTAGTTGTAAATTGTTGAGCAATACACTTTTCATCAATCTCGACTCTCGTGACATCTATTGACAAGTAGCGGTACTAATAAATCCTTTACTTGACGCTAAATGTCGACTGCGAAAATGCTTTTTGAAGAAAACTGATGTAGGGAGTGAGCACTCTGTGCTTACTTATTTATCTATGTTGTGAGTAAACTTTTTGTTATTTTTATTCTGTGACAACATACCTCGAAGTTGTTTACGTTTATAGCAGTATATTCTTACACGATAAAATGTACCTACTGGATGGATAAACTAGTGCGCTTGCGCCTAAAACCTTGTCAAACCACTCTCGTTCAGTATTAAATCAGCAATAGCAATACACGGTCGTGTTACTTCCAGACATCTCACATACGCATAAATATACATAATGGATATATACAGATGATTACTATAACTAGCTTATATCTAAAATAGACCCTTGAGGCATTGTACCAAGGATGCTGGCGGCATTTCCTCGTTGTATCGCAATACTGATACGTTGTGCGAGGAAGCCGCCAGCCGTCACCAGTTACGTCAACCAGACGTTTCGCGATTTCTCCAAAAAACTTGTGCGCGCTGGGACCCCATGGACCTAGAGTTTCAACGCCAAAAGGTACAAAATGGTACTCTCTACCGAGGCTCTTATATTTATTACGTTTCAAAATTTCGGCGCTTTCCCGCATAAATTGTAATAATAATGTCATGTAGAGAGGAAACGAACAACGTCAAATCAATATGTTTTTCACCACATCATCTCATTAAGGTTCTGTTTATTCTTAAAAAGTAATGAAAATGAATAAAATGCAACGTTATTCACGAGAGTGATAAACTGCTGGCTGGTGAAGTTGGCTTTTTGATGATTTGGATAAATACTTTACAGTACATATGGTGCTACTTTAGCGCACTAGTGCGCAAATAAGCATATTACGTTACTGTGTCAAACATTTAAAGGGCCATATGTACTGTAAAACGTTGTACGATACATGTGCGAATAGATAATTCGCAACTCGTGTCGATTTAAAACACTCCCTTCGGTCGTGTTTTAATTTATAGCCACTCGTTTCGAATTTCCTATTTTTCGCACTTGTATCGTAATGTACTGTTTTAGAATGAATTTGATACTATTTATTTTTGCCATGATGGTGTTATAAAAGGTTTTGTGTTCCACTCGGTGGCAAAGTTTGTTTAACCCTCGTGTTCGTCTCGGAAAACCCTCGCCACGCTCAAGATTCCACTTTTCGAAGTGTAGCGCGTCGACGCCTGTAGTTCTATTTAGAAATCTTTCGCTTGCTCGGGCGTCAATATTAGCGCTAGGCGTTAAACAACCAACAACTTTGACTGAGCGAAACGGCTCCATTTCGGCTTGAACAAAAATGATTTCATGTCTGTCCAGCTGTCCAAGGCGTAGCCACACATTCAAATCATTTACGCTCTTCGCTTGCTCGGGTGTCAATATAAGCACCAGTCGTTAAACAACAGCATTGACAGAGCGAAACGACTCCATTTCAACTTGGACAATAATTATTTCGTATCTGTCCAGCTGTCCAGGGTGCGTAGCCAACATTCCAATCGTTTACGCACCGTAGCGAACGAAACACAACTGTCACTGCTGCACTAATATGGAAGATTGATCTATCACAGAGTGATTCTATCATATTAGTGCATCCGTCATCTCTCTTGATCTCTTGGCGGAGTACAATAGCGCAAATACTTGAAATTAAGAATTTAAATATTTAATTTATTGTGAAATCGAATTTTAAATTATTGCATGAAATGATTTTATTTTTAATTAATTTATTTATTTAAACTTTATTGCACACATAAAGAAAAATGTACAAATGGCGAACTTAATGCCAAAAGGCATTCTCTACCAGTCAACCATTGGGTCAAACAGAGACATACAATACAATACAATACAAATATACTTTATTGCACACCTCAATACAGAAACAGTACAAATAATACAACACATAAAGAAGAGGTAAACAACAGGCTGTCTTATCGCTAAAAAGCGATCTCTTGCAGATCAGATGCAATAAAAGAAGTCTAGCACAGAATAAACACAAAACTAAACAATATAATTATCATATACAAATATAAATAAGAAAGATTTGTGTATGTTGGTGCAGGAAAAATAATAACAAATGATAAGAAAAAAATTAAACGTGAAGTCAAATAATATTAAAAATATATAAATAGTTAAATACTACTACTTATATAATGTATAAAAGATAGACTAATACATATAATTATGTACATATACATGATGGTGAACCTTATTTAAGTTCTTCTGACAGAAGATGCTTGCGAAGTAGTCGTTTGAAAACGGGTTTGCTTGGGGCTTGTCGAATAAAGAGAGGGAGGGAATTACAGAGACGGATTGCCTCAACGGCGAAAGAGTTAGACATAAAACCATTTACTTTGACTATTTTTAATAACTGAATGTATGGAATGTTATTTTTATCTTAAATTTACTTTTGTTTTTTATACACACCAATTACGGTAGATATATTATGACGAAATGTTTTAATAGGTATTAGGTAGTAAGTTATATATAGCAATATTGTATGCCCTAACAGGGTGACATGAATTGACTAACTATATCTGTAACATTTAATTTTGTAATTATGTTTTTGACCATGCAATAAATGAAATGAAATGAGATGACTACGCTACGGAGCGTTAATAATTGGCATGTTGGCTAAGCACCCAGCTATTTGTCTGTTTCTCTCTAATGTTAGGACACTAGTAATAAGTTTCTGAACTATTTTTTATAAACGATTCGCGTTTTAGAGATTCTTAAAGAAAGCTGTACTTTGACGTCTTTCAGCTGAAATAAAAATAATTAATTGCGTACTTAAATTTAAATAAAATTCCTCAAAATTGAATAAGTGGCCATTTTCTTTGCAGAAACGTAAATAAATTACAGCTATCTTGAAATTCTTACATTTTGTTAAGGCGATGGGTAGGGCAAGCTCTTTCCATACAAACTTTGTGCGCGTTTTTCTTCGTTTGTGTTTGCGCTACAGTTATTATTTTTGGTAAACCTGCTTATTTTTCTGTTAGCTAGGGCTTGATATATATTTTTTTTATTTTTTTTGGATTTTATTTTTTTTTTAATAAAGAAAAATTTCTACATCAAGTTCTGCGTATATCCAATTTATACAAGCAAAAAATGAAATTAAATGCTATAGTGCCCAAACTAACGAATAAAACTTGCACAAGGTTTGTATGGAGAATGCCTTGCCCTACCCTGAGCTAAATGATTAATATCTGATTTAAATGCTACGAGTATGAACAGTTAAAGGTCATTTAAGAGCACAGTAAGGCTACCACCAGTTTTACACTGACATATTCGCTAGCGTGTGCGTAACCTACTTTCTATGCATCTCGCTCGTACTCGCATATTAGTAGTGCGTTCGAGATGTATAGAAAGCAAGTTACGAGTTACTTACCACGACTTAGCAGTGTCCGTTTGACTATTACACACCTGCGTAATAGATGTGTCATACACATACATTACAAACAAACAAAACAAATACAAGTGTCTCTATTTGACTAGGTTGAGTCCGCCATTTGTACATTTGTCGGCCCGATTCGAAGAACGAGAATCGATAACGATAAGTTCTAGTTTAGATAAGTTCTCATTCAGATATCGCTTGTATGTCGTATAATTGACAGAAGCAGCTCGATTTAGGCAACCAATGTCACTTTGACGTCAGAAATATCGTAGATAGATCTTATGAAAAGGGACCTTACTGTCGATGGCGCTTACGCCGCACTGCGCCGCGCAGCGTTGTATTTGTATCGGAGCATCGTTGACGGCGGAAGCGCCATCGACAATAAGGTCCCTTTTCATAGATAACGTCACAAATAGATCTTACTGGGATCACAGCAGAATCAAAATAAACGTCAATTCTGACATGCCGTTTAGTTATCGATCTTTTGAACATCTTTCGAAAATCTTAACCGTGTCTTCGAATCGGCCATGTCTTTTTTTGTGCAATGAGGTTTAAATATATAAATAAGTTATAAAAATGTAGTAAAACAGGTCATTCACGCAGGGTCGAAATTATTTTCGTTATCTCGTTTTTTGTCTCCAAAATATGTGACGGAGTAGAAATTTTTGTATGGGGTGAAATTTAGACTTGCGACGAGACGAGAATTGCGACTTGTAGAGGAAAACATCCGAACATACAAAAGCAGTTTGCTCGAGTCAAAACTCAGACCTTCGTTGAGTCAGACTGAGAGAAGATGAAAACTTAGAAATATCTCAAAAACAAGAAGTAAATAATAATGACAAAGATCCTACAAATGATAAAAAAGAAGACATTTTTACCGATTTAGTATTAAATAATGAAACTCAAGGTGAAACAGAATACAAAATAAACTTTAATGAACATGTAAAGGAAGAAGATTTTGAAATTAATATAGATCATTTGAACGGAGAAGAAAAAGTTGAAATAAATACATTAATTAATAAATACAAGTCAGGTTTTGCAAAACATAAGTACGATATTGGCATAGTTAATTAATATGAAGCAAGGATAGATTTATTAGTTGAAAAATACTGTAGTAAGAGTCCCTATAGGTGCACTGAAGAAGATAAAAAAGAGATCGAACAACAGATAGCAATACTATTAGACGCTTCTATTAATAATATATTTTCAAAGTTGGTGAGATAAAAGGTAAAATAAAACCTGCGCGATGGCTATTTCTACTGTCACATGTTTCGCGCGGGGCGCCATATCCTGCATAAAGGTTATCCTCTATTTTATAACAGAATGGACCCGGGTATGTCCTTAAACTACGTCCAAAAGAGAGGTATGGGCATTGGGAATGTCATCTCGCTTTGTGTGGTAGGGCACAGCACAGCGGATGTCATTCCAGATCTAGAGCAGAGCCCAACTGGGGAAGTACCTCCACCTTACAGAAAACCGCAGCCAAATAACACTAGACCCTACTCATAGTGTTGTGTTCCTGCCGGTGAGTAAGGTTGCAAGAGCTCAACGAGGGGGGGGATGTTAGGGTAGGCAACGCGCATGTAACTCCTCTGGAGTTGCAGGCGTACATAGGCTACGGAAACTGCTTACCATCAGGCGGGACGTAGTATAAAAAAAGACAATAAAATAGCTTAACGTACAATGTGAACGGATAAACGGATGATTTTTGATTTAATTCATTGTATGATCTAAACATGAAAATGATTAATGCAGCCCATTGGATAGACCTACTTCCAGTCTGTATGGATCTATCTTGTATGTAACTAAACTGAACTATAACACAACATGGAAAAAGTGATGGCGTTGGTCGTTGTATAGTAATAGTGAACCCTGTCGATATAAAAACTACACATATCTCAGTTGTAGGTTTTTATTTCTTCGCACCTATTTAATGAGGCTTTCTTGACACAAGTGATATCATGACTCATGAGTAGTGAAGAAAGCCGGCGTTCAAAGTACACACATGCTCTTGTTCTTTTAACAATAAATTTGTGTACAGAAATTACACTTCCTACAAAACCGAAGTTTGACAGCGATTCAGGGACGAATCATGTTGTCCCTTTCTAATGTCACTTTCGGCTATTTATGATTTAGGGTTGTCAAGTTAGTGCGCTGCCGACAGCAAGCAACGCCACAGATTATATAATAGTCTGTCAAGCTATTTATTTCAGTAGCAAAAAAAAGATGGATTTAAAAAAAATTGGCGTGAAGGCTTATTGTACCGTAAGTTGAACAAACACAATATGTTTCAAATTGGAAAGAAACAAGACGCGACATGCAGGTTCTGCCAGGAGTCCCAAGAGACTGCAATGAACATTCTCTGTTCCTGTTAGGGAATGCAAACCGGTTTTAACCGAAACCGAAAAAACCGGTTAAAACCGGTTTTTTGACGGAAACCCAAAACCGGGTTTTTAGAATTTGAAAAAACCGGTTTCGGTTTTAATCGGTTTTTTTTATTTAACTAAGTTGCATGTTTTATTCATTATAAGGGTGTAAATCGGTCCTAAACCGGTTGAATCGACATCAAATCAAATAATGTGGTGTTGTGTTAGTTTGATCAACAAACCAAAAAAATAATTTTATATAATTGGTTTGTTCCTATTCCTAGTTACAAATAACATTAAGTCATTTGACAATTCCCATACAATACAATATAATAGTCAGATATTCTGTCTTTAATTTCGTGATAAAATCGTGTATATACGAGGGCTGCTATTTATATATCCGGAAACCGGGATTACAATCTTCTTAAATAGTATATTTGACCTCCATGGTAAAATTTGAACTTGTTTAAGTATTGGCTGGTATATTTTTTCTTTCTTATTAACGCTAGTGTTTTGTTTTTGACGGGTTTTAAATGTCATCTCGCTGCAAGAATGGAACTCACTCGTGAAAATATTCGTGCTATGATTTATTATGATTCTCGGCGTGGTTTAACGCAACAACAGTGCATAGATCAACTAACTTCAACTTTTGGTGATGAAGCTCCATCTAAAACTACTGTGTATCACTGGTTTAGTGAGTTCAATCGTGGACGTAGTATGCTTACGGACGAAGTTAAGGCAGGTCGCCCGAAATCGGTCGTTGTACCACAAAATATTGAGGCTGTGCGAAAACTTATAATGGACGACCGACATGTTACGTACCGCGAGATAGAGTCGACTCTGGGTATTTCTATGACTAGCATTAATAGCATATTACATGATCATTTAGCTGTAAAAAAATTTTGTTCTCGTTGGATACCGCACAACTTAACTAAAGAGCAAAAAGATGCTCGCGTTGAATGGTGCAATAAAATGTAAAAAAAATATAACCGTGGTGACTCAAAGGCCGTTTATAACATCTATACAGGTGACGAATCCTGGATCTGCATGCGATCCCGAAACGAAGCAACAATCAACGGTATGGGTGTTTCAAAATGAGCCGAACCCTACGAAAGTTACTCGTGCAAAAAGTACATTGAAACAAATGGTGGCCTGCTTCTTCGGTATTAATGGCCATGTAGCTACACTGCCACTAGAAAACCGTAAAACGGTTAATTCAGATTGGTACACGACCATTTGCTTACCGGAAGTATTTGAACAAATTCGTAAAACTAACCAGCGACGAAGAATCATTCTTCATCATGACAATGCCAGCTGTCATACGTCACGCGAAACAACTTTATTTTTGGAAGGTCAAAATGTGGAATTAACGGGTCATCCGCCGTACAGCCTTGACTTACCACCCAATGATTTTTATTTATTTCCCAATATAAAAAATAAATTACGCGGTCAACGATTTTCGACCGCTGAAGATGCTGTCGACGCATTCAAACAACACGTTATGGAGATACCTCAGGCGGAGTGGTAGAAGTGCTTCAAAAATTGGTTCACACGAATGCAAAAGTGCATAGATCATCAAGGGGAATACTTTGAAAAACAATAAAACCATTTTCAGCCGTGTACGTTTGTTTTTTTGTTTCCGGATATATAAGTAGCAACCCTCGTACTATACTAGCATTCGTTTTTACACGTGAAGCAATCTTTTCTTTATTCCATGGCGATGAATTTAAGAATTGTTGATTCTAAAAACCGAAACCGGTTTTAACCGGTTTCGGTTTTTTTTGTGGTAAAACCGAAGAAAAAACCGGTTTTGAAAAACCTCCGGTTTTTGCATTCCCTATCCTGTGGACCACTAATGTCAAAAAGAAGTACCTACTTAGGGCGGCATGTATTGTAACCCTATGAGGTACAGAACATTACGGCCCAAAGAATCTGAAACTTCCTGGATTCCACGGGCATTAGTAATGAATTTTAAGAGCCGTCACAATAGATCACTGTTTGGTCGACGTGGCACCCAAGGGCCCGCAACACCCCAATACTTGCTTATCGTAACGTAGAAAATTTGAATTTCGCGCCATTTTCTACTGACTAAGTTGTTTGACTGACTATAATATGCACTTAAGTCATTGTATTATCTTATCTGTGGCTGTGAAGCAAAGGAACGTCAAGTTTTGCCAATCCTAATAATTGCTCGCAGCAACGCTGAGCCGAACGGACCCGAGAGTGCCCGAAAGGTCCAGTGTCATCCCACTGGTACTGTTTAGAACATCTGGTTTACTGTTGCTACTGCTACAATAGAAAGTACTTCTAACTAGTTAGATATTATCAAAATTATTCTGCTTTTGTAGTTGCCCAATGCATCTATAGGTAATCTACCTATTGTATACCCAAATCCAAAGTGTGCCATGTCGACCAAGCAGTGATCTATTGTAACAGCCGGCCGTACTTGCTACTTACTACCTAGATAAAACATAATCGGACAGACAGACGGACATGACGAATCTATAAGGGTTCCGTTTTTTGCCATTTGGCTACGGAACCCTAAAAATGGTCCTGTCACTTTATTCAGTAATTGAATTACAACTCCTATGGTAATTGCAATAAGATTCAAAATGAACAAATGAGAAAATAATTTGCGATCTCTTGTGTGGTCCCTCTACGGCTACTGAGTGCCGGCGAGTCGAACGCTAGCGAACCAGTCTAAAATGTGTCCTCGAGATGCGTAACAATGGCGCGTTATCGGAGAGCGCACGTACACTGGTTTTTTAAGAGTTGGACTAGCCCGCGATCAGGTGCCAATTAGAATTATACGACCCTTGTTTGCAAGTAGTGACACGTGTGGTTTTACTTAACAATAGAAAAACGATTAGCCGTTCGGGGCCAGCTACAAATCCGACGACTATACTGAGTATACTATCGAACGACAATGATAAAATTTACATAGGTGTAGAGATATGTTCTCGGTTATTAAGTTGATAAAGGGAGGCAATAAGCAGTGTGTGTTGCTAATTATCTTCCATTATCAACATAATAACCGAAAAATATATCTCTACACCTGTACAAATTTTATTATTGTCGCGCCATATGGCCAATGTTCAATATGTAAGTAGGTTCGTCACGTACCGAATAGTTTGGATATTAGGATAATTGTTCCCCTTTCGTGCAAATACAGGTACTTAAGGTGACGCATCGTTAAGGCCGTCCCCTATCTGAATGACCTCGCGTGATCCAACTCCCTCGACCCCCCTTCCTCGTTCTTCCCCTTTACAACTTGAATTTGCACAAGCAAGCAAATTATTGCGTCCGTTGGACACAACACTCACTCAGTTTTAACTTTAATGAACAGTGTCCTATCACTCAACACTCTCAAAAATCAAAATCGCGTCTCGTCACACAGATTACCCGTCTGACGGTCAAGTGGCGACTACCCCTCGTCGCCCGCGCAGACACCCGCGCGCCTGGGCGCCACACGTATAGTATCAAATTCTTAAAAACCATTTATATAATAAAAAAAATCGGTAGACGTAATTGAAGTGTACATTATTTTTCACTATTGGTTACAGTTTCGTGTCTAAGCGTTGCATTATTTATAAAAGAATTTATACGGATTTTAACCCGAGAAAAGGGTTCACGGAAAAAATATTTACTTTGATACGTTGTTTTTTGAAATATCAGTAGACATTATTAAAGAACAACTACCAAGCCAAAATATTGTGTACATATCTTCATTGTTTATACAACGTTCAAGCATGCTATAGCGACGTAAAAACAGCGAATTTGGCCTGGTAGCCCCTTTTTAAACAATAAAATCTAAAAATGCGGCGCTGAATTGCTTGCTTCTCGAAACCCGCGCTACTTACTTCACGCGTACCCGGTACTTCACGCGTAGTAAATTTGTTGCGTTAGCTTATTCTATAAGGTCGTGTGCGGCAAAACGGGTTTTACCGTTAAAATGAAAAGAAAACAAAAAGTAATCGAAAAATCACAACTATAGTATTGAAGTGTGTGTTTAGACTAATCTACATGGAAGATTTAGGGGCTTGAATCGGTCCTATTTGCCTATACAATGAAAATGTTTGTTTAAACAGAGGCATCTTTGATACGATATTCTCTGCTATAAAACTTAATCAATCGTATAAAAGCAACTACAGAAATGATGTCTATGTCATGCATAACCAGTTTATCAGACAATATTTTCCTGAGTTTTGTAATTACTAAGATAAACCAAGAATTCAAGATACCTGTCGCCAACATTTACAATGTGTCGTATTAAGAGCGGATTTAAAATGACTCTACGAGTATAATAGTACATTACGATACAAGTGCGAAAAATAGGAAATTCGAAACGAGTGGCGATAAATTAAAACACGACCGAAGGGAGTGTTTTAAATCGACACGAGTTGCGAATTACCTATTCGCACATGTATCGTACAACGTTTTACAGTACATATGGCCCTTTAAATGTTCGACACAGTAACATAATATGCTACTTCTCGCACTAGTGCTATAAAGTAGCCCCATATGTACTGTAAATGTATTAATTAGCATTTCTTTCCTATCACGGAACAATAGTGTTCCGGATATTTGGGAAACGTGCGCGGAGCAAAAGCCAACACGTATAATGAATTAGGGCATACATTTCAAGCATAAACGTCACAGACAATTTTCCAAAATCACCCGAGCCTTCAAAATCAAAATCAAAATCAAAATATTCAAAATCAAAATATTCTTTATTCAAATAGGCCTTAATAACAAAAAGAAAAAATGTCTTCAAAATATTACTTTTTTTTACATTTTATCTTTTTTTTTAAACGAGGTCGTTGAGTAGTTTTTTAATATTAAACGATAATACAAGATATCAGCTAAAAGTGACATCAAAACGCTAGTTAAAATATTTCACAAGTTACACGTGTCCAAAGAAGACCTTTAATGAAATTCGTCGTAGTATACGTGGTTACCGGCTCCACTATACGTGTACTAACACATTGTATGGCCAAATCGCCACTTGCGCTACGGTTCAAAATCTCTACTGGGTGAACCTACTTCACCTTAACATTGAACGATGATATATATATATATAACGATCTCGCACGTGTTCCGAACTCATTACCTGTTGAACTCTCGCCTTGTGAGAATGTCTACGTTTTGTAATTTGTTAGTTTTCTTCTGTCTTCACTTGCTTTATGCAAAATGCACAGTTTGTGCAGAGGTAAGGCAATATTATTCCTAATTTCAAATAATACTGTATACATATAATGAAAATTATAAGATGATCATTTTTCAATTTATTTACAAATGTGTTTTATACTTATAACCTGTGGTATTCAATACGGATTAATCCCATCTGTTTCCGCCTATTTGTTAAATATGCATTTATATTACCTACTTAATAAAAAAATATTCGATTGGGAGTATTTATAGTAATAGCAATATTTTTTACTGAGAAAATGTCCTCAATTTATTTTGGTTCGTTTGGTTAGGTGTTTAGGGTACCGTACCCAAAGGGTAACACTACTAAGACTCCACTGTAACACGAATTTTCACAGATCATGTATTTGTGTTGCCAGCCGTTTATTCTAAGTTGAATGTAAGAACTTCGCTTCGCTTAGCTTCGCCTGTTCGATAAAGTACCTACCCACTATTAAACATTCAAATCTTTTTGTGGTAAGTATCTAACTAAAATAATTCGGTATTCCGTGGCTTGCCAATTCGGCACTATAGTGCGGTAGTTTACACAGCCGGCCGCCGGATTACGAGTTCACACGTTTTTAGATAATAAATTTAATTATATAGTAATTTAAAGTTTATTTTTTTTATTTGATACATGTTAGAAATATTCTAAAAATCATTTATGGATTTCTGATGAAAATTATGAAAGTAATGCATTAAAAACTAAAACGCACCGACATATATATACTTACAACTCGCTGATAAGAGTGGTAAGTTTCACAGGAAGGGACTCATATATTTTACAATATATATGGTGCTACTTTACCGCACTAGTGCGATAATTAGCACATTACGTAACTATGTCGGAAATTTAAAGGGCTATATGTACTGTAAAACGTTGTACGATACATGTGCATCCGATAGCATTACTTCCTGTTGTATCTAAAGTTCTTGAAAAGGTTATAAATAAACGTCTGAGACATTTCCTGCAAAATTTTAACCTTCTGTCCAGTAATCAATATGGCTTTCGAAATAATATCTCAGCTACAGATGCAATTAATCACGTTGTCGGACATATTGTCAATAAACTCGATTCCAGATCCAAATGCATAAGAGTATTTCTCGATATAGCCAAGGCCTTTGATACAGTCTCTATCCCAATTCTTCTTGATAAACTACATAACCTAGGCATAAGAGGAACTCCTCACCAAATTTTCACTGATTATCTTACTGATAGAACTCAAATTGTTAAAATAGGTGAATATAAAAGTGATGAGACGCTGGTAAAATTCGGGGTACCGCAGGGTGGTTCTTGAGCTTACCGTGGAACTTACTCAATTTGTGAAACAAGAAATGAAAAAGAATTAATAGCATTGTTTGCAGACGTTTCTGTTGATTACAAAATTAATTCCTATATTATTTTACAGACCGACCCCGTAGTGACTACGAAGCTAGGGGAACTACAGGGTGCTACCGATACGTTGTATGATGGATCCACATACTACAGTTTCAAGGGCATCCCGTATGCTCAGGCTCCGGTTGGGCAGCTGAGGTTCAGGGTATGTATTCTTTTTACAACGTTGTATCTATCCGTATCGATTTGTTTTTAATCTTTGAAACGCTTTTTTTCATAAGAAAAACGTCACTGACACGCTAAGGTCCTGGACGCAAGTGAGCTAATGTAAACCTTACTTGAAAATGTGAAGGTTACTTTTGATATTGTCGGCCTTAACAACTATAGTTGTTTCTGGCGCTGTGAGTACGACTAATAACGAAGACTTTAGGTGTACTTGGCGTTCAAAAGGTTAAATGGGTAAGAGTCATCGATTGACTTTACAAAATTGGTTCCGTACCCGGCGATAAATCTTCCGCACCGGTCTTGGGATGGTGTTAAATATTTATTTATTTGACACTTAGTAACTTACATCTACCTACCTACCATTATTTAGTGGCTGTAGAACTGAACTGTAATTAATTTTATTTTTGTTATTTTTTAATTTAATTTAAATTTTGTTATTTCTCCAGGCTCCCCTGTCACCTGAACCCTGGGAAGGCATACGCCAAGCGACCGAATATGGTTCCATCTGCGCGCAAACAGACTCCGTCTTCCAAGGCTCCGAAGACTGCTTATTCCTCAATGTCTTTACCAAATCCCTCAATGGTAGTACACCTGTCATGGTCTACATCCACGGAGGATCCTATTCATCTGGATCTGGAAACGATATCCTATACGGACCAAAGTTTCTTGTTCAACAGGATGTTGTCCTGGTCACCTTAAACTACAGACTTGAAGTGCTTGGATTCTTAAGTGTGGATACTTCTGAGGTTCCTGGCAATGCAGGTATGAAGGACCAAGTTGCTGCATTGAAGTGGGTAAAAGAGAATATAGCAGCGTTTGGAGGTGATCCCGACAATATTACGATTTTTGGTGAGAGTTCCGGGGCTTGCTCAGTGACTCATCATATTTTGTCGCCGATGACTACTGGACTCTTCCATAAAGTTATCGCGCAAAGTGGTAGTAGCGTCCATGATTGGGCGATAGGTGAAGACAGCAAGAACAGAGCATTTAGAGTTGGAAAAGTTTTAGGAAAAGACACGGACAATACCACTGAGCTGATTGAGTTCCTAAGAACTCTACCAGCAGCTAACTTAACTAATTTAACAGCTGCTACGACTACAGATGATGAGAAGTATAGAGGACAACCTGAGAAATTTTTGCCTGTTGTTGAAAAGACATTTGATGATGTCGAAGCGTTTCTAAGCGAAAATCCTTTGGATATTCTTCAGTCGGAAACAATTCGCAAAGTTCCATTGATGATAGGTTATAACTCCGCAGAAGCCATTCTTATGATTCAAGATCGCTTAGGAATGTTAGACATTTATAATAATAATCCATCCTACGACGTACCTACAGAGATCGCCAAAAACTTAACCCAAAAGGAAATGAATGATACGGGCATAGCAATAAGGACATTTTATATTGGTGACAGAGAATATACAGCGAACGATTATAATGAGATTGTCACTATGTTGTCTCATGGGAATTTCATCTACGACACACATAGATTCACATACTTGTATGCTAAACACAGCAGTCCCATTTATATGTACAGATTCAGTTACGTTAGTGACCTTAATTTTTTAAAATCATTATATAGTACCGGTTTGGATTTGGAAGGAGCCTGCCATGGAGACGATGTATTTTATATGTTTTCTAGTGATTATACCAAAGATGCTTACGAATCGCAAGAAAACTTGAAGGAATACGTAACGAAGGTGACAAAATTATGGACGGATTTTGCTAAAACCAGGTTAGTTTACCTCTTGTTGTTTGTTGTTGTTGTTGGTTCTTGTTGTTATTTATACACGATAAAATACCTTTTTGGGCTTAATAGTTTTTTTTTCCATCACGGAGCAATGGTGTTTCGGGCATTTGGGAGGCGTGCGCGAAGCCGAAGTCAATACATAGAAGCCCTTTTGATACTTTAATGAAATGTAATTGGTGCATCGAGCATGGTTATACGTTCTTAATTGTTTGCTTTGCTTTGCCCAACATGTTGATATAGTCAAGAATACGTTAAACGTGTTTTTTTTATTATTCAAGTCAAACAAAACAAATGGGGCAAACGCAACCACTTTAAATATATGTCCAAAAATTAAATATAGAGCTAGAGCCACTTATATCATCACTGAAATCTCTTTTATGACTAACCATAAGTGTAAATACAGGTGGCTCTATATCTTAGGTATACTGTGAATGTACTCGTATTTTTAGAGTGTGCCTAGTTGTATTTGCCCCATAGTTGCAATTACCCTAGACGCATTTGTTTTTCCAAGTCAGCAAGATAATGTTTATATTTACAACTGATCGTCAAAACCACTCTATTTTTTTTTCAGCAACCCAACTCCAGATAACTCCTCTGAACTAATATGGCCGGTATACACGACAGAGAACAAGGAATATTTAGATATCAACGTACAGTCGACGACGGGTAACTTCGCGAATAAGACGAACGTAGAATTTTGGGACAGCTTGTATTGTGAAGCTGGCTTGCCTTGCATTGGGAATAACTAATTTTATTCTAAAGTCTTGTCTAGGTAGGAGAGAGTGGGTGAATTTTGGACACTTAAGGTCATCATTGAATGAATCCAAATCGCCACCAGCGATGGCCCAATCTTATATACATAAAAATGGGCTACGACGGGACGGTATAGTGCAAATTAATGTACCTGCCTTTGCAGTATAAAACGAGCGAGATCATCGCCAACAAACTGCTTCGCAGATTGGCGAAACCATTGATATTATGGTGCACATATTTTTTTTATATTTCCATGTTATCAATAACAAAATAATATCATTAGTGATACATATCTTTTTATCTAAATAACTTTCGTTATTAGTTTTTAAAACCATCATCAGTAATTATTAGTTACTAATCAACAAGTATATTTTTTCAAAAAATACAAAATATTTTCCGTCCGCAATCCCTCATTGCCCGTGAGATAAATACAGCGTTGGTTGGTTTATAAAGCTCATATCTATTAAAGAACCTTATCGGCGAACACATGAACGTCCCCAATTACCCGTAGTCCCGTATTATCCCACTCTCCTGTACGTGTTTTATGGTTTTGTGTTATCAGATTTTTACGTGGTCTTGCCGGCCAATAATGGCATGATAACAGTTTTGTACATTTATTTTGAGACATATACTTAATAAACTTACATGGTCACCGAGTTTTTAACATTTTGGATCTTAATTGTAATGTCAAACTATAGTAACAAAAATGTCTAAAATCTATGTCAACGTCAAATTATTTTTAATAAACCACTTACACACATAAATAGGTATGGTCTTTTAAATTTTCGACATAGTTACGTAATGTGCTAATTATCGCAGTAGTGCGGTAAAGTAGCACCACTCGCATATTGCGGGCATCTCTCTCTTTTACTCCAATCAAAGTGTAATTAAAATGACAGAGATGCTCGAAATTTACGAACTTCGATTTTCAGCCCAGATATTCATAACAATTAAAATACTCAACTGTCTTACCGCTTTATTCATAAAACTTAGCAACCGGGTCAAAAAAAATCTTTTCGTTGTCTTGTTTCCGACCACTCCGTCACGCTTCTATTTCCGTCTTCTATCAAATAAAAAAAAAGTCGAGTGATACTTGTATGTCTTTCTAGCTGTATATTATATTTTACATGAGAAAAATTTAAACTAAATTTCATCTCATACAAAAAGCCCCACTCTGTCACGTTTATTGGGGACAAATGACAAATCAACAATTTTGACCAAACCACTCACAAACATCTTTTGAATTTTGTCTCGTTCTAACAAACATAAATGTCAAAATGACGGATAAGGACAAAAGATAATCAAGAGTTTCTTACATTTTACAGACGTTTATGATTATGTAATTCCATTACTCAATACACCCAGAAATAATGAGAAAGAACCAATTTCCTTGTAAATTTCCATAAGAACGATCTGTTTTTATAACACTTAAGTGTTAAAATTAACTTTACAATTTGTCTGTAGCCAATTACGTTCACGCGCCAATTAACGAAAAAATACCGATAATTAATAATCAATATTAATTAATAGGACGAAATAGCCTTTGATCGTTGGAAAACATTCCGGCAAAAGGGTCAGCAGACATAGGTTGAGAGACAGCGGTTAAAAAGAGATCTGATATGAATATAAAGTTCAGTTGTATGCCGTGTCATACAGCTGCGTTCGTAACCCGCAAATGGTCCTGCCGGAAGATCAGCGCTGAATTTTGAGTTAGCATTAATGCTGAGGCGGGACCATTTCGTGGTAAACTATTTATTTATTCTATGTTTCTTTCTTTTGTTATGTTGTTATACTTTTGTATGTCATCGTTTATCACGAATAAATGCAATGATTTCTGAATGTTTTTCAGTAGTTGTATAAATAATTAGGTTTACTTTTGCTTGATAGAAAAGAAATATAGCAAAAGCTAAAAATATGAAAATTGCTACAAAAAATGCTCGATGTTATTTTTGATCGAAGTCATCGATTACTTTGTTTATGTTAAAACTTACAAAAAAAAAACAAATATGTCATGACATCCGTGATCCTGGTCCTGGGCTTACGCCCTGTGAGAGTGAGAGATGAACCTGAACCCTGAACTCACGGGGCCCTAATGGTGGGCCTTCGGACTGATGATCTGCTGCGTAAATGCAGGTTAATAGGGAATATGCGCTTTCCTTCAAACTATAAAGCAGGGATTATTACAATACTCAACATCTAAGAAAAATAACGTTTATATTATTTCAGTCTATCGCACTCAAACATCTTAATATCAAGTGTTTACAGTCTTATAATATAATAGAATAAACGGTTTATCCATCCATCCATCTTATTATCTTTCTTTCTCAACGACCTGCCTTCTAAAGATCCTCGGACTATGCGCAGCTCAAATACTAGTTTATCGCGGGCTTATGTGTGCCTTAAGGAAATAATTTCTCCAGTGTTATTCCTACCAATTATAATAACTTCTACAGCAAAGAAAAATCTCAGTATTATTTTCGTTTCTCACATTCAAAAACATATTTTACGACAAGTGTTTTCCATCCTTATTTTTCTATCAGCTTATTTCAATCCCACTTGAAGTGTTTTCGATCCTTATTATTTTTCTTTCTCAACGACCTGAGTTATTAACGGCGGGCCCTCAGGCTATGAGCAGCTGCGCAAATACGGGTTTAATCGGGGATGTGCGACTTTGCCAAATAGCCGTTTGAAAATAAAAGGTCCCGTGTGGCTTTTAGGGATTTCAGAATAACGTGTATGTGTTTACTTCTGTTTTATCGTTACGCAATTCGTAAAAATTGGTGTTGTTTTAACACAATAGGTAGAGTCTGGCTACCGAAATATTACACAATTTTTTGGCGGGAAATTAAAAAAATTCTTTGGCTGGTCACACTTTGTGTAGTAGGAATTATAGTTTTGATACTATAACATATTTTTGATTTTCTGTGCACACGTAAGAAACCTAAGGAAATAAAATGAATATACTTCGACGTGCACTCAAAGTCATCTCACATAATTTCTACCACTATGTAAAATACAAAGACATATATAGACATATGTTTCGCCAAGATATTTTTATATATTTTACATTGTTAAATCAAATTACTACTGACGAGTCGCTTCACTCCACAGATTTCTTCTAAATATTGGTTTTCAGTAACTCGTTACGTTCCAATGTTTGGATTTTATTGATATTTTCCAGGACTTCTAGATTATCCGTTTCTTTACACACTTCCTGTTCATGAGATTCAGGTATTAATAAATTCACGTACCTAATTAAACTTATCGGCAAATGTTAAAACTAGTACTTAAAGTATCAAAATAGTAATAGAGCACCAATCTACTAAATTTATAATACAAACGTACAACGTTCAATTTAAATCATAACATCATTTTGTACCATTTAGTGTTGAAACTCTGAAAGTCAATGGGGGTCATAAAAATCTTTCGTCAGAATTATCCCTGAGCATAACTGGGTTTTTGTCATAAATGTGTGATGTCATAATTTTTATAGTCATAAATATAATTCGCATACAATTTTAGGTTAGGTTTGTTAGGTATGTACAAAAAATATATGACAACTGCCATGTATGTCATCAAATATTATGGCTAAAAATGTATGACACAATATAATATGACTTTTCATTTGTATGCGCAATGATGATTATGACACAAGTTGTTATGCTTATCAAAATATGACTTAAACTTTTATGCAACCCAATATGGACCCGGTCCCAGCGCACACAAGTTTTTTGCAGAAATCGCGAAGCGTTTGGTTGACGTAACTGGTGACCGAAGCACTCGCATAAAGTATCAGCATTGCGATACAACGAGGAAATACCGCCAGCATCCTTGGTACAAGGCCTCAAGGGTCTATTTTAGATTTAAGCTAATTATAGTAACACTGTGTATATCCATGTATTGTTATTGTAAATCATAAAATATATCATAATAATTACCCTATGTATAAAAACCGTCGTTGAGCCACCAGCTGTGTAAGGAGGTTACAAACTTATATTAACCTACAAAGTAATATTTAACACCGTTCTGAACCTGAACAGTTCTAAGCCAAACGATGAGATCATAATATTCCATTACATACCTCCACACGTCGATATTACCTCAACCGATCTTAGCCATTAGCATAATTTTCCTATCAAAACTGAAACAACATTAAATTAAATAATAACGGGCGTGTATTCCCATTGCTTATACGAACAGGGCGGGTCAAGTTTTATGAGTAGGAAACTCAATATCCGATGCTTCATACGTATTGAATTTCGATATTGGACCAGCTATACCAGAATACCAGTATTGAAAATGAACATTTAAATACGTACCAACATTTTGATGATATTTCTATTTCGGGAGAAAACGGTTTCCATTGACTACTGGAAGGAGCGTGTAAGGTTAACTGCGACCAAACGTTATAGCCCCAGAATAAATTATAGTACTGCCATGAAGAAAGGAAATTACCTACAAAGCCGAAGTTTGACAGCGATTCAGGGCCGAATCATGGTGTCCCTTTCCAATGTATGGAACTATCCCTTTCGGTTATGTAGGGTTGTCAAAATTCATGTAATTATCTTATCTGCGGTTGTACACGCTAAGGGACGTCAAGTTGTGCCCCCCCCCCCCACCCGGTACTAGCTAAAATGCTATGTTTCGAGCTTTTTAAGGTTTCATATGAAAATTATATATTCATTTCTTCTCATTCTCTGGTTGTTGTTTAGTCCCACGTAAAATGCATAAAATAGTTTTTTTTTGCTCTCGTGCATAAAATAACGAATTATGATCCCTTTTGACTTAGCAATAAAGTCCAAAATCTGTTATACAAACTACCAATGCTGCCGCTGCTCGCTCTTATTTTATCGTATTTCTTTATGAATAAATATTTTAAGTATTTGATATTTCTGTATATTTTCCTCGGCCCATATCTGTTCTCGTTTACGCTCGGACCGATAAATTGCCTCGAGTAAAATGGGTTTCTTTATGGCTTGTTATATAATGTACAATTATTTTTCAGGATATAGTGATGAGTCTAAAGCCTTAAAAATCAATAAAAACGAATAAAAAAGGTCTGATTATTTATACTGAGCAAAAGCGAAGGCAGAAACGAAAACATTCCTTATAATTTTATCTTAAGATAGGTATTTATACCTAAAAATAATCATGCAGTAGATACCAAAATGTTATTGTAGTTACCTCAAGTTACCAAAGGAAGAGCGGTGTCTCCCAACACAAGCATTTATTTTGCTTACAGGGCTATCCCATCTCTTTGATCATAATTTACGTGTTTTTGTTAAATAAAGAATTTTTGATTTTTTTAACCTTCTCTTCGCTCAGTAAAAAAAATCGGACGTCTTTTATTCGTTTTTATTGATTTTTAAGGCCTTAGACTCATCATTTTAACCTGAATTTTTTTTTACATTATATAAAAAGCCATAAAGAAACCCGTTTTACCCGAGGCAATTTATGGGTCCGAGCGTAAACGAGGGCAGATAAGGGCCGAGGAAAATATAAAATAGTAGGTACATTATACAACAACATAACTTAGGAGAAAATACTTTTGTATACCCGAAATACTCCTGCGGGTATCATGATCCTCGACCGGATATTCTCCTGCGGGTTTCATGTTTCTCAACCGATTCTCTTAATTTTTTAAAATATTAACTTATCTACTGAACTTAAAAGCTTCACATGTTTGAAATTAGACATAATTTGATATTGACTTCACGTCACGCTTGTCACTTTCATGAGTCGAATAGGGCCCTAGAAAGTAATGCAATCGCTCCTGTAATGAGCCAACAAAGTTTTGAGCGTTTTCCGATAGTTACAAGCATTCTTTAACATGCAAGGTGAAATTGAATGAGTTGAGAGCGATCTTTCTGGATAAAATGTAGATTACAATGTAGACTGGAGACTTCGTCGATCATATGGAACCCCTAACGAATCGACGTATGCTTTACTGCTTGAGAAGGTCCGGAAAGTATTTTTATGGTTCTTTTATAGAAAAATATTCGGATTCTATCCGTACCTGTACCCGACAAAGTATCTTCTCGGCTCCCTCGGGTACAATTCCTTTGGAGGTCAGGCGGAATTACAAACTCCTTGTCATGGCATGCCGAGCCTTGCGTGGGGAGTCAGACTGTCCCGAAGTTGTCTCTGGTCTCATGCGTCAGTTTGTTCCGGACGTCCCAAGAATGGCCCTCAGAGCACGACAACGCGACCTGTTGGCCGTGCCGCCGGCGCGCACCGTATCGCGCAGGAACTCGCCGCTGCCCCGCGCCCATTCACTGCTCAATGCGCTCCTGGCATCGACGCTTGAATGCGACCTATTTGCGTGGCGATCGGCGGCAGTGTATAGTGAATGCTTGAGATTCTGTGAGGCGATGGATGCTAGGTGCTCAACTGTTCTAATTTAATTTGTCAATGAGCCATTATTGTTTTTATAATTGTTAATGCTTATTAAACTATTATTGCTGTTAGTCTGTTTCGTGACGAATTGGTTCAACTGTAATGTAATGTAAACATTTTTATAAAAAAAAAGATATACGATCCCAAACTCACAAGCGGCATTGAACCTTTAAGGGGCTCCCCGCAGTTTACATCGATTTTTGACTAGTTTTGAGTTGTCTCTCCTACATTTGCACTATAGAATAGAATTATAAGACAAACGGCTATCGGTTCGTCAATCTTTGATCTCTGTTCTGGTCTGCCGGATTTTGAAAAAAATTAACACTTTTTTTAAACATTGTATAAAAAAAACTTTTTTCGTTCCTTGATTGCTGTAAAGGATTTAACATGTACGAAATCTACACATTTGGGTTCGTCTTTAACGTCTCTAAAAACTGGTCAGAGATTTTAATTTTAAACTAATTAACACAAAAGTTATGGCCAGTTAACCAGTTTTCTGACCTAAACTTATTCAACTTTGATGGCAAATATCTTGAAGACAGTGGACTTTGAAGAAATATGGTATACTATATTGTTTACAGCCGTTGCTGTTAATATGATAAGCTACTAAAAACATTAGAAAATTAAGGCATTCATATCGAAGGTCATTCGCGTTAGGGACCTCCTTAAGTCTAAGGAGAGACTTTGCCTCCTTGTGTGTGTTCTACAACTTGTACAATGGGCTGTGCTCTGAAGAATTGTTTGACATGATGTCAACGGCCGCTTTCTATCACCGCACCGCTCACCGTCGGCAGGGTGTTCATCCTCACACCCTAGAACCTAAATGGTCGCGCACTGTGCGGTTTAAGACGAATTTCCTCCCGCGGATGCTCCGGCTGTGGAATAAACTCCCTCCCGAGGCTTTCCCGAGGGCATACAGTATGGGGTTCTTCCAAAAAGAAGTGTACAGATTTTAAAGGGTCGGCAACGCGCATGTAACACCTCTGTAGTTACAGGCGTCCATAGGCTACGGTGACTACTTACCATCAGGCGGGCCGTATGCTTGTTTGTCACCGACGAAGTATGAAAAAAAATGTATGAGTTGAGAGCGATCTTTCTGGATAAGGGCCGTATGCTCGTTTGCCACCGACGAAGTATGAAAAAAATTTATGAGTTGAGAGCGATCTTTCTAGATAAAATGTAGATTACAATGTTAGATATAGTTAAAATGTAAGTTGTAGATATCTACAGCAGTAAAGAAAGAAGAAGAGAACCGTTTAACCCCATTACCAATCCAATGTTCCAGTTTATAGTTAAGGGCAATAATACGTACCTTAAATTCGCATTTATTACATAAGTTCGCCTTCCCTCCTTCGCGAGACGGGAACCCATTGTTACCTGTTACACTGAGGCATCAGGACAAGTCTTCTTTGCAAAGCGTAGTGACATAGAAGTATAATATATAACTGGAAGGTCCGGGTCAAAATTCTTTTCGTTGTCTTGTATTTTGCCCCATATTTTTTTTTTCTCATTCTAAATAAAATATACAGCTAGAAAGACATACAGCACTCTTTTTTTTTATTAATTTGATAGAAAAAAATACAAACGTGACAAAGTGTTCAGAAACAATTTAATACAACGAAAATAATTTTTACCTATCCCCCAACAAAAGTCTGAAAGTGTGTTCAACTTTTTTTTTTGTATTTAGTCTATTGTGATTCTTCCTCGCATCCTGGAATTTTTGCCACGGCTCATGGGAGCCTGGGGTCCGCGTGGCAACTAATCCCAAAAATTGGTGTAGAACTAGTTTTTGCGACAGCGACTGCCATCTGAACTTCCAACCCACAGGGTAAACTAGGCCTTATGGGGATTAGTCGGTTTAGTCACGATGTTTTCCTTCACCGAAAAGCGACTTGTAAATATCAAATGATATTTCGTACATATATTCCGAAAAACTCATTGCTTTGAGCGGTTTGCAAGTCGCACGCTCTTACTGCTAGGCCACCAGCTCCAGGTCCAAAGTGCATACCGTTTCGGAAAAATGTACACCTCCGGCAAGACTCTAAGTTGTGACCATTGGAACACTGCCCAATCGCCACTGCCAGCTGAGCTACAAAGACTCACCGGATGTGTACTGTAAAAGGGTACGGACTAGCTGAGGTGGGGAATGTAAACGCTCCGGGTAGATTCTAATATTATTATATATTTTTTCTTCATAAACGAAATACAATAATGTCGACTAACACAGATGCTTGCAACTTTCAGAATGAAAACGCCTGCAGATCTTTATTCCTTCAGCAGGGCGATACTTCTGAATTCAAATGATCGTTGCCAGTTATCTATCAAGAGACTGTGAAGGTTTCCAACCTTCATATATCTCGGCTCCTCGGGTAAAAGTGGCAAACATCTTCACAGTACTAATATTTCCATTCCTTCCCTTAATGCCTTAATGCCTTTTTATCTCCCCTAAGAATGGTCTATCTTAACAGGCACCCGATTCTCAAGTTATATTAAAAGAAGAAGATAGTTATATTGTAATTAAATAATAAATAAATATTATAGGACATTATTACACAAATTGACTAAGTCCCACAGTAAGCTCAATAAGGCTTGTGTTGAGGGTACTTAGACAACGATATATATAATATATAAATACTTAAATACATAGAAAACACCCATGACTCAGGAACAAATATCCATGCTCATCACACAAATACATGCCCTTACCAGGATTTGAACCCGGGACCATCAGCTTCGTAGGCAGGGTCACTACCCACTAGGCCAAACCGGTCGTCAAACGTCAATTATAAGGAAAGATTCGTATAAATTTGAATAAAAAGCTATAGTAATGTTTTTAGAAATTCTTTTTCCACTTATTATGTAACAGTCACATAAACTACTATTAAAATGACTGTTACTGTTATACGTCGTGGGGCAGATCTTAAGAGCTGTTTAAAGCACTTTCCAGTTGCACGTACGTTTCCTAAGTCCACGGCTCTAACAGCTCCATACCGTTGCCACGGCAACCCGATCGATTGGTACAATCCGGCCATCCAGCTCGCTCGCACGTCCTCCTGTGTAGCGTCGTCTCGCTCGTTTTTTATAATCGGTGCATTTTCGTGATTCTTGTGGATAATGAGGATGGATTTGAAATGATTAAATAGGGAATTGAATTTATTTTGTATGTTATTTTTAAGAAAATTTACTTGATGTGTGATTTTAGTAGCTAATGGTATGTTTTCATACTTAGATTATGTCGAACAAGCATACAGGTAATATTTAAGCGCACAACGTAGCATTTGAACATTTTCTACTTCAAAGGTGTCACAACCGGGTTGCTGAGTCTTTTTTTTAATATCACGACGCTGGCAAACAAGCATACGGCCCGCCTGATGGTAAGCAGTCACCGCTGCCTATGGACGCCTGCAACTCCAGAGGTGTTACATGCGCGTTGCCGACCCTTTAAAAACCTGTACACTCCTTTTTTGAAGAACCCCATACTGTAGACCCTCGGAAAAACCTCGGAAGGGAGCTCATTCCACAGCTGGAGCGTCCGCGGGAGGAAATTCCTCTTAAACCGCACAGTACGCGACCATGTAGGTTCTAAGGTATGAGGATAAGGAGTCTATATAGGTATTGTGTTCCTTCAATTATTTTATGAGTAACCTTCATATTAGACTACCAAATCAGTTCATATACCACCAGAACCAGTGAACCAGTTTAAAAATAAATTGGACAAGCATATTATATCTACTACTCGTTCATGATAACTATCTTTATGAATATTGGATACAGGTCATATCAGTTGTCAAACTGCCTGCCTGCTTATTAAATAAAATAAATAAATAAATATATTTTAAGTCGTATTATCCACTATTCGATAGTATTCTACCGATAAAACAATTGTTGATTATTTTATCCATATTTTCGATGCTTAATATAAATAAAGACAAGTATTATGGGACGACCTACTCGCACTGTAGATACTACAACAATAAATAGTGAGAGGTAATATATAAATATAATATGATAAATACATAGAAAACATCAATAAATTCGACACAAAATATTTATTTACCGACCAAAAACAGACGCCTGGCATACAATATCGGCAAAAATAAACGCAAAAATCAAATTGGTCAGACACAGCTTATTTCTTTCCTGTTCCGTTTCCAAAATTTAGGTTAAGTTTTGGAGGTGGAAAATGTCGCAAACAAAACCGCGATTTCTGAGATTTTACGCAAGGTTTTTCGACTAAGCTGCAGTTGTCTTTATCGCACTTATTTTAGGAGCCGACCCCGTCAACGCGACGGAGATATTTACCTCAAATTCTCAAATCTGAGAAGGGTCTCAGAATACATATAGTTTTGTTAAAAACCACATTCAACGAACAATCTCAGTACAGTGTGTCCACTAAACACTAAACACAACACAACAAACACAATGTCCTGTATAAAGTACACACGTCGCGCGTCATAATACGGGCATTATCATGTTGTCCTTCCAAAAGTACATAATTCACGTGCCTCAAAGGGTCGGGGCGGATAGTTAGCGTACTTTTGGACATATCTCTTTAGTGGGGAGCGTCGGCAAAACAACATTCTTTGTGTACTTTAATATATTTTACTTAAATGTGTCATCGTCTTAGTAACATGTCACATTTCAGTAAACAGATCAGATCAGACAAACAGAGCTTCTCAAAGATAAGACACAAGAGAATACGGGACTTAATCGCTAAACTATGAACGAAAATAGTGTTGGTTTAAATCAATATAAGACACCTGTACCCCTAGTGTAAATAAATTCGATTTCGAAACGTGACGTACGCGTTTGCGTTAAGTCTCATTTTGTATGGGTTTTTGAACAGCGCGCCAAGCGGGACGTTTTGGAAAGTCAAAAATCTCATACAAAATGACACTTAACGCAAACGCGTACGTCACGTTTCGCTGTCGAAAATATTTACACTAGGGGTACTGTAGTGTAAATTTGATCGACATCATAACGTGATGAACGCGTTTGCGTTAAGTCTCATTTTGTATAGGATTTTGGGTTTCCAAAACGTCCCGCTTGGCGCGCTCTTTCTAAATCCAATACAAAATGAGACTAAACGCAAACGCGTACGTCACGTTTCGAAATCGAATTTATTTACACTAGGGGTACTGTTGTTACCTAGCTTTTAACTGTATTTCATTTTCCGTGTGTTTTTAACTGTGCACAATAAGATCCAGTCGGCAGTGATCCTGCCTATAAAGCCGATGGTCCCGGGTTCAAATTCTGGTAAGGGTATTTATTTGTGTGATGAGCGGTGTTTTCTATATATTTCAGTATTTATATATTTCGTTGTCTAAGTACCCAAAACAACAAACCTTATTGAGCTTACCATGGGACTTCAATTTGTATAAAAAAATGTTCTATAATATTTATTAATTACCTTTTTATTAAATGTAAATATTAAAAAGTGAACTTTATTATTAGTTCTGGACCTATTTAAAAATTAAGAACATTATAATATTTTACAAGTATTCGGTATCCGTATAACCCCGGGCTCTAGCTCTCAGAAAGTCGAAAAACACAAACTCTGTTTTTTTTTTGTTAAAACATACTTTTACACCTGACTGCTTTACAAAACCTCTACATCAATTTCATCAAAGGCAATACTTGTGGCTATTAAGTTTTTCAAAAGACTCGTTTCATGGCTCAAAGCCTTTTTTCGCTAAAGAAAAAGGTGGAAGTGTTTACCTGATCTAGCGCTTAATTTACAAATCTAGCAGAATATTCAGAATATACGTAGTATATTATTGATTAACAAATACCTAAAAAAAAAAACTTTATCCACAACACAATAATTATCGAAACTGCTCACAAAATTTCACAAATCAGTTTAGAAACGCGACTTACAGGCAGAGAGAACAACTAAACATAGGATTTTTTTTTAAATCTGAAACTGATACACTTAGCTCGAGCTTCATACACGCTTAGTCAATCAAAAATATGAAATTCAAGCGCAAAAAAAAAGAAAAAATAATATATGCATACACGTCCGCGTATGCTTGTTTGCCACCGACGTAGTATAAAAATATATAAAAAATATATAAATATATAAAAAATATATATATATAAAAAAACGTCCAGGAATGGAACCCGGATCGTCGCTATTACCTCCTGTTTCGAATCGCTTAGTTTGCCAACTGCGCCACTAGGATAGACGTTAGTACCTAGCCCCCATCCGCCAACCGTCCGATAAGGAACTTTGTTTCAAAAAACAATATATTCAAAAGTCATTTATTATAGCAATCAGTGCCACTTCTACCTCCACCGACTTCGCACCTTGCCAATATTGCACCCGTGCGAAGCCAGAGCGGGTCGCCAGTAAAAAGATAAGTAGGTCCTGGTATATTTTTCAATTGAAGAGCAAAGTCAAACACGTCGCTGTGCGGTTTAGATCGCAGTTCATTGAAGCTGGGAGCTTTAAGATGAAATACGTGACGAAATCCCGGTTTTAAGCCAAGGTTTTTCTGTACTCGTACTTTTTAAATACAAAACGCATCTGAAATTGAGATTTCCCTAAAAGAAGTCTCTGAATAGGGTCGACTTAATTTAAATACTTAGTCTGTTTTAACCCTACTCAAGACACAAGTTTGCGCGTTTACCGCAAAAAAAATGTTTGTCGTGTCACCTCATTTTGAGGGGAAGTCTCTGAATACCATAGCCATTATCAGAATCCTTGGCATCCACATTTTGAAGTCCAGTTCCGCGGTAATTTAGAGGGTAAGGCCAAATTAGCCTCAAAAAAGCTCGGTGTGCTCAACAGATCGAGACAATATTTTACACCGGCCCTCCGCCTACAGCTTGATAAGGCAGGTTCGCCCACCCATGGAATGATGCGGTCATCTATGGGCAGGGCACCCCAGTAGCAGCTTCTCTCTCTGAACCGCATCCAACGAAGAGCGACTCGAATTGTCGACTGCCAACGTATTTCAAGTCGGCTTGACTCCTTGGCGCAGCGTAGAGATGTAGCCTCGCTCTGCATGTATAACTGTGAGTGCTCCGAGGAATTGTTCGGATTAATCCCTGACGCTGACGCTTCTTTCCGCCATCGCCCTACGCGACAACATTTCCATTACCACCACTTAGATAGTTGGCAGTCCTCAACTGTGCGTTTCTCCAGAAACTTCCAGCCTCACACAGCTAAACTGCGGAATGAACTGTCGCCTGCGGTGTTTCCAGACCGATACGACATTTAAAACTCTCAAGAAAAGAGCGTACTTCTATCTTCTATAACATATAGATCGTGTCATTCACGACGACGCGTGGCTTCACTCGTAATGTCATGTTATTAAAGGTTAGTTTTGACAAATCTACCGCGTCATCTTGGATGACACGAACTATGTTCTTTCACTTAATAATTTACCTATATTGCGATTGTTCTGCTGTCTCTACGCTAAACAGCCGTAGCCAACAAATGTAAACTTTCCTTGTAGGGTCGTCTTAGGACTCGTTTTATATTTTATAGCATCACCGAGGGTATAATATAAAGTAGAAAGTGATACATTTCATCCATATTTCTTTTAACAAACGTGTCACTATTGTTCCTTGGACAACGAGACAGAATAACTACACAAAAAAGTGGACCCGGGTATGTCCTTAAACTATACGTCCAAAAGAGAGGTATGGGCAATGTGAATGCCATCTCGCTTTGTGTGATAGGGCACAGCGCAGCGGATGTCATTCCAGATCTAGAGCAGAGCTCAACTGAGGAAGTACCTCCAGCGAGTACAGAGAGAATAAAGAAGACAAAGAGTGCTCACTCCACACAACGGTTTTGTTACCAAAAATACTATTATGTATTTTCGTAGTCTCCATCTAGCGTCAAGTAGCGGAACTCTCAGTACTGCTAATAATAGTATTTTTGATTGTAAGTAATTAAACCGTTGTATGGAGTGAGCACTCTCGGTCTTCTTAATTCTCTTTGGCGAGTATGACAGTCATATAAGGCGGATCAATGTACGAAAATCTATTTGGGAAGCGTCTCTGCTTTAGATGATGAGTTTTTATAAGACCCATTGCATAAAGCAAGAAAAGACAGTCATAGTTGAAACGCCTGTTAATAATCGGAACTGGATTGAGACGTGAGGATGAAGTTGAAGCCGCGTTTAAGTATTGAAAAACAAGAAAATTACGATGTTGATAGTAAAATATTACGTTTATGGTTATATTTAGTCACTATACAATACTCCAATCGCTATACAAAAGGCTGCACTCGTATAATTTATAGTTGGAATTTTCTGAGGTGATTTTTCAGCTTGAATCTTTACTCTGCTGTTACTGACTCTGTTATAAGTGAACAGGAACAAAATAGGAAATTCGAAACGAGTGGCGATAAATTAGAACACGACCGAAGGGAGTGTTTTAAATCGACACGAGTTGCGAATTTCCTATTCGCACATGTATCGTACAACGTTTTACAGTACATATGGCCCTTTAAATGTTCGACACAGTAACGTAATATGCTAATTTTCGCACTAGTGCGGTTAAATATTAATATATTGTATTTTTTCTTTGAACTCTCCATCGGCACACAAACCTCAAGGTTTTGTCTACGATGGGTCTTCTATTATATTCTAGACTGTAACTTGTTTCTTATTCAATAAATAAAAAATAAACTACAATAGAGATCTTATTGATTATTGCTGTGTACTGTGTCCATAGTTCACAGCTATTGGCAACCGAAGATCGTTCTATAAGTGCAAATCACCGTTTCAACTTTATATGCAAATAAGCTTGTGATGCACACTGTCGGTGCATGAATAGCGTAAAATGCGATATGATTTATTCATCGAACAATGAAGTATCGAAACTGGTAAACTGTTGAGTAAAGATTTAAGACGAAAGGACCCACGCGATATCACCTATTCATCCTATATTTTACAATTACAAACTCAATATATTTAAATATGAAATACGAATTTGAATTGGGATAATGTTGCAAACTCAAGAGGAGAGACGGTCGATTCTCCATACAAACGTAATCCTCATTTTCCTGTCTGGATTTTAACATTATTGTAAATATTTTGACACAATTTGTTGCATATCAACTACAGCTATGCCCCTACGTTTGGATATTTTCGATTTTTAGGGTTCCGTAGTCAACTAGGAACCCTTATAGTTTCGCCATGTCCGTCTGTCTGTCTGTCTGTCCGAGGCTTTGCTCCGTGGTCGTTAGTGCTAGAAAGCTGAAATTTGGCATGAATATATTAATCAATAAAGCCGACAAAGTCGTGAATAAAATCTAATTTTTTTTTAGGGTACCTCCCCTACACGTAAAGTGGGGGTGTTTTTTTTTTGCTTCAACCCTACAGTGCGGGATATCGTTTGAAAGGTCTCAATGAAAACTAATAGGGGTCTTCAACAAATATTTTTTGATAAAGTGAATATATTCGGAGTTAATCGCTCTGAAAGAAAAAAAATATGTCCCCCCCCCCTAACTTTTTTTAACTTTTAAGCCCACTAATGCAGCGCGCGTTGACTTTCTGGAACAATATAAGTAGCTGAAAAGAAAGTAAGTTGTTATTGTTATTGACGACCGGTCTGGCCTAGTGGGTAGTGACCCTGCCTATGAAGCCGATGGTCCCGGGTTCAAATCCTGGTAAGGGCATTTATTCGTGTGTTGAGCATGGATATTTGTTCCTTTTTGATACAGCCTGGTGACAGACGGACGGACGGCCGGACAAATACCGAATAAATAGTTCCTAGTTTCATAACCTAGCGCCACTGTCAATGTAATTCTCTTCATGTTTTTTTGGTTAGAAATATAAGTCGAATTAATTAAGTGTTATCAGAATTCCTTGCATTTTTATTAAATAGGCTACCGATTTCCTATAAACTATAATAATTTTCATGCGGTTTTCACCTCTCAATAAAGGGATTTTTGAGGAAGATTTAAGTGTTAAGAAATGTAATCTTCCATACAAAAAGAGAAAACGTTTTTCCACTTCTAAATATTTCCCATTCTCCATGATTTTTTAGCATGTTATTGTCACAGTAAAAAACTAGGTTTATAGGTTTTCCTTTTTTTTCAAAAATAGCAATACAATTTATTTTTTAAAGCGAATATGTTATGCCAAAGCGATCGACATCAAAACCAAAGAGATTTGTTAAGATTTACGTAATGGAAAGGTTTCTCCCGAAATGCAATTTCATAGAAAAAGTACCGTTATTTCGCTAGGATCGCAAACTAATCTTCCCTCTTACGCAGCGGCTTACGTAAGCGAATAACTCGCGAATGCGACGCGGCGCGGCGGCGGCGGCCCAACGGCATTCGCGTTCACAACGAGCTCGCCCACGTAGAACACTTTCATAGGTATCAAAGGATTGAATTCACCCGCGCCGCGCCGCTTCGCGTTCGCGAGTTATTCGCTCACGTAAGCCGCTGCGTTAAGGTATTAAGGTATACCCGTGCGAAGCCAGGGCGGATCGTTAGTATAACAACAAGAGATCAACGAATTCTGATTTCTCCTAATGCTTCAGACCCTTACCATCCATCATGAGTATTCAAATGAGCATTCAAACCATTTTATACCATAATATTATACACATAAGGCATAATATCAATCCTTCCTTTATGATAAGCTCTTGAGAGAGGATAGATGGATTGTATTTAAGGGTTGCTTTCAAATATACATCATCATTATATCAGCCCGTCATTATAGCATTGTCATTGACCGAGCGTTAGTGAAGTTCTCCGTTTCAGTTTGAGCAAAAATTCATTCCTGTCAGGATGATCTGTAAGTCGCATTTCTTAACTGATTCTCGTGAAATTTTGTGGTTCGATAGTTAGATAGAACTTTTCTGTCATTTCGTTGTTTGGAAAATGTTAAATTTGGCGAAAATTGGCATATAGGGCTTAAGCGCCAGTGGGATCTATGGAAATTAAGACTATTGTGAATTCGCTGTGAAGTATTTTTTTAAATTTTTGAAACTTATTGTACGAACGAAATGCACGCGCGCGTGGTTTATTTAAATATCATTACTTAGATATCACTGATATTATTTAGATATCATTTTGATGTCACAATATAAGTTTACATTGGCCTCAGGGAATAATCGCTTGTAAAACAATCTTGTGAAAATGCTTCTACTTTAAATCGCTCATCATACAAGCAGCGCCATCTATGTCGTTCTTAAGAAAGCACTTGTCATTACATCTACCTACTAAAAAACTGAAGTTTAAGGATGAAAAGCTTCGTATAGCTTTAAAGATGGCGCCACTTAGAAGCGCAAAGAATGTTCTTATAGATGGCACTTAAAATAAAATTTGGAAGCCAACTTCAAAGTTCAGGCACTGGTCAAACAGATGGCGCTCACATAATCGTACATAATTTTACCGGGCCAAGTAGTTGAACCTATGCATAATAGATGGCGTACATTATGTTATAAAGTAACCATTTGCTAGAGGGCGTTAAAATCAACATAGAGCTTAGTCTCAACTCTTACCGAAAGATGGCGCTATAATCAAAATAAAATAAAAGACGCATTTCAGAGTTACGTAAACAAGTGAAAGATGCTTTTCATGCTTTTGCTTCAAAATAAGACATCCCACTTTTTATTGTCATTGAAAAACCGACGTTCCCCCTTACGTATTACGCTTTAATTTCCAACGTTTGCAAACACACACAGGTAGGTATATGAAAGTCGATATTTCAAATTCTCGTGGGAAATAAGGTATGAATAGGACATCCGTTTTATCGAAAGAATTCATGTTTTATAATGTTTTATTCCTCGACTTTGGTTAATGAATTGTGAACTTTACCTGAGAAATAGTAAGGATGATTTTGGTTCAAAAAATTTATGAAGATAAGAGGATTTGTGAGCTAACGGTGAATATTTTCCGTTACGTAATGGAATATAAAGAATATTACTGACGGTTTCTGGTTATTGTACTCTGGAGATTCGAGGTGACAATGCTGCTGAAGTGCAGACATTTTTCCAAATTATATCTACAGAATGGCCTAAAATACGTTCACAGACTTTTATTGCGACGAGAATCTTTTGAAGATACCTAGTGGTTTGGTTTTTGTTAGTTGTAGTCTTATTTTTAAATACTTTTTGTAAAATACGTCTGAGTAAAATTCTTTGTCATATTCGGGCCAGTCTGTAAGATTTTTCTGCATATAAAGTCGTCTAACAAAAGTTTTTTTGTCAAATAAAACCGTCCGTATGAAACATTTTAGTTTGTATCCTACCCACTACCATCTTATTATGAGTTGCTGGCTAAGCGGTGCGACTTTCGAGCTGAAGGTTGCGGGTTCGACGCTTTGTTGGAACCAATGAGTATTTTGTAAATTATATCCGTAATATCATTTGATATTTACCAATCGTAAGGAAATCGGACTAGTCCCAATAAGGCCTAGTTTTCGTCCTAGGTTGGAGGGTCAGAATGTCGCTCTATTTATTATTTAGATTTAACTACGGTTTATAAAAGATTTTGATATGATCTTGACGGGACTCGTAGTATAGCGCGCATCTCACGGACGATATTCACTTCGCATGCACTACTCAGCGTGAGCGATTTTCAAGGTCATATCATAATAAAATTCAAACCTTAACAAGATATCAAATCTGAATTAGCCTCCGGAACAACAGGGGAACTATGAGGGTGATGATTAATTTTCATTGTACAAATAATTAGTTTTTTACCTCAGCAGCTCGAACAAGCCTGAGGTGAGGAACAAGAGGAGGTCCTGGGTTTGAAGCCCGGTAAGGACATGTATTGGTGTGATGAGCAAAGATATTAGAACCAAAAAACGATGAATGGATTGTGTGAAAGAGGATATGAGAAAGAAAGGAGTGAGTGCTGAGGTGACGAAAGATAGAAGAATGGAAGAGAAAAACATGTTGTGCCGACCCCACATAACGTGGGATAAGGGTAGGAAGAAGAAGACAATAATGTTCATGAGCAAGAATGGCATTGCGGTCAAAATAAGAATGAAGATGATCCGGGGCTGTAGTCAAAACAGTTATGAAGAGTTAGGAAGGTGAGGCGAAAAATCGTGGGACACTTCTGGATGCAACTAGCCCTGGACCGGGATAAGTGACGTACACGAAGAGAGGCCTATGCTCAGGAGTGGGCGACTGGAAGCTAAAAATGATGATGAAGAGGGGCAGGAAGGTGATGATTTAGAAATTGTATGCAAACGACAAGACATTGTCGATGATATAAAAAGGTGACGAAAGAGGATTGTGGACAAAGTAGCCCCGAGCCAAAATAACGATAAATGACCCACCTACAACCGGCTCTAACGTAAATAAGATAATACTAGTTAACCAACAAATCTCAAAAATAATGTTTCGGGCATATTACCCAAAATATTCCTTCCCAAATATAGGAATGACTCCCGGTATGATTCTAAATGAGCAACAATGAAGGACTTCCAAAGCTGTTCTTCACAGCTTTTCCAAATTCAACCTTAAGTCTTCCCAACCAAAGTTCACTTCTAAAGGACTTGAACTACGGAATAAGCATTTGAAAAGTCAGTGAATATGGTGGTTTTGAAGAAAAGCTTATGTCACATGTAAGGCTAAGGCGGTTAAGTTTTTTTTAATGGGATATCGAAACGTTCAATATCCAGTTTTCATGTCTTCACGCTCTTTATGTGATATTTCCTTTAGTATCTTTTGTTAGGAATGTTAGAATATTTGCGAATATAAAATGTCATTTTATAACATTTGTATAAGGTTGGAACCGGTTTCAAATATACCGGTTAGTTCCAGTTTATTTCGGTTTGGATCTGGACTTTTCTTAACCGAAAATAAGTAAACCTATAGTGCTCACTCACATCAGCGTTCTTACCAAATTGCTTATTATTTTCGTAGTCGACATCTAGCGTCAAGTAGCGGATTTATCAGTACTGCTACTTACATTTATGATAACGAAATATTGCATGATGTAATCAAGATTTTGAATAATAAAGGCTTTTTTATTTTATTTTATCATATTCTTTAATTTTGCATATAGTTGGCACTAAGGTATTTAAAATCACTAACAGGTATTGAACTATATCTAATGCTTACCATGAATAATCAAAAATAGTTTTTTTTTTACCACAGTTATGAATAAGGAGTCAAAATTTGCAGTGAGTGAAAAGCTTGTCCCCCCAAAAATATTTGACATTTTGAAAGACCTCGTCCACACTAACGCCCCTAGTGGCTAAATTGAACGCGTTATCTCCCATTAATCCAGATTATTTACCGGATCAAAAACAAAATACGAACTTTAAAAATTTCAGCGCAATATATCATAAAAGTAATACAATAAACGTGATCAATGTTCAACCCTAGCGTACAATCGAGAATCGAGCTCAGTTAAAAGTTACGAACAATAGGGCTGTCACATACAATGTTGGACGATAATTCATTATTTTCGTGCAGTTATTTTGCGATGATGATAAATTGATGAATTTGGGCAAAATAGGAATATTTTATTTATGAAAAATGCCGGGAGTTGATGTTCTAATAAGTCATTTAAATATGACTACGTTACTATGGTAACGGCACCAATCACGAGTCGTTTAAGAGAAAATTTGGAGTATTTTTAATATTTCACTGTTCAATTTTTACGGTTTTTTGCGTTAACCGTTGAATGTATTAGATATTCGTTTTTTTGTGTATACTTACAAACCGCTCTTGGTCAAATGCTTTCCATCAAAAACTTACCTGAAACAAAATAAAATTCATATTTAGAACATGTTCCGAGAAATCCACACAGCAGTTTCCGCGACTCGAAATGAAACGTCGTTAGCGTTTAATGGCGTTATTCATAAACGCGTTACTGGCCTGAATTAGCTATGAATCGTTTGTCTTTATCAGTCATTTTGACTTCTGTATTTGTCAGAAAGGGATAAAACATAATTTATATAAATCAGACCCATAAAGTTTTATGAATAAGGGGGTTAATCTTACCAGGCTTCACTGAAATTCAGCGTCACGTAGTGTGTGCCCTAGGTCTCACTTTGGGTCAGTGTGTGTGGCTACCACCAGTACCCCTAGTGTAAATAATTTCGATTTCGAACATAGGATTTTGAGTTTCCAAAACGTCCCGCTTGGCGCGCTCTTTCTAAATCCAATACAAAATGAGACTAAACGCAAACGCGTTCGTCACGTTATGATGTCGATCAAAGTTACACTAGGGGTACTGTTCGGCACTCGGTCAGTTCGGTTCGAAATTGAAAATAGAATTCCGGTCAAGCTCCCACTTATATGCGAGTACGAGCGAGATGCATAGAAAGTAAGTTAGCGTATATGTCAGTTTTGACACTGTCAGTGATCATGGTAGAGAACCTTTTAGCGCAATTCTCTGTTCCTTTAAATATTTATTTACATATTATGTTCTTTTTGTGTAATACTACTTATCTTAAATTTCATTATATTACCTTTAATGCGATGTTTCAGCAGAAACACATTTGCAGAACAGATTTATGTCTCTTATTACTAAAAGTCACAAAAGCAATATTTCCATCGCAAAAACTTATCTCCAAAGCGACTACTCGTCCAAACTACCCTCATTACACCAATTTCACGCATAACGACATAACTCCATACAAAACACACGTCGCTTAAGTCATTTTCAAGCTATTCGAGACAATATCGCTATCATTTGTCCACCAATAACTGTGACAGAGGAACATGCGCCTTATTTTTAAAGCTGTAAATAAGAAAGTAAAACAGTATGAAAGGCTCATTTCATAAAGGCATCCCAGCCTAGCCAAGGTGACAATCGTTATCGCTACGACAACGAAACGTTTTGCGTCTCTCTCGGCCGGATTCGGAGAATGATTAAGACACGTTTAAGATCATGGAAAGAAACTAAACTACATGTCGAAATTCGATTCCGCTGTGATCCCAGTAATATCTATCTACGATATTTCTAACGTCAAATTGACATTGGTTGCTCAAATCGAGCTGCTTCTTCTGTCAATTATACGACATACAAACCATATCTAAATGGGAAATTATCTAAACCAGAACTTAATGTGTCTCATTCTTCGAATCGGGCCGTCTAACACTCATCAGTGCGACAGTGACAGTTGCGTTTCGATCGTTATCGTTACGGAGCGTAAGCGACATGTTGCGGGATGTTGGCTAAGCCTACGCGTCCAGGAGGCCTAACCAATGACAATTGTTTACGCTCCATAGCGAACGAAACGCACCTGTTGAATTGACGCGATGATGATCCGTATGACGGTTTCTCCAATTCGCTTTTTGGTAGACTCACTTTAAAAAAAAAACAGTGGCACTTCATGAGTGCCGACAAAAGTCAAATTTGGAGGAGGAAAATGTCGAGGACGAAACTCCTATTTCTGACATTTCTACGCAGGGTTTTCGCCAAAGATGCAGTATGCAGTTGTCCTTATCACACTAATTTGAAGAGCCGCCTCCGTCAGCGCGACGGAGATATTTTCTTTAAATTTATTTTCTCAAATCTGAGAACGGCACAGCTGGTACTTTAATTAAATGCCGGTCTGATAAATAAACTGCATTTTATTGGCTCTACGAGTATTAAACTGCGCTTAAGTTTCTAACGTTCATAGGTTTCTTCCTTGAATAGTTAATTAACGATGTTTAAAACTAAGTTCAATATTCTTATGTTTACTTTACTTCTTCAGTACCTAAATTTTCCATCACATTTGCTCGTAAACGGTGTTATTGTATGCCAGTATACTGAGGAATGAGAGAATATATTTTAATTTTATTTCATTACGCCCGTGGTTCAATTTTGGAATAGTTCGCATGCTCGGGTATCAATATTAGCACGAGCGTTTAAACAACAACTTTGCCCCCTTGTAAAACAAAATAACTATTCTTCTTCTTCTCTCGTGTCGAGGTTCCCCTAAACAGTGGATGCCCAGAAAACAGCGGTACTCACAGCCCGGACCGTGGCATCTCTCAGGTCAGATTCAGATCACGAGTGCGGGCAATCCAGCAGGTGCGCCATGGTTTGTCGTGCAGTGTCGCAAGCACATTGGATAGAGTGGCCACGAAGCAGTCCCCATTCGACCATGCTCTGTTTACAACGGCCAACCTGAGACCTGAGCCTGTTCATCGCCTTCCAGATGGGCCACGATGCTGCGATGCTCGCTGCTCACTTTGGTGGAGGCGGTGCCCACCACCAGACATATATGTGCCAGTGTCGGAGCATTTACCACCCGGCCACAAAATAACTATTAATATTCCATGTATCACGGGTGTTACAATGCCAAGGGTTAATGAAGGTTAACATATTGTTCAGTCAAGGTATTAAATATCGATACGTAAAAAGTGCCAAAAATATGTATACACGACCTTATTGCATATATTTATTTATTTATACTTTATTGCACATAAAATATGAAGTACAAATGGTGGATCTTAAGGCATTCTCTACCAATCCGTCCAAAAAGAGACGTGTGTTAGGTGCAGGATTTGTATATTGATTTAAACCAACACGATTTTCGTTCATAGTTTTAAAAGGAATACGGGACTTAACCGCGTATTCGTTTTAAAACTATGCAGGATTTGTACTTGAGAATAATTAACCGATACCACTACCTACTATTTACAAATTAAATAATAATAAATATAATATAATGAAATCATAAACTTAAACATATACTTTGTATGATATACATCATCATTCGCTTGCCCTTATCCCATTCATTTGGGGTCGGCGCAGCATGTCTTTTCCTTCCATATCTTTCTGTCACCCGTCATCTCATTGTTCACTCGCGTTCGTTTCATGTCATCTCTCACACAATCCATCCACCTTTTCCTAGGTTTTCCTCTCCCGTTCCATTCCTCCACATTCATTCGTAATACCTTTCTCGTCACATGACTTTCATCCCTCCGCATCACATCTCGTCTCGTCTGCTCGTTTGCAACAATTGCAGCCTATTACATAAAAAAAAAACATGCCCATATATACTTTGTATGATATACCTACATAAATATATACCTACTGTTAAACATTACTTATATCTGCCAGATAAATGCTTGCGCAACATGCGCTTGAAAGTGAATTTACTTTAAGATATTAAGGTAGTGTGTACATATTTTTGGTACTTTGTCCGTACCGATATTTAATACCTTGACTGTACATTGGGCGGCATGAGGCTTCCAGTCTGTACATTCTACAATATCAATCACGCAAACTTAGCTCAGGACTGCATCGTATCAGAGCTCATTCAAACCCCCATTCAAATTGCTTTCAAGCTGAAATTCTCACTGATGAAGTATACTAAACTTCTCTAATGAACCAGTTTATCCTGACCTTTTAGTACGTAGTAAATATACGTAAACGGAGAGCACCTTTATAGTGGTAAAGTTGAGTTTTCTCTGGGAAGGGATTGGAATGATATACTGAATTGAAATTTGAATTCGGCCGATAGTTTGACCGAGTTGGGTCGCAGTCAACATATTTAATACAGTACCCGAAAGGTAAATATTTGCGCCCGGTGAAAAAATTTAACCATAAAAAAACAGGTCATATGTGACATGTCTAGTCAATAATTAAGACACTATATTAAGGACGAATTCTTATTACAAAATATATATAAGACACCCATAAGTGATTAGGTTAATTTTTCATATTATTGTAAAACAATCTGTTTAAATATAGATTTCGAACTACTTATTATATGTCATTTAAGTGTTTTAAAATAGGCATTTCATTATAAATTTAAAATTTTCTGGTTAAAAAATTGTTAAAAATGGTTTACATAATCCCATTTTACTTTTGATAGGTATTTGAAGAGTTCCAAGATTATTTAAATTAATAAATAAACCATTAAATACAACCTAATAAGATTAGATTAGATATTTTTAATAAGGTGACTGGCAATTGATGTCGTCATGATGCAACAAACTGTCTCTTTCAAAACTATTTGTGGACTCTTTAATTTTTTTTTTAATAATTAATAATTTTGCCGTAACAAAAGTCTTAGTGAGAAAAACTGTCAAGATAAAAAATGGTCCGAAAATTTCATGGTTTTCCTAGGTCAGAAATTATAATTTAAGTAGAATATTTTGTCACTATGTATTAATTAGCCGACCCTTATTTAATGCAAGCCGCCATACGTCGTTATTTTCCTTAGGGCCACTTGCACCAGTTCTGGGTAAGCCAACTTGAAGATAACCGCTAACCCAGGGTTAAATTGCACTGGTAACGCCGGGTTTAACCGATTAACCCCGAGTTAGTGGTTAATTCTGCAGGGCGTAAGTGGCCTTTCCTGTTTAGAATCTGTCAACTGTGGTCTACAGCAGAAGTTAGACGGCAAGTTTACAGTCAGGTTTAGCCGAAATAGCGGATGTGAGGCCGATCGGGCGTACACAATTTATACCATAGACAATTAAGAAATAAAGACTGTTAATTTTTGAAACCTCTTTCATGTTTACACATTTCAAATTTTATTCTGTAATTAGGCCTCAAGGGCTCCTTCACAAGAAACTACAAAATTAACAGTGAAATCATATAGTAACATGAAAAATACTTAGCAAAATTTATAAATACAATAGCCAATACCTAGCTAAACATTACATTATATAATCTTCAAGAAAATTAACATTGACTATAATTAAATTTGTTCGGCAAATACATGTGACAGACAAATCTGACCGATACACCTGCTCGTAGTAAGCAATCATCTGTTTTTCATATATTATCTGCTCCATATTTGTTAGTTAGAACTTGAAATTGAAAAAAAAAACAGGAAACTGTAGAAATTTAATGTGAAACGATTAACTATTAAGTTTTCATTGTTTTTACTGCACATCTCTATTTCGCATTTTCAACTACTCGAAAGTTATAACTGCCACGAGAATTCCGGCCTCTGGTGATGAGCACACAATAAAATTTTCTTACCGGTATTCGAACCTCGATGCCTTTTATACTACGTTGTTCTCAAACAAGCATACGACCGGCTGATGGTAAGCAGTCTCCGTAGCCTATGTACGCCTGCAACTCTGGAAGCGTTACATGCGCGTTCCCGACCTCAACATCCCGCACCCTCATTGAGCTCTGGCAACCTTACTCACCGGCAGGAACACAACTCTATGTGTAGGATCTAGTGTTATTCGTCTGCGGTTTTCTATAATGTGGAAGTACTTCCCCAGTTGGGCTCTGCTCTACATCTGGAATGACACCCGCATGAATGTTAGTGAAGTTAGCTGTTTTTATTATTACCGTTTCTCTGTTAAGACTGAAGTTTATTCCACTGAGAATACTCGTGTTGTTGCCTTTGTCTTAGTAAAACTACGGACTTTTACTTGTACATACTATTCTGCTTGTTCCGAATCACTTTAAGCGCTTGTTGTTTTAAAGTTTTAAACATCTGTGACGGTATACAGGGTAACTTCTAAACTGTTAGTGGATGAAGATTCTTTTGGTTGCTTCTGACCACTCTGTTTCTGGTTCTATTTTTGTCTTTTATTTATTTATTTTATTTTTATCATCCACACTTACAACTATCTTTACAGGCACTAGACCTAAGACAATAGTGTAACTATTAACAAAAAAATATCCTAATTTATGGCGCATATAACATAATGTGAACAATGTGGACTTTGTGAATTCAGTCAGAGAACACCATAACAAATCATTGTTCTCGGCTACTAGGTTAAGCGTCCGCACTGCGCGCGTCAACGGCACCTATCAAATCATCAAATAAATAAAATCATTTGAGTGCTATTGCATCAATTTCTAGCTGTAGATTATAATTCTCTTGTGAAAAACTAAATACTAAATTTCACCCCATACAAAAAGCTCCACTCCGTCGCATTTGTTGGGGACAAAAATCAAGACAACGTAAGGAATTTTGACTCTGGTTCGGTTACGCACCGTCATTATTGAGCCATTTAGGGTCCTCGCTAAAGTGGTGATGCAATACATACGCTATGCAGGTCCAATTTACCTATACACAAACATGGCTGAACGATCACATGTCGATCATTTGTCTGGACGTTTGCTTTCTAGTTATAGACGGTGCCCAGGAATTTCAACAGTATATTCCTGATCATATTTAAAGACTAAAATGTCCGATAAACTTTTTTGGAATTCGCGTAATTTCAGAGTTAAACCCACTTACAAAAAAAAATTCTTTTTAATATTACTTAGTGCAAAACGCCTCTTTGATGGCGATATTGTCACTATGGGACCTAGTCTAAATATACTTATTGATAGATGTCAAAAAGTGACAAGTAACACTTTACAAAAAATGGGATTTTATAAAAAAAAAGTTCAAATTGTTTTTGAGTTACAGTTATGCAAATGGCGTTTACATTTTATGTACAAATAAAAAAACATACAAAAAAATCGAAATTTTTTTTTGGGACATTGACCTATTCTCATGTAACATTTTTTCTTTCTTTTGGTATCAGAAATGCGTGGTTAAAATCTCTCGGGTTCCTCGTGGGCCTTGTATGTCATAAAATACCTTTTCGTACTGTTTAGAAGTTGCCGGCTATATTTGACTGTAGTAGAACTTACACGACAAGTTTATATTTACTGTCTAGCTTAGTTGAAACCGTTTGTTTGCCCTTATCGATTGTGCTAGTGCGAATCGAATTATAAGACGCCATTTGTTACCGTATCAAGGCATTTCAAAAACCAACTCAAAACGCCTTTTTTAGGGTTCCGTAGTCAACTAGGAACCCTTATAGTTTCGCCATGTCCGTCTGTCTGTCTGTCCGAGGCTTTGCTCCGTGGTCGTTAGGGCTAGAAAGCTGAAATTTGGCTTGGATATATAAATTAATAAAGCCGACAAAGTCGTAGAATAACATCAATTTTTTTTTTAGGGTACCTCTCCTACACGTAATGTGGGCTTGAATTTTTTTTTTGCTTAAACCCTACAGTGAGGCATATCGTATGAAAGGTCTTTCAAAACTAATAGGGGTCTTTAACAAACATTTTTTGATAAAGTGAATATATTCGGAGATAATCGCTCCGAAAGAAAAAAAAATGTGTCCCTCCTCTAACTTTTGAATCATAGGTCAAAAAAATATGAAAAATATCGTGGAAGTAGAGCTTAAGAAAGACATTAAATGAAAACTATAGCGAACATGATCAGTTTAGCTGTTTTTGAGGTATCGTAAAAAGTTTCCCCTTCATAGTAAAAAGACGTACTATCCACAGTTCATCACTGGGTTAATAATCTACTATACTTTAAGCTCCAGTTTAGCTTATTGTGACGGAAGAGTAACTACGGAACCCAACTCTGAGCATGGTCCGATATGCTCTCGGCCGATTTATTTTATTTATTATTATAGAACGTTATTTCACAAATTGGCTGAGTCCCACAGAAACCTCAATAAGGCTTGTGTACGTACTTAGACAACGACAAATATAATATATAAATTCCTAAATACATAGAAAATACCCATGACTCAGGAACAAATATCCGCGCTCATTACACAAATGTCCTTACCAGGATTTGAACCCGGGACCATCGGCTTAATAGACAGGGCCCTACCCACTATAGGCCAGACAGGACGTCACTCACATCTTTGAACTGAACCATTAAAATTGCACATCCTGTATTTTCACTACGCCATCCTGTATTTTCACAACAAAACTTTTGATATAGCTGAAATCACCTGATTTACGACATCGTTGTATTTTTACTGTATACTAGTGTCACATAGCGCCATCTAGTGGTGTTAGCGTAACTTCGTTGTTTCTTTTTATTTCTCTTAGTGTTATATTTTTTTTTAGAAATATGAAACATGATTTAATTTAATTAGTTTAGTTACAAATATAAATAGTTGTATTTTAGCATTTTCTTTCTGGATATTGTGTCGTTAGGTAATGAAACCTACATGTTTTAAAAGGTAGCACAATTTGACTGACAACACACAGTTCTGGCTGAAAAGAGCACTAAATTTGAAATGTAGGGAAAAAAAGAAGGAGAAGAAAAGACGGCATTGGTTTGTGTCAGAATACTGATTGTTACAAAAATTAAAATAGATATTTATAAAACTCAGCGTGGAAATTTATTGTCGCCATACGAGTATATAGTTCCGGAGATTCAGATTTTGGTTTCTGGGTAAGCAATTCCCACAAAGTGTTTTCATTGCAAAACAGCTTAATCCAAATTCGGAAGACTAAGTAATTTATTCTTTCCAGATTTTAATAGGTCGAGGCAAATGTTGCTTTGCCAAGTTGCTGAGGAAAGAGGCCCTTGAGCGTGGCAGGCTGATGTAAGAGACGGGTCTTCTCTTCATCCGGTTCGGGACGCCTTCACGGCCATTGTTACGAGTTCCAACCCAAATGCTATTTTTGACTGCAGCAGACTTTTTCTGTCGTCTGTCTTGTTCGTCAGGCGGAATGCAGAGGAGTTAATTCGGAGGAATAAACATCGTCTGTGGCAGCAGGTATGTGTTGGCCCTTTGAAAACCTTAGGAAATCCTTAGGAAATCCTTAGAAAACCCTTAGGTAGCCCTTAAGAAGCTCATAGTTTACTTGTAGAACAAGTTTTGTCATTGTCATAGATCGGTAACCTTTTGCTTTTGTCACATTTATAATGAATAATTTTAATATCATAATCAAGGTTTACTGAGGTCTGATGGACAGTGTTGCTTGCCAAATTTAATGCTAGGGTGTAACTTTTCATATAATAATTACCAGAATAAAATTTAATTAAACAACTAGTTTGTTGGTGATTTATCCTATAGTGTAAGAATACAGATATTAATGAACCAACAGCTCTACCGTTAGCAGTCTGAGCTAGAAGTTGAATTTTTAGGGTATGTAGGAGTTTTGAAAGAAGAAATAAAACAACTATCAAGTGAACTCTTGTGTTTTCTTTCCTTTACTACATCCCTAGGTATTATGTAACCAGCCGGGTACATTTCATAGATTTTTAGGTTACATAATTAACCGTTTTACTGATCAGAATATTATAGAATCACTTCAACAATTACACATAAAGAAATAAAAACATTGATTGGCAACAATTGGTTCTATTTATAAATATACTCAAATACTACTGTGTTGGCCCTGTCTACAACTATAGAATATAGCAGATACTTTGAAAAATGTCTTGTTTGCCACTTTAATACTCAAAATTAATGGTTTATCCTTATAAATTGAATTGTAAAATACAGATTCCTTGTGGGCGCCAATTATGTAACCTAAAAATCTATGAAATGTACCCGGCTGGTTACATAATACCTAGGGATGTAGTAAAGAAAAGAAAACACAAGAGTTCACTTGATAGTTGTTTTATTTCTTCTTTCAAAACTCCTACATACCCTAAAAATTCAACTTCTAGCTCAGACTGCTAACGGTAGAGCTGTTGGTTCATTAATATCTGTATTCTTACACTATAGGATAAATCACCAACAAACTAGTTGTTTAATTAAATTTTATTCTGGTAATTATTATATGAAAAGTTACACCCTAGCATTAAATTTGGCAAGCAACACTGTCCATCAGACCTCAGTAAACCTTGATTATGATATTAAAATTATTCATTATAAATGTGACAAAAGCAAAAGGTTACCGATCTATGACAATGACAAAACTTGTTCTACAAGTAAACTATGAGCTTCTTAAGGGCTACCTAAGGGTTTTCTAAGGATTTCCTAAGGATTTCCTAAGGTTTTCAAAGGGCCAACACATACCTGTTGCCACAGACGATGTTTATTCCTCCGAATTAACTCCTCTGCATTCCGCCTGACGAACAAGACAGACGACAGAAAAAGTCTGCTGCAGTCAAAAATAGCATTTGGGTTGGAACTCGTAACAATGGCCGTGAAGGCGTCCCGAACCGAATGAAGAGAAGACCCGTCTCTTACATCAGCCTGCCACGCTCAAGGGCCTCTTTCCTCAGCAACTTGGCAAAGGAAAGCAACATTTGCCTCGACCTATTAAAATCTGGAAAGAATAAATTACTTAGTCTTCCGAATTTGGATTAAGCTGTTTTGCAATGAAAACACTTTGTGGGAATTGCTTACCCAGAAACCAAAATCTGAATCTCCGGAACTATATACTCGTATGGCGACAATAAATTTCCACGCTGAGTTTTATAAATATCTATTTTAATTTTTGTAACAATCAGTATTCTGACACAAACCAATGCCGTCTTTTCTTCTCCTTCTTTTTTTCCCTACATTTCAAATTTAGTGCTCTTTTCAGCCAGAACTGTGTGTTGTCAGTCAAATTGTGCTACCTTTTAAAACATGTAGGTTTCATTACCTAACGACACAATATCCAGAAAAAAAAAATGCTAAAATACAACTATTTATATTTGTAACTAAACTAATTAAATTAAATCATGTTTCATATTTCTAAAAAAAAATATAACACTAAGAGAAATAAAAAGAAACAACGAAGTTACGCTAACACCACTAGATGGCGCTATGTGACACTAGAGACAAAAAAACAGTAAAGATCGTCAATCTCCAAACAAAATAATATATGTCTTTACGTAAGACGAAAATTCTTCCTTGATAAATAAAGCAACGCCAATTAGTTGAATTACTGCGTTATCAGGCTTATTCAAACTTTAAAAATCCTTTGTGATTTGATATTTATTACTCGCAGTCATCTAGCACAAACTAAAAAAACACGAGTGAGATAAACTAACGTTTATGGAGTTTACTACTTAAGAGTCGATTTTCATAATTACGTAATGCAAACCGAGGTATGAAAATGAATTGGGAGTAAAATCAAACGTTACGTTACGTTGTTATTCGAGCGCAACTTATTTTGAGCATCCCTTAGCAACGGCTGCATTGAAACACTTTATTTACTCAATGACAACAAATAACCACTCTCAATTTTCGGGGTTTTGATATTAAATTTTATAATGTATTGTATAATCGTTCGTAATGAGTAAAGTCCAGTCGTGCTTAGGAGCTCACACACAAAAATTTTCTTGTTACTACTGAATCCTCAATATAACTTGGGATTTAGGACAAAACAACACCGGGGGGTGTTGTGAAGATAGAATATTCTTGAGGCAGATGTCGCTATACGCTTCATTAAGAAGTATAAAAAAAGGAAAAAATTGAAAAATCGCACGATTTTGGGAAACTTCGGTAGCTTCATGGGTTAAGAGCGATTGTACCGGTGTTCTAAAAAGTAGTAAGTTCAAGTCTTGCCCGAATCGGTGATTTTTTCATGTTCCATTTAATTTTAAAACAATGATTATAATAATTCGTCTTTGTTGTAGTCGTTACCATTAACTTGTCTTTGGTTCACGCCAAGCTATTGTCCCCATATCTCAGTTAAGATAAGCTTGAAAAGACATGTTATGTCGCTAGCGTAGGTACTAAAGTTCCTCCAAGAGCAGTTAAGAACTTTGATATAACCAGAGTCTTGTAAACAAAGAAGACTGATTCCCCACGGGAGACAGACTAGAACCACACTTGTAAGGCCCAATGTACATTACAATGTACACTCTGTCAATCTAATTAGAATCTTCCATGAATCAAATAAAGTAGCATTGCTATCGTTTTATGTTTAATTTCTTTCTCAAAACAATCGCTATGTCCATTTGTAAAAGGGTATGAGATGACTTTTGCGCCATTAATCTTGTATAGGCTGGTCTAGAGCCAACTTATTTTTTAAGCCTTGCATCCACCAGATCCCTTCTTTACCCATGCTTTTTCAGACCTCGACCGGTATTTCGTCTGGGCCGGGGGCTTTATTGTTTTTCATTTGCTTTATAGCTTTTATGATTTCTCCCGTGGTGACTTTCGGGATTGGACCAGACACATATATGTAGTGGTTTCGTGTGGTCGCACGACTGCCACGCCACCCTAGCATCCGCAAATCTAGTGGAAAACGTCAAATCGTTCAATCAATCTTATACAACAACTCCCAAACTAAAAAAGGGTTGCGTGCCCAAAGAGAACACGGGACCCTATTACTAAGACTCCGCTGTCCGTCCGTCTGTCTGTCAGTCTGCCCGTCTGTGACCAGGCTGTATCTTATGAACCGTGATAGATGGTCAGTTAAAATTTTCACAGATGATGTATTTCTGTTGCCGCTATAACAACTGATACTAAAAAGTACGGGTCCCTTGGCGGGCGAGTCCGACTCGCATTTGTCCGGTTTTTTATAATTGGTATTTGGTAATCACCGCATACCTATACTTGTGTCATTGTCTGTATTATAAGTTAGTAGTAATGTAGGTACGGTTTCTACCCCTTAATGATGAAAATATTTTGTATAATGCCAAGTTCCTTCTTTCCCACCGAACGGGTGGAGTCGGAGCGCATTTCTCATTTGTATGGCCGCAAGCCGGTCGGCTCCTCTCGGATGCGGATGGCTCCGGACGGAATTCATCGCTTCTGCCATATATAATATACAGACATCGAAACGCAACTATCACAGTCGCACTAATATGGAAGAGTGATAGAGAGAGATGACTACGCTACGCTACGGAGATCAGGATCGGAAACCGGTATTTTTTGTATGGGAACGAAAACTGTATTTTTTCGTTCTTTGTTAATTATTTCATTCCTAATCGGGCAATCTAATAATACGAAGTCGTTATCTAAAAACACAACTGAGTCCTACATTTTGAGTATAAAATAAACCGAAATATATGGTTATTTCGATGTTTTTGCAAAAGACCGGTTCCGATCCCTGGTGATAACGATTGTAAAGTTGGCTATGCGGCCTGGTGACTCATAATTCGTGTGCACAAACAAACACACAGACAGCCCCTCTCAACCTAGATGCGTATTTTATTCACAATCCATCGGGTGTAAAAATAATTTCCATATTTCAGTGCATTTGCAACTACAAAAGGAAAACTAGGTGAAATACTGGAGAATATATGTATGTGCATTACGTGACAGTGTGCCATATGGGTCTGAAAGTTACGATTTTTTCTCTTCTATGAATTCTGCTATTGAATAGTATGCTTTTTTTATTAAATGATGCTTCAACTTTGTTTCAAATAAATGGTAATTTTCCTCTAATTTAATTAAACTAGGGATATTGTTGTAAATTTGTATGGATGTGTAGTATGGGCCTTTTTTGAAAATATCAACTTTTGGTTCCGGTAGAATTAAATCAAGTTTACGGCGGGGGTTTTTATTGAATTTGAACAAGTCGATATTTTTACGAACAAAAGTAGCGGATTCTAAAATGCAAATTGACGGAAAAGTTAAAACTCCTAATCTAATAAAATGTGGTTTGCAGCTACATGTCTGTTTAATATTGACTATAATACTCGTACCTACTATCTCGTTAAGTATAATCTAATGTTATTAGGTTAAGCTGTTTAAAGATTGTACTATTTAATAATAATATTAAGTATCTTCAGATATTTAAGAGAGTTAGAATATCTGATATTTGCTATACCCTATTCAGGGTCCCATGTGATACCATATGATATGTATAAGAACTAAATATGTACCATGGTTTGCAAGAAATAAATACTGAATACTGAATACTGAATATGAAACGTCGCTGGCATCTGTGAATACTGTAGATTATGCAATTTTCACTGTGACGAAATTGCAGAGCGGATGCGCTTGGAATGGATGCAACATATGCTTTAGATATTGCAGACATTGCAGTAGTTATGTTAATGTAACTTTCCAATTTATTTTATTTTATTTATTGTCATTTAGCAACTATCCTTACAGGTTAACCCTAATACAATAGTGCCTTATTAACTATATCATTTATATTAACTTATCATAAATAACAACATATAACATTTCAACAAATTCTTACAAATTCGCATTGATACTACAGGAACGTTACTTGCTGTCGGGCCATTTCATTTACGTTAAGATGTACTTTACACTTCATCACACTTGCTCGAAAAAGATCTTATTTCATGCAGATGTACTGATTAATTTTATAGCTATTTAAATTATTTTTACATAATTTTCAAACGTGACTGAATGCCGAATATGTCTGTGCCTTCGATGCCTAACCTGTCAATATGGACGATAATAAAATGACAATATGGCGGGCGAAATATATATATGTCACCGTATTTAAGAATTATTTCACTAAAAATAGTTTTTTCTTCGCAAGTGTGATGAAAAACATTGTGTGTAACTCCGGGGGTAAGAATATTGCAAACTCGTGTTTTTAACTAATTTCCTTCAGCCTGCGGCTGTCGGGGATTACCACCCTCGCTTCCAAAATTTCACTTCCTCCCCTTCCTTCCTTCCTTCCCCCCTCGTTGCACAATGTACTGTTTTTATATTAGAGATTTTTCATGCTATTTCTATTCTGATTCACAAGCTCTTTTCGATCCTATAAGTAGAAAAATGCGCCCCAAAATTTCCGTAAATTTTTCATTCCATTCCGTTACCATCAAGTCTATGGAAATGGAAAAAAGTGTAAGTATTGTAAGTATAATTAAAGCACATAAAATGGCCCCGACACGTTAAAATAATGTCTACATACCAATTTAACTTTAAAAATGGCGTTTTACGTAAATTGAACATTCTCGGGCCAAACTCGTGTAACTAAAATGTTTCGGAAATCAAGCTATTTGTTGAAGAAAATGGAGGCGTAATTCATTTTCGGGATACAAAGAAGCTTAAAACATTCTGGAATTTTCGCAACTATTTTGTTGAAAGCTGCAGAAAAGTATCGAATAAGTACTTTATGATTACTAATAGGTACTTTACCTAATGATTTTGTTCTATATGTTACACAGTAGCTTTTTCTTGCGAATGTATGAGGAATTCTATTATCACACTATCAAATTTATATTTCTATTTGAAATAAAATTTCATTTGGATCTGCAATTGTTTAAAGGTGACTAAAACTCGCAAACCGCAAACAAATTAAACAAAAATCAACCTTCTCTTTGTTACTAATACTGTTCACTAAAGCCCTGAATCGGTTATAATTTCGTGTTTGATTATCACCTGATGATATACACTTAGGAACTCACTCACTTAAAATCATGGCAATTTAAATTGGTTTCCACATCATTGAGAAATTCTCAGAGCATCGCAAAACGCCTCGTATGCACTTAGACTATGCAAATGAAAATGCATAGATTGCATACTTGCATAGCACATCGCAGTATCGGGGTCGGAAGCGTTCAGCTTTTATTAAAATCTTCATATGCTCATGTTATTTATTTAGTTTTATTAACGGGGTCCCTAACGCCAATGACCTTCGATCTGAATCCCTTAGTTTTCTAATGTTTTTTTGTAGCTTATCATATTAACAGCAACGGCTGTAAGCAATTTAGTATCCCATCTTTACTTCAAAGTTCACTGTCTTCGAGATATTTGGCATCAAAATCGAACAACTTTAGGCCAAAAACTTGTTTACTGGCCATAACTGTTGTGTTTATTAGTTTAAAATTTAAATTTCAGACCAATTTTTAGAGACGTCGAAGACGAACCCAAACGTGTAGATTTCGTACATTTAAAATCCTTCACAGCGTACCGAAAAAAGTGTTTTTAGGGTTCCGTAGCCAAATGGCAAAAAACGGAACCCTTATAGATTCGTCATGTCCGTCTGTCTGTCCGATTCTGTCACAGACACTTTTTTCCGAAACTATAAGAGCTATACTGTTCAAACTTAGTAAGTGGATGTATTCTATGAACCGCATTAAGATGTTCACACAAAAATAGAAAAGAAACAATAAATTTTGGGGGTTCCCCATACTTAGAACTGAAACTCAAAAAATCTTTTTTCATCAAACCCATACGTTTGGGGTATCTATGGATAGGTCTTCAAAAATGATATTGAGGTTTCTAATATCATTTTTTTTCTAAAATGAATAGTTTGCGCGAGAGACATTTCCAAAGTGGTAAAATGTGTCCCCCCCCCCGTAACTTCTAAAATAACAGAATGAAAAAACTAAAAAAAATATATGATATACATTGTCATGCAAACTTCCACCGAAAATTGGTTTGAACGAGATCTAGTAAGTAGTTTTTTTTTTAATACGTCATAAAATTAAAAAAATTTTTTTTTTCATCAAACCCATACGTGTATGGATAGGTCTTCAAAAATGATATTTAGGTTTCTAATATCATTTTTTTCTAAACTGAATAGTTTGCGCGAGAGACACTTCCAAAGTGAAAAAATGTGTGTCCCCCCCCCCTGTAACTTCTAAAATAACAGAATGAAAAATCTAAAAAAAATATATGATATACATTACCATGCAAACTTCCACCGAAAATTGGTTTGAACGAGATCTAGTGAGCAGTTTTTTTTAATACGTCATAAAATTAAAAAAAAAAAATTTCATCAAACCCATACGTGTGGGGTATCTATGGATAGGTCTTCAAAAATGATATTTAGGTTCTAATAACATTTTTTTCTAAACTGAATAGTTTGCGCGAGAGATACTTCCAAAGTGGTAAAATGTGTGTCCAAAGTGGTAAAATGTTGAACAAGATCTAGCAAGTAGATTTTTTTTAATACGTCTCAAATGGTACGGAACCCTTCATGCGCGAGTCCGACTCGCACTTGGCCGCTTTTTTTGACAATGTTTAAAAAAAAAAAAGTATTCATTTCTTTCAATATCGGGCAGACCAAAATGGAGATAAAAGATTGAAGAACCGATATCCGTTTGTCTTAATATTATATCTATAGTGCAAATGTAGGATTAACGACTCAAAATAAGTCAAAAATCAATGAAAACCGCGGGGAGCCCCTTAACACGTCATATACTTTTATACATTCCACAGTGCCTCAGTGTCTCACTGTAATACTGTGTAATCTGTTTGAATAAAATAAAAATATTAAAATATATATATATATTAAGACGATAGTGAGCGACTGCGTCTCCATACAAAGAAGTCCCCTCCTCCTCCTCCCCTCCTCTGTAATACTCCTCCGTCATCTGTAATATTTTATGTGTTTTGTTTTTCTGACATTTACTCCTGACTATGTGGTGGTGGCCGAGTGGATATGACGTCCGACTTTCAATCCGGAGGTCGCGGGTTCAAACCCAGGCTCGTACTAATGAGTTTTTTGGAACTTATGTACGAAATATCATTTGATATTTACCACTAGCTTTTCGCTGAAGGAAAACATCGTGAGGAAACCTGCATACATCTGCGAAAAAATTCAAAGGCATATGTGAAGTCCTCAATCCGCATTGGGCTAGCGTGGGGACTATAGCCCGAGCCCTCTCGCGCATGAGAGGAGGCCTGTGCCCAGCAGTGGGACGTATATAGGCTAAATTATTATTATTGTAAAAAATCTACTAGCAAAAGAAATGCGCAGCAAATACAGCAAAAGAACATGTAACCATATGCCGACTAGAAACCTATTTCAAAGGCAAAGGCAACTTTGCGGCGCTCGTCGTGAGCTGTCAGCTCGTTCGTGCAAAGTTATGCTGACAAAGTGAGGGCAAAGAATATAAAAAATACAGTGGCTTCAGTTTTTGTAGTTAAACATGCTGTTTTAACATTACAATTTAATTGTTTAAGAGGAAATAAAAGTTATTTAGCTAAAGGAGTCGAACCGGTCCTTGATTTATAAAAACCAAATATCAGAAGGCCAAGGTGACAATAAAGAAAAATAAGAAAATTTTTATTTTAAAAATCAGATAAATTTACATAAATTTTGTAGGCCACACTAGGCTAAGCCTGTCCCGTTTGTGCATTCTGTTAAGAGCGATTTTTACATATATTTTATCAAATGGACAATTTTATATATAGTAGTACATTTTGGACCCGGGTACGTCCTTAAACTACGTCCAAAAGAGAGGTATGGGCATTGTGAATTTCATCTCGCTTTGTGTGGTAGAGCACAGCCAGTGGATGTCATTCCAGATCTAGAGCAGAGCCCAACTGGGGAAGTACCTCCACCTTACAGAAAACCGCAGCATTTTCTTATTTATAAGCGAATTTGTTAGTTAATTCTACTCAATATTCAGTGTAAAATGTTTTTTCTTTTTAATACTACGTCGGTGGCAAACAAGCATACGGCCCGCCTGATGGTAAGCAGTCTCCGTAGCCTATGTACGCCTGCAACTCCAGAGGAGTTACATGCGCGTTGCCGACCCTAAACCCGCCCCCCCCTCGTTGAGCTCTGGCAACCTTACTTACCGGCAGGAACACAACACTATGAGTAGGGTCAAGTGTTATTTAAGTGTTTAAGTGTTAAGTGTTAAGGGTTAAGTGTCACTTATTTAACACTTGACCCTACTCATAGTGTTGTGTTCCTGCCGGTAAGTAAGGTTGCCAGAGCTCAACGAGGGGGGGGGCGGGTTTAGGGTCGGCAACGCGCATGTAACTCCTCTGGAGTTGCAGGCGTACATAGGCTACGGAGACTGCTTACCATCAGGCGGGCCGTATGCTTGTTTGCCACCGACGTAGTATTAAAAAGAAAAAACATTTTACACTGAATATTGAGTAGAATTAACTAACAAATTCGCTTATAAATAAGAAAATCAATCTCTTTCGCTATCGTTTTAAGACCGTTTTTGCAGATTTGGCGTACTTCAATACTTCCAGCAGCAGTTATTGGCTCACGAACTTACCTGGAATGAAACAAAAAATATTTTAAACGCTTCTATAACGAGAAAAGGATTACATGTTGTTGCGCTCTCAATTACCTTTATTATAATCTGATTATAATTAGACAGGAATTTGGTGGCAAAAACGAGTGCTTGAGAAAATGAAACATCGACAAATATGCTATCGATAAGTCAGTCATAGATTAATAATTAAAAGATGTAACTTCTACTTGCTGTAAATTATCGATACATTTCAAGAATGCAAATCAATTACAAATCGGATCATAATTTCTTGATTACATATATTAAGTACTTAAAAATAAAAACTAAGAAATAAAAGTAGTAAAGTAAGTCAAAAAATTAGAAAACTACCATAGCAATAGCAATGTTAAACATATCTATAACGCAAAGGTAACATCGATAATGTCGATATTTGATTTTGTCAATCACTTTATTTTGCCACAAAAACTTCTATGTCTGATTATAATCAACCAAAAAAATAATAATAAATCAACCAAAACTCATTAAAAGCAGATAGTTTGAGTGTGACGTCTCAGAATACATTCTCATTTCTGTCTGATTTGACTGATTACCACTCTATAATAAAAATAAAACCATCTACACCTAATAATTATTCTGTAGGTTATGCAACAAAGCGTGCATTTGAGATACGCCCCCATTATGTTCCTTCCTTTGTAGAACGCCGAGCAAAGATAACCTTTTTAATTAGGTTAAACAGAGCCAAAGGTTTCATACCCCTGGCTTCCATTTAGGTACAGCATTAGGTAATGGTGCCCTTGACTTTTTTAAGTTTTTAAATTAACAAGAATTTGCGGACATCTGAACCTTTTTTCATTTGTAGTTTTACATGTATGTAAAATGTATAATTGTTGGTGCAATAAAGAATATTTACTTACTTACTTACTTACTTACTTACTTACTTTTTAATGACGATGCAAATTTTGTACCCCTGATTATGATTCTGGTTCTAAATGACTTGCCAAAGGTTTTCCTCTTCTTTTTATGACGCTTTTTAATTGTTTTTTATTGGGTATTAAAATTTGAAAATTGTTGTCGAAAAGGTTTGCAATTTTTTTAATCGATATTAAATATTGCAGATGAATATGCATAGGAGGCCAATTAGGTCGTACACTTGACATTAAGAGTCCGGTAACGATTTTAGTGGAAACATTTAAAATTGAAAAATTTAGTCGTTTAAATTGTACACCATTTGTTACGTAATATCTAAATAACAAGTATTGGTTTCTAATTTCTATTAGCACGTCTACTCATCTTAATTTTTAATAATAAGGTCGCAAGCTTGTGTCCCCGGTAACATGTGACAAGAAGGGACAGTTTTTAAAAATTTATCAAAAAATTATGGTGGTAAATTATACAAAATGATGTATAAGTATATATAGTCTATAATTTTACTTTATATCAATGACCTTCCACGAAACATTAATTACCCTATGGTCCTGTTCGCTGATCACAGCACCGTTATAATAGAATGTAAAGATATTGATCACTATGAATCCGAAATTAATAATACAATTGTTGACATAATTAAATGGCTCAATATAAATAATTTATTGATAAATCTCGATAAGACTAAAATTATCCATTTCTACCAACGAAAACTACCTCCTCCAATTTGCTGCAAATATGAAGGTTAATGTATAGAGTCTGTTACCGACCAGTGGCGGCGCGTCACAAACATTCGTAGGGAACCCGGAGCTAATTTTGCTTTCCTTTTCTCCATGAACCGATCGTGAAAGTACTCAACGGGCTGAAGTTTAGACAAGCCGGTGGGAATCGAGTTCTTTGAACGATCCGCCACTGTTAACGACACAAAGTTTTTAGGGGTACAAATTGATGAAAACTTATCTTGGAAAGCCCATACGGAAGAAATGTGCAAAACAGTTAGTCAGTATGCCTACGCCCTACATATACTATCCAAAAAAGCAAGTCCTCACGCAGTTTTAGTAGCATATCATGGTTTTGTAGCTTCAAAGTTGCGGTATGGTATTATCTTTTGGGGAAAAAAATTGTAAGGCACAAAAGAGGTGCATTAGAGCAATGTGTGGCCTCAAAACACTCGACAGTTGCGTATCATATTTCAAAGACTTAAGAATTTTGACGGTGCCCTTGCTTTTCATTTTTGAAGTGATAATATTTGTAAAAAACAAAACAAGCTTGTTCAAAAAGCATCTTGATATTTCTCACAGAAATCTGAGAGCTAAGCATATACACAATCTTTGCATAATTCCTGCAAAAACATCATTGTTGCGAAAAAGTGTGTATTACTTGGCCAGTAAAATATATAATAAATTGCCGATTACCTTTAAGTCACTAAATATATTAAAAGTTAAAAATAAGTTAATGACATTATTAATTCATAAATGTTATCATTCCATTGCTGATAATTCAATTGATGACTTAGAATAATATGTATACAACAATTTGTTTTTTTTTTTTTAAATAGACATCTAATGGACATAATATTTATGAATTATATGTAATGATACAAATTTATATTTTATATTTTGACAATTTCAATTCTTATAAACTACCTATGTACCTAATATTCATTATTGAATTGTCATAGCTGTAAGTAGGGTTACATAATTACTCGTACTCGGTGAGCATGATAGTTTAGTTTCTAGTATTAAGTTTAATGTTTTTGTATGTCGTTTGGCATAATATAGTGAAACTGTACATATATAAACTGACCACCAATGTTATTCTACCTATATTTACAAATAAAACACTTACTTATTTACTAAGATCAGTATTAAAATTACGTTGAAATTAAGTCGATTTTCAGAGAAATTGTCACTTGTTATGAAGTTATTTCTAGAGAAAATTGATTTAGTCTATCTTTCATTTACACTACTTCAAATTTATAATAACAAAAACGTAGTTTATTAAAGTTGAAGTACAGGATATGTGTAATACAAAATACCATTTTTAGCAGTCCAAACTTTACGAAATTTACAAATGAGATCGACAAAATCAGTGCTTTACGCGAGTTTACCTAAACGTCCATCACAAAACAACATTACTAATTAAGTGAGTCTGTTTGAAAAAAATAAATAAAATAAAAGATAACAAGACGTGCTAATAGAAACCAGTACTTGTTATTTCTAGTAGTTAACAAAACGTGTACAATTTCATCGACTAAGGAATCTACCAATTTGACATTTTTGCGACTAAAATCGATAATGGCCTATTAAATCGATATCTAAATGATGTAATTTAATTACCATGTGCGCGTTCATTTCACTCGGACTTGTGCGCACATAATAAGACACGCACGCACGAGCGAATGAGAACAAAAAGGCATTCTTTACATATAAATTTGATATCAAATGTAAGTAAAATAAAAACCGGCCAAGAGCATGTCGGGCCAATGATCAGTGTAGGGTTCCGTAGTTACCCTTCCGTCACAATAAGCTACACTGGAGCTGTTAGTATCGTAGATTGTTAACCAAGGGATGAAACGGTACCTTTCACCCGAGTTAAACAAATAGGCAAATTTGCATAATCAGCACCTAATTAAAGTAATAGACGTATGGCCATGATTTTTTACTTTGGATTTACTTCCAATCGGAGACTTCGCATGTATAAAGATAAATATCCCATAGCGAAAAACATTTAGATTGCTATATAAACCTTAGTTTTTTATCGCGTGGAATTCTGACGTCTTCTGGTGATGTCAGGCAAAAAATAGTCCTTAAATTTATGGTGAGAATTTTAAGCCAAAATAAAACATCGGAAATACATTGGGACATGATTATTTTTAATTTCAATCATCGTAATAGTTTATTCGTAAAAACAATGATAGTTTAATTTTAAAGTGCACTATTTCGACAAGAGAAAATATCAGGTATTTTACTGGGGTAAAAATAATCGTTACTGGTATCATTCTAATGACTTTCATATATCGCAAACCTTTGGACTAAAATTATATTTTTTATACTTTGTACTATTTCGTCTCGTTGTAAACAAAAAATAATGTTCAAGTGAATTGGTTAATACCGTGGCAGCTCCAGCTATCCTCCATACGAACCCTCTTTTTAGCATATCTGGCCACTGCTTTATCCTCGTAAGGCCCAAGGTCCTACCTATAGGACTTATTCAGTTCGATGAAATTTAAATCATATTCAATTAGGACAGAGTTGCATTTGTTTTGTTTCGTGCAATTTTCAAACAAAATAAAATCTACTGTATTCCGTGCACTATAGGTTCAAATTCCAGTGGCAAATTTTGGATTTTTCATTTCTATGGCTGGGCCTTAAGAGGATATAATAATAATAAATGTCTATGTCACGTGCTTGAAATAATTATCATTCTTTGTATTTTCCTAAAATCAAACATTATAATTGATTGAGTTTTATCAGGCATTTGACGTAATCCACCGTTCGTGCGACGGAGGCAGTGGCAAGCGGCGTCCAGAGGTGGGACCAAAGGTCGGGTCGCTGTGTTCCACTCCAACCTATGGCCGCCGCTCGCCGCTGCTGCCGCCGCACGATATCGTGACCGAGCCATGAGTGTGTTCTCCTTACATCTATCTATCCTCGCTTTCAAACAAATTGCATAATTGTTTACGTCATGACTCATGTCATTCGACTTCCAATAGTTTGAACGTGCGAATGTGTTTGAAATTACGTTCAAGGGAACTGCCAACTTTGAAAATTTTCAGTCAAATAATATGAAGTTAATATTTCTTGCATGAACTCTATGCAAAAAATATTAACTTCATATAAAAATAATTGATAATAATATGTACGGTAATAAAATGTTCACTATACCTGAAACGTCAAATTATGACAGCTGTCAGAATTCCACGCAATTAAAAACGAAGGTTTAGATGAAAAAACCTATTTCAGCAAACTGCAGTAATTTTAAAATGATTATTAAAGAATGAAAAAGTAAAGTATAGCAATAAGTCCTAGATATAATGCATTGTACATGAGTGCATTTAACGAATATGAATATGCATACAAAATTAGCGGAATTGCCTCTTACTTTTTAATTTTTTACTCTTTCGTTCTAAAACTGCCAATAGTAAATGGCATTACACATACAGCCAATGAAACTGTTAAAGAGAAATTAAATATTGACTGATAAGGAATTATGCAAGCCGTAAATTTATGGATTTCTGTCTGAATATTCCAAAGTTACTTAACGAATTTACTGCAAACTGATTCTGATAAAGTCTCATCTAACTGCGTTGTCATCTCCAACCTCCGAGTAATAAACCAACATAAGTTGAATCTTGGGAACAGAAATATTTATATATGATTGGAGACCAAGTTAAATTGGTTATAGAAGAAATGGAGAGCTACAGCCTCGTAATCAACCACTAAGTTGATTGCTGAATTGAAACTAAAACTTGGTTATAACGGTTTAATTTAATAAGAAAGAGTAATTAGATATATATATATATATATATTTTTATTATAGGACATTATTACACAAATTGACTAAGTCCCACAGTAAGCTCATTAGGGCTTGTGTTGAGGGTACTTAAACAACGATATATATAATATATAAATACTTAAATACATAGAAAACATCCATGACTCAGGAACAAATATCCATGCTCATCACACGAATAAATGCCCTTACCAGGATTTGAACCCGGGACCATCAGCGTCGTGACAATTATGACTAAGTATTAATTTTCTGCCACAGCAATCACAAATATGACTAGAGTCCAAGGGAAGAGGTCTAGCAGCGCGGAGTCTCTTCTGCCTGAGGTTATCTAACCAGTCCTTATCATGTTTGTCTACGCTCGCTTTGAGTTCTCAACGCCACTCTGGCCTACACCTTTTTAGTTTAGTTTAGTTTAGTTTAGTTTCTTTAATGGTAAAAAGTATTTTACAGGTCACACGGGTACATTTGAAATTATGCTAGATATACATAATTCTAGATATAAATTAACAGGTGAAAGTTTACGGTTCCTTAATTTTAAAAATAATTGTGTGATAGTTATTACAATATTTTTTAAATTATCTCGTTCATAAAATCATTGACAGAATAACATGCTTGGTCTAGTAGTAAACATTTAAGTTTTTTAGCGAACAGAGTCGCTTTCAGTCAATTTAATGTCATTAGGAATTTTGTTGTATATTTTGGGCCCAATAACACTGAGTGTCTTTCGGACCTTCGTGAGTCGTTGAATAGGAGCGACTAGTACGAGCAATCTGCGGCTATTTACATCGCGGATACAGGTTTTTATGTATGTTTTAAGGTTTGTTCTAACGTATTTGCATGCTTCTAATGTATAAACGGCGGGCAGTGTTAGTATCTTATGGGTCTTAAATAGTTCCTTGGCGGGGTGATCGAACGGTTTGTTGGAGATAACACGAAAAGCTCGTTTTTGAATTTTGACCTTAATATGTCTATAACGATTAATAAACTAATTACATGACTATATATACCTTATCCTATTGTAAGTGTTAGGTTCAGAGCAATCTAGCTAGTCGTTTTAAAATCAGAGCTTAACTACGTTTGTATGGATAACCGAGCTCGCTGGGGAACTAACCAAAATTCTAGCATATATTATATACTTGAAAATGAAATCCTAAAGCGCAAAAACCCTAAGTAGAAATTCTAATTTTCCTTCTACTTGGATATATAAATATCTACTCGTTTCACAATATCACCCTACATTATAGTTGGGTCTAAGTACAGAATTAACCGTAAACCCAACAAGAACCCAACCATAACAATAAATACTAATGATACTAGAATAACTCTAAATCTTCATTTCTCGGTCAGCGGACACTTTCCTTTTCAAGGAAACCTTCACAGTCTTTTGGTTGGTACCGGGCAACGATTATGTATTTGAATTCAGAACTATCGCCCTGCTAAAGGAATAAATATCTGCAGGCAAGCATTCTGAAGGAAGCAGTCATTAAAGGTAGTTGATATTGTAATCTAGCTGAATGTTATAAAATATATATAAAATCATAAATCTACGTCGAGCGTTTATATTCGCCACCACGGTTAGACGCATTCCCATTTCCATGGTGGAGGTGCGGGTAAATTTATTTTTCTGTGTTTTTCTTTTACCATAAGCTGTATCCAACCATTTTGAGGATCGTAGCCATAAGCTCGACTTGGGCTGGTTTGCACACGCGCTACATTGAATAATGCTGACTCATAGCGAATGGGAAGTAGTAAAATATTCTACTCTGTATGGGCCTGGAGTAGAGGAGTCTGTTGTTAGGATAGAGTAGGCTAGGGTGTAGTTTTGTAATAATGATTACCACTTCCTCCCGAGGAGGGATGACTGCCACCTTCCAAATTCTCGCCTGCAGATATTTATTCCGTTAGCAGGGCGATAGTTCTGAATTCAAATACATAATCGTTGCCAGTTATCTACCAAAAGACTGAAGGTTTCAATCTTTCACATATCTCGGGTGGAAGTGGCAATCATAATCAGAAATCTACCTCAAGCGTTTATATTCGCCACCACGGTTAGACACATTCCCCTTTACAGTACACATGGTGCTCATTATCGCACTAGTGGCAGCACATTACGTAACTGAAAAAAGTTTAAAGGGCCATGTTGTAGGCAATTCGCAACTTCCTTCGGTCGTGTTTTAATTGCAAATAGGCACAAAGGATGCTGGCGGCATTCCCTCGTTGTATCGAATTGCCGATACGTTGTGCGCGGAAACCGCCAGTGCTTCGATCTCTTTCAGCCCCGATACTCAGCATACGGCCGGATCCGAAGAATGATTAAGACACGTTTAAGATCTTTAAAAGATCGATAACTGAACGACATGTCAAAATTGACAATTCCGCTGTGATCCCAATACGATCTATCTACGATATTGCTAACGTCAAAGTGGCATTGGTTGCCCGAATCGAGCTGCTTCTGTCAATTATACGACATACAAACGATACCTAAATGAGAACTTATCTAAACCAGAACTTATCGTTATATAGTTCATTCTGCGAACCGTTACTCTGTGTAAGATATTTACAAAACTCCTTGATTTATTTTATTACGTATTATTGATAAACAATAATTCTAACGGCCAGTGATAAACGTGCCGTACCGCAATGGCTTGCTGGCCTAATGACAACAATAAAATTTATAGCTCGCCAAATAGCCTATAAATGGAAGGGAAGGCAACCGTCATTGAGGAATCAAATATTGATGGTTTACAGGGTGAAATTTTTCCTCATGCCTCGGACACCAAACGTAACACGCTCCGAGCATGCGTTTAGTGACCATCCCGCGCTCGAATCGGGTTGATTGAATGACTAAACTGTCATAGATATTTTTTTTAATTCACCTTGTTTCAAAGTTAATACCAATTAAAATATCTTCGTATTCAATGTTATGGCACTGCTGGTGCTTGAAAAATGGAGAACTAGGCTCTTCGAAACATGTCGCGCGAGAGACTTAAAAGACGTGAATGAAACCGTAAAATGATCTAAATATTATGGCCACCCTTATGGATACCCTTCTGCAGGGACAGACCTGGAGGACTTTTTATAGGAGGGGGGTTACTATATTTTTATATTTTTTACATTTCTTATTTTATTAGAATTAATTTACTAAGTTTATTTTACTTATAAATTATAATATGACATTGTTGTTAGTAATTCTTACACTTTCCATTTATACTATCGTAATATGATGGTATCATCGAGCTGATCTGATGATGGAGACGGAAGGTGGCCATAGGAACTCTGTAATGAACCAGCGCAACCTAATTGTGTTTTAGGTTTATAAAATTGTCTCGATGAGTATTACTTGCCTGTGACAAGAAAAGTACAGTCAGCGATAAAAGCTTGTACCTCTAAATGAAATATTTGCCAAAAAATAATTTATTTCATTGTCTTGTAATTTTTTAAATTTTTTAATTAATGTTGTATGAAGTAGAAATCACTGCAAATAATTAAACAATGCTTAAGAAATGTTAAATAACTTGCTGTTCGGGCGAGACTAGGGTATATACGACATCAGCTCACCGCTCTACCAATTCATTACTTACTTTACCTTACTTTACTTACCAAGACTTACTCGTTGACAGCGAATATTGGTCAATATATAGTATTGGTGGTTGGGAATATTGGAATATTGGCACGCATGCTAGCCTAGACATAAAACGCCAGTTACGGAAAGAGAGACCTAAGCCCTCCTACGTGTACACGTTCAACGCAGCTGGCCAACTTTATTGTCACGCGTGCAATAGAGTATTTCAGAGCCAGTTCGGCCTGGCCAGCCACATTAGGGCTCATGCTAGACAACGTCCATAATGTGTTTATTTAGGGTCGCCGTCATCGAAAACGATGAGGAGGACTATATAATATTGGTATGTTTTATATGCACCTTAAATCCCTACTGTAAAAAGATGGTCAGAATCCCTTAATTATAATGAAATAGAATTACTTATGCACTGTAATGCACTGCACGCACGCACACTCGGACGCACGCATGCACGCACGCTCGCATGCACGCACGCACGTACGCACGCACGCACGCACGCACGCACGCACGCACGCACGCACGCACGCACGCATGCACGCTCGCACGCACGCATGTTGTACGCCAGTAAATGAAATAAAATAAAGTTTTTTACCACGCGTAGAAAATAAATTTCTTTCTATTTTGTTTCAATAAAGCCAGAACGTACACGTAGAAACGTTCAATGGGCACTAATAACCTATTGAACACGTAGCTGCTTGAAAACACTTGGATAATTCTATTGCGACTCGATTATTTCATTGGTTTCGCAAAAAATGAGCAAATAATCTTATAGGCAAAGCAATAAGAAGGTATACATACAGGGAAATGCTTGGAGCACAATTTTTGACTCCGTAACTTTTTTGGACTAGTAGGGCCTCGGGGCCTCGTACCTACTAAGGTACGAGTGAATTGCAAAAAGTTTGTACATAGTTAAGGACCTGTAATTAGTCTAAAGTTGATTGACCCAGAGCTGGACCAGCGAGATGGCCATGCGATAGTGATAGCTCCTCTACACGATGGCCCAGCGCTGGAGCAGCGAGATGGCCATGCGATAGTGATAGCTCCTCTACACGATGGCCCAGCGATGGATCAGCGAGATGACCATGCGATAGTGATAGCTCCTCTACACGATGGCCCAGCGCTGGAGCAGCGAGATGGCCATGCGATAGTGATAGCTCCTCTACACGATGGCCCAGCGCTGGAGCAGCGAGATGGCCATGCGATAGTGATAGCTCCTCTACACGATGGCCCAGCGCTGGAGCAGCGAGATGGCCATGCGATAGTGATAGCTCCTCTACACGATGGCCCAGCGCTGGACCAGCGAGATGGCCATGCGATGTTTGAGAGCTCGCACTTATGAAATGGGCCCCGTGTAGATGCGTACGCACCATTGAAGGCCCACTATGTATATTAAACTGTAATAATCAAAAACATTTTAAGAAAATTTTGCACGACTTTTTATCAAAAAAAGCCTACTACTCCATTCAAGAGTACCTCTGTGACACATTGTAACATCATCGTGTAATATTAAATATGAGACCGCTTTTGTTAACTTACGTAAATGTATTGTGATTTGCATGACTTATGTATTAAGTAGTAGTAAGTACCTAGATAATAAGTTTAACTGTTTGTACGCCTAATGGCAAGACCATGGTGATCCTATATTATTATGTTCCATCATTGTATCTACCCGTGTTCTACAGACAATAAATCAATTACAATTACAATTACTACCTTTGATATGCGGACAATAAACCGACACCGTGGCCATCCCATCGCCATCCCACCGCGCCATAAGCCATCCGACACTACTGTGATGGCCCATCGTGTAGAGGAGCGATTACAACAATTAAGCTATTTATTTTTAAGTTATATGCATGAAAGTGTTTTTGCGTATGCTATAGATTTATATGTACGAATGAAGTACAATAACATACAAAAAAATACAATTTACATGGTTTATTTCGTAACACAAATAGATCAATTAACTTAACACTAATCACAGCTTCTTAAATACGCTTAATTACGTACAATTTTGTAATTCACTCGTACAATGCTTAAGTGCACGACCTTAATCTGTACCTATATTGAGCTGAGCAAAGCGGGTCAACGGTGAAGGATTTATGCGATGTTCGGCACTTTGTCAACGTACGGTTCGGAGATTTATTTCACGTTTAATGTTAAATAAGGCTAATTTATATAGTTTATAGGGCCTGTAAGATAAGGAATTGTTGAAACGAATGAACGATCTTTAATTACCTAAACGATTTTGCCAAGGCAACATATTTATTTAAACTTTATTGCACAAAAGAAAACTTACCGTACAAACGGCGGACTTAATGCGAAAAAGCATTCTCTACCAGTAAACCTTAAGGTAAAGCAGATATAGAAATTTAAAATTTAATTGTCAGCCTCATGCATAATAAGACAGACGGCCGGATTTGAACTTTAATATACGTCAAATATTAGGTCTAGATACGATATGGATCGGATAAGTCAGTGTCAAAAGTGACGTTTTTGTTTGAAGAAACTTTTGACACTTACATATACGATGCACATCGTATCTAGACCTAATATTTGACGTATCTTAAAGTTCGAATCAGGCCGTCAGGCATATAAAAGTATAGATATAAGTTAGGATTTTTTAAGTTTTAATATCGGTCCAGCAGCGGTATCATGGTCGTGTTTTTGTCACTTGTCATATTATGCGTAGCTTTCGCACTTACACATTTGTTAGAACATGACAAGTATGGTGACAAATGATAGACAGCCGTCCATCTTAGCCCTGCTGGATTGGTATTACGATTTTACAATTTATTACAGTTTTGATAATGTGCGAGCGAATCTGCGTGCAGCGGTCAGCATGAGCGATCGTTAAGGTTGATGTGTAGTTTACAAAAACGCATTAAAATAATTGCTTGTCATCACATTTATTTCTGCTACATTTTTACAATGCAATTAAATTATAATTTAATTTGTGTCTCATAGTTTTTTTATAATATAAGTAGTCTTACCTACCCGAACATGATAAAAAAAATTGTTTTTTTTTTTCGAGCAGTAATGTATTTCGTACGTCATGGTCATTTGTGACAGTTGTGACGTCGTGTCATTAAATGCGACGTTATGAGTTAAAACAAAGTGATACATTGCTTGCTGTTATATTTATACCTATAGATAAATAAAAGCCAACTGCTTTTTATAAAACCTATGAAAGTGTGTTCATAAAACATTACACTAAGTGCCAATTACGCAATCATATAAAAAAACAAAAATACACACTGTAAAGCTAAGATCTTTATCTTATTTAGAAAATCCCAATGTTTTCTAGAAACAAAGAAAACCTTCTCATAAAGTGTCAGTCTCGAAAAAGCTTAGCCGAGAGCACTTGTGTACCAATAGCCACTCTAGCTAGAGAGCGCTCGACACTATATCGTACACTTTGCTTCAGAAATATGTTTTACACATGTTTTGCCAACGTTAAAACGTTAGCCAAGTTGAGAGGTTATATTTTTTTATATTTTCTCGATTGACTACAGTAAAGAGTTCTTCAAAAACGCAGTTATTAAAGGAGTCAGCAACGCGCATGTAACTCATCTGGAGTTACTGAGCTACGGAGACTGCTTACCATCAGGTGGGCTTGATGCTTATTGCCACCGACGTAGTATAAAAAAACCGGCCAAGTGCGAATTGGACACGCGCACGTTTTTAGTATTTGTTGTTACAGCGGCAACAGAAGTACATCATTTATAAAAAAATATAACTGTCTGGATGTCACGATTCATGAGATACAGCCTAATGACAGACAGACAGACGGACAATGGAGTTTTAGTAATAGGTACCCTTTGGGTACGGAAGCCTAAAAATATGCATTAATATGGTGTCTTTTCAAAGATCAGGTCAGCATTTTTAAGATGGAATAATTAAATAAAAAAACTTGACACGATGTTTTTTGTGTTTTATCCTATTGAATACAGGAAAATTGTGTAGATTTTGAAAGTTCCATATAAAAGTAAATCTATCTTTGAATTTGTTTGCGAATTGAAAGTCGATGGAAAATATTTAAATTGTAACAATAAGCAATTAATTATTAATTTCAGAGTTTCATCAAAGACAAATTTGACTTCTTAATTGCTTATAATAAAACTTTCGGATTTTGAAAGTAATTATTATTCCGGAACAGGTACCTAATTTACAAATTTGCTCAGTCAAATTTAATGGTAGTTCAAGATATGCGCTTTAGCGAATTCTTATTTAGATACTCTACGAGCTCTGGGGGGCTAACCAAGATGAATGTCATCTCTCTCATCATCTCAGCCGAAAGACGTCCACTGCTGGACAGAGGCCTCCTCCAAGGATCTCCACAACGGACGGTCATTCGCTGCCCGCAACCAACGGTTTCCCGCGACTTTAACCAGATCGTCGGTCCATCTAGTCTAGGGCCTTTCCACGCTGCGTCTTCCAGTCGCCACTCAAGAACCTTTCTGCCCCATCGATTCTGCGAGCAATGTGGCCCGCCCACTGCCACTTAAGTCTGGCAATTCTCTGAGGCTATATCGACAACTTTGGTTCTACTGCGGATCTCCTCATTTCTGATTCGATCACACAGAAAACTCCGAGCATAGCTCGCTCCATTGTGTGACCTTGAGCCTTCTTATGAAGCCTATTGTGAGCGACCACGTTTTTGTACCCTACGTCATCACTGGCAACACACATCTCTCTATTGTCTCTCTATTACCCTTCCTTATTAGTGCGATAGAGACAGCGTTTCATTTCGTTTTTCTGCAAATGATTGTGATCTTGGCATGGCCACGTAATGTGTATGTTTACGTCTAGTTAAACCAATTTCTGAGGTTGTCCCATTAGTACTAAATTTGTGTTTTAGATAAGAAATCAATAATGTTTAACAATACTACATTCACTTAATTTTACAAAGAAATATTTTACAATAACAACATTTAAATACTTACAAGAAATACCAATTGTACGAATAGAAAAAAATATATAATTTTCAAATTATTTCCGGTGGAGTCTGTTCGGGAAGAGAAGAGTCATGGAATGTATTGGCCTCAATATATCCCACGACTCTTCTCTTTCCGCATAGACTATAGAAATATAGAAAATATTACTAGAGCAAGCAACGCTCTGCCTATGTATTGTCAATTTTGCTCTGAGTCTAATTACTGAACCCTTTGATCTACATCGGAGTAAGTGTACGGTAAATTGAGCAATAGTACTACAATATTATTCAATTTAACTTAGACCACTTATTTATGTACGAAAGCTGAAATATCATATTATTTAACGTAAAATATTGTCAATTTTTATTCTTGTTTACAGAAACTATCCTTCTATAGTCTGTATCTTTAGGTATTTAAAAAAAGGTAAACAAAATCTACCCTCAAATGGCTCCTTAAGGCAGCTGAGGGTAGATGAAAACATTACATGATCAAATAATGTAGGTTTAAAGTCAGGTCGTTCAGTGACAGATCCAGGCGGTTTGGTATTTGGTTGGTTAACCAATAAATATTAAAACTACCCGAAAATGTACAAATTGTTTGTTTACCTTTTTTTTAAATACCTAAAGATACAGACTATAAATAGGGTATGGATATCTTCCTTTTGAATTCAATCCATCTACACTCTACAGGGTGTTTTGTTATGTCTGACCATTATTATGTGGATCATACTGAACAAATTTTACTATTAGCTCAACCCCGAAATCACGACAAAAAATCTTCTATTCCACAAAAATCTACTACTCCTACTATGATCCACCGAAATGTATAAGACCGTAGAATTATTTTTTTCGCGATTTCGGGTTTGACCCCATTAAAAGTTGTTCAGTATGACCTACATTGTCTCCCCTCAAAGTATGGTCAGATATAACAAAATATCCTATCTAATGACTTGAACCAGAACCCAAAGCAGAAAAGTCGTCGAAATTGAATGACAGATAGATGTTGATTGTTTTACAAAGAGTTTATAATCGATTTATTTTCTTGTTTTAGAGTGTGTAATTTATTAATTAGAATTTTGGAATTATTAATCATTTATTTTTTTATTATCAAAGTGTATAATTTATTATCTTGATTTTGTTACATAATAAAATAAAAAATTCTAGCACTTTACGAACTGGTTACATAAATAAATTAAATGAATATTATACGGTATACTTTTGAATCCTTGTTAATATGCAAAATACTAACATATGTTCCTAAAGTAAATAAAGCTGGCTTAAATGTTAATTTGATTCGCTTTAACATCTTAAACCTATCCAATCATGACCCATTGCCCATAAAACCGTCTATAAAACTAACGTCTCTCGATACTTTGTCTTTAACTGATCATTAAAAGTGTTATTACATTAAAAAGTCTAATATTCTTCGTACAAACTTGCACTTACTTAATCCATTTTTAAATTCATATAAAGCTATCAGCCTTAAGTGTTGACACTTGGTGCGGTTTTCAGACCCAGCGGCGTCATTCTTAACTCGTATGTCCCGGACAGAGTAAACGCGGAGTTTTCGCTTATCTTTATACGACGATACACGGGTATTGCAAGGGCGTTAAGGCTTATCAATATGTACAGGTATACGGGATATAGGTGAATGATGATGAGCTCAGATGATAAGTACATGGAGGCGATGGATGAAACTTTTATGCATGTCGTTTGGAGATTAGGGCTGTTTTTGTAAAGAAAAAGGGATAAGGTTTTTGCATATCAAAGGGAATTTACGAAAACAAAAATTGTTTTATAATTTAGTAAAGAAGGAAACTGCAAATAATATAACATATGTATATTATTTCCTTTATTTATCTTTTTCTCTCAGATTAGGCTTTTTACAATATGTATATAAAAGTATTCTGACTTATGTTATTTATTGTTATAAGTCAGAATAAAGCGTGTATCCTTAGTAGGACCGCATAATAACATGTTAGTTATTTTAGGCTTTACTAAACACACATTCGTAGGTCTTACAAATAAATCAATAAATATTATACGACAATAATTACACAAATTGACTAAGTCCCACAGTAAGCTCAATAAGGCTTGTGTTGTGGGTACTTAGATAACGATATATAATATATAATTATTTATAAATAATTAAATATATAGAACACACCCATGACTCCAGAACAAATATACGTGCTCATCACAGAAATAAATGGCCTTACCAGGATTTGAACCCGGGACCATCGGCTTCATAGGCCACTACCCACTAGGCCAAACAGGTCGTCAATAAAATTGGTCACTTATGTTTGTAACACATAAAATTAAACAGAAAACAAATTATAACTACTTTGTTTTAACTCAAAACGTCACAATTAATGACGTAACGTCACAATTGTCACAAGTACCAATGATGTACGAAACACATTACCTACTGCTCGAAAAAAAAATGGTCTGGTAGGTAAAACCAAAATTAAAATCTTTCACTGAAAACAATTTTTACGTAGAAATTACTTACAATGTCCAAATATATCTAAGTAACATTTTTTTGCGTGGGCTTTGAGATCAAAGCTCATGGAAATCCTCAAAGTAACTTTTCGAAAACGCAAACTTTACGGCAAACTGTCAACCATTACATTTTTGACAGGCGTTACGGTAATAACTTTGGAATTCTACACTTTCATCTCATCTCCGATGTGTTGTACAAAATAGTACTTTCACAAGTGTCTTTAAGTTAAATTTCTAACACTTAACGTGGCAATCATGTCTGAACAATTTTCGCAACATGTAGGTTAGCTTTTTCCATTAAAGCAAGAGGCACTTTTCAAAGTCGTTTATTCAAGTAATTTTGAAGACAAAGTTTAAACGTGCGAGGAAGAAAGCGTAAAGTAGATAATTAATGCCTTTATACTTAAGATCAACATTTTTTTACTTCAAAGCCATTTGTAAACATTCATTAAGATCTATCTGTTAAATCAACCGTTCTTTTGATAAAAAGGGAACTTAAGTTTTTTTTTCTATGTAACAGGCAGCAAACGAGCAGACAAGCCGCCTGATGGGAAGCAGTCATCGCCGCCCATGGACATAAGCAACATCGGAGGAGCCACTTATGCGTTGCCAATCTTTGAGAACCCTAAAAACCTGCTTCTTGAAGAACCCCATGTCATAGCGCAAGGGAAACACCTCAGAAGGTAGCTCATTCCACACCTTTCACGTTGAAACCATAGATAAAATTCTTAACCATATTTTCAATAACATTATACATAATGTATATATACAGAGGATTACTATAACTCGCTTAAATCTAAAATAGGCCCTTGATACATACCAAGATTGTTGGCGGCATTTCCTCGTTGTATCGCAATACTGATACGTTGTGCGAGGAAGCCGCCAGCTCTTTGGTTATCAGTTACGTCAACCAGACGCTTCGCGACCATATTTCTATATTTTTTCTGGCTAATTTGAGTGCTTCACTGATGGCCAACGGCCTCTCCCCTTGATTTCCGATTTATTACTTTTTCTAGCCAGCGGTAGAATCTTGGTTCTATTTTTATCACTTGTCACTATGCCCGTCACTTTCGCACTTACAAACTTGTTAGAACGTGACAGGTATGGTGACAAATAATAAAGAGCTGACCATCATAGCCCTACTGTTATGGAAGGACATTGGTCGCCCCCGTCCCATAATATTTTGTCGATAAAAGTACAAGTAAAACGGGTGTTCATGTGTGTCTACCGTGTTTGGGCGGACGTTGTGTATTTAAGATGTGTACATCAATAAAATTGCAGACTCATTACTTACTAAGCTAAGGAGTTTCGTTAGTAAATTTCACTGACACATTTAGTGTCAATGTTGTCAATCATTTTAAAATGCTAATTAGTAGTTAGTTAACATATTAATTTAGGAGACTTTTGAAAGCTAATCAATTTGGTACCATTTACCGAAAGAAAACAAGCGGAATAACAGTTCAGAAAACATACTAATTCGGTAAAATAATCTTAAATCTAGATTTAGCATCTCCGCGACATCCGTGGAACAAAATGTTACTTTAAGGAGTTTGGCCCAAATTGTGAAGCGGAAGATAAAACTTGGGAACACATGTGACAGTTCAAGAACAACTTGTACGCCATTACCGTTCATCGTTTAGTATGAAAGTTATAAAGAGTTTAATCGCTAGTATCGGACCAAGATAACTCAACAATAAGTTTTTGGCATAAATTTCATTTTTGGTACAAGCTTTTATCGCTGTCTGTACTTTTTTTCAACTAATATTCATCGAGACAATTCTAAAAACCCCAAACAAAATTAGGTTGCGTTGTTTTATCACAGAGTTCCTATGGCTACATCCTGTCTCCATCATCAGATTAGCTTGATGGTACCATAATATTGCATTGTCATCCGACTTACATACGTATGCAAATTTTCAGCTTCATCGGAAACCGGGAAGTGGGTCAAATTTAACTTGCAAGATTTGTCCCATACATACTAACAGGGCAAGTTAAATAAAAGCTTGTAAAAACAGTACATTTCTCAGCGAATCCAATATAATGATACGTTCAGAGTGCTGATGGAGTTGCCCTGATTCTGCAGCGCGTCAGGGATGTTCGCGACAAATTTATTCTGCAAGTAGGGCTCAAGGGCTCTTTTACCATAAAGTCAGTATACATATATTGTAATATCATATAGTGACATGAAAAATACATAGCAACATTAATCAATACAACAGCCAATACCTGGGTAGCCGTATTATAGGCCTACCCAGGTATTAGCTGTTGTACGTTAAATCTATAGTCCTGTATAATTCAGGATTATAAATTTAACCCCTCTCGTTTGTTCTATAAATAATAATGATTAAGAGGAATCACCAAATTTTGACTACTTATAATATTTATAACCAACAGGTCTTCATCCCATTATTTAGTAAGGGCATTTTAATTTACATTTATAGTTATATAAATAATCAAGATACAATAATAAATAAATAAAAATAAAAACCGTTTCATTGAGACAACGTTACTAGTATGAACTTAAAGCTATGTTAATTACTAAAGGAAAAAAAAAGGAATCAAAAAAGAAAATAAAAACTAATGACTAAAAACGAAGAGCTAGAGTATTTACGAAATTGACGACCGGTCTGGCCTAGTGGGTAGTGACCCTGCCTATGAAGCCGATGGTCCCGGGTTCAAATCCTGGTAAGGGCATTTATCCGTGTGATGAGCATGGATATTTGTTCCTGAGTCATGGGTGTTTTCTATGTATTTAAGTATTAATAAATATTTATATATCATATATATCGTTGTCTAATTACCCTCAACACAAGCCTTATTGAGCTAACTGTGGGACTTAGTCAATTTGTGTAATAATGTCCTATAATATTTATTTATTATTTATTTTTATTAGGAAATGTGTAGCCATTATGAGACGAGGAGCGCTAGTTGCCATACTCTACTATATAGTAAGGTTCATATGGTTTAGCAAGATACATAATCGATTATTTATAATATGTAGATAATGTTTGGTGAACATAGCTTAGTTTTGAGGCCTTATATTATTTGGCCTTCGCTTGATTAGCAACCAGAAACACCAGAAACACGTGGACCCGGGTACGTCCTTAAACTACGTCCAAAAGAGAGGTATGGGCATTGTGAATGTCATCTCGCTTTGTGTGGTAGGGCACAGCCAGTGGATGTCATTCCAGATCTAGAGCAGAGCCCAACTGGGGAAGTACCTCCACCTTACAGAAAACAGCAGCCAAATAACACTAGATCCTACTCATAGTGTTGTGTTCCTGCGGGTGAGTAAGGTTGCCAGAGCTCAACGAGGGGGGGCGGGTTTAGGGTCGGCAACGCGCATGTAACTCCTCTGGAGTTGCAGGCGTACATAGGCTACGGAGACTGCTTACCATCAGGCGGGCCGTATGCTTGTTTGCCACCGACGTAGTATATAAAAAAAAAAACACCTGTTTAATTTAAATTGATACAACTAGGAAATGCCGCCAGCATCCTTGGTACAATGCCTCAAGGGCCTATTTTAGATATAAGCTAGTTATAGTATTCATCTGTATATATCCATTATGTATATTGTTATTGTCAATAAATAGATTTATATTTAAATTATTAATATAAAAACTTCAGATAGTCCTGAAATATTTATTCACATTTCTTGTTTGAACACGCTCGGCAAGTATTATAAATGATCAACGATGTAAGTAGCACGGTTGACTTAGGATCCCACGTCACTCGGTACTCAGGGTCCAATGTTGTGTTGAGTTAATCCCGGATGAAATAAATAAATAATACTATAGGACATTATTACACAAATTGACTAAAGTCCCACAGTAAGCTCAATAAGGCTTGTGTTGAGGGTACTTAGACAACGATATATATAATATATAAATATTTATAAATACTTAAATACATAGAAAACACCCATGACTCAGGAACAAATATCCATGCTCATCACACGAATAAATGCCCTTACCAGGATTTGAACCCGGGACCATCAGCTTCGTAGGCAGGGTCACTACCCACTAGGCCAAAGTGGTCGTCAAATAATGAAATAAGTCGGAGCTTAAGGCACACCTTCAATAACTATATTACCAAATCAGCTCTTAATTTTTGACGACTGATCTGGCCTAGGGGTGCCTGCATATGAAGCGGATGGTCCCGGGTTCGAAACCCGGTAAAGGCATTTATATCGTCGCCTAGTACCCATAGTACAAGCTTTGCTTAGTTTGGGGCTAAGTTGATTTGTATAAGAATTTCCCTAATATTTATTTATTTATTACCTACCAAACCAGCTCTTAATATTTAACGACGGGCTTGGCCTAGTGGGTTGTGACCCTGCCTATGAAGCCGATGGTCCCGGGTTCGAAACCCGGTAAAGGCATTGTCTTCTACGTATATAAGTATGTATTTTACTATACAAGTATATCGTCGCCTAGTACCCATACCTTTGCTTAGTTTGGGGCTAGTTCGATCTGTATAAGAAGTCCCCTAATATTTATTTATTAACAAACCAGGTCTTAGTTTTTGACAACCGGTCTGGCCTACTTGGTAGGGACCCTACCTATGAAGCCGATGGTCCCGGGTTCGAATCCCGGTAAGGAATCTTTCGCTTGCTCGGGTATCAATATTAAGACTAGGAGTTGAACACCATTGCCCTCTTGTACAACAAATAACTATTATTTAAGTGTTGCCCACCAAACTTGACAACCATTTTGATTTGACTATGAAATTTTTAAAAGCTACGAGCCAAACAAGAGAATATCAGTCGCTCTCTATCACTCTTACTGGAAATTGCACACGTCCATCCCATTCAATCTTAGTATTTTTATGTAACGTCAGTATCTAATACTTAGTATGTTGTTATTTCAAGGTGGGTCCGTCCTCGTGTCATAGTATAATGAGCGAAAACTTGGCCGTGTAAAAGGTGGGGTAATACTGTAAGCGTGTAAGAAATAACTAGTCTGGAGTTATTTACGAGTTTACAGTCGCAGAGATATTTGACCCCCTCCCCCCTGTAAACACATTTCTATGCAAGGGGTTCAGCTATCTCTGAAGCTGACAGTGCATGTTCAAGCTTATAAAATGTTAATAAAGTGCATGATGATTCTCTGCCTTTTCGCCGAAAATTGTATTGCCGAATTTCACTTGCCTACCAACTTTTCGCAGAAGTTTCATTTGGGAGAATTTCATTTCTCAACTTTACATAATCCAACTTAACCTAACTCAAGCTAGTACGCAATTTTCATTTCCCAACTATTGGGTAGGGAAATGAAATGGTTGCAAAATAATTATTTGGTAAAAGTTATTCGGCCAAATGAAACTTCTGCGAAAAGTTGGTTGTCAAGTGAAATTTGGCAATATAATTTTCGGCTAAAAGGCACGATCCCAAATTTCTACTAATAGAATTGAGAACTAAATTCCCAATTTCAGGTCCCCCCACCTGGGGTCCGCACCCGATACATATATTTACTAAGCTATTAGAGGACGGTATAACTTTGACGAATAGTCTAAGGCGCTATTTTGAAAGCTGACTATAAGTACTGTCCGTAAAAAAACTTTTCGCTAGCAATCGCAACCTACCTTTACCTTGACCGTCCCTGACACGTGGGGCCCTTTTAGAGTTACCTAACAAACTTGAAGAGGCTACATATAGTATAAAACATTCCGCACTAAACAAAGTACACGTGGAGAGGTTTACCTAAGTATATGGGGTAGGGTTATGTACCTACATTTACTGACAAAAGGTGAAAGTTGGTGAGAAGTTGGTTACAACTATGCACAAGTCTTTGAGAGTTTTCAAGACTCGCGATATGGGACAATGTTTTATATACTTAATTATGTATGGGACAAATCTTGCAAGTTAAATTTGACCCACTTCCCGGTTTCCGATGAAGCTGAAAAGCTGCATGTGACAATCAGGCAGTCGAGTGACAATGCAATATTATGGTACCATCAAGCTGAGCCATAGGAACTCTGTGATAAAACAACGCAACCTAATTGTGTTTGGGGTTTTTAGAATTGTCTCGGTGAAAAAAGTACAGTCAGCGATAAAAGCTTGTACCAAAAATGAAATTTTTGCCAAAAACTTATTTATACTAAAATAGCAAGGTAGAAGAGGAAGAGGAAAACCACGAGCAAGTTACACGCAGCAACTAAAAGGAAAAGTAAATGTCGTGTCTTACAGGGACCTAAAGAACTTGGCCGAGGACCGCGAAAACTGGCGTCTACTCCACCGACAAGAGCCATGCTCTTAAATGATGATGATGAGCATTGGTGTGGTATTATTAAGTAACGATATACATATGACAATAAATGAAAATTTAACATGTTTTCGTGATCTTTTCTATCAAGCCAACTTTAACCTTTTAGGGTTTTGCTCAAAGTCTGCCCTCGCAAACCCGCACGGTGTACACGAGGAGAAGATGTAGTGACAAAAATTGAGAAAGGTATGTTGAGATGGTTTGGACACGTGGAAAGAATGAGTGAAAGAAGGTTAACAAAGAGAGTGTATAAGGGAGAAGTAGAAGAGGGAGCTGGAAGGGGTAGACCTCGGCGGACTTTCTCTGATCAAATCGGGGAAATCCTGAAGAAAGGCTAGGTCAAGAGCACCCTAAACCGACGAGCGTGTGTGAGGAATGTCATGAAAGTGAAGGAAGCGAAAGAGGTATGTCAGGATCGTAGCAAGTGGAAATCCGTGGTCTCTGCCTACCCCTTCGGGAAATAGGCGTGATTATATGTATGTATGTATGTGTGTACACGAGGAGCCCGAAAGATTTTAACTACGCGCGTCTGTGGCCAAAAGAAGGAAAACATGTTACAGTTAACAATGTTTAATTGTATGCGGACTGTATATTCATAGGTCGCTGGTTCATATCCGGCTCGAAGGACCAACAATCGTATGTTTGTATCAAAATGCGATTTCATTTATAGAAAAAATAACTTTTATTGAAAATTAATTGATTACGCTACAAACAATCAATTAATCATCAATCATATTCTTTATTTCAGACCAGGTTCATAATTATACATTTAAATCATAACATTCATATACATTTAAAAACTACTACATTCAGTTATAATATAACATAGAACGAAAACGATGCTGACAGCGCACCGTAGACTAAACTTATTCTAAAATGTTGCAAGCAACAAATATTAGCAATAATGTTAAACATACAATGTTTTTAAAGCTATGTTCAGACTTGTCTCGAACAGCGCAAATTTTGAATGTATTTATCTGGCACTGAAAATAAATTCTACGATGTTTTTAACATAAAAATAGTTAAGCTTAAAGTTTGATATATAGGGCTTTTGTACCCAAACCCTTCGCTAGAAAGCTTTATATTAAGAGTCCTTATTCCTACAGACGAGCGTATTTTGTAAAATGCTTCCTTTTTCATTCAAGATTACGACGTAACTATTAGTATTTATTAAAAAACTGATAACGTACTTAAATAATCGTTTCCTAAACTAGGGGCTCCAACAGTTCTAATTTTCATTTTCTCTTTTAAACCTCTTTTTTAATGAGGTTTTTTGGGAGTCTTTTCCAAATTTTGCAGTGAGATGTGGCGTTTCGGTTCTCAATTTTGCTATAAACAAGAATCATTTGGTACATGAATGACTACAATTTGATTCAACATATCTCGTACGAGGGGCTGGAATGATTAACAATCGAAGATTCATTTGAAAAAACTGATAAAATACCTTCCGAGTTTTCTTCATTTTTTTGGCGAAAACAGGGTTTTATTATATTTTATTTCCGCAATTTGTACGCATATTTTGCTTTAAAAATAATATTATAGCAAACTATAACTTTATGTTAACCTATAAAAAAAAAATTGTAACTATGGGACCTACATTGCCGTAAATTTATATTTTTTTAAAACACGTATAAATCACGCAGCAGCGACGCCCCGCTCTCAGTCCGCGCGGAGCGCGCTTAGAGGACGGACCTGTGCTCGATTGTCAGGCATTCGTTGAGTTCGTAATCAGCTACGGAGTTCCGAGAAGTGCTATATACTGCGATTAGAAAATCTTAATATAAGTTCATTGTATGCCTAACAACAGACTCGCTTATTGATGGATTTTCAGTGTTACTTTTTTTTATACTACGTCGGTGGCAAACAAGCATACGGCCCGCATATGTACGCCTGCAACTCCAGAGGAGTTACATGCGCGTTGCCGACCCTAACCCCCTCCCGCCTCTCGTTGAGCTCTGGCAACCTTACTCACCGGCAGGAACACAACACTATGAGTAAGGTCTAGTGTTATTTGGCTGCGATTTTCTGAAAAACGCATTTTCACTTGAAATTACGTTAGGGTTTGCGTTATTATTTTTGACCCGGATGAAGTCCAAGTTCTCATGATGGAGTCAGGAGTTGGTCACCAGAACTCCTAATCTACTAATTATAATCCCATCGTGTTTGGGTTCAAAAGATTTGCCCTGACGAACACCATCGATCTAGATGAGGTCCAGGGTCTCATGATGGAGTCAGGAGTTGGTTACCAGAACTCCTACTCTACTCATCATAACTCCATCGTGTTTGGGCTCAATAGAGTTGCCCTGACGAGCACCATCAATCTAGATGAGGTCCAGGGTCTCATGATGGAGTCAGGAGCTGGGCACCAGAACTCCTAATCTACTCATCGTAACTCCATCGTGTTTGGGCTCAATAGAGTTGCCCTGACGAGCACCGTCAATCTAGATGAGGTCCAGGGTCTCATGATGGAGTCAGGAGCTGGTCACCAGAACTCCTAATCTACTCATCATAACTCCATCGTTTTTGGGCTCATTAGATTTGCCCTGACCAGCACCATCGATCTAAATGAGGTTCAGGGTCTCATGATGGAGTCAGGAGTTGGTCACCAGAATTCCTAATCTACTCATCATAACTCCATCGTGTTTGGGCTCAATAGATTTGCCCTGATGAACACCATCGATCTAGATGAGGTCCAGGGTCTCATGATGGAGTCAGGAGTTGGTCATCAGAACTCCTAAACTACTCATCATATCCTCATCGTGTTTGGGCTCAATAGAGTTGCCCTGACGAGCACCATCAATCTAGATGAGGTCCAGGGTCTCATGATGGAGTCAGGAGCTGGTCACCAGAACTCCTAATCTACTCATCATAACTCCATCGTGTTTGGGCTCAATAGAGTTGCCCTGACGAGCCCTGCTTGTCGGGGTAAATCTATTGAGCCCAAACACGATGGAGTTATGATAAATAGATTACGAGTTCTGGTGACCAACTCCTGACTCCATCATGAGACCCTGGACTTCATCTAGATCGATGGTACTCGTCAGGACAAATCTTTTGAGCCCAAACACGATGGAATTATAATGAGTAGATTAGGAGTTCTAGTGACCAACTCCTGACTTCATCATGAGACCCTGAACATCATCTAGATTGATGGTGCTCGTGAGGGCAAATCTATTGAGCCCAAACACGATGGAGTTATGATGAGTAGATTAGGAATTATGGTAACCAACTCCTGACTCCATCATGAGACCCTGGACTTCATCTAGATCGATGGTACTCGTCAGGGCAAATCTTTTGAGCCCAAACACGATGGAATTATAATGAGTAGATTAGGAGTTCTGGTGACCAACTCCTGACTCCATCATGAGACCCTGGATTTCATTTAGATCGATGGGACTCGTCAGGGAAAATCTTTTGAGCCCAAATACGATGGAATTATAATGAGTAGATTAGGAGTTCTGGGGAGTTCTGGTGACCAACTCCTGACTCCGTCATGAGACCCTGGACCTCATCTAGATCGATGGTGTTCGTCAGGGCAAATCTTTTGAGCCCAAGCACGATGGAATTATAATGAGTAGATTAGGAGTTCTGGTGACCAACTCCTGACTCCATCATAAGAACCTGGATGTACTTCATTCGAGTCAAAAATAATAATACAAACCCTTACGTGATTTCAAATAACACTGAAACTCTATAGCACTAATGTGCGCAAACGATTGGCATCTTGACTAGGCAGCATGGGTGCGTAGCCACCATGAAATGAAATGAAATTGAAATAAAATTATTTATTTTGCCAGAGACATGGTTACATAAGGTGTTGTAAGGTTTTACACAAGGTAATAAGGTACACACATCTCGCCAACATTAAGGGCATGCAAAGCAATTTCTTACGCTAATTATTTACACAACATAACAACATAACATAGGATATTATTTAAATCATAAAACATATATTCCTACAGTTAACTATTACAACAATATTTACACAGAATACCTACTTTTTAGTTAGTTTAGTACCGTATGCCAATCGACCATGCCAATCGATACGACAACGAAACACTATCTGTCTCTCTCTCGTACTAATATGCACAAACGATTGGCATCTTGGCTGGGCAGCATGGGTGCGTAGCCAACATGCCAAACATTTACGATATGACAAGGAAACACTATCTGTCTCTCTATCGTACTAATATGCACAATCGATTGGCTTCTTGGCTAGGTATCATGGGTGCGTAGCCAACATGCCAATCGTTTACGATACGACAACGAAACACTACTCTCTCTCTATCGCACTAATATACGCAAACGATTGGTATTTTGCCTAGGCACCAAGCAAGTGTGTGGCCAACATGCCAATCGTTTACGATACGACAACGAAACGCTATCTGTCTCTCTATCGCACTAATATACTTTATTTATACCTGCAGTCATTTACTAACTTCTTCATTTTCCATTGGTGTGAAAGAGACAGAATAAAGAGCAAGGGTTATAGTACACTCTGTAGTCTGTACACTTAGTAGTAGTGTACATAAAAAAAAACTACTGTGCATATACAATAAAATAAAGAGTGCCCATATGATATCATATGACACTAAAATTAATGTTCCTTGAAATTATATTGAAAACTACCAAGATTATTCTAGTCTGCATTGAAACGCGCGTCGCGTTGCCGGCGCTCGCGTACCGAGCGCCAACGCCATCTATCGAGCGTTATTTCGTGAAATCGGAGAACGCTCCAAGGATTAAGGGCTCTTAAAATAATAAGTGGACTATAACAAAGCCCGGCAAGCCGTTTGAGTTGAGCTCGCTCAAAGTTGGCCGGAGCTTATAATAAGCGGAAAGCTTTATTTATTTATTTTGTATACTACGTCGGTGTCAAACAAGCATACGGCCCGCCTGATGGTAAGCAGTATTCGTAGCCTATGTACGCCTGCAACTCCAGAGGAGTTACATGCGCTTTGCCGACCCTAAACCCCCCTCTCCCTCGTTGAGCTCTGGCAACCTTACTCACCGGCAGGAACACAACACTATGAGTAGGGTTCATTTGGCTGCGGTTTTCTGTGAGGTGGAGGTACTTCCCCAGTTGGACTCTGCTCTAGATCTGGAATAACATCCGCTGTGCTGTGCCCTACCACACAAAGCGAGATGATATTCACAATGCCCATACCTCTCTTTTGGACGTAGTTTAAGGACGTACCCGGGTCCAAGTTTTTGCGGGGCTTTTGCGGACCAAGTGATAATTGGAACTGCAAGTTATATTAGAGAGCTTGGGAATAGTTTTTTTTTTTAATATCACAAAATTTCTTTTTATTAACATACACCTACCTGCTTTTTTAATTACTGATTTATTTACAATAACAATACTTAATTAATACGCTTTAGTTATTTAAATTCCACTAGATCCTCACAAAATTTCTTTCTTTCTGCCCCTCCTCAAAATTTTATAATTGCTCATTGACTTTTCGGGCTGTTCGGTTATGGAACTCTCTTCCACTCGAATCAATCCCTTGCTATCAAATACCATCTTAAATATCTGTCCCTTCCTTAGTGTTTCTGTCCGCGTTACTGGTTATAACTTCTGGCAAGAATCATATAGTATTTTATATATGTAGGTATTAGTAGTATGTATGTATATGTATTGTCTTACTGTTGTAGACTTAAATTTATAGTACATTACTATAGAGGCCGGGAAACGTAGGGTTGCAGGCCAAGTAGATATATACGGCTGAGCGTAGCGAATCCGGATAAAAATAAATAAATAAATAAATAAACGTTTATTCACGTTTCATGCCTTATAAATATTTACAATATACTTCTGCCAAACCACAGAGTGGTTTGTTGGCAGACGAAGCTCCTATAATATGCAAGCATGTAGTCTATATGTTACTTATATATTTATCTATTTAACCCCTTACCGCATGCGCAGCCCTATATGGCAGTTAAAATATTCAATTCTATTGATAGCTATTAAAGATTATTTTTAAACAGATATAATACTTTTGTTTACGACATGAAGTAAGGGGTTAACGCTACAATCTGATCATACAGTATAAAAATGCAGTGCATGTTGTATACAATTTATAGCGGTTGTATTTTACCTTTTATTTTATTTAATAGATTATTGCTAAGTTTCTTTTTAAATGTTCGTTTTGTTATCCTTTTGGTCTTCAAATCCGATGGTAACTCGTTATAGATCATGGGGACTAAATATTTTCTACATCTCTGGCCAAAATAATTAGTAAAACTAGGTACTAGCAATTTATTATTATCTCTGTTTCTTATTAATCTTTGATTGACAATAGGTATTTTAAACTCATCATTATACATTTGTTCCATAGCTAAGAATAACGTGACTTTTTCATGAACTGTTAAAATTTTACATTCTAAGAAGAGTTGTTCATAGGTAGTACTTTAACATTTAAATTTAGTTTTTACTAATACTAATGTCGCGAACGTATTGCGAACCAGCTAATATTTGCCAACGTCATGGAGTAGATGGCGTTAGTAGTCAACTAGTCACGTTTAAGTAACCGCTTCTAGGTTATTGGGATTTTTTGAGGGAAGTTGAGAGGGTAGATGAGAACGACAGTAGGAAAAAGGAGGTTGTGTGCGAACAAATCGACGCGGCAGTGATACTTGCTTTTAGATCAAGTCAAGAACGTTCTTATGGTGTTATTAGAATAATGATGTGTCTCTGGTATATTGTGACCAACGTTATCAGTACTCAGAGTGAACAGTGATCCAGTGAGGCTAATATGAACTTAAGGTAAACTTTGTGTGAGGAATGGGGTCGCTATAAGGGGAGGTTTGGAGGCGACTATTAAGCTCATGAAACCAGGTGGATAATCATGTGATACTCATGTTATATGTAGGTAATAAAGTCGGACACCAGCACAACTCATATCGTCATCTCACTAACATCCAGGCCTCATAGGTATGTAGTACATTTACATATCGCTTTCCAGTATCCGTAAAAGCATTAGCTCATTCGATAGGTTAATAAGTATGGTGAGCTTGACGACAACTAATTTAGTTTTTACTTTTTTTAATTTAGTTTTTAGTTTTTAATATAGAGATACGCGGCCGGTAACCCCGTTTCTCGCCGAGATATATATAATGTTTTTCTCAAACTTGCAATTAAAACAAAAAATTGTAGTTAATTTGTTTTGTGGCGACCTACTCGGCTCGCCATTCTACCAGCGGTGTACAACCTTACGCGCGAAGTCCGCGCGCCTTGGCGATGCGCCACCGCCGTTGCTTAGCAACGAATATGCACAACATATCACCGTACCAAGCTAACTGAAGCTAGTTGATGGTTGGATACCAAGACGTTGTGTCACAATTTGACGTTAAAAAACAAAAGAAGGTTGCTTTACAGTCCTAGGTGTGTAAGGCAGTATGAAATTCCTTTACATATCATCTTCACTCATGCCACCTGATATGTAGTATTTCCGGACCTAATTTGACGTAAGTCATGTCATCACTTCATAGCAAGTTTGAGAAAAAGATATTTTCTCTACTGCTATTTAGTTTTAATTTAGTTTTATTGCACCTCCTAATTAATTAAATTCAGAGTTTCATTTCTCCACTACCTAAATGTTGTATGGAAGAGATCTCTCTGTAGCGATAAGGTCGCCTGTTGTTTACCTCTATCTTCATGTATTATGTGTGTTTCCATGTACATTTATTCTGAGGTTGTGCAATAAAGAGGATTTGTATTGTTAAATGTTATTCTACCGGGGCAATTAAATGTTATTCTACTCGATCTCCACAGTACAAATATTTAAATTTTTGTAGTCTGCTCTTTCGTGGTTTTAGGGCCACTACACAATAGCGTCTCCCGAGCGTCGGCGTCGAGTCAACTCTATGGCTGCTGCTTGACGCAGCGTTGGCGCAACTGCGCAGCGACGCCATTTACCACAGCGCTGACTAGACGCCGACGCTCAAAAGACGCTAGTGGGGTGGCTCGAAGAGCTTACTTCTGTCGCTGATTTATAGTTGTCTGTCTCCTGACGAAGCCTATGTTGGGGATTTGAATTTGTCAACCGTAGAACGAATTAGATATTTTGTTTAATAAAAGCAGGGACTGATTTCGGTTACGGTAGAACGGTATGGTAGCGGTATAAAATGACAATACCGCATGGCTTGGATATAAATGTATAGCTACCGTTTTTGAAATAACGGTACCGGAATTTTATCGATACCGAAAAAATGGCTCTCAAGCGGGTTGATCTCGCCCCTAGCCCCCCGCGCTCGCCGATTCGTTGCGTTGCGACGCCTAAGATGATAGGGTACCTTTATGAAAGCGGTTAAGGTACCCGAAAAAATTACGATACCGTTATTTTTCGGTACCGAAATAAAGTTATTCGGGTACCTAAATAGTTCGGATTAAACCGGTATGATGTCATGCCGTTATGTAATAAAGGTATCGTTATTTTTCGGTAATGCAGAGACTAAATAAAAGTGTTTTTTGTAGTTTTCATTTCTACCTCAACTTTACCTCTGAACCCACTTAACCTTAACGATATCAAATCCTACGAAATCGACTAAAACCTTATAAAAACAAAAACAATCCAAGAAACATCAGCACGTTTCCCCGATTTACGTAACCGAGGCTCAAATCGGCCGATATAATCCGTTTAGGTTGGCCCCATTGACCGGAAACGGCTGCGGTCGCCATCTTGTTTCCGGGGCCTTCCGGTATTAAGTTTAAGGTTTTGATGATTGAGATGAATGGATGCTGTGTTGGTGTTTGATTTCAATTTCGATTCGAAGAATGAGATGCGATAACGATAAGTTCTGGTTTAGATAAGTTCTCATTTAGATATCGTTTTTATGTCGTATAATTGACAGAAGTAGTTCGATTCGGGCAACCAATGTCACTTTGACATTAGAAATATCGTATATAGATCTTATTGGGATCACAGAGGAATCGAAGTAAACGTAAATTTGGACATATCGTTTAGTTATCGACCTTATAAGATCTTTCCAAGATTTTAAACGTGTCTTAATCATTCTTCAAATCGGGCCGTACGTATTTGATATTGTGAATGCAAGAGGAACACTTTCTGGTTGAGTGGATGAGTCCGGCTTTCACCCAAAGATTTCATAAGTAAAGATTTAGTATAGCTAACGGGTATAAAATTTAATAACAACATTTATTCAACAAATAAGTAAAGTTAATGTTTTTTTTTTATACTACGTTGGTGGCAAACAAGCATACGGCCCGCCTGATGGTAAGCAGTATCCGTAGCCTATGTACGCCTGCAACTCCAGAGGAGTTACATGCGTGTTGCCGACCCCAACACTCCGCACCCTCGTTGAGTTCTGGTAGTGGTATACGAGTATACAGTAATAAAAAAATAGCTTAAATGTGACTAAATTAAAGTAACAAAATACTATGTCATTAACAGCGTCAATGAATCTGAAGAGCTGAGAGAGGTGCGGGGAGCAAGGTTGCATCTATTGCATGTCCGAACAAACCCGATTTGGTTCCTAATTCGATTCCGCGCCAGCCGCACGTCTCTTGCGCACATTTTTAGGGTTCCGTACCCAAAGGGTCAAACGGGACCCTATTACTGAGACTTCGCTGTCCGTCCGTCCGTCCGTCTGTCACCAGGCTGTATCTCATGAACCGTGATAGCTAGACAGTTGAAATTTTCACAGATGATGTATTTGTGTTGCCGCTATAACAACAAATACTAAAAACAGAATAAAATGAATATTTATAAGGGGGGCTCCCATACAACAAACATATTTTATTTGCCACTTTTATAAATAATACTACGGAACCCTTCGTGCTCGAGTCCGACTCGCACTTGCCCGGTTTTTTTATATGTGAACCTACTTTCCGTTTTTAAATTCGATAAATATAGTTTTTATGCATTTTTCGGACTTTTCACTGGTGTTTTAACTCCCAGCCGTTACAAAGGTTAATAAAATATTCCATTCAAAAAGACTTCCCTAAGCTGTACCAGGTTCAAAGATGCCCATCACACTTGCCGCGTTACCACATTAGATAGCGATGGCCAACCTCTGCACTAGATACGAACCCGCGCGAGCATCAGAGGTCCTGTCCCTGATCTTTTGTCCCACCTCCCGAATAAACATATCAAAAATTAATTAATTGTAATTTATATTTTTAGTTGTGGCAATAAGATTTTTCTTTCTTTGTTTTCCTCTCTCACACCGTCCCCATATAGCCCTCCGTTGCCATTTTTTTTAATAACACTAGGATAATAAAAAATTCTTCTGAAATCTTCAAACTGTGAACCCGTTGGTCGATTTTGGTTTATTTGACGACATTTTAAGCAATTTTTAGATACAAAATAAGTTTATAAATAAATAAACATATACGACAGAAATTTTTAAATTTACCTTGACTTTTTTATTGTAAGCATAACGTTACTGCTGCACATTACCGTCAGATTAAGGTTTTACATAACTGGGCCATCAAGCTGAACCATTCTGTATGATAAATATAATAAACAGACATGCTTGAGTATTTCAAGATGGCGTATTTTTGCATCTTTGGGACCCTGCCATTCGCAAACGGATCGCTGAAATCGATTTTATTTATTTATCGTATGGCGTTTACACACTGGTTACATACATATAAAAAACTTAATTCAAAATTTACATTTCTGCAGATAAATACTCGCATCTTTTGTCAGGTGTTTAAAATCCTCAGCTGGTCCGTTGTATTTCGTGACGGGGCACTCGAATACCATGTGCTGCACCGTCTGCTCTGAGTGTCCGCATTCGCACGCCGCAGACTCGCTCCACCCCCACTTGTGCCAAAGGTACGCACAGTTACCGAAGCCAGTTCTGAGGTGGTTAAGTCTGCACCATATTTCTTGGCTTTCCGTGAACCCTTGAGGCCGTTTCCCTGAGTCCAACTCAAAAATTATTTAAATATACACTTTTGTAAGGTCCACTCAACATCCCCTTTGAATATCTGACGCGCCCGAGTAAATATGTGTTTTCCTAATTTTCTACCCTTTCGTATGACCACGCTGCCCATGTAAACCGGCAGATTAAGAGAAATTCCTAGTTGTGATTTTTTCATAAAAACGCTCTCGACTGTTTCCTCCCTGGATTTTTAACCTAGAGCTATGATTTTTTCAACTAAGATCAATATCATCAATATCTGTGCCACTATGTTTTGCTTTTTTGGATTATTTCATTTTGAAAAAACTTGCAGCGCCTGGAAAATCGTAAAAACGGCTCAATTGAATTGGCTGCAAAAAAAGGCGCAGTATACAAATATGACAACAAGTATCCAAAAAATCAAAACATAGCGGCATAGATTATTTCTTACTCTTACAGTTTCCAAAATTTCATAATGATAGTTTGCGTTTTGGAGGAGGAAACAGTCGAGAGAGAAACCTCGATTTTTGGGTTTTTTGCGTGGGAATTTTAGTCCGGGCCCACCGCAGCGCGACAGAAACATAGCTTCAAAAATTCGAGATTTGAAAAGTTGCTCAGCTAGGAATTGTTCTTAACATACCCTTCTTAGCAGAGATATGTTGCGCGGCTGACTTTACCAATATCTGACGCGCTCGAGTAACTCCATGTTTTTTTTTTTTTACTTTTTAAAAATCTGTAGACGCTTTCCGGCTCGCTAAAAAAGAAAACATTGTAGAACCTTTTATTCTTCCTATCATCGAATGATTAGATTCTAATCTTTCGAATTCAATAGGTCTCTATGACGCTCGAGTAACTACACATTTCGCATCGCTGGCTCCCCTACCGTACCTTCCCCCCAATTTTGTTAGGTACCCAATTTTCAGTGTTTCATTCATCATTATCATCTTCCTCGCTGTCCCGGCATTTTGCCACGGCTTATGGAAGCCTGGAGTCCGCTTGGCATCTAATCAACTACTATCTGACCTTCCAACTCAGAGGGTAAACTAGGCCTTATTGGGATTAGTCCGGTTTCCTCACGATGTTTTCCTTCACCGAAAAACGACTGGTAAATATCAAATTATATTTCGTACTTAAGTTCCGAAAAATTCATTGGTACGAGCCGGGGTTTGAACCCGCGACCTCCGGATTGCAAATCGCATGCTCTCACCGCTAGGCCACCAGCGCTTTCAATTTTCAGTGTTTCATTGTTTTTTTGTAGAAATTTTAAATGTTTCCTTGTTTGTAGAAAAATGGGTTCTCTTTAAAAATTACACTTCACTTGTAATTCGTACCTCATCTCACAAAATCTCATGAAACTTTCAGTAATCCTACCTCGGTCATTTCCTTTAGCTGAAAGCCATTCCGAAGAGTCACCCTAATTTGAAGCTTAAATCCATGGGATAAAGTCTAAACTCAAACTCATTAAAGTTAACGAAGATGTTTTGTTGGTTGAGCCGAAATTTTAGTGCATGCAAATTTAATGAGAGAATTTTACGCTAGTTAGGTGTTTAAGAGGAAAGGCAGTGGTAAAACGTAAAATACGAGCTCATGTGCTATAAATAATTGTTTTTTTTCCACTCTACGAGTAGTAGCACTAAAGTGTAGTCGTTAGTTTTCAAGCTTGACCTTACGGCTAACTCATTGTCTATTGTAAGTAAAACGGCACATGCTACTTATTACCTGCATAAAAAAGGTTCGGTCACTTTGATCGGTCATTGAATTATAAGCCCTATGGAAATTGCGATAAGATTCAAAATAATAATAAATAAATATGATAGGACATTATTACACAAATTGACTAAGTCCCACAGTAAGCTCAATAAGGCTTGTGTTGAGGGTACATTAGACAACGATATATATAATATATAAATACTTAAATACATAGAAAACATCCATGACTCAGGAACAAACATCCATGCTCATCACACGAATAAATGCCCTTACCAGGATTTGAACCCGGGACCATCAGCTTCGTAGGCAGGGTCACTACCCACTAGGCCAAACCGGTCGTCAAAATGAACCAATGGAAAAATATTTTGCGAGGCTGTGTGGTCCCTCTACGATTACTGAGTGCCGGTGAGTCGAACGAGATCCAATCTAAAATATGTCACCGAGATGCATAACAAAGGCGCGTTATCGGAGAGCGAACATACACTGGTATTTTGAGCACTGGACTAGCCCCAAGGTCCCAATTTGAATTATACTCCAATGACCGAACCTTTTCTTTTGCAGGTAGTAGCACGTGCGGTTTTACTTACAATAGACTAAGAGTTAGCCGTAAAGGTTTGAGACAACACGTACCTAAATTTATTATGAAATATAATTTAAAATTAGGTTTTTTTTAACCTTTAACTTGTTCTGGAACCTTGTACTACCCCCGATGGTAAATATAAACTTGGAAACTTACCTGAAATCAAAGAAAGAAGGAATTAAAATGCAATTGTATTAAAATGTGCTAAAGTATTTCCTAGTGATTTAATATAATCGTGTTTTCTGATTAAATATGTAGGTGCTGTTTATTTTCTCATTTAAAAAGGTTATAATGTAGTGTGTGCCTAATAGTGATGTTCTATTTGACTCAATATAATGGAACAACCCTCAGAAACATTTCATTTAAACTCCTACAAAATAACCATATTTGTTCAGAACAAACATTCCGAAAACTAGCGTAGTTTATATTTTGCAAATTTTAAAGCACAAGTTTTAAAGTTTTTTTAAAACGACTGTTGGTTACAAGCTGCGCTTGTTTGTTCCGAACAGTTGAAGATTCGTTGAAACACTAAGTTTTAGTTAAAAGAAACATTTTTCAGAGTACAAGATAACTTTTTATAATATATTATAATAAGTTTTTAAAATAGTAGCTTTCGTTTGTCCTAGTTTCGACACAATGCATGCTTGCACTGTATTGTGTGCTCCTGCCATCCCGATGTGGTATGTATCTCAAGACACTTTCACCCAATGTTACTCAACATGCGGACTAAATGCGGGTAGTTAAAGAAACTCGCTCGGCTAGATGTTGATGTCAACTTTAGCCAGTCTCACGTGTTTGACGACTGGTTTGGCCTTGTGGATAGTGACCCTGCCTACGAAGCTGATGGTCCCGGATTCAAATCCTGGTAAGGGCATTTATTCGTGTGATGAGCATGGATATTTGTTCCTGAGTCATGGGTGTTTTCTATGTATTTAAGTATTTATAAATATTTATATATTATATACATCGTTGTCTAAGTACCCTCAACACAAGCCTTATTGAGCTTACTGTGGGACTTAGTCAATTTGTGTAATAATGTCGTATAATATTTATATTTATTTATTTATTCAATATATTGGCTCAATGAATAATCCAAGTTGGTGACTTCGAGCGCCGAACGTAACTTTGTCAAAAACGGGAAAACCGCAAAAAATATTTTCATTGGACCAACATAAGCAAGCCTGCAAAAAATCAGAACTACCGGATTTGACGCAAACTCTAATGTTTAAAGTTACTGGATTAGATGCTTAATTAATAACACTTTTGAATGATTCACGGTTAGTTTCACTAGCCTTAAATCGACCGGGATATAAACTGTGATTACCATTTATATTGATTTTGAGCTCCCGATATTTCAACGCAGTTATATGCATTTTGCTCACGGTTAACAATATAAAAGGTAATCACGGTTTATATCCCGGTCGATTTAAGTCTATACTTAATTGAGTATAAACAGCAATATTATTTTTTGTATTTTTGGGTTAGTGCAGCTCCTTAGCCTCAACTATGGTCCCATCTGGCAGAAAGCACGCTCCCTTCATCAGGCCTGCTCGTTTGGCTTCTATATTAATTGTTATTATTGGGGTGTTGCGGGCCTTCATTACTAATGCCCATAGAATCCAGGAAGTTCCAGATTCTCTGGGCAAAAAAAACAACACTAGTTTAAACTGACGTTATCAACGTAAGCTTCATAACTTTGCAAAAACATCAAAAAACACAAATTCACTGCAAAACTTTCATCAAAACGACGTAGTTATCGAACTGTTACCGTAGAGAACTTTTAACGAAATTTATATAAAGCTTGGCTTTTCTGGTCTGAAATATATTCGTGACCCACATAAGTTAAAATGACAACATTAAAATGTTCATTGGAGGCACGTATTTTTAACGTTACTGTGCTGTAAAAATGCATTAAAAGTCGAGATAAATAAATCCATTTTAATTATGAAATGTATGAATGTGAAGGTTTGGAAACGATACCACAAAACCCGGAAACAAGTTCTTAATACTGCAGAAACTGCTAACCTGTAAAAAATGCTTGTAAATTCGTCTTAGGTCAAATTGAGGTAGAAAAAAATATGCTGTTGACTCCGGTCCGGGCCGGGGCAGTCCGTTTTCTATGGTGGGTGATCGGTGACCAGTCGCTATTATTTCTAATTGGAACCCGAACCATTTTAGCGTGATTCATCGTTTAGTCTCAGGTGCACAAAACATTAACTACTATTTGCTGAACTAAACACAGCATATATAAATATAGAATTCCCGCCCGCTCGGTCCCAACGGAATATATTCTTACTTCAAAAACAGCATAACTCACATCAAACTAATACGTAGTTACGACATTTCGTTTTTAACGCACACCTATCGTAAGCCCCTATTTTAAAAATGACGTAAGTGTAATTAAATTCGTATGAAATTAGGACATTTGGTTTTACGTCGCGTTTCGCATACCTTGTTTCCATTAACGAGCGAAACAATTAGGGGCGAATGGGAATGCTACCTGAATATACTTGGGGTATCTCTACTCATTAGGGCACATCAATAAATAGCTATGCTAGGCCTTTAACAACGAAGAGAATAGAATAGAATAGAATAGAATTTGTTTTATTCATAAACACACAAACAGTAATAGACATACATAAAAGAGAACATAGTGAGAGTAAAGTGTCACGAACTAAAAAAATAAAGAATAAAGAATATATAGGAAAAAAAGGAATATATAGGAATATATAGGAGTAAAAGAGTAAACAATACACCGTGTTTTTTTTGATTTGCGTTAATTTCGAGGGTGCATTCCTGAGCTTAAATTAAGTAACTTTCTCAAAGACACCGATATTCTAATTACCTCCATTTCGGAGATAATCAATCATTAATTTTTATCTTATAAGGCCCTTACGAGCGTGTACACTTGCCTTAGGGCCTGTTTACTTATTGATTAGTGTTTAGTGCGAGTTCATACATTTACTACTAAACGTAAGTACTATCTCGGTCGATCGACGTTCGAAATGACATTGATATGTCACAGTTTTCAATTGTTTGGTTGAGTTAAATGTAATGCCCGTGTTACAACAACGCTATATGCAACATTTAGTTACTTTTTATAAAAATAAAAATGGTAAAAAAATAACAAAAAAAAATTTTTTTTGTTGCAAATTAACTATGCCATTTAGTTTCCTTAAACGTACTTACCAATACCCCGAAGTTAACGGAATTCAATAAAAACACGGTGTATATAGGAAATAAGGCTATACCTATAGACTTTACCTATTACGTTTTGTTTTTCACTACTACAGCAGAAAATAAAACTTTATATTCCTAGCGAGTTTCATATTGAATGTCAACTTATACAAGATACGAAGTGGCAAGATCTCTTGACAGTAGGTCAAGATACGTTGTTTTTTACTATCTATTAAATCATTATTATTTAATTACACATTGTTTACACACTATGTTAACATTTTTTGTTTATACAGTGTGTAAATCCAATACAGGCAATAAAATTAATTAAACGTATCAAATCACTGATTTACTTACATATTTCAAGTATTTGTATTTGTTATTATAAAATACAGATTTAAGTCTTTTTGTTTTTTTTTATTGCTACATATGAAACTATAGGTCTATTTTTTGTCTATTATTTTTGATCAAAAATTGTGTATGACTGTTTGTTTCTAAATAAATAGAAAAAATAAACCAGATATAGAATTTATCCGTGTAATCATTAATTAATTAAGAAGCTTTTTTAAGTTAAACTTTATTATGACCCCATAATTATATTTTGAAATTTACCGAGCAGCAATGTACACAACATTACGAGACATGAATGACATTACGAGATACGAACTTTTTATAGTAACTGCCAACAAGCGTAGACAGTTACTTAAAAAAACTCGTATTTCGTAAATTGCGTGTTGCTGTTCTAATCGGACCGAATCATTTTGCATGGTTATTATTTTCATTGTATTTCTGAGTAAAATTTATTTGAATATACTTCTTAGGTTCTATGCCGTTAAAATAATCGCCCGTATTGGATTTACACACCGTATATTTTTTTTTTGTTTTTTTTTTTTTTTTTGTTTTTTTTTTTTTTTTTTTTTTTAATGATGTTACCTTCACTAATAAGTTAAACCTTATATTGTCTTCGGTTACCGCGACAGTTACAACTATGGGTCACCCGTTGACCAAGAAACCATTAAAGGGTTCAAAAGGTCGGGATGTATTATAAATCTATATATGCGATGTAATCAGTTTCCATAGTTTTATTTCATAATAAAACGTTGCCAATGCTCTTATATTTATACCGCGTGTAAAAAACACACTTCATAATTTTTTTATTTGAATCGTGCAAAAAAATGAACTCTTTTTTAGAAATTTTACTTCTAGCATTTCTTAAGTTTACAAATGAACTAACGTAGGAGGCATTATTCTCGAAAATGGAACTCTGCATCTTTGCACATTGAACATGCAAAGGCGTGTGGAAATATGGGGTAATTTCCTTATGAAAGACGTCAGATGTTCGCAGCTCTAGGGTATAAATGTACGTTATTCCATTCTAGTGAGTTCTTAGGTTTATCGTTGATATAGCTGCACTAAATATGGTCTTTATGGTCCAAATATGGTTAAACACCGGATTATGAAGGGTTTACTAAACTGGCCAAGAGCGAGTCGGACTCGCACACGAAGGGTTCCGTACCATATGCAAAAAACGGCAAAAAAATGACGTTTGATCTATGGGTCTGTTTTTAATATTTGTTGTTATAGCGGCAAAAAAAATACGTCATCTGTGAAAATTTCAACTGTCTAGCTGTCACGGTTCATGAGATACAGCCTGGTGATAGACAGACGGACGGACAGTGGTGTCTTAGTAGGGTCCCGTTTTTTACCTACTAATAAAACGAGATCACCAACATATAAGTGCAATTTTACTTGTAAAATGCTACCACTATTTGAGCAAGACAATTTGGGGTCCCAGCGCGCACAAGTTTTTTGGAGAAATCGCGAAACGTCTGGTTGACGTAACTGGTGACCGAAGAGCTGGCGGTTTCCTCGCACAACGTATCAGTATTGCGATACAACGAGGAAATGCCGCCAGTATTCTTGGTACAATGCCTCAAGGGCCTATTTTAGATATAAGCTAGTTATAGTAATCATCCTGTATATATCCATTATGTACATTATTCTTGTAAATAAATACTTTTTTTTTTATTGTTTTTAATAAGTTGTATTCTAACCCATTTTATATTATAACCATCCAGTAGGCCTAGCACAAGAGCAGTGCGACAGTATCTCGCCCGCGAGACTAATCATTTTTGTACAAGCTTTTATTTAACTTGCAATGTTACTATGTATGTTTGTACAGGTCAAATCTTGCAAGTAAAGTTTGAATCACTTCCCGGTTTCCGATTAAACTCAAAATTTCTGTAAGTCGGGTGACAATGCAATATTATGGTACCATCGAGCTGATCTGATGATGGAGACAGGAGGTGACCATAGGAACTCTGTGATAAAACAACGCAACGCAATTGTGTTTGGAGTTTTTAGAATTGGCTCGATGAGTTTTAGTGGCCTGTGGAAAGAAAAGTACAGTCAGCGATAAAAGTTTCTAACAAAAAATGATCTTTTTGCCAAAAACTTATTCTCATTATATGAACTAGAGGCTGCGGCAGCATTAAATATATTAGTGACACAATAACATAATTATGTAAGTATTAGAAAGAAACGAAGAAATAAAGATAATAGTCCCTTTTGTTAACTTTGCCTTATAAAAGAAAATCTAACACATTTTTACTAAGTCGAAATCAAATAAGACAGAAAATTAACTAATTCGTTTCTTCATTATTCTGTGAGTTAATAAAGATCGTGGACCAAACGAATTCCTTTCACATATAAGATTAAAATATATATATGTTATTTTGTACGAAGAAAGTTTGAGGCCCCGGTAAGGATATGAAATACTACGTTGTGTATTAAGGGCGGTAAATAAGAATTTACGAAAAAGTGTTAATTTTAATTAACATTTAACTTGGAAAGGCCCACGTGGGAAACGCGGTAACGGAAGACCGCGAACAAGATGGGCGGACGAGATAAATAAAATAGCTGGTCCAAACTGGATGCAAAAAGCCCAGAACAGAGCAAACTGGGCATCTTTGGAGGAGGCTCAAAAAGTCTCAGGCTCAAAAAAAAAAGTTAGTGTTAATCATAATTTAGATTTAGTGTTTTTAGCTATGTGAAAATGTATAGTCTTAGTTTGCAGGAAATAAAAGGCTTTTTTTTATTTTATTTATTTATTTATGGGGACTTTTGTACCGCCCGTGGCACACATAATGTTTTATTTATTTATTTAAGGAGACTTTTGTACCGCCCGTGGCACACATATAATGTTTTTCATCACACTTGTGCTTAGTGATAAACTAAATGATGCACTAACTCAAATTATAAAAAACAGTTTAAAAACACAAGCCAATAAATACACTTTAAATTATAACTAACAATTTCAATTTGAGTTTACATTTCCAAAAATAAAGTTTCAAATATAGTTATCTTTATCGCTGAAAATCGTTCTCGTCCATACAACTTTATTATTACAGTTTTCACAAAGTTACTCCAATAAGCCTTATAATATATAAAAAGATCAATAATATTTTTAAATTTCTCGTTAAAATAAAAGCCTCCTCTAGAGACTATATTATCAGAAATTTCACTGAAATTCGTCTAAACACTTGTTAGCACTTGAAAGTTCTTTGTCTCTTCACTTTGCGTAACAAATTTGGTGTCCCAGTAGAAAAAAGCCTTAAGTGACTATTAATATAAACAGAGATGGGTCTTTTTCGTTTTATAACTCAGGAGCGGCCTTTTTGTTCAAGTGTTGGAAGTTAATCATGTTAAGAGGAGCTTGTCGATGATTGGATATAGTGGATCGCGAAGCGGATAGCGGAGAGGGGAGCGGACGAAGCAGCAGAGAGGGTAGTAAAGAGGGCAGCGGAGTTGAGAGCGAACAGGTAGCGGAGTGGATAGCGAAGACGATAGTGGAGTGGATAGGTGTATATATAACGTATAATGGCTCCTCTATACGATGGGCCATCATACTGGTCCACTAAGATGGGCCTGCGTGTTGAGAGCGCAGTGGTGTTGGATGGATTATGGCGCGGCGGGATGGTAATGGGATGGCCATTCCACATTGTGTGCTCGAACGCGGTTTCAACCATCGTGTGGCCATCTTGCTGGTCCAGCACTGGGCTATCGTGTAGAGTAGCCATTACGGAACCGGTAGTGTGGAAAGCGAAAAGAACAGCAAAATCTATAGCAAAGAAGATGGCAGAGCGGAGTGATGCAGATAGCGGATCAGATACTGAAGTGGCTACCCTCTACGAAGCGTATAGTAAAGCGGAAAGGTTAGCCTATAGCGGAATGGGTGGCAAAATAGATAGTGAAAAGGGTAGCGTCACCTGTTTCGAAGAGCGGAGCGGGTAGCATAGCGGGTTGCGGAACGGTTATTGAGCCTCTGAGTTATGGTAAAATTTAGCTCGGTTGCTTTTAAAAAAACCAATAACCAGGAGCGACATTGTACACGACTCGTAGTACATTTAGCGTGCACCAATTAGTGATGACAATAAATAAATAAATATTATAGGACAATCTTATAATCTTATTTGTTCCTGAATCATGCGTGTTTTCTATGTATTTAAGTATTTATAAATATTTATATATTATATATCGTTGTCTAAGTACCCTCAATTGAGCCAGTCAGTAGCCTTATTGAGCTTACTTTGGGGCTTAGTCAATTTGTGTAATAATTTCCCATAATATTTATTTATTTATTTATTATTATAATTATTAATCTTACGCAAATCAATCAAGTCTCACAGTAAGCTGAATCCTCCTCCTTGCACCGGTTTCCTCATCACTGAGGGTTGTGGTTACGTACTTTGATAATTTGCCGCCACTTCTTTCTTTCTGCCCAGCTCAATGGGCTCCTGCGTCTCGGCTTATCGCCTTCGATTTTACCAGTGATTACCAACTTTTCCTGGTTATCACAGTCTTTCCTGGCAATGTGGCCAAAAAACACAAGCAGTTTGTGTAAGCAGATGGTAGACTGGTTGAGATGTTCAGTTCATCTAGAAGCGATGCATTAGTGCGGCGTTCTGTCCAGTGTATGTCCAGCATCCTCTTCCAACACCACATCTCAAAGAATCAGAAGAAGAAGATTTTATGAGTATAAAATAAATATATTTTTTTGTTTAAAGGCATCAATTCAGTTGACGGCCAGATTTCCTAAGAGTCCATGCCTCTGCGCTATATATGAAAATGGAGAAAACTAGAGCCTGTACTAAGGTCCTCAAGTCCCACAGTAAGTTCAATAAGGCTTGTATTCACTAGACGACGATATATATCTCTTTCTTCCTAGCTATGTATACCACAAGGTGGTGGGCAAAACTCGGAACCGGTTTTAAAAATAGCGGTAAATACCGATTTATTTCGGTTTACTCTGGCCTTCATAAGAATGCGAACGTTTAAAGAACTTTATTGTAACCTAAATAAACCAGTTTAGTTGACGAGCGTAAAGGCAGCCGGCCTGGTGAGGTGCCGGGTAAACAAAGACATCGATTTAGGAAGAAAGCGGTTTCTATTGTTCGAAACCGGTTTATCTGTTAATATCTTTATTTATTTATGCACAAAAGAAAACCTGTTAGTATAAAAGGCGAACATAATGCCATGAGGCATTCTCTACCAGTCAACCTTTATGGAAATGTTCTTCTTAAAACCGGTTTAAAAATAACGGATTTACGAACGAAACCGAAATTAAAAGGTTATGCGCCAAGTACATGATAACGGTTTCGAAATTTGACTGGTTTCTGGGCCTTGTTGGTGGGGTCAGCTATTCTCCTTAACCTCCATTTCGCCACATCTAAAACATCGACCTTGTCTTTCTAACTTGTTCTGGGTCTGTCCCTGGATCTTCGACGATATGTATAGAAGATAAATTGTAACATACTTAAATATATGTAAAACATATATAACTTACTAATATCAAAAGGATAACATATTTAAAAATCTGAATATCGATACACGATACTTGAAAATGTCTATTGAAATATCTATTTTATTTTCAATTTCTAATATGACACTGAGGGAAAAAAGAGTTGGCAGTTATCTGATTATTCCCACAGACGCCAATAATTTAGCATCCTAGAGGGAAAAAACAATATTTCCCGGAGTTTAATCGGATATTGCTGGCTGACGATGGAAACCGACTATTCGCGGCATCCTTTTAACAGGTTTGCTCTCCTTGTAACCTTATAAGTTTTTAGGTGTTGGGTTGGGTCTGACGGGAATGATACCCAGAGTAACGTGGATCTGAAATACTTAAGTTGGAGAGAGTTCCTGACTACCTAAGATAAAATCCAGTTAATTGACTTAACTTATTGATAAGGTGATATTAGCATAAAGTGTGAAAATGGAAATTTAATAGTGGAAAATAGAAAACTCAAACAATCTCATATTTCTCAATATAATTTTATTGTTATTTTATAGTATTAAATCTACAGATTACCTACCACTTTTTACTGAACCACTAGTTATATACTCGTACTTAGTGCTTGGCATGTTGATTTTTTGCTCAGAAGCATAAGTGGCGCATCTGAAGTGGATACACTTCGCAAGAAAAAAATCCAAAAATAAGGTCAAGAGTTATTTTTTTCCTGACCTACATAACGTAATAAAGGAGCAAGCAAGGTTGTGACCAAGATTTGTAATAATGTCATACAACATAATAAAATTAATTTAAAACCGTTTAATTAGGGGTAAGAAGTGTTAAATATGTAGTTATTTGTATTACAAGTGTTTACTCCGAGTGAGACCGAAAAATTTTCACCACACCAACGTGAGGAAAATAATAACTATAAAGTACCAAAAAACAAACAATCAATCAAATCCGAATGAAAGTAATAAAAAATATCATTCAAAATCATCATTTAAAAGTCAATTCTACCAGCTAACATAAGGAACATACTTTGCCCCACATGGGGATAAAATGAATAGAATAGAATAGAATAGAATAGAAAAACGTTTATTACAAACCCATCTACAAACAGCACCACATTAGAAAACAAAAAAAAAAGTAAGAAAGAAGATCTAATACACTAAACAGTTATAACTACTTGTAACTTATACTAACATGCAATAGTTACAGTGATGATGCTGTAATTAGAGGCTACAAATGGACACCACTCAGCATATGCTCTAACATATATATGCTACAGCGCTGGTCTTCCGTGGAGCCCAGGGCAAGAAGATAGCTCAGAACAGTAAAGGCAGTGTCACACATTTAGCAAGTATTAATATTTAAATGCAACTTTCTGATTTGTTTTTGAGCAATCAAGAGGGCCTTTACCTGTTGGTGTGATGAAAAACATTTTTCCAACACGGTTCAAGCCTCTAGGCTCCAAGTGGCACTCCCAGCCTTATCTACAATTTCCTTTGTTCTCTCGCAATTTTATTCTTATCTCGTCGGAACTCAGCTTTGGGCGTTTTTGACAAGTTTCAAGTAGTTTTATTTTAACTCGGATGCCGGATATGTTTTAATAATTTGATATCTACGTGTGGTTTTTATCTTAATTTAATAGACGATTTATTATCATTTATTTTGATAAGTTCATAACTAACGCGTAAAAATAGTGTCATCTTAATGCTTGACTAATTATACATATAAGATTTTGTTGTAAATGTTATACTTTGTAAATATTATTAGTTATTTAATCTTATTATGTAAATATTTAATGTAATCCTGACTTGTAAAACAACGATTTTACCAATAAATAAATCAATTAATCAATCAATCAAATAAGACATAGGTGTTATATTATAATAGTACTGCCAAACTGCGAATCAGTTTGATGGCAGTTATAGACCGCGGGCCAGGAGCATATATCGTCAGTCATCGCCTCCCGGCTGATACTGTTGATTGTTTAGATACTGTTTTTTTTTTATATTACGTCGGTGGCAAACAAGCATACGGTCCGCCTTATAGTAAGCAGTCTCCGTAGCCTATGTACGCCTGCAACTCCAGAGGAGTTACATGCGCGTTGCCGACCCTAAACCCGCCCCCCCCTCGTTGAGCTCTGGCAACCTTACTCACCGGCAGGAACACAACACTATGAGTAGGGTCTAGTGTTATTTGGCTGCTGTTTTCTGTAAGGTGGAGGTACTTCCCCAGTTGGGCTCTGCTCTAGATCTGGAATGACATCCATTGGCTGTGCCCTACCACACAAAGCGAGATGACATTCACAATGCCCATACCTCTCTTTTGGACGTAGTTTAAGGACGTATCCGGGTCCCAGTTTAAATAAAAAAAAAAACCGTCAGCCGGTTGTATCGCGGTGGAAAGACCGTCAGCTGTAAAATTAACATGTAAAAAATACGCACCTTACCACTTTATGTCCGCAAAGTATGCGTAATATCTAAATTGCGTAATCCGTCAATTTGAAACGCCTGATGGAATGCTACATTCAAAGTTTCATAATTTTGTTATACTATCATAGAAAGGTAAAGCAGTTATTTTATACATATTCATGCGACCAGCCGACGTTCCTTCCACCATGATACAAATGGCTGACGATTTTTCCAAGTAACAAAAGCATCTGAACTATCATCTAACAAAGTATCAAGCGGGAGGCGATGACTAAATTTTTTTTTCGTGTTTCGGTGGCTGCCATTTCTCGAGCCACCAACGGAGCGGTAGCTGACGTCCACGAGAGTTCATCAAACGTAGCCGTTAACCACTATACGAGTTTTCGCCCGGGAGGCGATTCGTCATGGAAATTTGTTCCTGGCTGGCGGTCTATTCAATTAATTCAACTATTTATTTAATTATTTATTTATTCCGCTCGTGATATACATAATTTGTGTCAGTTAAATGTAAACATGCTGTTTTATTTTAACTTAATAGCTAAGCATGCAAAATTAATTATAATTATTCTAATTAGCCTTCAGAAACAGCAAAGATGGGCCAATAAAAAAATGGCCCATTTTCATGATCCCTTAGATCAGATCTACATCAAAATATAAAGACAGAATTGGCCTCTCGGTTTGTTGCTGTTGCATGTGAGCGTCTTTTGTGGTCTGCTTAGATTAAAGGCAGTGGCAGCGTTTTCTCTTTGTCTTGTTGATTATTAAAAATGAATAGTATTTCCACATACATATCATATTAGTATTTGGTGATTCTAACATAGCTGTAAGTACATACATACTAACTATCAAAAATGAGTCTGTAGTTACTCGAAATAAATGATATTTATTTTATTTATTTCACTGAAATCTGATCTCATGGTAGGATTCACACATCCGAATCTACTTTTTTCTAGGAGGAGATGGTGGGATGACCTGAAAATACGGGAAAATTGGAAGTCTATTCGGGTTAGGCTTTTGCCCAGCGAGGGACCCTTAGACTTAATACAAATACGAACGCAACCTTCATTCTCTATAAATCCAACCAGTAGATCCACGCCACGTTGATAGTAATACCCCTAAAACACGTATTCAGGGTATGGTGAAACTCGCGACCTAAATCCCTTTGTGTGGAGCGGAATGTCTTTTTATGACTGAAGACGGAATTTAAAGTGAATATTAGTGTTGGTGGCGGGCATTTTGTTCAGTGAAGATGAAGGTGATTGCTTATAACTCAAATTTTTTGTGTCTATATGACTTTACCCACGGAATAATGGTGGATCAGATATTTGGGAAGCGTGCGCGGAGCCGAAACCAACACGTAGAGCCCTTTTGACACCTTAATGAAATGTAAGGGCTACACCGAGCTGGTGCTGCAGTAAATAAGCTATTGGATGAAAGCGATGGACTGAATTCTGGGCTACCTATGGGATTTAAAACCGGATGCCTGCCTAATAAAATGGTAGGTATACAATTTTAGTACCTGAAAACGGTGACTTGCCCCACAAGGTGGGCCCCGCAAAAAGTGACATCTAGGATGGCTCAAGGGCAATACCGGTGTGAGGGCTGAGGGTAGAGAGATGTCACTGGACTTTAAAGATTTATCTATATGATATTATAAGGCTAGGGACTTTCGGTTGCTTATCGTGGTTCCTAGAACTCAACTCCACGGAGTTAACATATATGATTTTGGACCCGGGTATGTCCTTAAACTACGTCCAAAAGAGAGGTATGGGCAATGTATAAATTTTATAGGACATTATTACACAAATTGACTAAGTCCCACAGTAAGCTCAATAAGGCTTGTTTTGAGGGTACTTAGACAACGATATATATAATATATAAATATTTAAAAATACTTAAATACATAGAAAACACCCATGACTCAGGAACAAATATCCATGCTCATCACACGAATAAATGCCCTTACCAGGATTTGAACCCGGGACCATCGGCTTCATAGGCAGGGTCACTACCCACTAGGCCAGACCGGTCGTCGTAATGTGAATGTCATCTCGCCTTGTGTGGTAGGGCACAGCACAGCAGATGTCATTCCAGATCTAGAGCAGAGCCCAACTGGGGAAGTACCTCCACCTTACAGAAAACCGCAGCCAAATAACACTTGACCCTACTCATAGTGTTGTGTTCCTGCCGGTGAGTAAGGTTGCCAGAGCTCAGCGAGGGGGGGGTGGGGTTAGGGTCGGCAACGGAACGGACTGAAGACGGAATTTAAAGCGAATATTAGTGTTGGTGGCGGGCATTTTGTTCAGTGAAGATGAAGGTGATTGCTTATAACTCAAATTTTTTGTGTCTATATGACTTTACCCACGGAATAATGGTGGATCAGATATTTGGGAAGCGTGCGCGGAGCCGAAACCAACACGTAGAGCCCTTTTGACACCTTAATGAAATGTAAGGGCTACACCGAGCTGGTGCTGTAGTAAATAAGCTATTGGATGAAAGCGATGGACTGAATTCTGGGCTACCTATGGGATTTAAAACCGGATGCCTGCCTAATAAAATGGTAGGTATACAATTTTAGTACCTGAAAACGGTGACTTGCCCCACAAGGTGGGCCCCGCAAAAAGTGACATCTAGGATGGCTCAAGGGCAATACCGGTGTGAGGGCTGAGGGTAGAGAGATGTCACTGGACTTTAAAGATTTATCTATATGATATTATAAGGCTAGGGACTTTCGGTTGCTTATCGTGGTTCCTAGAACTCAACTCCACGGAGTTAACATATATGATTTTGGACCCGGGTATGTCCTTAAACTACGTCCAAAAGAGAAGTATGGGCAATGTATAAATTTTATAGGACATTATTACACAAATTGACTAAGTCCCACAGTAAGCTCAATAAGGCTTGTGTTGAGGGTACTTAGACAACGATATATATAATATATAAATATTTAAAAATACTTAAATACATAGAAAACACCCATGACTCAGGAACAAATATCCATGCTCATCACACGAATAAATGCCCTTACCAGGATTTGAACCCGGGACCATCGGCTTCATAGGCAGGGTCACTACCCACTAGGCCAGACCGGTCGTCGTAATGTGAATGTCATCTCGCTTTGTGCGGTAGGGCACAGCACAGCAGATGTCATTCCAGATCTAGAGCAGAGCCCAACTGGGGAAGTACCTCCACCTTACAGAAAACCGCAGCCAAATAACACTTGACCCTACTCATAGTGTTGTGTTCCTGCCAGTGAGTAAGGTTGCCAGAGCTCAGCGAGGGGGGGTGGGGTTAGGGTCGGCAACGCGCATGTAACTCCTCTGGAGTTGCAGGTGTACATAGGCTACGGAGACTGCTTACCATCAGGCAGGGCGTATGCTTGTTTGCCACCGACGTAGTATAAAATAAATGATGTATGTAAATATTTTTTTTCAAAGTCAAAGTCTAAAAATAATACGTTATATGTGATTAATGTTGTTACATAATTCATTAGTACATTATAATAGAGTGCAATTAGTAGTCACAGGTCACATTCACAGCTACGTGATAATTTTAAATGATTTGTCAAATTATAAATCTTCTTTGAAACTTCATTCGTTTTTACTATAAAACCTAAAAATTAATCAAAATTGGTAAGTATCTTAGTAGACAAAAATGTAGTACAAAAGACGTAAATAGTCGTGCATTGATGTCTTTTCTATGGAAGCGTGATGGCACGTCATTGGTACATTTTTTAATCGTTGACTACAGCGTATCGAAATTAATATTATAGTTGATTTGGGAGCCCATACATAAAAAGTACGCAATTATAGTTTGGTATACGAAATCTTAATTCAACCACAGTCGACGAGGATAAAATATAACTTAAACACCCAATCGCCCGTCCCATATAAAATTATGCAAATTAACTTTCATAATTAATTCATTAATTAACGGAAAGTCTGCAGTTGAAAGATTTACCGGCCAGGATTAAGCAGACCACACACGGGGAGGTGCTACTACGCGCAACGCGACGTTTCATGTTTGAGAGTGTCGAAACGCCAAGTATAAGTAGGTTCAGTACCCCTAGTGTAATTTTAGTCGATAGCGAAACGTGACGTACGCGTTTGCGTTAAGTCTCATTTTGTATGGGTTCTTGAACAGCGCGCCAAGCGGGACGTTTTGGAAAGTCAAAAATCTCATACAAAATGACACTTAACGCAAACGCGTACGTCACGTTTCGCTGTCGAAAATATTTACACTAGGGGTACTGGGTACTCCTTTCATACTCATAGTATTTGAAATGTTATTTATGACAAATGAAAGTTACAGTTTTGAATGATTCACGGTTAGTATGGTTGGTTAAAGTGTAGTGAAATTAAAGTTGTTTTTTTTTTTAACAACAAGAAACATCAGAGAACGATGCTATTAAGCTTAGAATAAATTTCAAAGTGGATCAATGACTGCTGTGAGACTTGAACTCACGGCCTCTGGATCGATACTCCAGCGCTCTGCTAACTGAGCCACCAAGACCTCATCCATAGCCAGCGAATCTTTCCACTTTTAAATTTAGTCTAAGCTTAATGTTGATTTGCATACAATTATGCTAGTTTAACGTAGAAATGTTTGCATTCCGGGTAAATATTTGCTCACGATTCAACGTCACGTAAATTTGACTATGTGCTGTATTGCGTCCGCCACGTATGCAGCAACGTAATGAGATTCGTAATCCTAGTGTGTTTCTACATGAGTAAAATTTAGCTCGATGCCAGACCATTCCGTGTGTTAACGAATTTAAACTTGGCTCGCAGAAACAGAAAAAAAGATCAGTACCCCTGGTGTAAATTTAGTCAACATCAAAACGTGACGAACGCGTTTGCGTTAAGTCTCATTTTGTATAGGATTTTGAGTTTCCAAAACGTCCAGCTTGGCGCGCTCTTTCTAAATCCAATACAAAATGAGAATAAACGCAAACGCGTACGTCACGTTTCAAAATCGAATTTATTTACACTAGGGGTACCGTTGTCAGTTCGAAAATACGACATTTAAAATGGGTGGGACAATTCGATTCGCTCGTTTGTGTCAGCAAGTCGACTTTAGGTGACTGTTAAAAATGTGGGTTTTATGAGCTTTTTTATGGTTTTAGAGGTTGGAGGGTGATACTCGTACGTAAAACCACGAAAATAAGAATGAAGAACAATTTAGTAATAGAACACATGGACCCGGGCATGTCCTTAAACTACGTCCAAAAGAGAGGTATGGGCAATGTGAATGTCATCTCGCCTTGTGTGGTACAGCAGATGTCATTCCAGATCTAGAGCAGAGCCCAACTGGGGAAGTACCTCCACCTTACAGAAAACCGCAGCCCCGCAGCCAAATAACACTTGACCCTACTCATAGTGTTGTGTTCCTGCCGGTGAGTAAGGTTGCCAGAGCTCAACAAGGGGTGTGGGGTTAGGGTCGGCAACGCGCATGTAACTCCTCTGGAGTTGCAGGTGTACATAGGCTACGGAGACTGCTTAACATCAGGCAGGCCGTATGCTTGTTTGCCACCGACGTAGTATAAAAAAAAAAGAACAATCGTTAATAGAAAACGCCAATTTTAATTTAAATAATGTATTCAAGTATTTAAGTATAATATCTAATACTATATATATCTAAGTATAATATCTAATATTATAAGGTACAAAAACATGTCAGAAACAAGTATTTAAGTTGTTTATTTGCTTTCATGTTGTACATAAGTTCTTATGAAATAAAAGTTTAGAACATGAGCCCTGTAAGAGCATGGCAATTCTTATATGTAACTTAAGCTAATTTTAAAACAGACAACGCGATGATTATATCAATAATTATTTTAAAACCTTTCTGTTTTATGCCAATAGACAATAGGTCAGAATCTAGACCGTGTAAATTATTAATATTTTTATAATAAGTGATTTACCGCGGGTAAAAATGATGCCTAGGTAAAATAAAGGTAAAAGAAACTGAAGTTAAGCACAAGTTGGCTAAATTCCTTTCCAAATGGAAATTTTACACAGAAAAGTCTAGAAAATTTGCCACATTGAAGATAACCTGTCCGCATAATTTAATAAATGTTCTTCGGGATTCTTTAATACAGAATTTCTTTCGCTAGGTTAACTTATAAAATACTTATAAAAGAATAAATATTATTAGCAGTTGAACACGAATGACGTATCATATGATAAGAAAACAGTACCCCTAGTGTAAATAAATTCGATTTCGAAACGTAACGTACGCGTTTGCGTTAAGTCTCATTTTGTATAGGATTTTGAGTTTCCAAAACGTCCCGCTTGGCGCGCTCTTTCTAAATCCAATACAAAATGAGATTAAACGCAAACGCGTACGTCACGTTTCGAAATCGAATTTATTTACACTAGGGGTACTGAAAGCTAAAATAAAAATCCGAACTAGATATTTTGAAAAAGGTAAGCTTGCATGACAGAAATGCCTTTGAAATCTATCATGATGAGATTATACTTGTTCATAAAAAAAAGAGGGATTACTTATAATATTTTTCATATAGCTTGGGTGCGGACAACGATGATAGCTGTCAACTCCATACATTGTCCTCATATTTGTCCACAATCCTCTTAAGGTTTGCCTTGAAATTAGACATAGACATAGACATAGAATATTTTTATTTAACACCACATTGAAACATGTTTACAGGCAATACTACAAAACATTACAAGCCTTAAAATGAAACTTAATTAGGCACAAATTTATGTTTACATGTAGATATAAAAAACTTTTAAAATTATGATGCTAAAAAGGAGCGAACCTCAGCATGTGTTGCAGCAGGCTTACCTACTACAACGCTGGTTTTCAGGCCGACCCTTCGTACAATACGAATATACTTGCTGCTTGTCGGAAACTGTATGGCTAAGACTGTTTTAGTTTGTGTAGAAAATAATATAGGTATGCAAATATATGTTTATGTTTATGGATATATTCATAAGATTATACTGTATGACACTATGACATATGTGATAGTAGGTTTAATGTTTAGGCTAAATAAATACGTTGGGTAATAAAGTATATATTGAGGAGATAAATAAAATGAATGTAATAATTTTACTATAAGTAAGTACCGAGATTAACAAAGTTGAACGGCGCATAAGAACGATTTCGACCACTACAGATACGACGGTTTTACTCTAGTACCAGGAGGTAGCATGCTTTGAAATTCTAGAAGTTGTTGTTTGAGTTTTAATTTAAAAGTACTAATTGTATTTAAGTTTTTGATAGGTGGCGGTAAGTTATTCCAGCATTTTGTTGCTGAGTATTTAAAACTACCTTTGAAAACGGCAAAGTGACAGCGAGGCAGTAACAAATCATCGCAAACCGATCTGATTCCATACAAGCTTGACCTGCTACCATGAAATTTAAACTTATTAAATAGATACTCTGGTTTAGACGTTTTAAAAACACCAAATAACAGAGATGAAAGATGCAATTCTCTGCATAATGACATTTTAAGAATACGTGCTGAGTTCAAATATGGCGTCACGTGCTCTCGTGGGGCGACTCCAAAACAGTAACGTGTGCAGGCGTTTTGCACTCTTTGCACCATCCGGTCTGTACTAGCTAATAAATTAAAGACACGCTGTATTTATTTCGAATCTCTTGATCGCAATAACACTAAATGCCCATCTGTTTTTTTTTTATACTACGTCGGTGGCAAACGAGCATACGGCCCGCCTGATGGTAAGCAGTCTCCGTAGCCTATGTACGCCTGCAACTCCATGCGCGTTGCCGATCCTAAACCCGCCCCCCCCCCTCGTTGAGCTCTGGCAACCTTACTTACCGGCAGGAACACAACACTATGAGTAGGGTCTAGTGTTATTTGGCTGCGGTTTTTTCTAAGGTTGGTCTCTGCTCTAGATCTGGAATGACATCCACTGGCTGTGCCCTACCACACAAAGCAAGATGAAATTCACAATGCCCATTCAGGCATTAAGTCCGCCTATTGTACGTTATACTTGTACTTGTGCAATAAAGTTTAAATAATAATAATAATAATGCCCATACCTCTCTTTTGGACTGAATCTCGCAGTAAAATACTTTATAAATTAAATAAGACAGGAACGGAGAAATTTTTCACTGCATTTCTGATAACCTTTCTGCATAACTTGATAGCCAAGAAAATTGCAGAAAATTTATATAAGCATCTCGACTTTTCTTGTTGAAATATGAAAAGAAAGAAAACAGTTACAATTGTTTCCATTTTCTTTTTAAATTACTTTTACAATGTTACATGGCACTTGCCATTGATTTCTAGTTTTATGCCAAACAGAATATGAATAGTTTCCGACAACGGTGACCCTTACGATGTTTTCTGTGGATGCAACAGTAATATTAAGAAAATCTGCAGTTTACTTATAGTTAGCAAAAATTTAATCTTATACCTTTAAACGAGCAATTCTTGTATATATATATATATATATATATATATATATATATATATATTTCTGTGATCTCGAAAACGGCTCTAACGATTACGCTGAAATTTGGTATATAGGGGTTTTTGGGGGTATACAATCGATCTAGATTAGTCTTATGTTTGGGAAAACGCGTGTTTTCGAGTTTTCATGCGTTTTTCTTTCGACGCAGAATATGGTCGCTAATTTCGTGTTGCCGGCCACTGTCCGTCTGGCCCAGCGTGTTAAGACGCGGATGGCTAGAAACGAGTGTTACGGGTTCGAAACTCGCCCGAAGACTTATTTTTTTAAAAAAATATTCAAGTTTATATATATTTTTTTAAATTTTTATTGTTTTAGACAAGTTTAATTTAGTAAAAAAATGTAGTTAAGATTATCACCTATACACCACCATATTACAATAAATAGTTATAACCGAGCGACGCTCGGTCGCCCAGGTACTAGATATAGTAATGTGGCAAAGATAATTTTCAAATATTACAAATATTCCATGAAATATAATCACGGTATTTTTTCTGCATATGTATTGCCTAACATTCTTACAGTTAGTTTTGATGTTAGCTATGACCCTTGAAATAGACGCCAATAAGTGACGTATAGTAGACTAGATTGTTAACCAAGGGATGAAAGGCACCCAGGCATCTCTGTCGAGGTAGTTTGGTGCTCGAACGCAATGAGAGCGCCAATAACCCGAGACTACAATGGTGCTTTTACTCGAGTTAAATACGTTATAGTTAAACACGTTTAGTTTTTATTTTACCGTTTGGTCGCATTTATTAATTTATATAACCACGCTAAATTGCAGCGTTCTAGACTACGGATCAAAGCATCAGACAGACAGACAGACGGACATAGCGAAACTTTTTTCATTTTCATTTTCAATTGTATATAACTATATACCTACTATTAACATAGCCGAAGGTTTTGCCTAGTAAAATTTCAAACAAGTATAATATCAGGGATATTGACGAAAAACGTCTAAACCCGAGCGAATCCGATATCTTGCGTCGCACGTTTCGCGCGGCAAACCTAATCTTTTGTTCCTTTCTAATTTCCTGGCTTTACGTCCCCACAAACTTGAATCGGACTCCATGTCGAGATAACTTCAACAATAAAAAGGTTGTAAAAATAATATAAAACGTTCAGAGGTCCGATAGCGGTTTATGGTGTCCTTAGATATCTTTGGAATGAGGGCATCTTTTAAGACTCTTGGAATTTTTATGGTCCGTTTGCTAGACGGAGGTCATTTCTGCACTAAAAACCTTGTTCATAAAACATATTAAACCTATTCCAACCGGTTATCTCATAGGGCCAGGCCACACTGGTGCGTTGCGTTGGGTTGCGTCGCGTCGTCGCAAAGTATTTAATGTGGTATATCATAAAAAATATACGTAAAACGACGATGCGAGAACGCCTGCGACGAGAAAATGCGACGCGACGCAACGCACCAGTGTGGCCTCACACATAGCGCGCTCAGCCTGCAGTTCGGCGTGTAGCATTCGCAGCGCGCGGCCATCGTGAACGCTAATCACGCACTGTCAGTGCTTGAAAATGGAGACCCAGGCTCTCCGAAATATATCGCGCGAGTGACTAAAAATACGTGAGATAAAGCGTAAAATTAGTTTAATTTATCAAACCTCTGTTGGCTTTGTTAAATGGTGTCTTTTTCTAAAATGGTTTTTTAGACTTGACAGCCGTTTTTGAATAAGTTAATCGTATTTGGATAAGTATGATCTTCATTACACACAATGGCACATAATGACAGCGCAAGTTTTGACGTCTTCTGTACTGACTGCTTCATGTACAGTCAAAGAATTTGTTGTTATTACCTTGTTACAGTGACAATCGATATGAAACTCGATAGGCCCCCTCATACTGTCAGTGACAAGTTACGAAATGATACTAAAATAAAATTGCTTGATTGTACCACAAATCACGCAACGAAAGTATTCTTCGCCGAGCAATCGCAATGTACAGTAAGCTGCAGATATAAGTGACTGCAATTTTTTTTATGTGGGTGGGGGGGGGGGGCGTCACTTAACTTACTGCTCAGTTTACTGCTTACTGTGTACTTGACTCAGTAACATTCAGATAATAATAAGATTTTTAACAATACAATACAAATCCTCTTTATTGCACAACTTCAAAACAAATGTACATGGAAACGCATATAATAGATAATAGAGGTAAACAACAGGCGGCCTTATCGCTACAGAGCGATCTCTTCCAGACAACATTTAGGTTTTAACACTCGCGTATTTTAATTGTAAATTCATTAAAAGGTCGTTACAGTTTGTAAATGAGTTGCGTGACATAGTGAATATACTGACGTTACAGGAGACCTGGCTTCTTTGTTTTGACCTTAACATGATAAATAGCATACATAAAAACTTCGATGGGATTGCAACGACCTCGGTGCACACGTAGATCGGTGTTCTTCGCGGACGACCCTATAGTGGCATATAAAAAAATACACTTTCAATAGGTCTGGGTTAGCGTTTGTTATTATCTTATATTCTTAGTATTTCTCGAGATATTTAGCAATGTGACAGACGGACGGACGGACAGAGTCGCACCATAAGGGTTCCTTTTGTACCTTTTTGGTACGGAAACCTAAAAACACTCAGCTCTATCCTTTATCTTGTCGGCAACGTAGTGTACTCCGAGGATTCCGCGAAACATCGCTTATTTTTCAAAGTATATTCGTCTTGTCCCCACTTATACTTTGACGATATAATATCCGATAAGTACGCACTTGTAGAAAAGGTCAAGGTCTCCAAATCAAAAAGCAATAAGCATTTATAAGGGACAGGGGCTTGACGTGAAGGTATTTTTGCCAAACGTCTATTGAAGAAATTTATTGGACGAATACGGGTTTCCTTCCAGAGACGTAAAGGGATCTATGGATTAAATCAACTTATTTTTTAATTTATTATATATTATTAATTTAAGGCAGAATCAGAATCAATAATAGCGGAAACAATGCGGTAACAGTCTCTGCCACTGCCACCCTGGGATACTTTTCCAAAGAGAGATTAAAAGATTACATCTCTACAGTTATAATAAAGAATATGTCACAGTCTATGCCGCCCTCCGAGCGCGTACTCAGATAAAAAAAAGCGGCCAAGTGCGAGTCGGACTCGCGCATGAAGGGTTCCGTACCATTTAAGACGTATTAAAAAAAATCTACTTACTAGATCTTGTTCAACATTTTACCACTTTGGACACACATTTTACCACTTTGGAAGTGTCTCTCGCGCAAACTATTCAGTTTAGAAAAAAATGATATTAGAAACCTAAATATCATTTTTGAAGACCTATCCATAGATATCCCACACGTATGGGTTTGATGAAAATTTTTTTTTTTTTAAATTTTATGACGTACCTATTAAAAAAAAAACTACTCACTAGATCTCGTTCAAACCAATTTTCTGTGGAAGTTTGCATGGTAATGTATATCATATATTTTTTTTAGATTTTTCATTCTGTTATTTTAGAAGTTACGGGGGGGGGGGGGGGGACACACACATTTTTTCGCTTTAGAAGTGTCTCTCGCGCAAACTATTCAGTTTAGATAAAAATGATATTAGGAACCTAAATATCATTTTTAGAGACCTATCCATAGATACCCCACACGTATGGGTTTGATGAAAAAAGATTTTTTGTGTTTCAGTTCTAAGTATGGGGAACCCCCAAAATTTATTGTTTTTTTTTTTTTCAATTTTTGTGTGAACATCTTAATGCGGTTCATAGAATACATCCACTTACTAAGTTTGAACAGTATAGCTCTTATAGTTTCGGAAAAAAGTGGCTGTGACAGAATCGGACAGACAGACGGACATGACGAATCTATAAGGGTTCCGTTTTTTGCCATTTGGCTACGGAACCCTAAAAATTGCTACAAATTGAAAAATTAAAAAATTAAAAAAAATATTATTTTTAATTTACTAAGATTTTATTGGGGATTTTTCGCAACTTTTATTACCCAATGGCTAACTGCTCAAAAATAACCCTTTATAAATAAATAATAAATAGTAGGTAAGTAAGTCTAGATTCTTCTGAAGCGTCTGATCCGCTAATTTTACTTACTACTATTGTCTAATAACTTAACAAAAATTGTATGGAGATAGTTTGCGGTCCGGGAAAGGACTAAGGGTAGTTAGGGTAGTCATCCACGTAGACGATGTCGCGTGCTGAAACTAGCATAATACCGGGTGTTTCCTGTAACAGGAGCAATAAATTGAACTGTAGGCTGTGCTCCTCAAACTGACCAACATTTGTTCAGCAACCTTTAAAAATAACTTATGGTTTAATTTTTATTACACATTGAAGTTAATTCTAAGACGCAATGTATTGCGAATTTTGTTATGTTTAAAGCGTGACAAGCAACGTCAAACACACTGATGTCAGTGTACATTGAAAATAATATTTAATTTGTATGAAAAAGTTAAAATAATAGAATAGAATTTGTTTTATTAAAGTTGTTACTCAAAAGTTATATCGTTTTAGGAGTATGATATATGGCTTAATTATTTGCTCGTGTTACAGGAAACACCCGGTATATGCGATGCTCTATCTAGTGATAAGATCTGTGATGACGATAAAGCATTTCGATAACTTTTCAATTTTTTCCAAGTCCTTTGAGACAAGTTTTACGCTTATTTCTTATTGAAACAATATTTTATTCGAGAAATATTTTGATCTATTACTTAAAAGTGCAGTGATCTACACCCCAGCCGAAAAGTATGGAAATAAGCTGAATTATAATAAAAACAGTGATTTTCATGCGATGGATTTTTATACTACTCATTGATAATTAGGAAACAAAATAGTTAAAATGATAATAGAATACAGTGTAAATTCCATATAACGTCACGCGGTACAACGATTCACTCCCTTTCTGTCTTTATAATGGAACATTTATAGCGACAAAACGTTCGGTCCCTTGAGTAATAATAAAGTGTTCACTGTATTTTAAAAGTATAAATACTTATTCAAATTTTGGTTACAATAATTGACATCAATTCAATCTTTTTAGAGCAATTTAAAAAGGCATGTAAGGTATATTTTTTTTGTATTAATCTTGCTAAACCTGCTAAGGTAACTACATAATAGATATTGAATTTAAAAGTGAGTCGTTAAACTATGGCTTATTTGCAGCTATATATTAATAAATAAAATATTAATGAATGTTAAGATATTATTAAGCACCTTGACCGCTCGGATAAATCTAACTAAATGTACCTATGAATAAATAATGCTTCATTTGATCTATATCTAATATATCTGACTGCAACTGTATAAGTATACATCCGAATTCTTCACTCAACTACATATAATAATTCAGCTTATAATATATATGTCCCACTGGCCCCACTGCTGGACACAGGCCTTTTCTTATGCGCGAGAGGGCTTCGGCTATAGCCCCCACCCTGGCCCAATGCGGATTGGGGACTTCACATACACCTTTGAATTTCTTCGCAAATGTATGCAGTCTTTACGATGTTTCCCTTCACCGGAAAGCTAGTGGTAAATACCAAATGATATTTCGTACATAAGTTCCGAAAAACTCATTGGTATTGGTAAGAGCCAGGCTTTGAACCCACGACCTCTGGATTGAAAGTCGGACGTCATATTCACTCGGCCACCACCGCTTAACCAATAATTATTTCTAAATTACTGAATACATATAAAACATGAAAAACAGTAATTAACCAAGTCAACGTTAATTTTCTTAACTTTGAACCAAACTCATCCCGTTTCTAATGGATTTATCCATTAGAATGCGGCACAAATCCGGAGGGTTTAAATGAAGATTGGCAGAATGACGCCTGTGGTAATTCGTACGGAAATTAAAAAATAAGTTTGAAAAAAAAGGTGGAATTTCAAAGTGACTGCAGGCCAAAATAGGGTATATTGACAGAACCCAAACGAAAAGTAGACCGACAGATCATACGACAACTGACGGACGCTGTACTGTGTCCTACCCCACAAAGCGAGATGACATTCACAGTACCCATAGGTACTTCTTTTGGACATAGTTTAAGGACATGCCCGGGTTGATTAACCTTTGGTATGATTAGGAGCAGATCTGCTCCATATATATTCAACCAAATTCAACTTAAACATGAAGATGTCATGGCTGCTAAATAAATGGCACATTTTTGACAGACGCATACGAAAGGTTAAGGATATGCCCGGGTGCATTAAGGACACCCTGGTCTAGAAGTGACTATTACCATACATTATTTGAGTTTCAATTGGCATCTTAGGTATACCATCGGTTGTTGAGTGACTATTAATATTAACATACATTATTTGAGTTTCAATTGGCATCTTAGGTATACCAACGGTTGTTGAGTGACTATTAACATACATTATTTGAGTTTCAATTGGCATCTTATACCACCGGTCGTCACCTTGCCTTTCTCCTTAGGAGTTGTGTACATACACTCAGTACTGTAAGCAGCTGAAGAGGGCGAGGTGACCAGTATGATCTATTTTATACTTATTTTTACTTCCTTAAAAACAAAGGTTTTAAGAATGTTGACTACGGATTCATATTACGAGGCTTTGGGATCTTCGAATAGATATCAATATTTAACATATAGTCAGTCCAAAAATTAAGAAATTTAAGTGGACGTTAGTTTTCAAATTTTGAGGCAAAGTATTTTCTAATTGTTTTTTTAAACGAAAACGTCTTTTAATAGGAAACTCGAAGGACGAAATAATATTCACAACAAGGACAATATTTTCCAAGATGGCTGCGATTTCTCGAGGTCCCCAAATGTTAAATGGTGTGGACATGAAAAGGGAGCCTTTAATTTACATACATACTCGTACCACATTTCAGGACTGTTCCAGAAATTTCGCGGTTTGTTCTATTCCGATTGTTCTATTAACACTATATATCAAAACTCAAAAGACTTTGCAATGTCGAAATCTGTCCCCAGCCTCGAAGTTGAATATAAGAACCTCGTTTCGCTTTGCTCGCTAATTCGATAAGTCCAGATTTCCTGGTTTTATCCGCAAACGCCAGAAAGAAACGTTAACGTTTTTAAAATTAAAATACTTCTAGTTTTATAATGTTGGATTTGAATTTCAGAATCCATTTTATAAAGTACATACATTCTTCTTTAGAATTTTTGCAATGAATATGGTGCCTTGTTTTATCTAGATTTTAACTTCAACATTTATTATTTGGTAGCTATTTCGGGAATTTTGTAGTAAAACATCTAATATTCAGTTTAGGTTTCTGATTAATTTTAATTTAATAATTTATTCTGCGAAATATACAAATACAAAGTGTTTGGTATAATTAAATTTATCAGGTTAAAGTTATTTTCCAGGATAAAAATATATAAATTCGTTCGGCATGTACTGAGGGCCTTCAGGGAAAATAGAAAATTAAAATCTCGTTATCTGCCTCTTTCTTCTATATTCGTGCGCAGGCAGAGGCAAATAACATGTTTTTTTTTTGTTATTCACGGTAGTATTTTTCTCTAGCTAACTATTCAGTAAATACCTCTTTGGAAACTGCGCCTTAGAAAATGTTAAGCTTGAAAAGAAGGTACCTACTTCGAATTCCCTTCGTTGTTGGGACTTAACTAGTGACTTACCTGAAACAATTAAAAAATTGTTACAAAAAGATGTATAAATAACTATAAGGTACTTATATGTACATATAATATTTTCTCTAAAATTTAAATGGTTGTTATCAATTTATCATTTACTCAATCTATCATAGTCATAAAACTGTGTCATTCATACATCTTGTTGAGGCGGTGAAAAAAAAAAAAGCGGCCAAGTGCGAGTCGGACTCGTTCCGTCGGTTCCGTACCATTTAAGACGTATTAAAAAAAAATCTACTTGCTAGATCTTGTTCAACATTTTACCACTTTGGACACACATTTTACCACTTTGGAACTGTCTCTCGCGCAAACTATTCAGTTTAGAAAAAAATGATGTTAGGAACCTAAATATCATTTTTGAAGACCTATCCATAGATACCCCACACGTATGGGTTTGATGAAAAAATTTTTTTTTTAATTTATTGACGTATTAAAAAAAAACTATTCACTAGATCTCGTTCAAACCAATTTTCGGTGGAAGTTTGCATGGTAATGTATATCATATATTTTTTTTAGATTTTTCATTCTGTTATTTTAGAAGTTACAGGGGGGGGGACACACATTTTTTCACTTTGGAAGTGTCTCTCGCGCAAACTATTCAGTTTAGAAAAAAATGATATTAGAAACCTAAATATCATTTTTGAAGACCTATCCATAAATACCCCACACGTATGGGTTTGATGAAAAAAATTTTTTTTTTAATTTTTATGACGTATTAAAAAAAAACTACTTACTAGATCTCGTTCGAACCAATTTTCGGTGGAAGTTTGCATGGCAATGTATATCATATATTTTTTTTAGATTTTTCATTCTGTTATTTTAGAAGTTACAGGGGGGGGGGACACACATTTTTTCACTTTGGAAGTGTCTCTCGCGCAAACTATTCAGTTTAGAAAAAAATGATATTAGAAACCTAAATATCATTTTTGAAGACCTATCCATAGATACCCCACACGTATGGGTTTGATGAAAAATTTTTTTTTTTTAAATTTTTATGACGTATTAAAAAAAAACTACTTACTAGATCTCGTTCGAACCAATTTTCGGTGGAAGTTTGCATGGCAATGTATATCATATATTTTTTTTAGATTTTTCATTCTGTTATTTTAGAAGTTACGGGGGGGGGGACACACTTTTTACCACTTTGGAAGTGTCTCTCGCGCAAACTTTTCAGTTTAGAAAAAAATGATATTAGAAACCTCAATATCATTTTTAAAGACCTATCCATAGATACCCCACACGTATGAGTTTGATGAAAAAAGATTTTTTGAGTTTCAGTTCTAAGTATGGGGAACCCCCAAAATTTATTGTTTTTTTTCTATTTTTGTGTGAACATCATAATGCGGTTCATAGAATACATCTACTTACCAAGTTTGAACAGTATAGCTTTTATAGTTTCGGAAAAAAGTGGCTGTGACAGAATCGGACAGACAGACGGACATGACGAATCTATAAGGGTTCCGTTTTTTGCCATTTGGCTACGGAACCCTAAAAATCAGTCTATAAAATTATCATATACATATTGAGGTTTTTACTCAAGGAAACCACAACCTTTACAGAATAGTGGTATAAAAAAAACGTAATCCCTATGAAACGACAAACACGATACAGTTAATCTCAAACCCCCGTATCCGAGATTCCCACAATCCATCGTATTTACGGGAACGAGGAACATGCAAAAATATGATTATTTTATGTTATAAATTGAATTATTTATCTATTTTTAACGAGTTGCCTTTTTATGTATATATGCTCTACTATATATTAAACTAAATACATGTCTGACTTTACTTGTTTATATTTTTATATATTTTTAGATATTCCCAACCCACTCACTTCCGCTTTGAAATTTTTACGTGCATTAGTTTCTAACTTGTGTTAAATATTAATACTTGCTAAATCACTGTCTGACACTGCCTTTACTGTTCCGAGCTATCTTCTTGCCCTGGGCTCCACGGAAGACCAGCGCTGTAGCATATATATGTTAGAGCATATGCTGAGTGGTGTCCATTTGTAGCCTCTATTACAGCATCATCACTGTAACTATTGCATGTTAGTATAAGTTACAAGTAGTTATAACTGTTTAGTGTATTCGATCTTCTCTCTTACTTTTTTTGTTTTCTAATGTGGTGCTGTTTGTAGATAGTTTTGCAATAAACGTTTTTCTATTCTATTCTTCTATTCTAATATAAATAAATGCATTATTAGATTCGTTTCAATATTATTTAAATATATTTTATTTTATATTTGAATCAAGCATTAAGGCCCTTAACTACAATTATCGTATCGAATAACATACATGTACTTACATTTTATAAAATACTAAATACTATTTTAATTATTTAGGTTTATTTATTTATTTAGGTTTGCCAACAGGTAAAATACAAAAAATACTTATAAATGACAAGTTATAAAATAAGATTGCTTGAGTATTCACCCAATTACAGGAAAACACGGCATGCATTTAACAGATTTTTCTTACAATATGTTTTTTTTATCCTTAGTACTAAATATCATATAATATTAATTTGCGACCGGTTTGGCCTAGTGGGTAGTGACCCTGCCTACGAAGCTGATGGTCCCGGGTTCAAATCCTGGTAAGGGCATTTATTCGTGTGATGAGCTTGGATATTTGTTCCTGAGTCATGGGTGTTTTCTATGTATTTAAGTATTTATAAATATTTATATATTATATTATATCGACAACTAAGTACCTTCAACACAAGCCTTATTGAGCTTACTGTGGGACTTAGTCAATTAGTGTAATAATGTCCTATAATATTTTGTTTATTTATTATTCTTTATTTTAAATAAATACAAGGTAATGCTGGAATTAGTAGAATACAGAAATTATTTAGCTATTTATTTCAATGACAAAACAGTGTGGCTTCATTGAATCTCCAGCTTTTGAGTCATATTCGGCACCCGCCCCGGCCCGCCCCAGTTCGGAACCTCCGAAACACGACACCCTCCCCTCGGCCAGAAGTCGGCGCATTTGATAACATCCTTTTTTGAAGACATACAAAAATATGTCCCTTAGTTCTTAATTCACCGACCTACTTAAAGGCTACGGGACACATTTTCTGATTTTAAACTTGACTATATATTGACAAAAGTTGATATTTGACAATTCAGTAAATACAAAACATATATCGTAGTACAGTGCTATCTTTTCTCGCTGTTAAACTGAAGCACCACTTTTTAGACTTTATATTTCTTTTACTGTCAATAACTCTGTCTTAAATAAATAAGCCACAACCTATGGAAAACTCGGGTATAATAAACATATTACGTAATCCTTTTCAAACGACGAACATGATACAGACGTTAATCTCAAATCCCCGTATCCGAGAGATTTCCACAATCCACCGCATTTGCAGGAATGAGGAACATCCAATAAAATATGTAAATGTATACGTTCAAAGAGGACCCCACAGACGTTAAAGACGGCTTGTCAAGCAGATATGCATTTATAAATTATTGCCAAGCATTAAAGTTAAATAGATGCAATTGTAATATTTGAAAAAAAGGAGAAAATGAGAAGCTTACTGTCTCGGACAAGACTCGCACTCGCAACTCCAGGATACCAGCCCACCGCTCTACCAACGGAACCATCGAGACTCACCCATTGACAGTGAATATTTCCACCTCATCCTTCGTATGCGTTTTAGAGGGGCGCATAGCAACATCTTCTCTAAGCGTATTACTACCGGAGGGTCAACTACTACTACTACTACTACTTAATGGCGCAGCGACCCAAAATGACTCTTGGCCTCCGACACGAGTACACGCCAGTTGTCTCGATCCTGTGCCATCTCACGTCAGTTATCGGCCTGGAGATCGCGCAAGTCCGCTTCAACAGCATCGCCTCAGCGATATCTGGGACGTCCGATAGGCCTCCGCCCTACCGGGCGTCCCAGGTATGCCCTTTTAGCGCCGCGATCCTCCTCCATTCTCAAAACGTGGCCAAGCCAGCGGAGACGGTGAGCTTTTGTTTCGCCGACAATATTGGGGGGGGGGGGGGGGGGGTTGTCGACCGGAGGGTCAAGTGTCATTTTAAATTCACAAGTAAATATGTGTTGGTCCATACTATAATAAATTTTATACTAAGCAGAAATATCTGCAAACGATACTACAATGCTTAGAGATAATTATTGTTACTAACGTGGGCACGACCAAAACAACAACAATTAATGCATCTATCTGTCCTTAAAACGTTAAACGATTTTAATAACAAAACTTCTATGTAACACAGTTGTTTCAACTATATTAAAAAAAAAAAATTAAAACGGGTCACTCACATATTTTACGTCCATTTCACCCCATAATGAGGTACTTCAACGGAGGCACTTTGTTGGCAGATCAACGCCGATCATCCTCAATCGATTTAAGCTAAATATGCCTAGCAACATAAAATACGTGAGCGAGTCGTTTTAATATTTTAAATCCGTTTACGTATTTAAAATATTATTATGATTCTTGCGTATTCCCTATTTTTCCCGCAATCCCCGTATTTGGGAGATTTCCTCACACAAGACAGTCTTTTCATAGCCGTATGTGATCCAAGGCTTTCTTTAGAATTTAAAATTGCATTGAGATGTCTTTGCGTAAGTCTTTTGAATGAAATGCTGGAATTAGATAAAATTGCTTATTTTTGTGCTAATATTGCCCGAACCACGAGTCACTGATAGTGTCAAAACTGACAATATACGCTAACATCTACGTACTAGTAATTTACTTTCTAATACTTCACTAATATGTCAGTACGGAAGGGAAAGGAAACCCGGAAAGGTGGGCCAAAACGGTTACTGAGTGGGACCCCCGGAACACCATAGATGGTGCAGGACGGGGTGCAGGCAGACCAAAAAGGAGAAGGCGTGACGACTTGGACGCATTCTATCCAAAATGGTGGGAAAATGCCGATGACAGGGTCGAGTGGAGAAAATGAGGGGAAGCCTTTGCCCAGTAGTGGGACATCAAAGTAGGCTAATAAAAATTGTGCGTGGAGTCCCTCCGCGCGGAAGAAGTGAAACTTCGTAATGTGGAGATGAAGATAATGCTCTAAAATACATATGGTTTATATTACAGTTACACGTCAAAAAATATTTTAAATTAAGATTTATAAAAAAGATTTAATAATACATATATTTAATATATTCTAAAATTCCTAAATAAAAGAAAATATAAAAAGAAAGAATACAAAAAGTCAGGTTCCACCGAGATTTGAACTCGGATCGCTGGATTCAGAGTCCAGAGTGCTTACCATTACACCATGGAACCGGCTGAGCTAATCGACGAATTTACTCATCACAAACTCTTACTACTTTATGCTACCGATTGTAGCGTTAAACGTTTAACGCAACCTTGTTGGAACTCGCATAAGAAGTTTCACTTCAAAAAAATGTCAATACGAGCGAGATGCATAGAAAATGAGTTACGTTGACGTTAGCTTATATGTCAGTTTTGACATTGTCAGTAAGTTGTTGTAAGGGGTACTAATCTCTACTTTTATCATATATGCGAAAGTAACTAACTCTGTGTGTCTGTTATCTCTACACGCTTAAACCGCTGAACCATTTAGATGAAATTTAATATGAAGATAGTTTTAGGCCCAGGGAAGGATGTAGGATTAGTTTTTGACAATCATCATCATCATCCTTCCACGCATACGAAGTCGCGGATAGAATCTATTAGGTATATATATATATATATATATATATATATATATATATATATATATATATATATATATATATATATATATATATATGGGTAATAATACTGTAACACTTTGGGGTATCCACCCAGTGTTATAAACAGCTGAGTAGCATATTGTATAGGTACTTTATAGGTTAGAAAATGGTATGTTTGTTTTGGTAAGATTTGGTAGTTGAAATGTCTTCGACACGGATGTCATAGTGGGTCAGTCAAGAACTGAGACCTGTAGTGATATTTTCAACTTTACCTATACGCTTTTAGCTATATTGAGTGGACAAAACTTACCGGAGCGGTAGGTCAGTATGTGCGTTCACTCCGTTGCATTTTGCGCATCCATGTCGTGTTCCTGCGTTGTGCTAGGACACAGGCACTTTGTTTGCGTTGGGGTATATACATTTCACAATTGAAATACATTTTAAAACATAGAAATACCACGTATTAACAGTATGATTTCGATAAAACCGAGCAGTTGTTTATTTCAGCGGTAGACACTGACGGCTGTCAATGTCATTTGGTTTTTTTTTGTCCATGGTTCCGTAACAGACGGTCGGTCACACTTGTTGTACGACAATAAACATATACTTGTGGTTCTTTTATCTTTTTATAATTTCCAATTATTAATATAGTCCGTATTATTTGCTTCCTAAAATGAGTAACTCTTTTTATTGTTGATATTTCGAATTATTCCGAGAGTCAAACCGGTCAGTTGTGGTATCCATTGAATGAGAAGGTTTTCATTCATCAGTTTGTCTGTGGTTTCTCGGATTGGAATTTTGATAAATGATTGTTCGATCGATCTTCAAGATGTGAAGTATATTAGAAAATCTTTCGGCAATCAATCTTAGGGCTCGTCCCAAAATGTGCATAATTTAGCGCCTTAGAGCCTACCTAAAATGGCGGCTGCTAATCTTTTCTCTTCAATTTAACATAACTTGCAAAACCTAATGTCGTCAACCACCTCTTCGTCTTGCCACGCGGTCTGCAGGCGCCGTCGTTGGTATAGGAAATAATGGACCCGGCATAAACCCCGGGTTTTTCCTGGACCCTGGTTTTTTCCTGGACCCTGGTTTTTTCTGGACCCTGGTTTTATCTGGACCCTGGTTCTCTAAGGCTGTGCCATCCGGTGGCAGCGTTCTTCTTGGCAGTGTCCGTGAAGTTAAGACTTTTATGAATATACCTTTAGTTAAATAGGGATTCTTTACGCTGAACAGGTAACCTGTAATCCCTGTGAGCAATTGCTTACTGCTAAACATCCCCGGAGGTTGGGGCATAACTTTTATTTTAGACAGTGTTATGTTAGGAAGACAAATTTTGATATTGTTGTCCGTAGACACAGAGATGTCTATGATGTATTTAGTGTAAATTTCAAGAAATAGTGGTGTCACTAAGAAGTATTTAGTATTACTTATTTACTAATAAATAACTCGTGTTGACCGTAGCTGGTCATATATATTTAAGGAATAAAGGTGTGTATTAAATAAATTTGGGATTTTCATTTGGATATGTCATGCGCTTGATGAGGATAGTATCCTGGCGTCCTACCTTAAATTTTTGGATACCTATTCTCACTCCATAGTGGCCTGAACCGCGACCCTATCTATGATTGTAGTTAGCCGAAGGTATTTGTGAACTTTTCAGTAGTGAAGTTTAGTGAGTTCTGGATCACTCCATAGAAACACGTTTCCTTCTATGGAAACGGTCTTTAACAATAATAGAATCGGATCTTCTCCATATCCAGAGCTCACCCACACCTATTACAGTGGCATGCCCAACGTATGGCCTATGGAGTATGACATGTCCAAGTGAAACATTTTTGCATTATTTTAGTATTAAGGTTATTTTATGTAAAAGGGATTGCAAGTTATTGTTTTAAATTGTTGCTTGAGTTGGAGGTTAAACTTATAAATTTAACCAACTTATAAATAAAACTATACTACGCTAAATAATTAGCCTTACATAAGAGAAATTTTCTCACTATTTTAAAATACTTTAAAAGGGTTAAAATCTAATAAAGTTTTAACTTACTTTAAAATATTACAATTCAAAACCTGACACTGACTTACTTCTGATATTAAATATCAATCTTTAAAAATGGATTTCCTAAATGCGGGATGTAAAATCATACATTTACATAAAGATGAAATGGCACATGAACTGGCGATTCGCAGACTTCCGGTTAATCCTGTATCGCGTCGGTCCAGCTTATGTCATGCGTTAAAACAGACTGCAGATTTAGCCAAAAAGGGTAGTTTGAAGTGCCAGGACTTCTTAATAAGTAACGAAGTTGCCGAATTGGAGCTCTGCCAACGTAAGGTAGAGGAGATAGATTTAGAAGCGAAAGGAGACTTAACGGCGTCGGCGATTGATAGACTATCCTCGCGATGCAAATATCTTTTGTGTCGTGTTTCACGGTTACCTCAGGAGACCGAAGCGGTACTTCTGTTGAAAACATTAATTACTTCTTTATTAGATCGGTTGAATGAGCAAGGCTCTTCTGCGTCGTCTGGGTCAGATGATGATTTTCAATCTCCTAACGAATCTCGTATTGTTAGGGAAATTATTTATAAAACGGACAAGACTTTCAACATAAATTCCTTGAATTTGAAATTCAAAGGTGACACCTGCGTTCGTACGTTTCTGTCTCGCCTCGAGGAGTTGCGAGATGCCAGAGGAATTTCAGAGAGTCGTATATATAGGGGATTTCCTGAAGTTCTTGAGGGTCCGGCGTTGTCGTGGTTCCGGTCGCAACGTACGAAACTTACTACATATAAGGAGGTCACCGCGGCTCTACAAGAGGAATTTGACATACCTGATTTGGATCACCAATTGTTGCAGGAAATACGGGCTAGGACTCAAGCAAAGTCCGAAACAATTGTCTTTTTCGTATCAACCGTGTTAGGGATGTATGAGCGTCTGACGAAGGAGGTTCCTGAGCAAGAGAAGCTGGATACTATGATGCGGAATATTCGCCCAGAGTATTCCAAGGATTTAGCCTTACACGACATAGAATCGATAGAGCAATTGAAGTCTTTGTGTAAGCGCATTGAATTGGCGCAAGTCAAGGCGAAGCAGTTTCGCGAACCGATTCTCTCAAACAAGACTAATGATTCTTCCTCTGACAATCCGTCGAAGAATGTAGAACCTCGTAATAAGTCGTTTCAGTCTCGTTTCCCTAATTCTTCCAGAAACTTTGTTGCTTCTGTGGCACAAAGCTCTTCTCACACGAAATGTTTTCGATGTGGTAGGTCCAATCATAACACTAAAGAGTGTAAGAGCTCTCGAGATATCGTTTGCTTTAAATGCGGAGAAAAAGGGGTGAAAACTCCAGAATGTGTTAAATGTAACTCCAAGACAAAAAACTAAATAGGGTCTTTTCTGCTAATAACAATTCTAGATCTTCTGCTCCCTGTCGTGCAGAAAAGACAATCTTCTTTAATCCTCCGAAGGGAGATGACAGGGTATATGCTCTCTTAAATATACTTAACTTGAATTTCAAGGCGTTATTAGATTGTGGAGCCAGTGTTAGTTTCCTGGGCCACAACAGCCATTTAGTATTCGCCACCGGTGGGATACCTATTCAAAAACATACTAAACCGGTTATGGTGAGTGTAGCTGACGATCATCGAATCGTAGCCACTGAATATATGATTATACCAGTAAATTATAAAGGTCAAGTTAAACTTATACATTTTAATATTCAACCGGAGATTGCTACTCCAATGGTACTTGGTTTAAACTTTTGGAGAGCCTATGGATTAGCTCCTGGCCTCATTACTGATATAGAAAAGACTGATTCTCATTATATTGCTAGTCTTGACGTTTTACCGTCAGAGACAGGACTTACTACATATGATTCTTTATCTTCTGAACAAAAATCTCAACTTGAGACTACTAAATCTCTTTATGATCAAATTGATACGGATAAGGTTGGTCTGGGAAAGACTCACTTAATTGAACATGTTATAAATACTGGGGATTCTCCTCCGATAAAACAAAAATATTATCGACTTAGTCCTTTTAAACAAGCTGCTTTAGCGAAAGAAGTTGATCGTATGCTGAGGGAAGGAATTGTCGAACCTTCGCATTCTCCATGGAATTCTCCTGTCGTTATGGTGGAAAAACCTAACGGAGATTTAAGACTTTGTTTAGATAGTAGAAAAGTAAATGCAGTTTCAAAATCTGATGCGTATCCCGTACCACACGTTCAATATATACTGGACAACTTACGCGATGCGAAATTCCTTACATCTCTTGATTTAAGTGCGGCATATCATCAGATCCCTCTTAGTGAAGACTCCAAGGAGAAAACTAGTTTTACTGTACCAGGGAAGGGATTATTCCATTATAAGAGAATGTGTTTTGGTTTAGTAGGTGCCTCTGCTACTATGCAACGTCTCATGGACAATCTCTTTACTTCTCATTTGGATCACAAGGTTTTCTGTTATATTGATGACATAATTATTTGTACTTCCGATTTTGATGAACATATAAGGTTGCTCAATGCCGTTTTTGAAAAACTAAAATCGGCAAACTTAACTATTAATATGAAAAAATCATCCTTCTGTAGGAGTGAACTTAAATATCTTGGGTATTTAGTTGATCGATACGGTCTGCGAACCGATCCGTCTAAAATTGATGTAATTTTAAATTTTCCTACTCCCAAAGATGCTAAGGATATTAAACGTTTTCTGGGAATGTGCGGTTGGTACCGACGTTTCATTAATAATTTCGCAAAAATAGCTCGTCCCTTATCTCGCTTAACGAGTAAGAAAGTAAAATTTGAATGGACAGATGAAGTCAACGATTCTTTTAACATACTTAAATCTGCCTTAGTGTCTTCTCCTATTCTTAAATGTCCCGACTTTAATGAATGCTTCTATATCCATACGGATGCATCTTCCTACGCCGTAGGCGCTGTTCTGATTCAACCTTTTAATGGAGTCGATCATCCTATTGCCTACTGCAGCCGTACACTTAACCAACCAGAGACGAACTATTCAGCTACTGAGCGCGAACTCTTAGCTGTGATTTATGGTCTTGAGCAATTTCGTGCATATGTAGAAGGGAGAAAATGTTATATTGTAACAGATCATGCATCTTTAAAATGGTTTCAAAACTTAAAAAATCCTACAGGACGATTAAATAGATGGGCGTGTAGATTGAGTCAATTTAATTTTGAAATAATTCACCGGAAGGGCAAAGAACATGTCATACCTGACTGTCTTTCTCGTATTCACGTCAGTTCTTTAAATTCTGCTACTATTCAAGATCCTTGGTATCTTGATCTATATAAAAAGGTGTCTGAAAAACCTACTCTCTTTCCCAACTTTAAAATTGAAAATGATAAACTCTTCCGTTACTCTAAGAATAAGTATCGTCTGACAGCTCAATTTGACTGGAAGCTGGTACTTCCTTATGAGCATCGTAATGAAGTCCTAAATAAGTGTCATGATGATCCTACAGCAGGTCATTTTGGCGTGGGTAAAACTCATTCCAAAATAGCCGACATATATTATTGGCCTACTTTATTTCAGGACGTGAAGGAATACGTCGACTCTTGTGAAATTTGTAAAACTTATAAACCTGTTAACTTAGCTCGTCCTGGTTTGATGGGTAATCCACGACGTATATCGTCGCCAGGCGAAGCAATATCTTGTGATATTCTTGGTCCCTTTCCTCCATCTTATCTGAGAAATCAGTATCTCTTCGTATGTGCTGATTATTTCAGTAAGTATGTGACTTTGTTTCCACTACGCAACATAACTGCTAAAGCTATCGTTAAGTGTATGGAAAAAGGGATATTCCTTATACATGGGGTTCCTAAATATATATTCTGCGACAATGGTGTTCAATTTACTTCCAAAGACTTTCGAGAATTAATGTCCAAATATGATGTCCCTCATATTTTCTATAACCCTAGGTATCATCCTCAGACGAATCAAACGGAACGAGTGAACCGTGAACTAGTAAGAACCATTGCCTCATACGTGCGTTCTGATCACCGTAACTGGGATAAGAACGTATCGGAAATACAATGTGCATTGAATACAGCTCGTCACGAAGTAACTAAAAACACACCGTATTTCTTAACACATGGTCGTCAAATGATTCTAGATGGTTCCCTTTATAATAGCGAAGGTCCCATAGATCAAAACGCGCTCGAATTAGATACCAGTGGTGCTTTTTCTGAAAGACTTAAAGAGCTCAAAACTGTATTTCAAAAAGTGCGTTACTCGTTGATTGCCTCCCATGAACGTAACGCTAGGTATTATAACATGAGGAAGCGTCACGTAGAACTGGAAGAAGGACAAATCGTTTATAAAAGATGTTTCCCATTGTCAAATGCAGCAAAACATTTTTCTGCTAAATTAGCGCCCCGTTATGACAAATGTGTCATTCATAAAAAATTGAGTCCTCTTGTATACTCTTTAAAATCCTTAGAAGGAAAACTTCTAGGTAACTTCCATATAAAAGACATTGTACGTCCTGGTGAAGCCGAGCCGTCTTCCTAGCGGTACTCGTCTTAACACCAATTGGATACTTACACTTGTAAATATCCTATGTGATACTAAATATTGAACGTACCTACTAAACTGAATGCAGCCTGGCACAAGCTGGTTTTCATCAGACTGGGTATTTGTTCCATGTTTTTGTTTTTATTGGTACCGGGTGCACACGGACCAACATTAATCTTTCATGTGTCCTTATAAAGACATAAAACTTTAAATAATCTGAATAAACTGCAGAAACTTACTTTACTTATAAACCCTAAACGGGCCTATTACATGAAATATTATTAATTACTGAAAAAGGGACTACGTTCTCGCTAAACTCTGTACTGTAACTGAACTTTTGTTTGTAATTTTAGGAATTGTGTAATAGCTAGAGAATGCAGCTTGTTACATACTCCCACTACTGTCGGTGATAGGCAATTTCTTTAATAAAGGGAAGGTTGTTAACGTTGCCGTCTTTGACGTCTTCTTTTAGGTTTAGGAAAGCGCGCACTAGGAATAAGAAGGTTCGAACCAAAATTAGTCATTAGATTTCCTTGGTCGAACTGATCATTCACCAAGTCATAGGTATAACTTTGGTTGTAAGACTTGTTTTTCTGTATAGATTATCTATGGTTTCTTATTTACGTTTCGTAGGTTAAGGTGTTCACTTCCTATTGGGCGTATAGCATTAAAAAAAATTTTTTTTTCAAAAATTTTTTTTAACCCAACTAAAGATGAACTGTAACACTTTGGGGTATCCACCCAGTGTTATAAACAGCTGAGTAGCATATTGTATAGGTACTTTATAGGTTAGAAAATGGTATGTTTGTTTTGGTAAGATTTGGTAGTTGAAATGTCTTCGACACGGATGTCATAGTGGGTCAGTCAAGAACTGAGACCTGTAGTGATATTTTCAACTTTACCTATACGCTTTTAGCTATATTGAGTGGACAAAACTTACCGGAGCGGTAGGTCAGTATGTGCGTTCACTCCGTTGCATTTTGCGCATCCATGTCGTGTTCCTGCGTTGTGCTAGGACACAGGCACTTTGTTTGCGTTGGGGTATATACATTTCACAATTGAAATACATTTTAAAACATAGAAATACCACGTATTAACAGTATGATTTCGATAAAACCGAGCAGTTGTTTATTTCAGCGGTAGACACTGACGGCTGTCAATGTCATTTGGTTTTTTTTTGTCCATGGTTCCGTAACAGACGGTCGGTCACACTTGTTGTACGACAATAAACATATACTTGTGGTTCTTTTATCTTTTTATAATTTCCAATTATTAATATAGTCCGTATTATTTGCTTCCTAAAATGAGTAACTCTTTTTATTGTTGATATTTCGAATTATTCCGAGAGTCAAACCGGTCAGTTGTGGTATCCATTGAATGAGAAGGTTTTCATTCATCAGTTTGTCTGTGGTTTCTCGGATTGGAATTTTGATAAATGATTGTTCGATCGATCTTCAAGATGTGAAGTATATTAGAAAATCTTTCGGCAATCAATCTTAGGGCTCGTCCCAAAATGTGCATAATTTAGCGCCTTAGAGCCTACCTAAAATGGCGGCTGCTAATCTTTTCTCTTCAATTTAACATAACTTGCAAAACCTAATGTCGTCAACCACCTCTTCGTCTTGCCACGCGGTCTGCAGGCGCCGTCGTTGGTATAGGAAATAATGGACCCGGCATAAACCCCGGGTTTTTCCTGGACCCTGGTTTTTTCCTGGACCCTGGTTTTTTCTGGACCCTGGTTTTATCTGGACCCTGGTTCTCTAAGGCTGTGCCATCCGGTGGCAGCGTTCTTCTTGGCAGTGTCCGTGAAGTTAAGACTTTTATGAATATACCTTTAGTTAAATATGGATTCTTTACGCTGAACAGGTAACCTGTAATCCCTGTGAGCAATTGCTTACTGCTAAACATCCCCGGAGGTTGGGGCATAACTTTTATTTTAGACAGTGTTATGTTAGGAAGACAAATTTTGATATTGTTGTCCGTAGACACAGAGATGTCTATGATGTATTTAGTGTAAATTTCAAGAAATAGTGGTGTCACTAAGAAGTATTTAGTATTACTTATTTACTAATAAATAACTCGTGTTGACCGTAGCTGGTCATATATATTTAAGGAATAAAGGTGTGTATTAAATAAATTTGGGATTTTCATTTGGATATGTCATGCGCTTGATGAGGATAGTATCCTGGCGTCCTACCTTAAATTTTTGGATACCTATTCTCACTCCATAGTGGCCTGAACCGCGACCCTATCTATGATTGTAGTTAGCCGAAGGTATTTGTGAACTTTTCAGTAGTGAAGTTTAGTGAGTTCTGGATCACTCCATAGAAACACGTTTCCTTCTATGGAAACGGTCTTTAACAATAATAGAATCGGATCTTCTCCATATCCAGAGCTCACCCACACCTATTACAATATTATACTATATGCATTTAGAATCTCCTGCTATGAGTTTGGTTTTTGTCCACGAATTAATGATTTTACCAATTTTTCCCCAAAACGGCTTAGTCGTATTAATTGTAGTTTTTGGTAATAGTGTATTGTACACACGAACAAATGAAAAGTCACGTTTCTAATATTAAAATTACATTCAGGCGTTACTTTGGGGAAATCAGTATAAATGAAAACAAAATATTACTTTGCTAAATAATAACTTGCTAGTCAATCAGTGCTGACCAGTTGCGTATTTTTATATGCAATTAATGGATCTTTCTGGATTGTTGTGTATAGATAGTGTCCATTACTATTCATTATTTTTCAGTTTTTCTATAAACGTTTATATAAACAGTTGTCACTTGACTAATCCCCCTGATATCTAACCGCATTTATTTACTTATACATTAACCTTTGTAATTTAATCAATTAACTTCACTTGCATAGTCCCACTTTGAAAATAAAAGTCTAAAACCAGTTTAATTCCAAACGAAGCCTGTTCCCTCTAATTACCTTTGTTTCTAGATAAAAAAATACAAGTTCTAGTTTTTTCCCAGACTGACTGCAATCAATGTTTTTAATTAGTTAGTCTTTCTTTAGAACGACGGAACGAAGAAAATTAATGTTTTATGTGCAGTTGTGTCTAGGGTTTGCACGACGGATCTGAAAAGCATGGGAAGATCCGTGGTTTCAGATCTAGATCCGGATAATTTCATATATTTCGGATCCGTATCTAAACGTATATAAACCCTAGTTGTGTCTTATACGAGTACGTCTGACGACCGGTCTGGCTTAGTGGGGACTCTGCCAATAAATCCGATGATCCCGGCTTCGAATCCCGGTAAGAGCAATTTTTTTGATGAACACAGATATTTATACCTGAGTTTTGGGTATTTTATATGCAAGCAATTTCATTTCTTATGCACCATCAACGAGAGTGATCTCCAAGGTCGTATTAAAACCATAATTTGGTTTTGGATAATTTGATTTTTGGGGAAAGTCAACACGCAAGTCGTTTAACGACTTAACATCAAAACTAAGCAAAGCTTGTGTAATATGGGTACTAAGCGACTATATACATACATAAAAAGAAAAATTATAATGATTTGGTGAAGGACAACATCGTGAGGAAACCGGACTACTCCCAATAAGGCATAGTTAACCCTTTGGGTTGGAAGGTCAGATGGCAGTCGCTTTCGTAAGAACTAGTGCCTACATCAATTCTCGGGATTAGTTGCCAGGAGGACCTCAGGACTCCCAAAAGCCGTGGCAAAATGCCAGGACAACGCGAGGAAGATGAAAAGGAAAATGATACATATATGACTTCTATAACTCAGGCTCAAATATTTGTGTTAAACATACAAAATGCCCTTACCAAGATTCGAACCCGGGACCCCCTTCTTCGTAGGCACTGGGCTAGAGGCCGTTAAAAGGATAAATCCAGGACACGCTAAACACATCTTATTTACCAGCGGCCTGCTGTCAGCTCCCCAGCAAGTTGAATAAACCGTTTAATTTAGTTCAAATAATGTTGTCAAAACTTTAACCTTCCCAAAAGAAATACGGAGTCTAAGCTGTGTTTCCACCGAAGATGTGCGAGGAAGCGTAGTGAGGGATGTGTTTGTCACGAACCAATAGTAACACTTCATTTTTTTATAGATCATTTTTAGGGTTCCGTAGCCAAATGGCATAAAACGGAACCCTTATAGTTTCGCCATGTCCGTCTGTCTGTCTGTCTGTCTGTCTGTCTGTCTGTCTGTCTGTCCGAGGCTTTGCTCCGTGGTCGTTAGTGCTAGAAAGCTGAAATTTGGCATGGATATATAAATCAATAAAGCCGACAAAGTCGTACAATAAAATCTAAAAAAATAATTTTTTTAGGGTACCTCCCCTACACGTAAAGTGAGGGTGATTTTTTTTTTTCGCTTCAACCCTAGAGTGTGGGGTATCGTTGGAAAGGTCTTCCAAAAGTAATAGGGGTTTTCAAAAAACATTTTTTGATAAAGTGAATATATTCGGAGAAAATCGCTCCAAAAGAAAAAAAAAATGTGTCCCCCCCCCTCCTTTTGAACCATAGGTCCAAAAAATATGAAAAAAATCGTGGAAGTAGAGCTTAAGAAAGACATTAAATGAAAACTATAGCGGACATGATCAGTTTAGCTGTTTTTGAGTTATCGCAAAAAGTTTTCCCTTCATAGTAAAAAGACTTACTTTAATTAGGTACTGATTATGCAAATTTGCCTATTTGTTTAACTCGGGTGAAAGGTACCGTTTCATCCCTTGGTTAACAATTTACTATACTTTAAGCTCCAGTTTAGCTTATTGTGACGGAAGACTAACTACGGAACCCTACACTGAGCGTGGCCCGACATGCTCTTGGCCGGTTATTATAAGAATTAATGGCTCTTGTATAAAAACTTAAAAGTCTCAAACCAAAGTTTAGGTGCTTCTTTTTTAAAATAGCTTTAGCTCTTGACTGTATATTGAAAACATCAAACCAAGAATTAATCGCTCTTGCCTAAAAACTTTAAAGTCTCAAAGGAAAATTTTGGTGGTTCTTCTTTGGAATTGGGTAATATTTTTGGTTTGAGGAAGAGTTACTCAAGATAAAACCGTTTTTTAAGAGCGTGCTATATCTCTTGCTAAGACTTTTTTTTCTTGCGGCGAATAATTAATATCTTAACTTAAATCACTACCATTCGCTTTAAAAATGTGTAAAGATAAAACTAAATAATTTTTATTCTCCTTTAAAAAATTATGTTGTTTTTAACTCAAGACATATTTATTGGACTAAGCAATTTATTATTTTATTCAAGCAACCGTATGCAAGAGAGTTTTGCGTTTTGAATTAAGATACCTTAATATCTGTGTGGGGTCACAGCGGAATCAAAGTAAACGTAAATTCATCTTTTATCGTGTCTTAATCATTCTTCAAATTGGGCCGTACGTATTTGATATTATGAATGCGAGAGGAACACTTTCTGGTTGAGTGCATGAGTCCGGCTTTTACCCAAAGATTTCATAAGTAAAGATTTAGTATAGCTTACGGGTATAAAATTTAATAACAACGTTTATTCAACAAATAAGTAACTTTAATGGTTTTTTTTTTATACTACGTTGGTGGCAAACAAGCATACGGCCCGCCTGGTGGTAAGCAGTTACCCTTAACCTATGAACGCCTGCAACTCACATGCGCGTTGCCGACCCTCTCTGGCTCTGGCAACCTTACTCACCGGCAGGAACACAACACTATGTGTAGGGTCTAGTGTTATTTGGCTGCGGTTTTCTGTAAGGTGGAGGTGCCCCAGTTGGGCTCTGCTCTAGATCTGGAATGACATCTGCTGTGCTGTGCCCTACCACACAAAGCGAGATGACGCGAATTAAACGTATTTTCTTTCTTTCTCTCAGTAGCGCTATTATTCTTAGTCCTTGTCATACTCTCACTTGTTTTTTCTGCCTACTTCTAAAAAGTTGTAAGTGACATAGACGTTTTTTGTTGCCCGCCGTTTTTTATCGTGGGTAACAATACACCCGACCAAATTACGTAGGTTGTTTTTGGTATGTTGTCAGGAATGTTAAAACGTATTTTTAATTTTGTCGCATTGCGTATTTTCTGTCCCTCACGGGCGCACGCGTATAGCACATCTATAGGATCCTACCATCTATGTCATATACCTCCTATCCTCGCTTAGCGCAGCCCTAGTGGAAACAGTCAGCGCAGCGAGGTTATTGTACAATAAAATAAACAATAGAAGGATGTGAGCGAGGAATGTGTTGCGCGAGGATGTGTTGTGAGGAATGTGATGCCAGGGATGTGTTGCGGGGTACGGACGCGAGCAAAAAAACATTATAAAGCTCCGTTCCCTCCTCACATACCGTCGCCACACATCCTCGGACCGCTCAGCTACCTCGCACTTTTCTGATGGGAACCTTTATATCATTTCTAATCTTCGCTACGCATCGTCACACCGCTCAGCTACCTCGCTCAGCTTTGGCCAAAAAATGTTAATTTTCTTTGATGGTTAAATAATTTCTCTTTAAAAATAAAACAATGTTTCCTTTATGTAAAATGAGCTAACTTAAGCTTTTAAGGTAATTTCCCTCCAGGGCCCATTATTATTTTCCAAGCTGTATACGGCTATGGTGTACCTAGTAGGAAATTTTCACGTATAATTCATATATTATAACATTTTTATTTAACTGTGTCAAATTTTTACTTAAAAATTCTTTTCAATGCGAACTTAGACGACCGGTCTGGCCTCGTGGGTAGTGACCCTGCCTATGAAGCCGATGGTCCCGGGTTCAAATCCTGGTAAGGGCATTTATGCGTGTGATGAGCATGGATATTTGGTGCTGAGTCATGGGTGTTTTCTATATATTTAAGTATTAATAAATATTTATATATTATATATATCGTTGTCTAAATACCCTCAACACAAGCCTTATTGAGCTTACTGTGGGACTTAGTCAATTTGTGTAATAATGTCCCATAATATTTATTATTTATTTATTTATTTAATAGGAGAGGAGAGACTAAGAATTGCCCTGACTAAACGAAAATATATTGATTGATTGATTCATTACAGATCATGTGTTACTAATTAAAAATATATCAATAGAAATAAACAATATAAAACATTCAAATATTATGAAAATACTTACACTTAGAGTTACTTACATTTAAAATACTTACATTTAAGTCAGATCTGAGATCATTAAGGTCTGATTTTTCATCAGTCAGATATACACCGTGTTTTAATTGAATTCCGTTAACTTCGGGGTATCGGTAAGTACGTTAAGGGAAACTAAATGGCAACTAAGTTAATAAAAAAAAAAATTGTTTCTATTTTTATAAAAAGTTATTAATCAAACCAATCCAACCAACCAATTGAAAATCGTTAGATATCAATGTCATTTCGAACGTCAATCGTCCGAGATAGTATTTACGTTTAGTAGCAAATGTATTATCTCATACTAAACACTAATCAATATGTAAACAGGCCCTAAGGCAAGTGTACACGTTCGTACGGGCATTAGAAGATAATAATTAAATATTGATTATCTCCGAAATGGAGTTAATTAGAATACCGGGGTCTTTGAGAAAGTTACTCAATTTAAACTCAAGGATGCACCCTTGAAATTAACGGAAAAATAAAACACGGTGTATATAACACGCTCCTTTTCTATCACATGCAAGAAGAAAAAGAGAATGTCATATTTATCTGACAGATATCTTTATCTGATATTTGAAAAATCAGACCTTAGATAAATAATATAAAAATTAAAAATCAAACAATTGAATTCATAATTATGTCTAATATATCGGGGATTTTAATAAAATGAACCGGTGTAAACCCGTTTATTTGAAACCGATTTCGAATCTTTCTTTTGAACTAGAATACTTTTCGCGAAAATCATCCGATATAGAAGGGAAAAAAGGGAAGTTTAAATCGAAATGTCACTGTTCCAGACCAACTAAGTTGCGAAAAACTAGTCATAACTTAAACCACATGATGTTACTTAGACACCTAGAGCACTAGAAGGGGGTTTAAAGCCACAAAAGCAAAGTTAACTTCAACTTCTTGAACTTCAACATTTATTCAGCAAATAGGCCACAAGGGCACTTTTTTTTGTTTTTTTTTTTTTTTTTTAATTTATTTGATTCAAAAGAAGATTACAAAAAGCCTTAAACTACTAATCTGTCAAACTGCAGTACAGTTTACATGTCAACATGGAATTTACATACAAACAAAAACAAGCACATCAACAATTATAAAATACAATTAATTGAAAATATTAATGCAAAATAAAGTATTCATATTTAAAGTAAAAGTAAGTAAATTATTATTATTACTTAGAGATGTAAAAAGTCCCTAATTGTGAATGTGAGGCTTTAATCCATTGTTAATCGGATAAAAACGATGCTTTAAACCTGTTTCAAATTGCGCAAGACCGGCCATCCATCAGGGACGGTAATTATGGGATTAGGCTGGCTGCAGAGTTCGGTGGCACATTTTATTTAACATATGTGCCATTATCTATGAAAAGGGACCTTATTGTCGATGGCGCTTACGCCGCACTGCGGCATTATAACGGGGGAAGCGCGATCAAAAATAAGGTCCCTTTTCATAGATAACGTCACATATCGTCGGGGATAGTGCAATACCGCGTAACTAACGAAGTCGTAAGAGTTCGAAATTCAAACAATGTACAAGGTAATTGGACCTTACTGCATTTGTTAGTTACGCGGTATTGCACTATCCCCGACGATATAAGTAGATGTTCATTAGGTTGTTTTCAAGGTCACTGGAAATAAAGGTAAAAACCCTAGCGCCATATGTACCGTTGCAAGTCTCGTGGCGCTCCATATCCTTTGATCCATTTTAATTTCCGAGCTTCAAGATTTCTCTGAACACATTCACTACTAGCAAAGAGAATTTGTGTTCCCACCTGGCTGTTGTAAATCCGCACTTAAATACTGCACTTTAAGGTTCACTTTACTGTTACTATATAAACACTGTTACTTTACTACTATTTCACTGTATCACTGTCACTTCATTTTTGGTTACTGACTTGACCATGGAAACTGTTTGACTCCATTGTTTTAGGGAAACATATCGTTATCCAGTTTGAATTTTAAAAAGCGACATCTAGCGATCAATTCAGTAACTAATTTACAGTATGTACTCTTATGCGGCAATTTTAAATCTCAACAATTTGAAATTGAGGTGGATTGTCAAAGAAAATTTTGTAGCCACAGTAAATTTACTGCCATATTTAGACACATGATTAATACTTTTAGACGCCGACGCTCCGGAGACGCTAGTGTGGGTTCCTCTGAATGTGTTAATCCATTGCTAATCGGATAAAAACGATGCATTAAACATGTTTAAAATTGCACCAAACCGCTCATCCGTAAGGGACGGTAATTACTGGATTAGGTTGGCTGCAGATGGGATAGGTGGGCCGTTTTATTTAATACATTGGGTCGTTTCGCAGCTATTGGGAAAAAAGGTGTGCGGGTTAGCCCCCTTGAATTTACTCCTTACGAACGATTATAAATTACATTATAAAATTTAAGATAAAACTCCGTAAATTGACAGTTATTTGTTGAGATTTAATAAATAAAGTGTTTCCATGCAGTCGTTGCTAGGGGGTTTGCAAGTTAAGTTTCACACGAAACATAACGTAATGTAAAGTATAATTTTACTCTCCAGAAAAAAATTCATACTCCAGGCTTGTATATAAAAAACTATTATTTAGGAATAAATTTCAAAGTTTGTTCTTCCCATTAAAATGTAATTTCGGTTTTGGTTTCGGTTTCAGTTTAATTCCCAGGCATTGTTCCCAGGACACTGGCCGCGTTCCCTCTCTGCACAGTGAGGCTAAGTTTTTGTGCGAAAAAAGCGCCCGCTCGTAGGTCGCCAGACACCCAGACTAGTTTGGTAGAAATTTCTTTTACTAGTTTTTTGGTGTCTGACGACCGAGGACTAAAATTCCCATTAAAATCCGATCATCTTACTTAAACACTAGAGTTGTTGTTCACTACAGTTTATTTTTCAATTTGGAAAATTTTATTTACTTCTACTGAAATCACGAGTTTTTTCAAGCTTAAAAATGTGCCTCAATATTTTTATTTCAATTTCGTTTCCATTTTTCATAGACTTTTTATTTCGGTAACTAAATGGGTATTTTTGCTCCTATTAGAATCTAAAGAGCTCGCGATTCTAAAGTTCGCCGGACGATATCGGCCAGTCAGTTCGCAAAAGCTGACAATCGCGAATAACTGACAGGCCGATATCGTCCGGCGAACTGGTAATCAGTGGGCCCCTTTAGTAGAAATATTATAATAATTGCCAAATTTGAAAAAAAAGCGTAATAAATAAATAAATATTATAGGACAATATTACACAAATTGACTAAGCCCCACAGTAAGCTCAATAAGGCTTGTGTTGAGGGTACTTAGACAACGATATATACAATATATAAATATTTATAAATACTTAAATACATAGAAAACACCCATGACTCAGGAACAAATATCCATGCTCATCACACGAATACATGCCCTTACCAGGATTTGAACCCGGGACCATCAGCTTCCATACCCATCCATGTAATCCATTGCTAAAGAAATAAACAAATAAATAATAAAATACTTTCTTACTCACATTGACTAGGTTCCACAGCAAGCTGAAGAAGGCTTGCGTTGTGGGTACTCAGACAACGATTGTTTGGTAAATACTTAAATACATATAAAATACCCATGACTCAGGAACAAATATTTGTGCTCATCACTCAAATAAATGCTCTTACCGGGATTTGAACTTAGGACCATCGGCTTCATAGGCAGGGTCACTTACTCACGATTAGCCTAAAGTAATATCGTAGAAAATCGTGCCGAAGATAAAAAGTAAGACCCCTTACACTACTCCTCCTACCGATGTATAGAAAATACCTCCTTCACCGTCCAGGCGATCCGGCTTTGGAATGATCTCCCACTCAACATCAGACAGGCTCAAACCTCTCGTTTAAGCGCATGTTACGCAAGCACTTTTTCGACAAGCTCTCTGCTTAATTGTCCTTCGTAGTCATAGTATTTTTTGCACTGGGTACATACATTAATATATATGTATGTATATTTAATTATAGTATATTTATGTAAGTTTATTACCGTTAGTATGTATTATTTATTGCTATTTTGCTTGTTTTAAGTTACTTATTCTGTTTTTTTTTTTCGCTTGCACGTACTACTGTTTCTGTTTAGCCTGATGGTTGACTGGTAGAGAATGCCTTTAGGCATTAAGTTGGCCATTTGTACTTTATTTGTTATTTTGTGCAATAAAGTTTAAATAAATAAATAATAAAATACCAACTATTTCACGACGATTTCATCAAAACGCACCTTCTGCAGATGCCCGAAACGCAGTCAGATCAGCAAATTCAGAGTATTGATTTCGAGCTAATTACCGGCTTAAATTAAACCTCAAACTAACGGACCGATTAACCTAATTCCGAAACGTTTAACTTATCATTTGGCGCGAGTTTAATTGTAAAATATTAACAGTTAATATTATTATAGTTAAGAGTCACACTTCGAGCAACACCGGCTTCCGACACGTCAGAAGGGAGGAGCCCAAGCGATATCTTACCGTACAAATCGTTCTGCCATTTTGTACTTGGGGAAACTTGCACACAGTCGCACTTCTCACTCACTACATACAAAATCCAATCTGTAATGACGACACGTATACATAGAAAATGACACACGTCAAGAACAAATCTTGCACACCTCGATCTCTTTTTGTGTACGGACGAGTCACAACACGCACCGCCATAGGTACAGTTGGGCATGTGCTTCGTCAGAGGGGCAATAGTGCGAATGCCAACTCCTCAAACCTAGCCGTTGCATACAATCGATTACGCTCAAATTTAAAAATGATGTGCTGGAGTAAAATGGAATTTTATATGAACATTCAAGTAATATACTCGTATCGCCTCGCGTTGTCCCGGCATATTGCCACGGCTCATGGGAGCCTGGGGCACGCTTGACAACTAATCCCAAGATTTGGCGGAGGCACTAGTTTTTACGAAAGCGACTGCCATCTGACCTTCCAACCCAGAGGGTAAAACTAAGCCTTGTTGGGATTAGTCCGGTTTGCTCACGATGTTTTCCCGTCACCGAAAAGCGACTGGTAAATATCAAATGATATTTCGAAGGTACATAAGTTCCGGAAACTCATTGGTAGGCACGAGCCAGGGTTTGAATCCGCGACCTTCGGATTGCAAGTCGCACGCTCTTACCACTAGGCCACCAGCGCTTACCGGAAATTAAATCTATCTTTTTTAAATTCTGTCGAAAATTTTCTTTTGTTGTTTTAACACCTATATAACACCATGAAAAAACCTTTTTCTCAAACTTGTAATGAAATGTCGACATGACTTACTTCAAAATAGGTCCGGAAATGCTACATATCAGTTGCGATGAGTGATGATGATATGTAAAGGAATTTCATACAGCCTTACCCACCTAGGCCTGTAAGGCAACCTTCTTTTGTTTTTTAACGTCAAATAATGGCACGTCTTGGCATTCAACTATTAAAAACCTATAAGCAAAATTCTGCCAGTATGCTTTTTTAATTTTTTTTGTCTTTTTTTTTCTTTTTTGTGTTTGTTAAATATTATTTCAGGGCTTCAAAGGGGAACAAAAATTTCATTATTTTTGCGCTACGACGCACGGTTTAGGAGATACAACCCCAAAATATATTTTTTTTTTCAATCATGCAGAAATCTTTATAGGGCTGTATCTCCTAAACCATGCATCGTACCGTAAAGATAATCAAATTTTCGTTCCCCTTTCGGTAACAACAAAAAACACAAAAAAGAAAAAAAAAGAAAGATAAAGAAAAGAAAAAAGAAAGAAAAAGAAAAGAAAAAAGCGTAATGGCGTGCGTGGTAGCGCCAAAATAATAAAATTTTTGTTCCCCTTCAATACCCCACGCACTGAATAACCTATCACATTAGGACATGAAACTTTCATCATCATCATCATCATCATCCTATTTTTTTTTAAATTATTTCATTGCAAGTTTGAGAAAATCAATATACAAATCTCGGCGGGAAACGGGGTTGCCGGCCGCGTCTGCCTATCCGACCTCGCTACGCTCGGCCGTCTATATCTACTTGGCCTGCAACCCTTCGTTTCTCGTCCTCTATAGTAATGTACTATTCCTGAAAACGCCAAGAACACCACAAGCAAATTGTACACTTTGTAAAATTCCGCATAAACAGAATAGGCACATTCGATTTTTTCCGACCAATCTAGTGACACTCACCAAACATAATTCCAACCACACCGCTTCTCTTTACTCCCCTGTTGGCAAAGCACATAACGCCTAAAAAAACATTTTCACGCACCTGAACTTTTAAAAAGATCTCAAGTTACCTCATTTTCATACAGAGATAGGCTGTTTACTGAAAACACGACCAAGTCCCACACAAATCATAGGAGACATTTATGGCCACAGCTCGGTGACACAGACTAAAAGACTATGCCTTTTATAAGCGTATGTGACGTTTTCGAACTGTAACTTTGGATTGTGAATTTTCGTTATCTTCTCCCTGGTTTATTTCATGTTTTCTTTTATTTATGAGTTTATAGGTTTGGGCGTAAAATTTTAACGATCATGTTTTATTGTTATTTGTTACCGTAAAAAGATTAAAACGTGTGGTTACCAATTGAGCGTTTCTTTTTTTTTTGCCTCTTTTTTATGTGTCCTTTTTGCCACTTTTCTGTTATTTCTAGTCAGGATCGCGAGCCTTTTTCATCTTTTTACGAGAAAAAAAGGGTCCCAAAATTTGCTTTCCTTTTTGTTACTGCCATACAAAGTATATGGAGAAATGGTAACACAATAGAAAAAAAACTCTGGGACGAATGTCTAGTAGAAGAATTTCTACTTTCTTTTACCTATTTTATTTTCTATATTTTACATGTCTCATATAACCTAAAAGTTTTATGATAGTTGTTTTGAAATACTAATAACTAACATATATTTTAACAATAATTAGTGTAACTAAAAGATTTAAGTGTATAAATTGTTGATGATAAAATCATAGTTGTCCACAAAAAGTGCGAGATTACGACGAAATGAAGGTAAATTGGTTTGTTTACATTATTTGCAATTTTTATTGAACCCCAATTTAGATGTCTATTCATTGCGAATTAATCGGTCACTTAAAAATAATCGTGCTCCATCCTAGACCACAACAAATTTAAAAATTGGCAGGTAAATGAGCACTAGCCCGTTATACTCAACTCCCCTATGATGGGACTGGCACTAGTAATGGGATGGTATAGACAAATCCTGTAAAGCAAATATGAACCATAAGTTTAACGCTGGAAACATATTACCATAAACGAGAGCCACAGAGCTGCTGAAGTTTAATTTTTTTTAATATTTGTTAGTTTGGAAATTAATGGTACCATACATCCCATGACTGGAGCAAAAAACATATAGTTAACACCCCTATAATGGAACAGGCACTAGTAATGGAATGGTATGGACAAATGATGTAAAACAAGTATTTACCATCAGTTTTTAATCGCTGGCTACATTTTACCATAAACAAGAGCCAAAGAGCTGCTTAAGTTAAATTTTTCATTGATATTTGTTATTTTGAAAATGAATGGCGCCATACATTCCATGACTGGTGCAAATATACATAGTTATAATTTGTTAATAATATTGAAAACAATTGCAGTAGCTTTCATTGATTAGACAGACAACATAAAGGACAAATAGGACATTCAACTTTTTACGCATAAATCAGTAGAAATTCTCCAGGTGTCAGTGAAATATCAAAAATACTCCAAAATAAATAAATAAATAAAAACAAATATTATAGGACATTATTACACAAATTGACTAAGTCCCACAGTAAGCTCAATAAGGCTTGTGTTGAGGGTACTTAGACAACGATATATATATATATAATATATATAAATATTTATAAATACTTAAATACATATAAAACACCCATGACTCAGGAACAAATATATATATATGCTCATCACACGAATAAATGCCCTTACCAGGATTTGAACCCGGGACCATCAGCTTCGTAGGTAGGGTCACTACCCACTAGGCCAAACCGGTCGTCAAAATGTCTCTTAAATGTCCCATGATTGGTGCCGTCAACCTAGTATACCTATATTATGAAATAAATGTAAAACACTCAAAACTTTACCTTTGTACGTTAATCTCAAATACTTCCAGTTGCAAACTTCAGAACTTTTCAAAACAGTAAAAAGTTAGGTTATTTGCTTACTTTATGCATGTGAAGATAACGAGGGACCGGTCTTTAGTCAAAGTTTAATAAAACTTTAATTTTAAGCCCTTTTTTTATCTTTCCATGTATTGTTACACACACGTTTTTGACGACCGGTTTGGCCTAGTGGGTAATGACCCTGCCTACGAAGCTGATGGTCCCGGGTTCAAATCCTGGTAAGGGCATTTATTCGTGTGATGAGCATGGATATTTGTTCCTGAGTCATGGGTGTTTTCTGTGTATTTAAGTATTTATAAATATTTATATATTATATATATCGTTGTCTAAGTACCCTCAACACAAGCCTTATTGGGCTTACTGTGGGACTTAGTCAATTTGTGTAATAATGTCCTATAATATTTATTTATTTATTTTATTTATTGTATAACTGTATACTTGTACTGAAAAAAGCGGCCAAGTGCGAGTCAGACTCGCCCATGAAGGGTTCCGTAATATTTATGACGTATTAAAAAAAACTACTTACTAGATCTCGTTCAAACCAATTTTCGGTGGAAGTTTGCATGGTAATGTATATCATATATATTTTTTAGATTTTTCATTCTATTATTTTAGAAGTTACAGGGGGACACACATTTTTTCACTTTGGAAGTGTCTCTCGCGCAAACTATTCAGTTTAGAAAAAAATGATATTTGAAACCTAAATATATTTGTCATTGGTGGATCTTTGTCTCCAAACTAGCCAATAAGAGTTTGCCTAATATTTTCTTTGACGGAACTCATATCCCGTTCTCTACTGTTAGTGATTTAGGCATAGACACTTTCCTGGTCGGCTCATATTTCTAATGTCAGCAAAAAACTTTTCTCCGCTCTTCATTCACTTCGACTATTACGAAATTTACATTTTATCAAATTTACTATCAGCCACATAGTTAAACGCAGCGCTCACTGACTTGCCTGGTTGTTCTTCAGCCATAACATCAGACGCCGGTGTTTAAAAAACGGCCGTGGCGCCTAATTAGCTGGCTAGTTTAACCAATTGGCTGCGACATGTGTATAAATTTAAAATCAAGCAATCTTTGGCTTGAATGGGAATGTTAAGGAAGATTCTCTAACCTTGACTGCATTTTAAAAATGGAACATTTAAAAACAGTTTTTTGTTGACATAGGATCGTTCGAATTTCAAAAGAGATACTGCGTATATTGATTTTGTTTCGGGTATGGTCGTAACTGTTCGGTCGGGCTCGGGAAATGGGTCGGTACTGTACTGTTAATGTTAGCGTATTTAACGCTGTATTTCTATTATAAGTACAATCAGGGGGTTATGAAAAGGGTCCATTTGTATAGAAATGTCTAAGGTCAATACAGGAAAGTGTGGCTGGTTCTGGCACTGGGGCCTGATTCCACATTAATTAATGTTTATTACGAGTACATATTTGCTACATGCTGCTTGTCTCAAATCAACCGGAATACGGACCGTGATCAAGTTTTGTATTTTTTTTATACCACGTTGGTGGCAACCAAACGGCCCGTCTGATGATAAGCAGTGACCGTAGCATATGGACGCCTGCAACTCCAGAGGTATTACATGCGCGTTGCCAACGCTTTAAAAACCTGTACACTCCTTTTTTGAAGAACCCCATACTGTATACCCTCGGGATAGCCTCGGCAGGGAGCTCATTCCACAGCCGGAGCGTCCGCGGGAGGAAATTCCTCTTAAACCGCACAGTGCGCGACCATTTAGGTAGGCTCTAGGAGGATGAACACTGCCGACGACGAGCGGTGCGGTGACAGAAACTGGCAGTAGGCATCATGTCAAACAATGAGCTCGAAAACAATATTTGTTTAAAAAGAGGCATATTTGTTTATAAAGTGGGACCGATTCAAGCCTCTACATTTTGCATGTAGATTAGTCTAAACACACATTTCAATTCTTTAGTTGTGATTTTTCTATTAATGCCGATTTTACTGGTGTATTTTTAGATTTTATTGTTCAAAGATGCGTCACCTTAATATACAGACATTTCGTACTTATTTTGAAACTCTATTAAGGTCGTCATAATATAAGTAGGTATTAAAAGATAATATCTCCCGTAAAATTAAGAGTTAAACAATTGCAAAGCATATATCAATGTGAATCACAACCATTAATAGCTAAACGGGTAACGTGATCAAAATTATCTGAACACGCTTTTAATCTCTTTATAACAAAGTTGTGTTCAAGGGGTCGATTCTAATTTAAGAATTTGATATGATTTTGAAATGGTTTTTTGTTAGTGTGAAGTGTGACCGAGATATCTTTGCGGTTCGTTTGCACCAATCAGCGTTATGCTCTGGTTTCCTAGGATAGCGATGTCGTCATATAGGGGCCGTAATACAGGGGTAAAATAGCGCTACTAGAACGCTGTTTAAGTAAACGAAATGGCGCGGTTTCCTAGAGGGCGGTGATTGAAGGAACAATACTTTTGCGTCCGTAATATTACGGCCGCTATATGACGCCACCGCTATCCCAGGAAACCAGTGATTACGCCTTCTTGATTTAAATTACCTTGATCGTTTTCAAATAGGATGAAAACCTATATAATCTGAAAACAGGTTTATATATTTTGTATGTATATAAAAAAAAATATTCAAAATGGAGTGTACAGGTTTTTAAAGGGTCGGCAACGCGCATGTAATACATCTGGTGTTGCAGGCGTCAATAGGCCACGGTGTCTGCTTACCATCAGGCGGGCCGTATTCTTGTTTTCCACCGAAGTGGTATAAAAATATATATTATGTATATTTGTATATGTATGTACTATGTATTTGTATATTTGAAGTAGAATGTTATTTAACAAATCATTTATATTTAACAATAAATTTTTCGTAATTTGAAAATATTTCTTCCACCTATTACTGCTTGTTCTCTGTTTGGCCCGAAGGTTAACTGGTAGAGAATGCCTTCTGTTATTAAGTTCGCCTTTCGTACAATTTTTACTCTGCAACAAAGTTTAAATAAATAAATAAAATCATATCATATTGTTAACAAAGAGTAGGAGCCCGATAAAGATCTAACATTTGTTACGCCTTTAAGCTTATTTTTATACGACCTTGAAGATCGCTCACGCTCCAGTGCTCTCGGGACTGGTTTTCTATACAAATACAGTACTGGAATCGGGAATTCCCGGTTTTCACTATACAAAGTACCGGGAGCATTCCCTACTCACGCTGTTGGTGCATGCCAAATGAAGTGAAGGTCGTGCGTGAGATGCTCGTCAAGATCGTCAAGGTCATATCAAAACCAGTGTTTTTTTATACTACGTCGGTGGCAAACAAGCTTACGGCCCGCCTGATGGTAAGCAGTCTCCGTAGCCTATGCGCGTTGCCGACCTTAAACCTGCCCCTCCCTCGTTGAGCTCTGGAAACCTTACTCACCCGCAGGAACACAACACTATGAGTAGGGTCTAATGTTATTTGGCTGCGGTTTTCTGTAAGGTGGAGGTACTTCCCCAGTTGGACTCTGCTCTAGATCTGGAATGACATCCACTGGCTGTGCCCTACCACACAAAGCGAGATGACATTCATAATGCCCATACCTTCATTGACGTGACAGTGCAGATACTTTAGATCCATACAAGTTGTTAAATTAGAATCAGCCCGTCGGTCTCCTAAACGGTAATGGTTTGAGTAATTTCTGTTATCTACATTTAGTTTATGAACTGTGATGAGATATGGAGTAGAGACTTTCGTCCAATTTAACTGACTGTGAAATAATGGGGAGTAAATTACCAAATGTTTCATTAAGCAAATAGGTCAGAATAGGCAAAATGGGGGCTATTAGTAAATATCAAGTACATTACGAGCATAAGATCACGGAGCATAGCCGCAGACGGACAGACGGAAGGGCATGGCGAAACTATAAAGGGTCCTAGTGGACTACGGAACCCTAAAAAAGTCACTTTTGTAGTAAAATACACAGTAAAAACAATAACAGTTAACGACTCAGGTCACTTTCACTTATTTGTGTCTAAAGTACCAAGAAAATGTATATCGCCTTTTAGCCTATAAAAGGTTCCCTTAACATTGCGATGTCTACTGTGACACTTGAACGAGTTAAGGATACTATAAAATGTGTATCGGTCCGATTTCAATAATTTACGGCAAAAATTTGGTCTAGATATGATATGGATCGTGTATTGTCAGTGTCCACGGTGACGTCACTCGTGATTAGAACGTGACTTTTGACACTGACGTATACAATCCGTATCTAGACCTAATATTTGACGTATATTAAAGTTCGAATCGGGCCGTATGATCCAAATAAGTTTGCATATTATCCAACGTACAGCTTACAAATTTTAAATTGAAAAAATATATTCAGTAACCGCTTCGAGCAAAATTCCATTTCACTATACATTATTTATTAAAATATGATATTACTTTTTGACGACCGGTCCGGCCTAGTCGATAGTAACCCTACCTATTAAGCCGATGGTCCAAGGTTTGAATCCCGGTAAGGACATTTATTTGTGTGATTAGCATAGATATTCGTTTCCGAGTCATTGCTGTTTTCTATGTATTTAAGTATTTATTTATCGTTTTCTGAGTACCCTCAACACAAGCCTTCTTTAGCATCCCGTGGAGCTTATTCAGTTTGTATAAAATTGTCCTATAATATTTGTTTATTTATAATTATTACCTAACGTGTACATTACTCATATCTTTATATCAACATGTCTTTACTTTTCGTGAATAACAGCAAAATAATAAAATAATATATCGGCTACAAATTTTACACAAAACTAGTATTAACCCCTAATACTTAGAAATACCCTTTGTATTTCACCCCCACTTTCAAGGACACATCGTACGAATTTCGAAAACTAAAATAGTGTTTCCTACAATTTTACCATATCTCAAATCCTATATAATTATCCAATGAATTTACAATCTTATCCCTCAGTATTACAGTTACTTTTTCAATGAAAACATCGACTTACATACGAGTATGCGAAAGTTAGTAACGATGTAGTGTGCTTAGTATTCAAAGCATCAACGGTAACGGGAGAACATTAAACACCTCAATATCAAAAAGGCTTATGGTCTATAGAAAAATACGTCGCTTACCACTAAAGTTAGGAGTGCGTATCTCTCAATGAATGTAAAAGGTGTAGGTGTTTAGCGAAACAAGACTTTACTGCTATAAAGATAAGATTCTAATTAGAAAAACGGGAAAGTTCAATGGATGTTACGTCACAACCGTTAGAAGGATCATAGAATAACTGTCACTAGATCTCGCGTTATGAAATATTTACGTTACGCGCACATTATTTTTCGTACACGTTATGTATTATTAAGATTTGCGCCGCTAGCTCCTCGGGACTGTGGTGTAGGATTAGAACCGGTGGTAGTTTTTGATATTCATAAGTACAATGTAATATGCCTACATTGAATAAATTATCATTTTCACAAAACTGTTTACCTAATAAGTTTTTGGCAACAATATCATTTTTGATACAAGATTTTATTGCCGACTGTACTTTTTTCCACGGGCAACAAGACAATTCTAAAAACCCCAAACATATTAGTTTGCGTTGATTAATCAGAGTTCCCCTAGCCACTTCCTGCCTCCATCATCAGATTCACTCCATGTTTTCATAATATTGCATTATCATCCGATTTATATATGTACCTATTCAAAATGTCAGAACAATTGGAAATCGGGAAGTGGGTCATATATAGCTTCCAAGATTTGACACTAACAAAATAACACAGATACTAACAGGGCAAGTTATTAAAAGCTTGTAAAAAATCTAAAAATCCTATATTGTAAATATTAGTTATGTTGTATTAGTACTATAAAGTGTTCTGAGTAATGTCTATCTAATAAGCCATTCTATCAATATAAAAACTTTTAAAAATAAGACTGAACTATCTCGTGGGCATAATTCAATAATAAGGGTTGAATTCAAATTGTAGTAGAAATTTGTCGGTCTCAGACCGGTCTTTAGTCCTGGGTCCCTTCGGGAGACCCTTTTAAAGGTCCGTAAATGAGTACACGATAATAGCACCTGAGACAAATTAGGTTACTGTGTCCGAGGTCCCTTATATATAGTTTATTGTAAATAAAATTTATTTTGCCTCTGTGTCTTTATATTGTTGCATCCAAATGTTTATATGTTTTGTTTGTTTTGCTAAATGTGACTCAATTCCTGCAACAGATTATGCGAGCTGTCACTTATGTCAAAGTTGGTCGCGGTCACGATTTCTTTTTTAGATTTATAGTTACGATTCTTGTTGTCTATGTAAACAAAATTGCGCGGTTTCATAGAGGGCGGTGATTGAAGGAACATTATTTTTGCGTCCGTAACATTACGGCCGCTATATGGCGGCACCGCTATCTTAGGAAACCAGAGCTTAACATCTTCTGATACGATGTAGGATTTGGTAGGTTGCCCCGGAATATCCGAAACGCAAACGCGTCCAACAAGTCGGCTTGGAATGGAGTCCTGTAGCGGCCGCGGCACGCTCACCACAAACGGTTTAACGGTTCCTGTCTAATTATCAAATAAGGGAAATCAGTATGGAATAAGTAGTAGTTAAAGATAAAAAATATGTTTATTGCACAAGAAAGGACACAGAAAAGTATACATCGGTTGTTTTTAAGAGTTGGAGACCCTATACATCTCTAAGGATAATTTGATAAACTTTTAGTTCTGACTCTAAATAATTGTAGACTTTTTTTTATCTGTTTGTGATTTTTTAAATATTATTATTTTATTTTTTTCTTGTATATTTTTTTTAGGTTCTTGTAATTCGACATTAATAATAATACTTTAGTTTGCATTGATATTTTCAGATAATTGTATTTTATAATTGTTGATGTGTTTTTTTTTGCTTGTATGTAAATTCCATGTTGAGTTGAAGCTGTTGAGCTGAATACATGTTGAAGTTGAAGTGCTAGGCCCTCTGCTTGGTATATGTTGAGATTGGAGCCTATGTCCATCAGTGCATGTATATTGGCTGATATGATGAAAGCGTCTAAAACTCCCATATCAAAACGAAAATTTTGCGATATCCCCTTAAACCCACGGAACCCCACCGATATGAATGGCCACGGTTCCTGTCCACTTATCGACTATAGGATAAAGGTCAAAAGCCTTCCCGCCCCGTCCACATCTACCGTAACGAATACACGTTTCATACAAACTTATGACCGTTTTCCACGGAATCGTATGAAAGGTCGGTATTGGATTATTCTGTTTTGAAATATTTTTAGCTGAAATGGAAGGTTTTATTGGACCAACATGGATGTAGTTTTGATGTTAATTTGAGTAAATGCTATTCGGTCCAATTCGAACTTTAAAATACCTACGTCAAAAAAAGTTGTAGATATGACATGGATCGGATATGTCAGTGTCAAAAGTGACGTTTCTTCAAAAAATAAATCACTTTGGGCACCGACATATCCGATCTTGACCTAATATTGACGTATCTTAAAGTTCGAATCGATTGTCGAACTAAGACACTGTCAGCAGCGGTTGTTAAACGTGCGAGATGTTTGAAATTGTCTGTACATAATTTCGTTATTGACAACAGGTTGTTGTCAATAATTTTATGTATGGCGCACACTTTATTGCTTACTGCGCGTATGGAATTTTCATACATTTTTTCGTCCCACATTTGGTCTTCGTCGTTAATTCCGACTAGATTAAGGAGCTTTCAAACATACCAGTTCTTATCAAAATCTGACAATAGTCATTGGTTTTCCAAGGGGGCAAATTTGTTGTTTAAAGCTCGTGCTAATATTGATACCCGAGCAAGCCTAAGTTGAACAACTTGAGTGTTGCGAGGGTTAAACAATTTTTTTTACCAAACCAACACGACGACAGTACTATCTATGAAATACCAATGAAATCAAACCAAATCAAATGCAATGACGACCGGTTTGGCCTAGTGGGTAGTGACCCTGCCTGCGAAGCTGATGGTCCCGGGTTCAAATCCTGGTAAGGGCATTTATTCGTGTGATGAGCATGGATATTTGTTCCTGAGTCATTGGTGTTTTCTAGTTATTTAAGTATTTATAAATATTTATATATTATATATATCTTTGTCTAAGTACCCTCAACATAAGCCTTATTGAGCTTACTGTGGGACTTAGTCAATTTGTGTAATAATGTCCTATAATATTTATTTATTTAATGCAAATGAACGGGATAAAATAAATATCATTCAAAATCATTATAATCATTATATTAAGGAAAGAACTCAAAATTTGCATGTGATTACTTTGCCCCACACCACATGTAGATAAAATGTAACTTTATCTTTAGTTTTTGAACAATCAAGAGGGCCTTTACCTGTTTGTGTGGTGAAAATAAAATCGGATAAATAATGGGCCATATATTATATGTTATTGTGTAATGTGTAATTTAATCATCTCATTCTAAAATGCGAGCGTAACTTCGATTGTATGGGAGCGGCTTTTTACGACGAGTTTGTGTGTCTTTAAAAAAACCGGACAAGTGCGAGTCAGACGCCCACCGAGGGTTCCGTACTTTTTAGGTATATGTTGTTATAGCGGCAACAGAAATACATCATCTGTGAAAATTTCAACTGTAGCTATCGCGGTTCATCAGGAGACATAGAAGTTTTTGTGGCAAAACAAGTGTTTCAAAAAATTAAACATCGATAAGTCAGTCATAGCTTAATAATTAAGAGATGTAAATTCTACTTGCTGTTAATTACCGAGAATTTTCAAGACTGAAGATTAATTACAAATCTTTACAACATTTATTTTGTACTTAAGAATAAATATAAACCGTAGTATACAGTGCTAAAACGACCAATATATTAAAGAAGATATTGAACATGTGTATTTTGCTCGAAATAGCGATATGCGGTAGCTGTCTTCACTTCATAAAATATAGGTACCTATATATAGGTAACGTTAAGGTAACATCGATAACAGATATTTCATTTTGTCAAACACTTTATTGTGCAACAAAAACTTCTATGTCTGTTCATCAGATACAGCCTGGTGACTGACGGACAGACAAACAGACAGACGGACGGACAACGGAGTCTTGGTAATAGGGTCCCGTTTTACCATTTGGGTACGGAACCCTAAAAAAGATGGACTTCAGGGAGAAAATAATTCAATTATAACATTTGGGTTTTCTCATTACGAGTGTTATTTCTAAAACTATTACTGGAATAGGCTTAGTTAAGTTATAATAGCCTCGGTTTATATGATCTGTGCCTCGGTTAAGCGTGGGTCAGAACTCGTTAAAATTATACAGCGTGTCCCTTTACGATAACCCAGTCTAACGAGGTCGTTTAACCCTGTAACTGTTTTATTTATTTTATATTACTTTAGTACCTAGGAATTGTATTTATAAAATACATAACAGCAATTAACACTATACGCAGTAAATACTTTACATATACACTGTGTAACACGAGGTATGTACTCGAAATTTTTACTGTGTATTCCTGATCACATTTAAATACTAAAATGTCATATAAATTGTTTTAGAATTCGTCTATTGCGTTTATTCGCGTTTCAGAGTTAATAGCAATTAAAAAAAACACGTTCTTATTGTTACTTGGTGCAAAACGCCTAAATTTAGTCTAAACATCCTTATTAATACATGTCAAAAAATGACAAGTACCTAATACTTTACAAAAATAAATCGGCCAAGAGCATGTCGGGCCATGCTCAGAGTAGAGTTCCGTAGTTACTCCTCAGTCACAATAAGCTAAACTGGAGCTTAAAGATAGTAGATTGAACAACCAAGGGATGAACTGTGGATGTCTTTTTACTATGAAAGCTACCAGCTCTTTGGTCATATATCGATAAGATAAGCTTTTTGCTTAGTTCCTTATTTATAGACCGCGGGCCAGGAGCATATATCGTCAGTCATCGCCTCCCGGCTGATACATAGTCAGATGATAGTTTAAATGCTATCATGTACTAAAAAATTAGTTCTCCGGTTGTATCGCGGTGGAAAGACCGTCAGTTGATGACGTGAACGTGTAAAAATTTTTTTCTCGTCAGCATCTCGAACAAGGGTAATTTGCTGCTTAAAAACAGTGAGCAAAATGCGATTTTGCTCACTGAGTGAGACAAAATAACATTCAAGTGACCTTTATATTCGAATGTCATTTCAACGTGCGGGGCCTAAGACAAATTTGAAATATTTGGATTCTATTGTCTTTGTCCCTTTCACGCCATTAGCAAAAAGAAAGAGACAAAAAAGTTCACACGTAATCCAACGGTATATTGACGGTTAATAAATAGACCCCCGAAATAAGTCAGACCGCATTGATCCAAAACACCCTACGAGTCTTAATTCGTAATAATTAATTAATGAAATAAAAGTTTATAATTAAATAAAAACACCATATTTTACGTATTTTATTATACAATCAAAACAATGAACTTATAAAAATTTACGCAATTGTTACACAAAGTAAATAATTGGGCGTCTTACAACTTTATGTCTGCGACGTATGCGTAATGTGTAATAGGGTTGTTTCCATCTACAAATCTTAGGGCAGATTTGTATCCCAATAAATTCTTTTGGATTATAAGAACATGTTAAACTACTTTTAGGGGACCTGTAATGACCATATTTTTGTAAATATTGAATTTAAAATATCTTTTGGCACACGTCACGTGACCAAACTTGAAACGTCTTTGAAGATTCTGATGACGTCACAACTCTCGGATTGACACTGTTGACATAAACAACAAATGACAAATGTCAGTTGACAGTTCGTATCTTCTACGTGTGTATGTAGTTATGTGTCAAACCGTAAACTGTGACGTCACACAATTTTCAAAGAGCGTTTTGGGCGCGAAAGCATCTGTCAAAATATATTTTGTTAATTTAACATATTTAAAGCCCTTTTTAGTATAAAAGTTGAATTTTAGGGCAACTTTTAGTTAATATAGAACGTAATACAAGCGTTTCAAAAAATTGGAAACAACCCTATTGCGTAATCCGTTTATTTGAACAGCCTGATGGAATGCTACATGCATAAGTTTCATGATCTATCATAAAAAGGTAAAGCGCTATTTATTTACATGTTTTTACTTGTTCACGCGACCAGCTGACGTTCTTACCACCGCGATACAACCGGTTGACGATTTTTTAATTAACAATAGCATCTGAACTATCATCTGACAAAGTATCAAAAGGGAGGCGATGATTAATTATTTTAACGCTTTTCGGTGGCTGCACTTCTTCAACCCACCAAAGGAGCGGCAGGTGACGTCCACGAGGGTTCATCATACATAGTCGTTAACCACTATACGAGTTTTCGCACGGGAGGCGATTGGTCATGGAAATCAGTTCCTGGTTCGCGGTCTACTACTGTTTACATTTGATTCTAGAAGAGTTTTTCTATTGTCATGTTTCATACACTTCGATCTAATAAACTTTATTACGAAACATCCGTGGGTTTCTCGCCCACATATTAAATTTAATATATTAAAGTGGGGTCACTCAGTGTGCGTTGGCGCATGGACGTGCTCCCGTTGAAGCTTCTCGTTATGGAGTGAAATATATCGAGCAATATTTAACATAACATACATAAGTGACCTGTTGTAACATATGTAATAAATTTTATAATGAGAGAGGTACTGGAATGTTATTTTATGATTTGAATTTAAGGTAAAATAAATAAATGTACATTGATACAATAATGAATTGTAGCAATAATGAACTGTGCCTCGTTTACTAACAATGTTTTATGGAATCTAATGTTCTGAAATTAAGATATTTAATATTTTATTTTTTATTTTATTTTATTGATACGATGCGTTTTTGTTAGCAATCTAATTTCGCTTGTTTTACAAATAACAAGCTTTTTCTCGAACTTGCAATGAAATATTGACATGACTTACTTAATATTACTTAGGTCCGGACAGATGCCTCCTGTCCACACTGTGGTAAGGAGGAAGCTAGCTTCCATCTACTAGCAGAATGTATCATGTACGCGGCACTGCGATATAATACATTCGGTAGAGTAGAGACTCACTAATAGAAAACGAACTAAAGGATGTCGAACTTAAAGATGTCCTTCTGTTCTGCAGGAAAACAAGAAGATTTGAGGAGATTGGTATGGGAATGCCGCCGGGACAGTAACCTGCAGCTCCAACTTCAGGGAATTGGGCTGAATGAACGCAACAGGCGATTGACAGTCCACCTGCTTCCGGCCGGGCGTCCCTACACTACATCTACTTCTAGGTCCAGAAATTAAAAAAACTACGTATCCGATGTGATCAGTGAAGACGATATGTAAAGGAATTTCATACAGCCTTCCACATCTAGGCCTGTAAAGCACGGTTCTTTTGCTTTTAAACATCAAATTGAGACACAACGTCCTGGCATTCAACTAACAAAATTAATATAGTAGTAGATTCCTAATAAGTTTTTTTTAAGACTTCAAATTTAGACATCCAAATGTACATTACGTTCGAATTGGCCACCTGGAAGCATGCAAATGAAATTTCAGAACTGCGATCTTTTAAAATAACACAAACGATAATAACTATTAATTTCACTCCAATTAACCATAAATTCAGATAATTGGGTGTCAAAGATGAAAGCGATCGCATTTACAGCAGACAGTTAATTATCGGGCCACGGTAATGACATTAATTATAGATATTGCCGTACTGTACATGGATGTGACGTAATTGAGTTATGAGCTGTGCTTAAGTGCTTTTTAAGGTCGACAAATTTTATACTTGCATTACAAATGTATAAAAAGAAAGAAAAGTGCTCAGGAAGATCCTGGGACCTGTCCGAAGTGACGACGGCTCCTGGAGGATCCGGAAAAATGCCGAGATCGAAGAGTTGGTGGCTGAGCCCAATATCATCGGCGTAACTAAATCCCACAGACTTCGCTGGCTCGGTCACCTACTCAGAATGGCTGAGGATCGCGTAGTCAAGGAAGCGTACTTGGGGCGACCAACCGGCCCTCGACCGATTGGGCGCCCCAGGTATCGCTGGTGTGATGTCGTGGAGGCGGACCTGCGTCGGCTGAATGCCAATTCATGGCAGGAAACCGCGCTGGATCGGGACAGGTGGCGTTCTCTCGTTTCGGAGGCCAACATTATTTTTGGATCGCTGAGCCAAAGCAGTTAGTTATTACAAAAGTATCTTCTAAAAGAAGACAATACGAATATAAGTCTGACCAGTATTAAATGATCACGCGCCATATTGCGGAATTTCAGTGTAACTAAATATTTCATACTAAACTGAACTGTCAACCTATACATGAGAATAACAGCGCCCTCTTGAAAATGATCATATATTTTCTGGCCAGGCAGGCACGAGCAGACGGATCACCTGATGGTAAGCGATTACCGCCGCCCAAAGACACCTGCAACACCAGAGGGATTGTAAGTGCGTTGCCGACATTTAAGATGGGTGTACACTCTTTATCTTGAAGGTTTGAAATTGCAATCCACCAAAAATGGCAAGACAAAAGCGTAAGGAACTTAAAAGTTGAAAGTGTTTTTATTCGTGAGTTCGCTAATATTTTTTAAAATTATTATTGAATATTAGTAATATATAAAAAAGAGCTATATGCAGTATTTTCGGTGAAGGAAAACATCGCGAGGCAACCTGCATACATCTGCGAAGAAATTCAAAGGTGTATGTGAAATTCCCAATCCGCATTGGGGTAGCGTGGGGACTATAGCCCAAGCCCTCTCGCGTGGGAAGTGGGACGTATAAAGGCTGTTATATATTATATCCAGTGTTTTGACCTATAGGGCTGCGTCTTCACTAGGCGTGATTGCATTATTAGAGCGCTAATTACGACACGTTGTCGTTTTGTCTCTACGAAACATTTCCGCTGCATACCGGGAAATCCATGTTATCGGCTACGACCGTAGCTCAGCGGTAATGTTAACTACCGCAGAAAACCGCGGGGTCTGTATGTTAATAGCCTTATTTGTGTGTGTGTGTGTGTGTGTTACGTGTAGCTTTAAATACAAATAATTACATATTATAGGGAGTTCCTTACACAAATTGACTAAGCTCACGGTAAGCCAATAAGGCTTGTGTTGTACCCACAACTCAGACAACGATATACATAATATACAAATACTTAAATACCTACCATCATATGTGTGTGTGGCTCGCGGACTGAGATAGGTAGTCATGGTAATAATTAATACAGAGCCACGGTATTAACATTAATTATAATTATATTCCGATACCTGCATTATACTGATAGCGACGTAGAGGTTGATTGGGTTATATATGTATGTATGTATATACTTTATTGTACATAGAAATAAAAACACGGAAAACACAGATACAGAGTAAATTAAATACAACAAAGGCGAACTTATCCCTGTATGGGATCTATTCCAGTTAACCTTTGAGGAAATGAGTAAAACAGAAGTACCGGTGAATGAATGACAAACACAAACAAAAGTGTACAATCACTGAAATTAATGAAATGCACGTTTTGAATACACATAACGTTTTGAGTTATATAATCAAATATAATTTTGTATAAACATAATAGCATTTATCAGTAACATAGCAATATAGATAGACACTTAATTCGTTCCCACAATATACACGGTAGGTATTTACAAAAGAAAAGTTTATTGAAACGAGACACGCAGCATAGAATAAAATAAAACGTATTTAATATCCACAAGAAGGCATGAAAAACATTATTGTGTGTCGATAGATACACACATCATTAAATACATGTGTATTTAGTAATGTGTGTGTCTGTCGACAGTGGACATAATTGTCCACTTTGACATGGATGATTGGAGGCTTGCGGAAAAACATGATTTATCCTCCTGAGACACAGTATAGATAATGTTACAAGACTTATAAGTTCAATAAGTCCGCCGTACTTATAAAATTTATCGCGGAGAAGACAGTTTTAAAAGTCTCGTATTTGTAAGTACGTCCTTCAGACATAGCGGGCCTACCGCGAAAAATGCGAGGATCTTGCTCTTTTACTCTCACTGAGACATAATTAGAGTGAGAGAGAAAAATGCCCGCAATTGACGAATTTCAATTTTTGCGGCAAGGCCCCCAGGCTATATACCAAACTTCTGTAAGAGTGTTAGTGTAGATCGATGTCGATCGATGGTGTCGATCAACATGGATCGATTAGTGTATTCGTCGATCAGCCAACACCGCCACACCAAATAGATCGATGGCATCGATCGATGGCGATCGATTGGGGTGTGCGTCGATCATCCAACGCTACCACGGTGTGTAGGGAGGGAGGAGAATTGTGCCCTGGCCCATGCGCTCTCCGCCTTCGACCCTGCCTCCTGCGATGGAGAGGAAGCGCGTCAGCAGCCGCTTCTCGCTCCCTCTCCGCTTCTCGCTCCCTCTGCGACATGACTTCTTCGCAGAAGGAGGCCACCGCTTCCCATTTCCTCTCGCTACCCAGCAGTGTGGTGAACTCTTAGTATGTGTGTGTTTTGAACAGGTAAAAGTTTATAAAAGAGCTTGTAGAGTCTTCGTTACATTAGCCCTGCGCTGACTACGTTTGTACGGGTCAAATCAAAAGTTAAATTTGACCCACTTCCCGGTTTCCGATGAAGCTGATAATTTGCATACATATGTAAGTCGGGCGACAATGCAATATTATGGAGACAGGAGGTGGTATTAGGAATGTGAGTGATAAAACAACGCAACCTCATTGTGTTTCGGGTTTTAGAATTGTCTCGATGAGTATCAGTTGCCTGTAGAAAGAAAAGTACTGTCAGCGATTACAGCTTGTAGCAAAAATGTAATTTTTGCCAAAAACTTATTTAGAGTTTATTTCCAGTAGGTAGTAGTTTGAACCTAGGCATTTGGGAAAACTAGATTAGACTGACGAAAAACAAGGCGCTTTTCTTATACTTGTTTTGATTGGAAAACGTATTTAAACTGAATTGAACTCACTTATTAATTAAAACGCGTTCTAAAGCATTTTGGACAACTACGAGTAGTATTAACAATAGAAATCGCGTTTCTTACTGCAGAAATGTTAATACAAATACGAGTACCTCCCTCTCCTTCTTAAGTCGGTTAACAACTATTTTAGGAAAACCTAAATTGTCAGGTATTGTTAAGATTAATGAAAGCCCGGAATTCCAGATCATAAATTCCTGGACGGCCAAATCCCCATCACTTTCAGCTAAGCTCCATACAATAGCCACAGTTAAACTTTACAGTATTTTGACTAGATTTATTTACACTAGAGCAGAAGTTGCAAAATAATTACGCGATAGTGTTTCTTAAGCTTAAGTACGGCTACCACCAGTTTGACACTGACATATTCGCTAACGTCTGCGTAACTTACTCTCTATGCATCTTGCTCGCACTAATATGCCAGCGAGCGATATGCATAGAAAAAAGTTTCATACACACTAGTGACAGGTCAGTGTCAAGCTCGTGGTAGCCGTATAGGTGTTTTTATGTAAGTAGCTACTTTTGAAAAGTTTAGTAAAAAACCCAAGCCTAGCCGTTTTGCCTCGGGCATTTTGCCGATTCTTGACCAATTCTCGTCTAATTTTGTGAGCGGGTTTAGTAGTTAAATATATTTTTCTGTTGTATCGTTTTTTGGGAAATGTTTAAAATGGCGACAATTGGCATTAAGGACTTAAGTGCCATGAGCGTTTATGGCACCTAAGACTATTGCGAGTGCGTTGTGATAATGATTCAAATATCAAATCAAATATCAAATATCAAACATTTATTCAGCAAATAGGCCACAGGGGCACTTTTACATGTCCATTTTTACAAACAATAAATTAAAAAAAAAAAAAAACAATTACAAATATCGAATCTATGAAATAATAAATACTTTATTAGAGATGTATACTGTCTCTAAATGTCAAATTACACAAAAAAAACTATGATAAAAAAATAAAACCATAAAATACTAAAATTCTTTAGAGATGTATAAGTCTCTAAGTGTCAGAGATAAAATATAAAAATATATATTAAATTATCCTTAGAGATGTAGAGGGTCGCCAAGGCTTGAATTCTTATATAAATAATTAAAAGACAAAAAAATTAAAACAGACAAGAACCGAATGAAGTGTCTCACGTTAATGTCACTCAAAAGTAAAGTTACATACTTTGACGCACACACAATACAATTACACACTTTACAAAGAAGTGTTTTTTGTTTTTATAAGTTTTTATGTTCATGAATCTTTACGCGAGGTCTACAACTCTCAGAGCCACTATTCAGTTGATGATCATGATTCTGTTGATGCCCCAAATAGAAAAAAGTAATCTAAGCAGTCGCTTCTAACTTCTGTGTGGGCAAGAAGATTATCATCTCCATTTTTTTTAAATCAAGGTGAACAACACTTCAATGTATGTGATCCAATGTAGGACCATTCCCATAATAGGTCCATAAAGTGAGTGAAATACTGGTTATAATAATTTATACTGCGCAATGCCAGCAGAAACAGTCGTTTCAGGATTATTCTGACAGCTTGATTTATTGAACCGCCATTATGCCTCTCTGTAATTAAACTGTGAGCGTTTCAGTTCATATTTTCATCTAGTTCACGTTATCAGGAGTCCGATTTAGATTAAACAACTTGTTATGGTTTTTATCTTGTTTTGATATAACCTTGATCATCATCACTCACGATGTTTAGTACATACGATATTTTTTATACTATGTAGTGTTTGCCACAGACGCATACGGCCCACCTGGTGGTAAGCAGTCTCCGTAGCCTATGTACGCCTGCATGCACTTCAGAAGAGTTACATGCGCGTTACCTAACCTAACACTTCGCACCCTCGTCGAGCCCCAGCAACCTTACTCACCGGCAGGAACACAACACAATGAGTAGGGTCTAGTATTATTTAGCTGCCGTTTTCTGTATGGAGGTACTTCCCCAGTGGGGCTCTACTCTAGATCTGGAATGACATCCGCTGTGCTGTGCTCTACCACACAAAGCGAGATGACATTCACAATGCCTATACCATAGTGTGTCTAGACGTAACTCATGGCTCAAAAATCTTCGAACATGGTGTAAACAGAGCACACACAGTAAATATTATAGGACATTATTACACAAATTAACTAAGTCCCACAATAAGCTCAATAAGGTTTGTGTTGTGGGTACTTAAAGACAACGATATAATATATGAAAATGTATTAATACTTAAATACATACTAAACATCCATGACTCAGGAACAAATATTCGTGCTCATCACACAAATAAATGCCCTTATCAGTATGTAAGATGGACACCAATCATCAAGACGATTCACGACGACGACGAAGGTCATATCAAAACCAATTTAGAACCCATAATTTTTTTACACTCTCCAGCATTAACGAGTTTAATGTGTAAATTGAGTATTTAGCAACAGTTCAGGCTACAAGGATTGTCAGAAACTTACTGTACATGAATACTAATAAAAAAACTTATAATTTCCGCAACAAGCTTCGTCAAAGACATTTATAAATTAACGCCCATCACCTGCAACAAACCCGGCCTAAAAGTTCCCATTATACCGGCAGCATTCCTCCGCTGTATGGCGATGGAAACCTGTTGGGCCAGCCAAGACCCAGAGCGGGAGTCATTACCCTTCTCCCGTAAACGCCTGCCCAACTCCCTAAAAAACTCCAGAGCCTCATTACCCCAGGCTCCAACAGTCTCCACTTAGGACATTTCAGCGATGTGAATATATTCCAGTAGGTAACCACAAAACGTGACTGGCGAAATCCTGATATGGCAACAATATTAATGGTTCTCGATTTTACGAAGAGCTTCGTGTGCCCGACGCCACTTAATTGAAAAGGAAGGAACATAATTGTGCATCGAATAGGTATATCGACTACCCTCGTACTTGTAATAATTTGTTGCAATTAGGATGCCCCGCCCGCTGTTAGTACTGACATTTAAACGTTACCCGGGCCCGGGACTCCCTCTGGTCGCAAACAACTTTTGTCATATTTGTAATTGTCTACCATTTCCTATTTATCTCTCTCAGTTGCTCAAAGGTTAGCTGGAAGAGATTCGTTAAACGAAAAAGTTCACCTTTGTACACACTCATTGTATTCTCTGTGTTATATGTACTTGTTTTGTGCAATGAAAATGTTTTACTGCTACCACTACTATTTATCGAACATACTCGTACTACTGCCATTTATCGAACTAAACAATTTAGGCAACATTTTTTAAAATAATAGATACCACTTATATCAAAGTTGTCTTATATCAGTCTGTCTATTTTTTAAACCGAGAACTCCAAATTGCCTGTCACTTCAGCCAGCAAAAGCTCTCGAGGGATAAACAAATCTGCTTGAGTAATACTTGCAAAAAGCTAGCAATGTTTTCACAATAATGGAATGTCGTGAAACGCAGTAGGAGGCCGATTCAGATTTAATCATTTGTAATGGCTTGAATTGGTTTAGATACTTTGAAGCTCATTCACGCTGATTGACAAAAAGAAGTGAAAGGGCCGGTACAGACGGACTGCAATTCGACTGCAACTTGTATGGGAACTGCACGTCGACGTTGCAGTTGGAGTGCAGTCGGCATGCAGTTCCCATACAAGTTGCAGTCGAGTTGCAGTCCGTCTGTACCGGCCCAAAGTCGTGCTTGAGATGGGCACCAATCTCCAACACCAAATTTAAACTGTTGTGAGACATACTAACATTTAACTAATTCTACGGATTCGACTCACATGTTTTATTCACTCGCGCGACATGTTTCGGAGAGCCTAGGTCTCCTTTCTCAAGTACTGTGAGCACTAGTATTGAGTTCATGCTGTTTGTCGCTACAAGTGTGAGGTGACCCAAACCCAGACACCATACCACTATGCCCGCTATTTCTCAAGCACTAATAGTGCGAATAGCGTTCATGACGGCCGTGATTCGCGTACTGCTCCGCGTTGCATCGCACGCTGCGCGCGGACTGAGAGATCCGGTTGGGGGAGGTCTTGCGCTACCGTAGTAGGCGGGCATAGTGGTGTGGGTTTGGGTCACCTAACACTTATAGCAACAAACAGCACGAACTCACTACTAGGCTCTCCGGAACATGTTGCACGAGTGACTAAAAACACGTGAGTGGAATCCGTAGAATTAGTTTAACCACCAACGCGATCGTCAAGGTGTCTTAACCAGTTTAAACCCTCAATTTTTTTATCTGAATCGAGTTACCGGTTGTAAAGTCGAGTTCATAGATATATGTACATATTTATGAACTCGACTGTAATAGAACTCCGCTAATATGACAAAAAATTGAAATAAAATTGAAATTAGAAATGCAGTTAGATAGAAAATTGCAATTTTTAAACCAGGTAATAATGTCCACCAGGTAACCAGGGGGTACCAGGTATAGGTAACCAGGTTTTTTTTTTTTTTTTTTTTTTAGGTAAAGTGAACAGTACATACCCATTTTCCAGAAAAGAATATAATAGAATAGAATAATTTATTCGCAAGAATATGTATGTAGAAAGGGGTAATGCTGATCAAGGCGAAGTTATTCACTAGAGGCGAATTTACGATAAGTATTTTTGCCAAATATTGTTTTCAATAAACCGCGACATCGATTGGCTTAGCACCAACCAATCACGGAACTGTCAATATGACGGGCACTCAAAACTGTGTTCACGCTCTAAAGCGGAAACAGATTGGTTTCCGAACGACGTGAATTTATGGTTAAGAGGTTTTCGATTTAGATGGAAAGCGGATTGTGAAGTTTTCACAGAAAATTCACAAACATTCTTGTGAAACCTAGATAACAAACTAAAGCATAAATGATTTACGGCCCAATTCGAACTTGATAATACGTCAAATATTAGGTCTAGATACGATATAGATCGGATGTCAGTGTCAAAAGTTACGTTCAAACAAAAACGACACTTTTGACACTGACATATCCAATCCATATCATACCTAGACCTAATTTTTAAAAATCAAATCGGGCCGTTAGAGTCGGGTGCACCCAAATACTAGGTCACGCTTACGTTTAAAGATAAAACGGTGCCAAAGGAAAGCCATGACGTCTATGAACATAATTATATCATGAGTCAGTGGCGGTACTTCCATACAAGCCCAAAAGCCGGGCTTGCCTTAGTTGCCTTACCGAAATCACGTAGTGATAAGATCAATATAGATTATTTTTAAACCGAGCGCCAAAAGAACTCGTATTATTGAATTCAAGCCACCGCGAGCATGTTGCAAATTTTTGCCGTGGCGCCTCGTCCGCGCGAAATAAATCAGCCGTAAGATCTATCCTGCTCTCACTCGTCGGCTTGCAACCGGGCTTGCTTTTTCGCTCCGTATTTTTTCTACTTACTCTCATATATTGTAGCGTAGATTTTTTTTTATAATGTGTCTGCGACTTACCTGAAACATAGAAAATGGACAGATGAGTACACAATATTCGATAGAAAACGCTAGATTAAACTTTGTAAAAAAAACGGAAAGCCACCCACGCAACGTAGTTAACGAGGGTTGTGAGTCGAAACCTGAGGTAAGATCCGACACTAACTTTTCAACGTTAAAGTTAAACTTTTCAAACCACCACGCAAGTCCACTCCAATGACAATAAGGAAAAACTTTACTTATTCGTTGTAATGTTTTGTTCAACAAGATGTTAAAAGAAATAACGTGTCGTGTGCAGAAAACGCGAAAAAAAAACTCGGAATTCGTGGTTGAAATTTGAAATCTGTCGGGTTTTACCAGCCCACAGTAAGTAAGTAAGTAAGTAAATATTCTTTATTGCACCAACAATTATACATTTTACATACATGTAAACACAGTGTATATATTTACCGGCTGTAATGGCCAAAAGTTTTCCCACCATAGGCCGACAATGATATGACACCATGACCGATATCGGAAGAAGTGACATTGTAAGGAAAGGAAAGGATCGCACAGGTGCCTAGTGATTACCAGTTCGCGAGACGATATCGGCCTGTCAGTTATTTGTGATTGTCAGCTTTTGCGAATAATTGACAGGCCGATATCGTCCAGCGAACTGGTAATCAGTGGGCCCCATCAGAACGATTGGATCGGTATCCCAAAAGGGCGCAAGTTAGAGTAATGCCCGAAGCTGTGAGTCTTTCTCTTTTTTTTCCATTTTTCATTTAAATGTAAAAGAAAATATAAACTAACTGAGTCTATTGCTATTAAATTTACAGCTGTATTTTATTCTTTACCCCTTTTTCAACATTCATTGCGGAGTATTTCGTAATCTCCTTAAACCTGGTATAATTAATGGAAATAAAGTACTAAGACAAGATTACGCCGCTGAGAATTTGTCCTAAGAATTGTACAATTCCCTTGAAACGGATTAGCTTGGGATAACATTAAGTAAACGGATAATAGCTTTATTTACCTTGACTTTTTAGTATTTAACCTTAAGAAATACCAAATAACTTTATTTACAACAATATACATAATGGATATATACAGAGGATTAATATGAATAGCTGATATCTAAAATAGACCCTTGAGGAATTGTACCAAAGGATGCTGGCGGCGTTTCCTCGTTGTGTCGCAAAACTGATACGTTGTGCGAGGAAGTTGCCAGCTCTTCGTTCACCACGTACGTCAACTAGACGTTTCGCAAATTCTTCCAAAAAAAACTTGTTGTGGATCTAGAGTTTCAACGCCAAATGGTACAAAATGGTAATCTGTACTGAGGCTCTTATATTTATTACGTCTCAGGAATACTATTTATCTATTTCTTCGTTTTGATTATGCTTCGCATTAACCTTCAAGATCGAGGAATGTCGAGATCCGAGGCCAGATCAAGGTGCGAGATGTGGGTGACGTCATTATCAAGCTGAAATGGAATTGGGCGGGACATGTTGCCAGGCAAAGTGATGGCAGGTGGACCTAAATATTGACAGATTTGTGGCCGCTCTCGGACGAAAGAAGTGCCTGATGTCCGTTGGCTCTTTGGGTGGATGACATTCGAAAAATCGTGGGATACTTCTGGATGAGACTAGCCAAGGACCGAGATAAGTGGCGTACACGAAGCTATTGCACAGCAGTGGGCGACTGGAGGTTAAAATGATGATGATGATTATTATTATGAACACTGTTGTTTCTTTATTTAATATGTAATGAGCATTTGAGCAACTTCGATAGCGGGGTAATTTTGAAAAAGAAAAATACTATTAAACTAGAAGCTATAGTAGGAACAGGAAGCTATACTATGAAACCTGCACGTTGATAATGATCATTACTTATATTCTCTATTCTATTCTATTCAACTTGCCTTGGCAAGCGTTGCAGTGACTTAAGTGTTGCTAAAGTATAAAGTGCTTGTAGTTTTATAAATATTTGCCTCCTCGTGTCAATTAAGCCCTCGCTTTCGGCTTCGGACTTCATTTCACACTCATGCGTAGATTCAAGTTGACCGTCCTTTAAAGATGAAGTACTATTTACACTTTAATAGCTTATATTATAAATAAATAAATAAATTAGTTAACTGTACAAACTAAATGTCTCTGAGATAATAAGCACAACATGAACCCGTCCCAATATAGTTGGCAACAATTTAAAAGTTGTGTGTGTCGTAACACAAAATAAATAGCGGCCCCAAACTAATTAAAAGCAGAAACTGGCGGTTTTGAAACATGTCGTTTTGCGCTACTTTCGTATTCCGGTTCCCCTTGTACAAACAATGTCATGAAACATATTGTAGTAATTCTGCAAACGAAATCGTTAAAGGCACGACAGCCGCAGAGTTTGCAATATTATTATCTCCGGAGTTACACACAATGTTTTTCATCACACTTGCGAAGAAAAAACTAAAATTTAAGGGAAATAATTCTCAAATACGGTGACAATACGGTAATTTTCTGTAAAGAAATTGTTTTATGTACCAACCTAATTTTGACATGTAAAATACTATGTTTTATGAATAAAAATCTGAATCTGAATCATTTCAAACGTTCGTCCGCCATGTTGTCTTTCCCTGACAGGTTAGGCATCGAAAGCACAGACCTTTCCGACATTCAACCACGATTGAAAATTCTGAAATAATAATTTAAACGGCTATTAAATTAATCAATTTAAATATTTTTTAACATAAACAATAAAATGTTATTGAGTTATAGCTTTTTTCACAATCCATAACTCCCGCGGGAACAATACATGCCTTTGTCCTTCAGTATACCTGCATGAAATAAGATCTTTTTCGACCAAGTATGATGAAAAAACAATTTTCTTACTCGTAATTTACTAATAGTTTATACTTATTGTTTTTTTTTAGGCAAAATTTGACGTTATTTAGGGAAAACGATTTTTTTTAAATAGTAAAGAAATATCACAATACATTACATTTTAATTACATTTTATTCAACAGGCTTATATCGAGGTTGTACACCTTAATCTAAGATGTCGCTAGTAGCGTATCACGATAGAAATATTAAACTTTGCGGTGAATGACGGATGGCCAGCTGGTGGAATTGGTAGCGCGTTGGACCGGCAATACACAGATGTGGGTTCGAATCCCAGACCAGTATTAAACCAGACTTCATCACAGTTAATTTTTTCATTGTGATTAACATCTATATCATATGTGGCTTTCCGTCAGAGAAAGGTCTTTAGGCTTCATATGAAATAAGGACTTTAATCTTAATTTTTGTCGTAATTTCAGATGGAAAGAACCTTATTGCACTTGAATCATAACTTCTGTGTAAAGTCACATATACAATTTATAGGCTTTGTAGCCTTTGTATCGATTCAATAAACCTCGAAATGTTAATTTACCTGTATCGTCCATGGCAACACCACTTCAAATATTCAGTAACAAAATAGGTAGATGCAGCTCAAAGGTAGCCTTTAATAAAACTGGCTTGAACGCTCTGACCGTACAGAAGCAGTTTGCCGGGGGTGTTTGGTTACGTTCTACATAACAAACTACACGATGCGACGTTTGAACAATAGGGCGCGGGCACGCTGGCGATTTGCGAGCGAGGTGAATGCGAGGCGACTTGTTCGCCGCCAGTGCGCAACGAGTTCGCCGCAAGTGCGCAACGAGTTCGCCGCGAGTGCGCAACGAGTTCACCGCGAGTGCGCAACGAGTTCACCGCGAGTGCGGAACGATATCTCCGCGAACGCGCAACGATTTCGCTGCGTCCTGACACACTGAAATGGGAGAACACGCTGCGCGCTCGCGGCGATCTCGCTGCGCGCTCGGCTCACTTTCACCTCGCTCGTAAATCGCCAGTGTGCCCGCGCCCTTAGCAATCTTGTCTCAATTTATGAAATCGTGGCTACCTCTATAATAAAAAATCGGCCAAGAGCATATCGGGCCATGCTCAGAGTAGGGTTCCGTAGTTACTCTTCCGTCACAATAAGCTAAACTGGAGCTTAAAGTATAGTAGATTGTTAACCAAGGGATGAACTGTGGATATACGTCTTTTTACTATGAAGGGGAAACTTTTTGCGTTAACTCAAAAACGGCTAAACAGATCATGGCCGCTATAGTTTTCATTTAATGTCTTTCGTAAGCTCTACTTCCAGGATTTTTTATATTTTGTTGGCCTATGGTTCAAAAGTTAGAGGGGTGGGACACATTTTTTTTTCGGAGCGATTATCTCCGAATATATTCACTTTATCAAAAAATGTTTCTTGAAGACCCCAATAAGTTTTGAAAGACCTTTCCAACAATATCCCACAATGTAGAGTTCAAGCAAAAAAAAAAAATCACCCCTTCTTTACGTGTATATTCTAACGACCACGGAGCAAAGCCTCGGACTGACAGACAGACGGACATGGCGAAACTATAAGGGTTCCTAGTTGACTACGGAACCCTAAAAAGCTGAATGTGACACTATGTATAATAAATACAGGGTGTCATGTTCTTCATCATAAACTAGTTAAACTACACGATGCGATATTTGATCTTTATTAATCTGATCTCGATTTTATAGAAGTACTATATCTTATACCTTTAAACGAGCAATTCTTGTATACGTATATATATAGTACCTGGGCGACCGAGCTTTGCTCGGTTATAACTATTTATTGTAATATGGTGGTGTATAGGTGATAATCTTAACTACATTTTTTTACTAAATTAAACTTGTCTAAAACAATAAAAATTAAAAAATTATATATAAACTTGAACATATAAAAAAAAACAAAAGATAGTCACCGGGCGAGATTCGAACCCGTAACACTCGTTTAGCAGTCCGCGTCTTAACCCGCTGGACCAGACGGACAGTTGCCGGCAACACGAAATTAGCGACCATATTCTGCGTCGTAAGAAAAACGCATGAAAACTCGAAAACACGCGTTTTCCCAAACATAAGACTAGACAATCTAGATAGATTGTTCGACGCAGAATATGGTCGCTAATTTCGTGTTGCCGGCCACTGTCCGTCTGGTCCAGCGGGTTAAGACGCGGACTGCTAAACGAGTGTTACGAGTTCGAATCTCGCCCGGTGACTAATTTTTTTTTTAAATTTTTATTGTTTTAGACAAGTTTAATTTAGTAAAAAAAATTAGTTAAGATTATCACCTATACACCACCATATTACAATAAATAGTTATAACCGAGCAAAGCTCGGTCGCCCAGGTACTTTGGTGTTAAAAGTAAAACTTAACCTATACTATAATCCTTCTCTAATACATTCTAACACCAAAATGTATACAACTCAGCTTATGCCGATGACAAAGATAAGTATCTTATTTTATCTTAGTCATCGGTTTTTTTTCGGTCTGATGTTCAATATTTAGTGTCGGTGTCGCATTCAGTACGGACATAGATTATTTTTATGAACACTTTGATGGACTCCAAAAATAAATTCAAATACCTGTATCGACGATGAAAATACCACAGTTTTTAATCATTCAGTAAAGGAAGCCTTTAATAAAACTGAATTGGACGCACTGACCGTACAGAAGCAGTTTGCCGGTGTTTGGTCATGTTCTACATCACAAACTACACGGTGCGGCATCCGAACTTCGAAATTTTTAGATATCATCATATCAGCCTTTTATCGCCCACTGCTGAGCATAGGCCTCTCTTCTAGTACACCACTTATCCCGGTCCCGAGCCAGTCTCATCCAGAAGTGACCTCGATTTTAACAATCTGTACCCCTAGTGTAACTTTGATCGACATCATAACGTGACGAACGCGTTTGCGTTAAGTCTCATTTTGTATAGGATTTTGAGTTTCCAAAACGTCCCGCTTGGCGCGCTCTTTCGAAATCCAATACAAAATGAGACTAAACGCAAACGCGTACGTCACGTTTGGAAATCGAATTTATTTACATTAGGGGTACTGATCTCGATATGATATACAGGTTGTCCCTTAATAATACTGAATTGAATGCACTGACCGTACAAAAAAAAGTTTGCCGGTAATTGGTCAAGTCACCTACATCATCAACTGTAGTGCAATATACGAACTTCGAAATTGATTTCGATATGATATACAGGATGTCCCTTAATGAAACTAAATTGAACGCACTGACCGTACAAAAACAGTTTGCCGGCGGTGTTTGGTTACGTTCTACATCAAAAACAACACGACGCGGTACCCGAACTTTTAAAATGTGAACTCGATGTGTATCCATATTATTCAAATAGGATATTTCTAAAACCTATTTGTCACTTACTTTATTATATAATGATACGCTCCATTCTGACATTGTCTTTACTTTCAAAAATATAATTCGTGTCATCCACGATGACGCGCAGAATTGTCAAATATAACCTTTAATAACATGACAATAAGAATCAAGGCATGGTGAATGATGATTATATATCAAAGTATTTTAATAACTTCATTACTTTCAGTCATTCTTTCTACCATTCTTTTCATCATAAATCATTTATTTCGTGGTAAAACTTAATTTACATACAGAAGTATATATATTACAAAAAAAACATATTAAAATAGTTTACCACGAAATGGGCTCGCCTCAGCATAATACTGACCTGAAGGTCAGCGCTGATCTTCCGGCGAGACCATTTGTGGCCACGATTGCAATACGGCACGGCCTCGTAAAACTGAACGCATCCACTTGCGACTGAGACTGCGACTTTTTACTGTAGGTAACACTGTTATTATTACCACTGCGTCACCATTTGGCACCAAGGATTTAGTAGCATAATTTATAAAATGAAATAAAATACAGTAATATTTATTAAACATTTTTGGATGCCAAAAGTTTTTTTTGTTGTTACCACTAACCAGTGTACATCCTACAAAATAAATCTAATAAAATATTAAGTTTCAGATAAGTAACGCAGTTGTTGGGATATCCCATGTTTTTTTTTAATATCGGCATAAATAATATAGTTATCGTGAAAACTTCGCTACAGCTACAAATATATGTATAGATAATATTATCTTTTAATTATTAATTTGTGTCTCCAAACAAAAATTGCACACAATATCTATTTGGCATTAAAAAGTATTTTGATTTGGTACCTACGAGTAATTATAAACTTGAACATTTTCGTTGAAACCTGTCTTCTTCAAACTTGAAAAGGTGGATTAATTAAGTTGCCTACCATAAACGATTATCAATCTTAATTTCTACCAACTTCGCGTTTGTGTGACAGATTATTGACCAGAAATGATAAATAGCTTCAGGTGTTTCAAATTATATTGTTTTATTGAATGTTTTTGTTACATTGCGAGTTTATATACTTGCCAATCATGATACTAAAATAATATTTACTTAAGTTGGCAGATTTATTCAAACCGTTTCACAAATTTGCTTTGCTTTTAAACTTAATTAATATTCAACTATAACAAAACAAATTAAATTTGAAAATTAATTTTTGATTTGTTTTTTTAATTAGTCACACTACTATATAGATTATACACAGAAATAGATGTTATTATACTAAAAAAAATATTGTTCGCAATATGCCTGTGGTAAGAGTAACTACCGAGCTTACTTACGTCACCCAAATTACCTTTGAGTTATTACCGAGATTGAAGCAAAGACTTCTTTACAAACTATTATTATATCTAATTTATTATTAAATACCATTTATGTTTAAATAAATATAAAGTTTATTCCAAATACAGTGTGAAATTTATAAATATTATAGGGACATTTTTAAACAAATTGACTAAGTCCCACGGTAAGCTCAAAAAGGCTTGTGTTGTGGGTACACAGTTTCCTATTAAGAGAATGTCCTCTGGAAGTTTATAAGCGTTAACCTTAGATTCAGCGAGTATTTTCTATAAAAAGATATATTTTTTCTGCAAAGATATCCGGGACTTTTTGTGTAGAATTTAATAAGCTAAATTTTGCCTTACACTATATTTTCATAAAGAATGTAGATTTTGAGTAAACCGCGACTTTCTCCTGGATGGTACACATTTTCCAAGATGGCTGCGATTCCTCGAGGTCCCCAAATGTCAAATGGTGTGGGCATGAAAAAGGGGACTTTAATTTATATACAAACCAAATTTCATGACTGTTCTAGAGATTTCGAGGTTGGTCTTAATCCGATTGTGCTATAGGCCAGACTGGAAAATCCGGGTTGTTCAGTATAACTTATAAAGTCACTACACAGAGTATGGCTGGTGGTAAAAATTTCGTCCTGTATAATAAGATTAATAATATATGCAAAAAAAAAATATGTCAATAGAAATATAACTACTATAATTAAAGAGTTCCAGATTCCAGACTGTATAAAGCTCGGTAAAACTAAGAAACATCTCATTCACCAAAATTCTCATTACACGAACACAAAACCAGCCAATTTCGGCAGCGTAACGACTAGATCCGCGGTAACATTGGATTAAGACACAGATCATAGACAGAGCTAGACAAAGCAAGTACCCTCAATACTATGATGAAAATCTATGTGGGTCGGGTGAACGGAAACAACTGTATTTTTAATAAAGAACATTTACTTATTAAAAAGAAAATTTAACGCCCTAAAATAATTTTCACGAATCCTCCGTTACAATTAAATATTTGCTCTAAGCGTTTGACTAACGCATATTGAGATTCGGTATCTCATTCACGCATCACTAAGAGAAAAGAGGACGGCCGATTCTCCATACAAACGTAGTCCCCATTTTCCTCTCTGGATATTGACATTATGGAAAATATTTTTACATAATTTGATGTATATTCATTATAGCTATGCACCTACATATGACTTATTTTCGATTTATGATTATTGTAAAAATTAGGAGCGAAAAAATTTTACATACGCATTTTTGAATGCTCTTAATTACTGAAATAATTAAAAATTCGAAAACAATCAAACACACGGGCATGGTCGTAGTCGATATACAACAAATTGCGTTAAAATATTTTTAGTTATTTTATTATCAAGAGAGAAAACTGAGGCCTACGTTTGTATTAAAAAGCGATTTCGCGCGGGGGGTCCCCCACTTTCAACTTGTTCATTTTTATATTCGCACATTCGTTTTTTAGGGTTCCGTAGCCAAATGGCAAAAAACGGAACCCTTATAGATTCGTCATGTCCGTCTGTCTGTCCGATTCTGTCACAGCCACTTTTTTCCGAAACTATAAAAGCTATACTGTTCAAACTTGGTAAGTAGATGTATTCTATGAACCGCATTATGATGTTTACACAAAAATAGTAAAAAAACAATAAATTTTGGGGTTCCCCATACTTAGAACTGAAACTCAAAAAATATTTTTTCATCAAACCCATACGTGTGGGGTATCTATGGATAGGTCTTTAAAAATGATATTGAAATTCTAATATCATTTTTTTCTAAACTGAATAGTTTGCGCGAGAGACACTTCCAAAGTGGTAAAAAGTGTGTCCCCCCCCCCCCCCCCGTAACTTCTAAAATAACAGAATGAAAAATCTAAAAAAAATATATGATATACATTGCCATGCAAACTTCCACCGAAAATTGGTTCGAACGAGATCTAGTAAGTAGTTTTTTTTAATACGTCATAAAAATTAAAAAAAAAAATTTTTTTTTCATCAAACCCATACGTGTGGGGTATCTAGGGATAGGTCTTCAAAAATGATATTTAGGTTTCTAATATCATTTTTTTCTAAACTGAATAGTTTCCGCGAGAGACACTTCCAAAGTGAAAAAATGTGTCCCCCCCCCCCTGTAACTTCTAAAATAACAGAATGAAAAATCTAAAAAAAATATATGATATACATTACCATGCAAACTTCCAACGAAAATTGGTTTGAACTAGATCTAGTAAGTAGTTTTTTTTAATACGTCATAAATGGTACGGAACCCTTCATGGGCGAGTCCGACTCGCACTTGGCCGCTTTTTTTACGTTAAAATCCACGATCCATCCATCTATATTCTTCGAATGTAGTCGTTAATTTGAATCTCTCCACTTCCTTCTATAAATTATATAATTTCCCTATCTTAGAGCCTGTTTACCAAATTTCATTGATATCCAATTAGGTACGTTTTTGCGTGAAGGCGGAACAAGATAACGAATCGTACAAACTTACACATTAGATATATTAGTAGGATAAGATGTATAATAATGCACATCTGAATGTCACTAAATACCCCGAGAATATATCTATCGCAGGAAACACGGCGGGACTTAATTGTAGTACACATGGCCATGCATAGTTAATAATTTACATTCATTTCATTGCATAAAGTAGGCACATAAAGCAATCACTTTCTTAATAGAATTTAGACGCATCAGATACCCACTTATTTAAGACATCGCAAGTAACATTTATAATTTTAGCAACTATTTACATATGTTATTCTAGTTTACTTTTTATATTTGACACATCACACCTCCAAAATAAGTGGCAGTAAAACACTTTATTGTGTAATAACAGAAAAGACCCGGGTACGTCCTTAAACTACGTCCAAAAGTGAGGTATGGGCATTGTGAATGTCATCTCGCTTTGTGTGGTAGGGCACAGCCAGTGGATGTCATTCCAGATCTAGAGCAGAGCCCAACTGGGGAAGTACCTCCACCTTACAGAAAACAGCAGCCAAATAACACTAGACCCTACTCATAGTGTTGTGTTCCTGCCGGTGAGTAAGGTTGCCAGAGCTCAACGAGGGGGCGGCAGGTTTAGGGTCGGCAACGCGCATGTAACTCCTCTGGAGTTGCAGGCGTACATAGGCTACGGAGACTGCTTACCATCAGGCGGGCCGTATGCTTGTTTGCCACCGACGCAGTATGTAAAAAAACACACATTAATAGTACAAAGGTGAACTAATCCCTTTAAGGAATCTCTTCCAGTTAAACTCAAAAATTACGCGCGATCTCCGAGCATTTGCTGCGTCTAGTTCAATACATGGTCTGTGGATTAACCACTCAGTTCGTAATGAGTTCTAAAACTTCTGTTATTTGTGTTGCGGTGACGTCACCGCTTAATGGTCTCAGATAAAAAGCCTTCATCAACGTTTAGGCGAAACTGTTGTCCGTGTTTCGTTCAGATTTGAATGAAACCTTTATCGAGTTTACCAAAGTAAATACATACAAATGTGTTTGGGTAAGATGCCTGGAAGGTAACTCCTCTGGAGTTCCAGGCGTACATAGGCTACGGAGACTGCTTACCATCTGGCGGGCCTTATGCTTGTTTGCCACCGATGTAGTATTAAAAAAAAGGTAATAAAGGTATGATTCGTAGGCCAATTCCAACAATAAACTATGATACTTACTGATCTAACATAGATCTGACATCATTCCAATATGAGATGGTTCCAATCTACTTTAGTGGACATGCTGCATTGCAAAGTGAAGTTTTTGATAGAAGGTTAACTTTTTTTTTTTTTTTTAATAAATTAAAAAAAAAAGTTAACCTTCTATCAAAAACTTCACTTTTGATACTGACAGATCAGTATTAGATCAGTATCATAGTGGAATGAGATTTTTTTTTATACGACGACGGTGGCAAACAAGCATACGGCCCGCCTGATGGATTAATAACTTTAACTCTAATTGGCCTGTTAATACTGTGCATTGTGTCTCTATCTGTTCGGGAAAAGGTCCGGTCAAATTAGGTCCGGAAATACTACATATCAGGGCGATGAGTGAAGATGAAATGTAAGGGAATTTAATACTGCCTTACACACCTACGACTGTAAAGCAACCTTCTTTTGTTTTCTAATGTCGAATTGTGACACAACGTCTTGGCATTCTAACATCAACAAATAATATTTTTCTGTTAGCTTGGTACAGTCAGCATCAATAGTAGCGGATGAAACAACGCGCCAAAAGTATCTGATATTCCGGATAACTTTTCCAAATAAAGATAATTCTCTAAAATTTACTTTCAAAAGTATATCTTTTACAGTATAAATTGTTCTACATATAGAAACTATAACTTTTGTTAAGCTGTTACAGAATGGTAGATACTTTTGAAACCTTGTTAGATCCGCTATTTTTGATGCTGACTGTACGGTGATATTCGATGCCAAGCAACGGCGGTGGCTCATCGCGCAGGCGCACTATACAAATCTCGGCGAGAAACGGGGTTGCCTGCCGCGTATATCTATCCGGCCTCGCTACGCTCAGCCGTCTATATCTACTTGGCCTGCAACCCTTCGTTTCCCGGCCTCTATAGCAATGTACTATTTTATTATAAACGAATGATGTTTTAAACTATAGAAAAAGTTGTCATATTTTTTGTGTATGATATCTATTTCAATTTGCAATTTCCATAGTAGTGTGTCTACTTCAGACGAAAGTGAAGGATCCGTGCGAAATCGCTTTTTCATACAAATGTAGTCCTTATTTCTCTCTCTGGATATTACATTATTGAAAATATTTTGACACAATTTGTTGTAAGTATATCAACAATAGCTACAACAACAGCCCTACTTTTATTTTTAATTTTTAATGATTAATAAGAGTTAAGAGCATTTAAAAGTTTGTATGAAATCTGTTTTTCGCTCCAAATTTATACAAAATAATTAAAAAAAACGTAAAAAGTGAAACTTAGGGGCATAGCCTATTGCAATTATACATCCAATAATGTAAAAATATTTTTCATAATGTCAATGTCCCGAGAGGAAAATGGGAACTACGTTTGTATGAAAGCGGCCGTCCCCTTTCCTCTTAAATTGTTTTAATTTATCTAATTCATAAGGAGTAAGTCTTGTTAATAAATTGAATTCTAATCAATTATATCAACCACGTTAATTTTCATTGTAAATCTCACACTTAAATTCGAAGGTTATTTGAAAACAATAATAAACAAGTAACCGTCAAAAATATTTTTGACACACACTTTATTGCCGACTGCACTTTCTCTTTTCTGTATGTCTATCAAGTACTTCTCGAGACCTTTCAAATGAGCCTAAACTCAATGTGTTTAAGTTTTCCCATCGTCTGGCTACCTTCCGACTACATCATCAGATCAGCTCCATTTTAGTATACTATTGCATTGTCATCGGAAATACAGAAGTATACCAAATTTCAGCTCGAACAGACACCAGGAAGTGGTTCAAATTTAAGTTACAAGATTTGAAGCACACACATATATATATATATATATATATGTGTGTACATATATATATATATATATATATATATATATATATATATATATGTATACAAAGAAGATACGCGGTAAAGTTAAATAAAAGTGTGTAAAATGTGTGTAATAATAATAAAAGTGTGTAAAAATAATAATATTTCTACAATAATAACAATAATTCACCATAAATACGTCCCACTGCTGGGCACAGGCCTCCACTCTTGCGCGAGATAAAAAAAATCTCTCCTCTTCTTATACTCACAGTCGTTAGCATAATTTTCGAATTTTCTACAATTCTCATTTGCAGTGCGCAGTTGTGAAATTTAATATCTCATCACCGGAATCAAGATATCTAAAATAAGTTTTTATAATTTAAAATTTTACTACGTACAAAAGTCTGTCAAAATAGATTTATTCACAGTAGTCCCAACATATTTCACAAAACTCCCTATAGACTACTTTTTTTAGGGTTCCGTACCTCAAAAGGAAAAAACAGAGCCCTTTGTTGTCCGTCCGTCCATTCATCCATCCGTCCATCTGTCTGTCTGTGTGTCCGTCAAGATCCTTTATCTGCGGGAGTGCGTGGAGATATTGAGTTGAAATTAAAACCATATACTCAGATCTATAGTTTCTTTAAGCTGTGAAAAAATAAAAGTTGTAGTGTAAGTTGTTAACGTTTAAAAAAGGACACGGCTGTTTATGCCTCGAAAAACCTATATTTCGACACCCAAGGGAATCAAAATTTATAGGGTACTTCCCGTTGACCGAGAAGTATGATATTTGGCAAGTAATATCGTCTTTATATTACAAGTACAAGGGAAATTAAAAAACTAAATTTTTTTACAAAAAAAAAAATATTGTACGGAATCCTTGGTGGGCGAGTCCGCACTTGATCGGTTTTTTAATCAGACATTTCTGCCGATAAAGATTCGCTGGAATCTTCTCTAAAGACTGAAATAGACATACCATCAATCAATCATAACTTTTTTTATTACATTAGTACAGATTGTTGAGGAAATGGACCTCCTATATCCATCTGCGATCGGCGAAAATTCGGAAAATAAATTGGGTATAATAAGGTAAAGGGACCATTCAAGTAGGGGAGAGCGGGGCTTAAAGCACATAATAAATAAGAGTACTAAATACCGCATAGAAATGACACTTCCTACACAACCGAAGTTTGGCAGCGATTTTTTTATGTATAGCACTATGCCTTTCGGCTATTTAGGGTTGTCAAAATTCATTATTTTATCTGTGGTGGTTAGGGTGATTCATTTTTCGTTTTTCATCTCGCTCGAATTCTTGTTCACACTAGTAATAAAATATTATATGCCAAAAGAAATAATAATCGGTCAATTTTTAGAGGTTCAAAATTCAGTGTTTTCATTCGATTTTAGTATCAGTTCATTATATTTTGTTATTTTAGAACATAGTTAATTGGTCATAAAATAACGTACTAATAAACTAGGTTCATGCAAATAAATAAAAAATACCTATTTTATTAATAATATAATAATAATAATAGTTCTTTATTTACAGGTAAACACCCATTTCTAATCATTACACAATATAAAAATAAACAGTAAACAATGTAAAATGTACAAAAAAAATACCTCAAATTAATAAAAGTTAGGCAGTCATAGTCAGGATCGTCACTTCCTGTTCCTCTCACGGTGCACGGAAATCCAGTATTTACGTATAGGATTGTCCAGATACCCAGATTAATGTGACACAGATTTTTACTCCCTTTTGTAAATTATATTTTTTTACAATCTAGCCGCGTATTCGCGTCTAACGAAAATCCCAAAGTGACAAGTACTAAATAAAGACTCGATCTCAGTTTTAAACTAATTATTATTACGGTTTGATCAGTATAAAACAAGCTTTCAAATCATGCCAAACTTTTTTTTATTTCAAGCTTTGTATTACTTTTTATAATTTTTTTCGAAATGTGGGTCTATAGAAGAATCCTGAAAATATCATGGACGGATAGAATAACCAACGAAAGAGTTCTGCAGTTAGTAAATAAAGAGGGCGAGGTTTTAAGGACAGTTAAAAAATGCAAGCTACAGTACCTTGGTCATATCATGCGAAACGAAAAGTATGAACTCCTTCAACTAATTATCCAAGGATTGATCTAAGGGAAAAGATCATCCGGACGAAGACGTAACTCATGGCTCAAAAACTTCGAACATGGTTTAAACAGAGCACACGTTCATTATTCCGCGCGGCTGTGTCTAAAGTCTGTATAGCCCTCATGATAGCCGACCTCCGGTAGGAGATGGCACTGGATGAAGAAGAAGAAGATTACTTTTCAATCAATCAATCAATCAAATCATTTATTCCGCATAAAATTTGGTACATAAGTTATTTACATTAATCATAGGAAACACACGTTTTACCAGCAACTGGTATGCAAAATAACACAAAAAATAATATAATATAACAATAAGGAACAAAAAAAAAACATAAACCATAAAACATAATCTAAGATACTACAACTAGATATTTACAATGTCAATATTGAAATGTTTATATAAAAACTTAAATATTTTTATGAGCCAAAACCTTTATGACAGAACTTATGACCTATCTAAGTAATATACCTTATCCTATTGTAAGTACAAAGTTTCAGAGCAATCTAGCTAGTCGCTTTAATATGAGAACGTAACTACGTTTGTATGGAGAACCGAGCTTGCTGATATTCCTTAAAAAATCTATTTGATAAACTTCCTAACGACCCGATTCGAAGAATGAGATACGATAACAATAAGTTCTGGTTTAGATAAGTTCTCATTTAGATATCGTTTGTATGTCGTATAATTGACTGAAGCAGCTCGATTCGGGCAACCAAAGTCACTTTGACGTTAGAAATATCTTAGATAGATCTTATTGGGATCACAGCGGAATCAAAATAAACGTCAATTTTGACATGTCGTTTAGTTATCGATCTTTTAAATATCTTAAACTTGTCTTAATCATTCTTCAAATCGGGCCATAATTATAGAGGTAATATTTGAAGTAGTCATTCGCGGCACTATTCCCATGGGATCATTGTTAAACTTTTTTAGACCCCTATGACTATTTTAGTTCACGGGCTCAAGCTGATTTGTGCAGTCAGTGAAGTTCATATCAAAATTATACGAGAACCATATCGAATTCATTCAAAAAACAGAATTGGACTGAATTTCATGTGGATGCTTTTCGGTTTGTAAATCGGGACTAAATTGGTATGAAAAGGCGATTTCGCACGGGTATTCTACTTTCGTCTTAATTTTAATTTTAGACCAACCCGGTAGTATTTCATTATAACGGACTGCGAAAGAAAACGAATTATTTATTTTTAATTAAGTATTGCATGACTCGAAAAAATTTTTTATTTTAAAGACGCTGTTTTGTCGATTGACCTAATAGAACATTGATAATTTGCAACAAAAAGATAAAAATTCACAAATTAAGAATTAAATAGTTTGAACGTGCGGTATCAAACAAGATTTTCTGTCAGTAAAGTATTTTAAAATTTATTTCACATTTCCCAACTTCCCATCCAATCACAGTGTAGCATAAACACACAGGATCGTTTACTACTTGGCCGCACGCCAACCTCAACAGGCAAATTTACTGGAAAATAATATCCCCCTATGGAGGAAATGTAGCATATTTTATTACTAAAGACTTCGCTATTAAAATGTTGTTTTATAACAAAATTTACGGTCGAGTGTCGCGATATTAGAATTTATATAGTATAACAACTTTCACATTGGTTGGAGTACATCGAAATGTCATTTTCAATTCACTATCGCAACATGAGCTTGTGCCAAAGATCTTTATACTTTTTTTTTATACTACGTCGGTGGCAAACAAGCATGCGGCCTGCCTGATGGTAAGCAGTATCCGTAGCCTATGTACGCCTGCAACTCCAGAGGAGTTACATGCGCGTTGCCGACCCTAACCCCCTCCCACCCTCGTTGAGCTCTGGCAACCTTACTCACCGGCAGGAACACAACACTATGAGTAGGGTCTAGTGTTATTTGCGATTTTCTGTAAGGTGGAGGTACTTCCCCAGTTGGGCTCTGCTCTAGATCTGGAATGACATCCGCGGTGCTGTGCCCTACCACACAGAGCGAGATGATATTCACAATGCCCATACCTCTCTTGTTGACGTAGTTTAAGGACATACCCGGGTCCAAAAAGTATGTCATTAAGGTATATAATGATATAATCTAACCCATTTTGTAAACTAGGCCTTATAGGGATTAGTCCGGTTTCCTCACGATGTTTCCCTTCACCGAAAAGCGACTGGTAAATATCAAATGATATTTCGTACATAAGTTCCCAAAAACTCATTAGTACGAGCCAGGATTTGAACCCACAACTTCCGCATTGCAAGTCGCACGCTCTTACCCCTAGGCCACCAGTGTCTTCTGTTATTGAGGTACATATATATATATTTTATACGAGTATAGGTAAATTAGGAAATTTTCCTTCGAGTTACTAAAATACTTTTTCGTAGCTCAGTGAAAAAATTGAGGACACATCTGCGCTGTACGCTGAAATTACATTTTATAGTGTCAAATAAGAGCCTCTATATATACACCAAATATAATAGAAATGTAACGAAAAATTCGACAACGAAATAAAAATCAGCCGAAATATTTCAATCAAAGGCACTTTAACGAGTTGCATTTTTAAAATGGCATCCTTTTTCCGTTCAACGGTTCAGCATAAAGAATCACCGGATGGCCGTGTACGTCCCCGATACACGTGGACATTCCAAATAAAAGGAAGAATCAGCCTGGCTTCCCATTGGTTCATTAGCGAGGCGAAAGTTCGAGAAAACCAGCCAAATGCGACCTCAGAATACTTAAAGGAATCGTTTGGACTGAGACAGCAAATAAATAAATATTATAGAGACATTCTTACACAAATTAAGTAAGTCCCACGGTAATCTCAATAAGGCTTGTGTTGTGGGTACTCAGACAACGATATATATATATAATATATATAAATACTTAAATACACAGAAAACAACAAATATCTGTGCTCATCACACAAATAAATTCGAACCCAGGACCATCGGCTTCATAGGCAGGGTCACTACCCACTAGGCCAGATCGGTCGTCAAGATGACAATGCTATTGCTGACAGAATTGCTGCCGCATGTCAAAAATCCAGGCAGCAGGATCAAAATTATTTTCGTAGTCTTGTTTTTTGTCCCTAAAAAATGTGAAGGAGTGGAGTTTTTTGTATGAGATGAAATGTCGTTTTTAATTGTCTCATGTAAAATATAATCTGCAGCTAGAAAGACATACAATAGCACTCGAATTTTTTATTTGATAGAAGACATAGATACAAACGTAACAGAGTGGTCAGAAACAAGACAATGAACAGAATTTTGATCCAGTAACATCGATTTTGTCATTTGTGACGAAAATACAGTCGGCAGTAATGTCACGCTGCGATATTGCTGTTGATGGCATTACTGCAGGAAACAGCAAATACTTTAAGTTAATTGTATTTTATATTTTTATATTCGTAATCTGAATCCGGTGTCGGGTTTCCCTGACGCCTCGACTTGCCTATTCTATGTGCGATCGGAATCACACTTCAGAATCAAACGAATTTCTTTATAACAGAATTTTCGTCTATATTGACTGTGTGGAATTCGATAGACATGGTGGATAAACGTTTAATTAAAATTACAAAATGCTACATCATGAAGGAATTTGTAGTCTATTGTAATGTCGGAATTTAATCAACATACTATTATGTTCAGTAACGGGTATGTACCTAAAAATAAATTTAGGCATATACAAAGACATTAAGTTAAAACACTTAATATATTACACGTAAAGTTGTTTAGGTATTCGTAAATTATTGTTCGTTCTTGAGCCTACTGTGGGATTTAGTCAATCCGTCTAAGAATCACCTATGATATTTATTTATCGTAAAATATTGAGATTAATTAACATACAAGGAAGATACATATTTAAACGTTGAAATAAAATACCTGAACACAGACAAATGCTTTTAAAAAAATCATGTTTCAATAAAATCGACAAACTTTAATTGACGAACGGGTGAAGTGCTAGTTTAATTGAGGGTTCGGATAATAGAGGTTCTGCGATAAAAGGGAAGTAGGAATACAAACCGTTGTTATTTTAAAAACTAGTTAAAACAAAATAAATCAAAAAGCAACAGTTGACGAAAGCATTATGAATTTACTTTCAAGTCACTTGACGGTTCCGGACGTCATTCTGAATTCAAAATGGCGGAAACTGGAGAACTCTTGAATGTACTTTTTTGACATCACACAATTAGCTTGAGTTGAGTTGACTGAAATTTCATTTTACTACTAGTTGACTGTATTGAGATTTCGAATACTAAACTATAATTGCGTACTTTACATATATGGGGGGCTCCCAACTCAAATATAATATTCATTTCGATACGCTGTAGTCAACTACATATAAAGAATTTGACCAATCACATGCCACCGCGCTCCCATATAAAAGATATAAACGGGCAACTATTTCATTAACATATTCATTCAAACCGCGTTTATGTCTTTTGTTCTACATTTTTGTCTACTGAGATACCAATTTTCATTAATTATTTAGCTTTTATAGTAAAAAAGTATTATTTTAGATGACTCGTAGAAAAAGTAGGTATTGTATACAATATTGATATCAAGATTTTCAATTTCGTACCTTACTTAGGCAACTTAGCAAGCTTCGTTGCCTAAACACGGTACTCGACTGAAAAGCTCTCTATTATATCACGATTGTACAAAATACTATTATCTAGGTTTTAGGTACTGTATTAGGGTCCAATTCAAAATTATATTTGTGATTTGCGATCAAGTACATGAGTTCACATGTTGCATGGGTTGGCAAGGTCTCGTAACGGACACGCCTTAACTTGTTGGCTCTGGCGATATGCCATCTTCGAGGTTTTATTAGGGTATATGAAATATTATCTACTAAGCGTGGGAAATGAGATAAGAGGGCCTAACCAAGATGGCAATCGTACTTCGACCAACGCAAAATGAAAAGAAATGAATCGGGATGACAGAAGCTACGAGGAGTCACGTCAACTTTTCCATAAGTACATAAAAAAGAGAGGTCCAAAAGAGAGGTATGGGCACTCGCTTTGTATGGTAAGGCACAGCACAGCGGATGTTATTCCAGATCTAGAGCGGAGCCCAATTGGGGAAGTACCTCCACCTTACAGAAAACCGCAGCCATATAACACTAGCCCCACTAGTGTTGTGTTCCTGCCGGTGAGCAAGATTGCCAGAGCTCAACGAGGGGGAGATGCTAGGGTCGGTAACGCGCATGTAAGCCTCTGGAGTTGCAGGCGTACATAGGCTACGGAGACTGCTTACCATCTAGCGGGCCGTATGCTTGTTTGCCACCGACGTAGTAAATAAGACTAACTGCCCTTTGATTATGTGTTCGTATCAAAATTACACGGTGTATAATAAAATCGACCTGCATATCGTAATTTCATCTATATTTCCCGGTATACTTGTTGGTCCTGGCACACAGCCATCGCCGAAACTGGGCTTCGCTTGACACTTCGCCTAGCGCTTCCTTGTCTAATCAGGGGGCCTAACCATATGACAATTATGTTTGGGGCCTGTAACATGAACAAATGTGACGTTCTCAAGCAAAATGTACCACATTTTCGTTTGCTTTAAGGACGCTCGGACAGGTTATTTGTATAAAGTTGCAAGCAAAAGTACTTCCGTTAAATATTTTTAATTTAGGCTTTTTTTTGTAATTAGACATTAAAATACTTTATACATCTCTAAGTAATAATAGTACTTTAGTTTTCATTGATATTTTAAGTTAATTGTATTTTATATTCGTTGATGTGCTTTTCTTTCTTGTAATGAAAATTCCATATTGACGTGTAAAAGTGCCCTTATGGCCTATTTGCTGAATAAATGTTGAAGTTGAATACATTGCGTCTTATTGTTAGAAAACTTTAAAGGGTAGGTACAAAAAATCAAAACACAAGTTATTTTTCAAAGTTGTTGAACAAATGTTAGTCATTATTTAGTAACACAAACGGGACTTAATCGCGTATTAAGTTTTAAATTTACCTCCGACGTTTCGAGGACGGCGTTGTCCCCGTGGTCTCGGAGAAGACTGGCTAAAGTTGACATCAACATCTAGCCGCGCGAGTTTTTCGAACTACCCGCACTTGATCTAAATTGATTGATTTTTGATTTTACTTGATTTATTATTATTTTATTGATGTGTTAGTTGATAATGTGTAAAAAACGTGAAAGTTTAAATAAATGTTGGTCAGTTTGAGGAGTACAGCCTACAGTTTATTTTATTGCTCCTATTATAGGACCCACCCGGTAAATAATAGGTATATACTATAAATGAAAAGTCGGGTTAGTGACACTACTTATCGGCCCGATTCGAACTTTAAGATACGTCCAATATTAGGTCTAGATATGATATACACGAAGCTACATGAGGAACCCGAAAGATTTTAACCGCGTAGGTACTTCTGAGGCCAAAAGAAGGAAAAAAATTTATATGAGTTTCAGTCAATTTCGCCAAAAAACATTTTTTTTTTCAAATTTTGAACGTAAAAAGTTAATGTTATGGTAAAACTGGCACTGAAAATATTTTTTTTCGATTTTTTTTTGTAAAAACTAGTTTTTGCAAAGGTTACTTGTCACTTTTTGACATCTATCAAAGAGGATATTTATTTAGACTACGCCCCGTAATGGCATCATCGCGATCAAAAAGGCGTTTTGCAATAAGTTACGATAAGATGTTTTTTTTTTTTTACATTGGTATTAACTCTGAAACTAGGCGAAATCCAGAAAAGTTTATATGACATTTTAGTCTCTAAATGTGATCAGTAATTCACTGTCAAAACCTTTCGGTTTCCTCATGTAGTACCGTGTATATCGGATATGTCAATGTCTAAAGTGACGTTTCTTTAAACCAAAAACGTCACTTTAACGCTAATATTAGATGTATTTTAAAGTTCGAATCGGGCCGTATGACTCGAGAACGAATGGACTGAATTTTAATCGTTTTGTTGGTAAAATATCGGAAAGATCGCAAAAAATTGTGGCGGACATTTAGGTACTCTTTCTCGCATATTTACTACAATCAGTAGGTAACTAATTAATTTAATTAGTAGGTCCCTTTGTATATTACTATATTAAATAGTTCTCAATAAACGTATTATTAAACTTGGTTTCGATCACAAAATACCCATTATACCATACCGCTAACTTCACACTAACTTGGTTAACAAAAGAACGTCTCCACTTGCTTGGACCATAGACAGGTTTGTAATAAGGACTGTAAATAGCCATAAAAACCATGTCCCTTGCGGTTGTTGTACATAATGGCTTCGCTTAGATAAATCTTCATACAGTTATCTATCGTTATTATAATTATACTAGTCGGAGGTACGAAAGAAGGAAGAAATCGATTAAGCGCTACAAAATAAATAAATAAATTGACATAAATGATGGCAGTGTATTGTATAAATAAATAAAAAATAAAAGTGTTTTTGTAGGTGAACATTTGTTCACATTATAAACACACACACATATATTATATTATTGCACAGGGGCATATTTTTAGATCACGCCATGAACCGTGTTTCGGTGCCTGTTATTACAGCATCAAATAAATAGTGATTGTATCATAACACCTTTTTAAAGTTCCGTAGTTAACTAGGAACCCTTATAGTTTCACCATGTACGTCTGTCTGTCCGCGGCTTTGCTTCGTGATGTGGTAACACCGATAAAGTGGTAAAATAAAAAGTAGTTTTTTTTGTGTGCACGTAAAGTGGACATGTATTTATTTATTTAACCCTAGAGTGTCATACGTGAGTGACTCGTTGGATAGGTCTTTTATAACGAATACAGGACTTCAACAACCATTTTTTGATAGTAAATGTGTTTGAAAACAATTTGCTTGTAAAGAAAAAAAATATGCAGCGCTCGCTCTATCTTTTGAACCATCACAGTCCAAGAATCATGAAAAAAATCATGAAGGTAAAGCTTTACAGAGACTTTCAATGAAAACCATGGCAAATATTATCGGTTAAGCTGTTTTTGAGTTATCACTAAAAGCTTCCCTTCTTAGTACTTTTACTAACGTACGTACGAAGCAATTGTTTGTTATGAACATGACACTTACTAATAGCCCCCGTTCAAAAAAGTCTATCGTAGCAGATGGGTAACTACGGAACCCAACACTGAGCATGGCCTGACATGCTCATAGCCGGTTTTGTATTTAAGAAATAATATGTTCCGACATAATATCTGGCCACTTTAGTAAACGACCGATGCTGACTTTACGACAACGTAGGAGAGCATGACCAGTCTATATTAATTATTCGTCTCAGCTTGGGCTGAATAATAGTCACGTAACAACTTGGCAGTACGCCAGGCAATAACTAGAGTAGAGGCTAGGGATGTCACATTGGTAGGATTATGTGTCCTAGTACTCGTATTAGTACCGGAACATTCGGCATATTGACGGCTTCCTAACCTGGTTCGCATTGACTCTGCATACGAACCCGGGACCACTTTGTCCCGGGTTCTAATCCGGGCTTTTAATATGTGTGTTTATTACAAGTTTTTGTTCCTGAGTTATGGATCTTTTCTTATGCTACATTCCGTTGGTTTGTTGGGTGGACGACATTCGGAAGATTGCGGGTCACGTTAGGATGAGAATATCCCCCCCCGCGGGTTGCCCACCTTGTCGTGGTGGAGGGGCTTAGTAGCCCTGGCTTGGTCACCCACGGTGAAGCGAAGAGGCAACCAGGGCCGGCCTGTTTGAGGTGCGGGCTGGCCCGAGGAGGACGCTCCAAGTGGGCTTGGTGAGCCCGCTTGTGACGCGTTGGAGGTGGACCGTCGAGGAAGAGGAGTGTCGGTATTGCGGTGAGCCGTTCTCCCTATCCTCGACGGCCGAGGTGGGATCGCAGGGGAAGAGGCGTGATGGTATCACGATGCGCCACTCTCCCTATCCCCTGCGACCTTGGCGGGGCCGTTCCGCAGTAGCGGCGTTGGTGGGGCTGCAGAGGAAGAGGAGTGTCGGTATTACGGTGTGCCGTTCTCCCTGTCCTCTGCAGCCGAGTTGTGGTTTGCGGCAGAACCATGGACCTCATCTGCCGCCGGGCGCTGGAAGTTTTCTGGCGCCCGTGGCCTCCTTTTGTGGCGGGCTCGGGGGGGTCCGCTACACTGCAGGACGGAGGCCGAGGAGGAAGGCGCGTCGAACCATCTGACGCGCCTAGCGTGAAGGGCCTTCGGGCATTTGCGAGGGAGTCGCTCGCGGGCTGCTGCCGCCGGTGGGGTCGCCGATGAGTGCGCAAGCGTTCCCGTAACCCCACCAATAAGGCGGCGAGGTGGCATATGGGGGTTTTTTAGTGGGTATACCGTCGGCCTCATTAGCCTGGACGGAAGTCCCACATAACCACTCGGGTCGCCCCCCGCACCCGGGTGGTATGCGGAATGCATTTTCCCCCCTAGGAAAAAAAAAACAAAGGGTGAGAATATCTCAGGACTGGGGCAAGTGGCGTACTAGAAGAGAGTTATATGCTCAGCACTGGGCGATAAAGGGCTGATATGATGATAAGTAAACAACACTATGAGTAGGGTCTAGTGTTATTTGGCTGCGGTTTTCTGTAAGTTGGAGGTACTTCCCCAGTTGGGCTCTGCTCTAGATCTGGAATGACATCCGCTGTGCTGTGCACAAAGCGAGATGATATTCACAATGCCCAAACCTCTCTTTTGGACGTAGTTTAAGGACGTACCCGGGTCTGGGTCCGGGTCAATTATATATATCGTTGTCTAAATACCCTCAACACAAGCCTTAATGAGCTATGGTACTAACATTTTTTTAATGAATCTTGAATGTTCAGAAATATTTAAAATAAAAATTATAATAAACGTAAAAAATATTTTTTATTTTTTTTATTTTTTAAGGCGCTGCCTTGTGACTTTTGATTCTCTTGAAGTATACTTTTGTTTTTTAATCTCGATTCGGGAAATAATTATCGATGGAACAACACTAGAGCAGCGATGCTGAAAATTAATAGAAAACTTTGGACAGTTTCGAGAGGCATGTTTTTGATTTCATTATAAAGGGTACATTATGAAGTTGCTTAGTACAAAATATTTAATTTAAAGGTTTAGGAAGCGAACGAGATATGTGAGGATCGTAGCAAAATTGAAAGACGTGGTCTCTGCCTACCCCTCCGGGAAATAGGCGTGATTATATGTATGTACCTATGTACGCTCATATAATAACCTATGTATGTCAAATTCGTTCACGTGCAGGTGGCGCATCTTTGGAATGAGGAAGTCCATTCCAAAGACTTCCAAAGAAAGAAATAATTAAATAAATAAATAAGTATGTTGTATCTCAATATAATAACTTACTGTTTTCAATAATAAATGACAAATGACATTCAAATTAAAACTTTTGAAACGAAGAGTCTGTATTTTAGACATACTTTTTTAATTTATTTGTTTTAAAAAATATTTTATTTTGGTAGGTAAGTACCTATATTTGCTAATGACTATTGTTTATTAAGATAATCAATCACAAATTCCCCCTACTTGGAATTGTAAACAATATTGCAGTGCCTAACAGAGTTCACAAAGACCTAGCTTATAAGTTTACCATCTGTACAACTACTTTGTGAATTTGCAATAAAATATTGAGTATGTAATTTTACAGGATTGCAGTAATTAATTGTACGTAACATTGCAAACCATACTGCAGGTCTGGAGGTCGCGGGTTCAAACCCCAGCTCGTACCAATGAGTTTTTCGGAACTTATGTACGAAATATCATTCGATATTTACCAGTCGCTTTTCGGTGAAGGAAAACATCGTGAGGAAACCGGACTAATCCCAACAAGGCCTAGTTTACTTTCTGGGTTGGAAGGTCAGATGGCAGTCGCTTTCGTAAAAACTAGTGCCTACGCAAAATCTTGGGATTAGTTGTCAAGCGGACCCCAGGCTCCCATGAGCCGTGGCAAAATGCCGGGACAACGCGAGGAAGAAAAAAAAAAAACTGCACACTGGTGAATGAAAAGATATATAATTAAACATTGATTTTGGTTACTCGTGTCTTTTTCAAGCTTTTAGTCACATTTGTTTTATATACTTAAGACAGTAGTGTAAAAATGTAAAAATAGTTTTAAGCGTAAACTTAAAAACCGCTATTTTGGATAACAATACGGTTGCCAAACATTTAATAAGCGGTATTGAGGATTTTTTTCTAGGGCTCTATTACTCGTACTTCAGCCATTAGAATCCTGATTTTTTGACTTTTGCTTGTTAGAAAAATATCACGAACATAGGTCTAAAAGGCACTTTAAATATTTGTAACAATTTGTGCATAAATTGTTACAAATATTTAAAGTGCGGAATATCGAAAAAAAACGCTTCTTAAAATGAGCAAGTTTTGAAATTTATTTTTGAGTGAACTCGGCGATAACTTTTTTTCTTTAAAACTTACAACAAATTAAAATTCAAAAACATGATACCCCGCGGTCCCGAGCACGCACATCCATCTCGCTCTCGGTTACGCTCAGTGAGAGAGAGAAGAACATGTACCTAAGTCTTGGAGGATTTAACAACCGGAGTCGCCTTTAAGAGCTTACCCCTCTGTCGAAAATCTCGGCCAATGGTCATATGTATTGTATAAACTGACGTTTATCTGACGTTTACACATTTGACTTGCCCCTCCTCCGCATAAATCTGCAGAATCTTTTGTACTGAAAATTACAGACAAGGCAAATCAATTGTTAAATTCTCGAAAACCTAAGGGGCCTTAAAGAAAATAATCATGATTTTCGAGTTCAATCATTAACATTACTCTCAACTTGCCCAAAATATCGAAATAACCAATACACCATACATAAGTTATATTCATTTATAATCCGGCGTACAAGTTCGCCCATTCAGTAAGTTTTAATGATTTATTGGAAGCGTACGAAATTGACTTGCTTGGAACAGGCAACAGTTATAACTTATTTTAGGCAGTCTTTTGTTTCTATTCAATCTGCCGATACAAGTAAATGTTCTAATTAATTAAGTTGTACTACCCACGAAACTATATCTATCAGGTGATCCGTCTGCTCGTTTGCCTCCTCTATCATAAAAAAGCGGCCAAGTGCGAGTCGGACTCGTGCATGAAGGGTTCCGTACAATTTAAGACGTATTAAAAAAATCTACTTACTAGATCTAGTTCAACATTTTACCACTTTGGACACACATTTTACCACTTTGGAAGTGTCTCTCGCGCAAACTATTCAGTTTAGAAAAAAATGATATTAGGAACCTAAATATCATTTTTGAAGACCTATCCATAGATACCCCACACGTATATGTTTGATGAATTTTTTTTTTTAAATTTTATGACGTATTAAAAAAAAAACTACTCACTAGATCTCGTTCAAACTAATTTTCGGTGGAAGTTTGTATGGTAATGTATATCATATATTTTTTTTAGATTTTTCATTCTGTTATTTTAGAAGTTACAGGGGGGGGGACACACTTTTTTTCACTTTGGAAGGTTCTCTCGCGCAAAATATTTACTTTAGAAATAAATTATATTAGAAACCTTAATATCATTTTTGAAGACCTATCCATAGATACCCCACACGCCCATACGTGTATACATATGATGAAAAAAATTTTTTTTTTTAAATTTCATGACGTATTAAAAAAAAAACTACTTACTAGATCTCGTTCAAACCAATTTTCGGTGGAAGTTTACATGGCAATGTATATCATATATTTTTTTTAGTTTTTTCATACTGTTATTTTAGAAGTTACGGGGGGGGGACACATTTTACCACTTTGGAAGTGTCTCTCGCGCAAACAATTCATTTTAGAAAAAAATGATATTAGAAACCTCAATATCATTTTTGAAGACCTATCCATAGATACCCCACACGTATGGGTTTGATGAAAAAAGATTTTTTGAGTTTCAGTTCTAAGTATGGGGAACCCCCAAAATTTATTGTTTTTTTTTTCTATTTTTGTGTGAAAATCTTAATGCGGTTCATAGAATACATCCACTTACTAAGTTTGAACACTTTGAACAGTACAGCTCTTATAGTTTCGGAAAAAAGTGGCTGTGACAGAATCGGACAGACAGACGGACATGACGAATCTATAAGGGTTCCGTTTTTTGCCATTTGGATACGGAACCCTAAAAACGCGGTAGTGTGTCCAGCCAAGTTCAAAGAAAAAGGAACTGGCGACGCAACCGAGGGTAATATTACACGAACCATTTCGACCTAGTTTTGACTCCTTCACAACTTTAAACCCATTTAACGCAAAAATATTTAATAACGTATTTTTGAGCCACTATCTTAAAGCATGGCATCACAAGTATAAATACTTCTAAAGTACCTAGTTTTTTAAAAGAGCTTTAAGTCTAGGTCAATAGTTTGGCCAATGGCTCCATTAAGCGACCGGAGCCTAGCTATGATAGTAACTGGACGAGATAGGCCGGATAGCTCAATTGCCTTCAAAATTAGGCCTAACAATAAACGGCCTAAGTGCATGGAGAATTTAAACGACTTAAGCCCTTTTTATATTGAGAAGCGTGATGTTCCCGATTATGCCTAACGGGTCAAGAGGAGACTAGCGCACAATTGTAGTATTTGTAATGTATTGAATTTTTACACATTTTAATCACGGGAAAATAGCACGAATAAACACATAGAAACTAGACTATATTTACGGGGGCAGACTCTAACCGAAACCTTTTAAACTTGGCTCCATAAGAAGGAAGAAAGGAAGATACAAATTTAAGTCAATACCGCCAAAAAAAGATTTTTTGTTTTTTTACTTTGTGTATGTTTTTATACATAATAAGTACATGTTCTTGGAAAATTTATGGGTTAATATCAATTGGTACATATTTTTTTTGTAAAAACTACTCTATTCAAAGTGTGCCTTGTCACTTTGATATTTTTCAATAAGGAAGTTTAGACTAGGTCCCATAGTGGCGACATCGCCTACAAAAAGGCGTTATGCACTGAAACACAATAAAAAAAAACGATTTTTTAAATTGGTATTAACTTTGTAACTAGGCGAATTAAGAAGTTTCTATGATATTTTTGTCTCTAAATACGATGCGGATTACTGTTAAATATTTCCGTTTCCTCGCGGGCACCGTATTTATATATAAAAGCTTATAAAAAAATACTAGTGATATTAGGGAACCGAGGGATCTGAGGAACAAAATTATTATGGAAGTATATTTTTAGAGTAATTCAGATAAAAGGTAAAAACCTCCGGAACGGCCATAGCCATATCTCCCGTCGCAAGTTCCGCGCGGCCCGCCATATCTTTGTTTCCTCCTAATTTCCTGGTTTTACCCCCCCCCCTCCCCCTCCCCCCTCTTAATGAAATGTGACATCACAAATAAAAATACTTTTAAAGTACGGCCACAGACTTTCATTTAGGGTTCAAGATAATTTGGTGGCAATACTAACGGCATGAAATTTCCAATTGGGTACTTGACACATGTTGAATATTATAACAAAATTTAGTTAAATGGATAGAAAATGAGCCATCTATTATAAAAAAGTGGAATATAAAAAATTATATTGAGATTATAAAAAAATACAAGGCTCCAAAGTCTCAAAAAAATTTTTTGTCGTTCAATAACAGAAAAGATAATGATACTATTCGATTCCTTACATTTTATTGAAAAATAAATTTTATAACAACTAAACACATAAACGCAATATTTCAGAATTAAAACGGCAATTTCTTTGATATCCATACATTTAGGACAGACTTATTTAATGTGACGTCACATTACATTGGTTATCATTTTGTTAGAGGCGTTTCAATCGTCGAGTGCGAGCGTCAGACTTTAACTCTCATTTCTGACCTTTGTTTTGCTTAAATGCCATGAGTCCTATATAGACATTTGATCCTCAGGAAAATCAAGATCGATTGACATTATTTACAAAAAACTGTCAAGTAGCCAATTTAAAGTAAATCCGAAATATGTCAACAATAAATGTCCAATATAAAGCAAACCCTAAATAGCTCAGCAATTAAAGTCCGTGACTGTACCTAGTATTTTAAACGAGTTCTAAGTCTAGGTCAATAGCTTGGCTAATGGCTCCATTAAGCGACCTGAGCCTAGCTATGATAATAACCGAGCGAGATAGGCCGGATAGCTCAGCCGTCGAAATTAGGCTTTACAATAAATGGCTTAAGTGCATACGGAATTGATACGACTTAAGCTCTTTTTATATTGAGGAGGTTCATGTTCCGGATTATGCATTACCTTCCGAGGACGGGTTTTGGAATAAACGGCTTAAGAGTCACACTAAATCTATGTGTAATCATTTCATTTCGTGATGCACATTTTATGATTTCCTCTTTTCTTGCTTTTGTTGTCTGTACATGTTCGTACATGTTTTGTGATCGTCACTAATAAATAACTTTTATCTTTTTTAGGGTTCCGTAGCCAAATGGCAAAAAACGGAACCCTTATAGATTCGTCATGTCCGTCTGTCTGTCCCATTCTGTCACAGCCACTTTTTTCCGAAACTATAAGAGCTATACTGTTCAAACTTAGTAAGTGGATGTATTCTATGAACCGCATTAAGATGTTCACACAAAAATAGAAAAAAAACAATAAATTTTGGGGGTTCCCCATACTTAGAACTGAAATTCAAAAAATCTTTTTTCATCAAACCCATACGTGTGGGGTATCTATGGATAGGTCTTCAAAAATGATATTTAGGTTCCTAATATCATTTTTTTCTAAACTGAATAGTTTGCGCGAGAGACACTTCTAAAGTGAAAAAATGTGTGTCCCCCCCCCCCTGTAACTTCTAAAATAACAGAATGAAAAATCTAAAAAAAATATATGATATACATTACCATGCAAACTTCCACCGAAAATTAGTTTGAACGAGATCTAGTGAGTAGTTTTTTTTTTAATACGTCATAAAATTAAAAAAAAAATTTTTTCATCAAACCCATACGTGTGGGGTATCTATGGATAGGTCTTCAAAAATGATATTTAGGTTTCTAATATCATTTTTTTATAAACTGAATAGTTTGCGCGAGAGACACTTCCAAAGTGGTAAAATGTGTGTCCAAAGTGGTAAAATGTTGAACAAGATCTAGCAAGTAGATTTTTTTTAATACGTCTCAAATGGTACGGAACCCTTCATGCGCGAGTCCGACTAGCACTTGGCCGCTTTTTTATTTTTATGTACTGTAAAACCACCCAACTATAGTCCAATACTGCAACTATGGTCCACAAGTTCAAAAGGAAATTAAGTATCTATACCAATGTTCCTTGTGGTTTACTCCTAGTTTTACCTTCCATTTACAAACATACTTTGCCTTAAAACTACAAAAATATAGTAAAATACACACGTGAACGAGAAAAATTGAGTTTATTTGTGGACCATAGTTGGGAGCTTTGGACAATAGTTGGGTGGTTTTACGGTACGTAGTCAACCAGTTTCGACACTGTCTACGTCTGTACATCCGCGGGTTAAGACGCGGACGGCTAGAAACGAGTGTTACGGGTTCGAATCTCGCCCGGTGACTAACTTTTGTTTTTTTTTTATATGTTCAAGTTTATATATAATTGTTTAATTTTTATTGTTTTAGACAAGTTTAATTTAGTAAAAAATTGAGCTATGTAGTAAGAGAAATTGACAATAGATGGCGTTACTCTGTGACAAGTGCTGTAAGGTTGAAATCGATTGTAAATAATAATAATTGTCAGTTCACATTTTACTTTTTAAGTTTATGTAGATTATCACCTATACACCATTTGCGCCATTACGCCTATACGCCATTGTTATAAGCGATCAAAGCTCGGTCGCCCAGGTACCAAATTATAAAAAAATTAAGTATTAACAGACATCCTTACGGAAATTGACTAAGCCCCACGTAAGCTCAAGAAGGCTGGTGTTGTGGGGACTCAGACAACTATATTACATAATATACAAAATACTTACATACATAAATAAAAAAGCGGCCAAGTGCGAGTCGGACTCGCGCATGAAGGGTTCCGTACCATTTGAGACGTATTAAAAAAAATCTACTTGCTAGATCTTGTTCAACATTTTACCACTTTGGACACACATTTTACCACTTTGGAAGTGTCTCTCGCGCAAACTATTCAGTTTATAAAAAAATGATATTAGAAACCTAAATATCATTTTTGAAGACCTATCCATAGATACCCCACACGTATGGGTTTGATGAAAAAAATTTTTTTTTAATTTTATGACGTATTAAAAAAAAAACTACTCACTAGATCTCGTTCAAACTAATTTTCGGTGGAAGTTTGCATGGTAATGTATATCATATATTTTTTTTAGATTTTTCATTCTGTTATTTTAGAAGTTACAGGGGGGGGACACACATTTTTTCACTTTAGAAGTGTCTCTCGCGCAAACTATTCAGTTTAGAAAAAAATGATATTAGGAACCTAAATATCATTTTTGAAGACCTATCCATAGATACCCCACACGTATGGGTTTGATGAAAAAAGATTTTTTGAATTTCAGTTCTAAGTATGGGGAACCCCCAAAATTTATTGTTTTTTTTCTATTTTTGTGTGAACATCTTAATGCGGTTCATAGAATACATCCACTTACTAAGTTTGAACAGTATAGCTCTTATAGTTTCGGAAAAAAGTGGCTGTGACAGAATCGGACAGACAGACGGACATGACGAATCTATAAGGGTTCCGTTTTTTGCCATTTGGCTACGGAACCCTAAAAACACCCATGACTCAGAAACCTGGTATTCGAACCCAGGACCATCGGCTTCATAGGCAGGGTTACTATCCACTAAGCCAGACCGGTCGTCAAAATTAAATTATTCCTTTCCAACGTTGCTAACGCTGTAGTCATTTAGAATTATAAATTAATCAGCAAACACATTCATTAACCAAGCTGCATGGTAATAGGTAGCTGCAACAACGCCTGCAATAATGTCGATAATTCCAGAGTGTACGGCGCTGGCCGAATTCCTAGCGCTTTTGTGAGGCCACAGTAAAATACAGAGCAGCATGGCAGAAAAAAAGCGATAAATAAACTGATTTCTGGTTATTTCCAAACCTCTCTTACAAACTAGTCAAGTTGGGTACGGCAGAAGAGGCATCAGAGCCAAGTGAATGCAGTAAAAAGAAGAGCGCTGAAAAGTGTGTGTGGTGTGTGATTACTAGATAGAATTAAGAACAGTGTGATAAGGGAAAAGTGTGGACTGAGATGTAGTGACAAACATTGAGAAAGGTATATTGAGATGGTTTTGACGCATGGAAAGAATGAGTGAAAGAAGCCTAACAAAGAGAGTATATTATAAGGGGGAAGTAGAAGAGGGAGCTGGAAGGGGTAGACATTGGCGGACTTGCTTAGATCAAATTGGAGAAATCCTGAAGAAAGGCCAGGTCAAGAGCACCCTCAACCGGCGAGCCTGTATGAGAAATGTTATGAAAGTGAAGGTAGCGAAAGAGGTATGTCAGAATCATAGCAAGTGGAAATCCGTGGTCTCTGCCTAACCCTCCGGGAAAAAGGCGTAATTATATGTATATGTATGTATGTCATAAGTCATAATACCTAAATAAAAATTGGGAATGGCATACTTTTTACATATCTAATATTCCTAGAAAAAAAAAGGGTAAAGTGGCATTGAAACATCTCGAAATTGAAATTATTTAATGATTAATTAATTAACATGGCGACCTCTTAATAATGTTACTGCTGTAAAAAATTATATATATAATATCTATATATATTGGATAAAATAAATTATTTCCCTTTCAACCATCCTAAATTCCTAAAGCTTATGTAGTAATTTAGAATTGAAAACCAATCAGCAAACACACTATACCCAACTGCTTATAGTCAATTGCAACAATACATTCCTACTCGTCTCTGAATATGGATTTTAAACGATTATGATACGAAATCCAACTTTACCTACTATAAAATTACTATGGTAATATGCGAGAAAGCTTCCAAGCGAGCTCAAAATTAGCCTCGCAATCTCGCTTGATAAGTAGAACAGAGCACCAATACTGACTACAATATCGTTTATGCCCGAGGTTCGGTACCGTCCGATTTTCGACTGGTTTTATCACCCACAGTCAAAATAGACACAGTATCGAAGTTATAATATAAATGATAATATGGTATCATGATCGCCCGTCTCGGTCGCTTTTCGTTTATTTCTGATTTCGTATTCGTCACTCGTTCTTCATTTGTCTCCTTCGTTCTTTGTCATAATCTTTTTTGGTCTATATCTGTATCTTGTCTCTCTCTTAACGAGTCTTGTTCGTTTTTCGTCACGGTCTATCTTGGTCTCATTCGTTGTTTGCCTTCCTCATTGTTCGTATCATTCGCAGGTTATCTTAAGTTACATTCGTTTTTCGTCACTCTTTTTTTGCCCTTATTTGCAATTAGTCTTGTTCTTTTTTGGACATATTTGCTACTCGTATATTTTCTATTTGGGATAATACAAAAGTCGCTGCATTTTAAAATCAAATTCAAAAAATAGATTCCTATTAAAAGTACGTTACTTTCAAAATACAACAAAAAATAGGTTCCGGCAAACCTTATTAAAAAAATAAAGTTTATCAGTAAAAATAAAGCTTAAGCACTTTTTATCTATTTATGATCTCTGGTGTTAGCATTATACGTTCTATACTAAATAAATAAATGAAATAAATACCTATTCTGAGACAATCTCACATAAATCGAATCAGTCCCACAGTAAGCTCAATAACAATAAGGCTCGTGTTGTGGTACTGTCTGCGGTATTTCCCGACCGATACGACCTTTAAACCATCAAGAAAAGAGCGTATTACCATCTCAAAGATCGACAACGCACTTATAACCCCTCTGGTGGTGGTCGTGGATGTCCGTGGGTGACGGTAATCGCTTACCATCAGGCGATCCGTCTTCTCGTTTGTTTCCTTTATCATAAAAAAACGTGATTACTTTTCATTTATACATAATAATGATGTAGGTACGAACGGATAGAATAACTTGCCAGCATTATTAATTATTATACTTTTACGTGGGTATTATAGGGAAATTCTCTTTTTAAAAAGTCTTTAAAGGTTATCCATCGCCATCCAACGCGGCAATGCTGCGAGCGTGATGGGCACCTTTGCATCGGGGGCGGCCCGGTAGCCAATAGGTAGGTACTTATTTTATACATATTTAGTTTATATTTATATTTAAGTTCTGATATTATATTTAGGTTTAGTTTTTAATTAGTTTTATGTTTAGATATATTTTAGTATGTATCTTCTTTGTTTTTGTTATATTATGTAATTTGTCACGTTTTTGTTTACGAATAATTGAATAAACGTTTTTCATTTATTAAAAAAAAATAGACCAGTAATTAAACTTTTTTTTATTTAGAAAACAAACAGCCTTTTACAAATATATTTAAAGTAAATGAACTAAAAATAAGCCTAAAGGTTCCTACATTACTAAGAAAACTATTACATAGAAATGTAAATTACGCAATTATAAATTACCGGTTTAGTTGTGTACTACATGCAAGTAAGGTAAGAAAACATACAAAAGTATGAAAAATATTACTGGAACCAAATTGATCAATTTCCAGAAAACAAAATTTGCCGAACTTTGTTCTTGAACTCGGACAAACTATGAACAAAAATATCTATATCATTAATAGATTCATTATACAAATAACAAGTGCGCCTAAAGAAAGAGCTTTTAGCATACTGTGTGCCACAGGAGGAAATAGAAAATGTGGGTTTAGAACGTGAGTGGAACCGAGAGATTTTGAAGTAAACGCTATCTAATAAAAGGTTAGAATCTATGTGATTTCTAATAATTTTAAATAAAAATAAAACATCTAGATATGCTCTTCTTTTCTCCAACGGAGGGAGACTATGTCTAGCTGCTGACGAAAAATAATCACAGTTATCGGTTCTGTAACCAAGGGACTTACAAAAAAAAATCTGAATCCTTTCAAGTCGTGACTTATGAATGCCAAAATGTGGGCTCCAAACAACACTGCCAAACTCCAAAATACTACGGACGAAAGAGTAATACAAAACTTTTAACGTGAATGTACTTTTGAATGATTTACTTAAACGCAAAATCATTCCTAATTTTTTATATGCTCTCGCCACAATATTATCTATGTGTTCAACAAAGGAGAGTTTAGCATCCAGAGTAATCCCTAAATCTCAGATCGACGACTCCCGTGAGACACTGCTACCAGCTAACTTATAATGGAAAGTTATAGGATTATGTTTACGGGAAATAGTGATAGTGTAGCATTTCTCAGCGTTTAGAATTAAGTGATTTCGCTGACAATAGTCCTCAATTTGTGACAAATCCGATTGTAACGCAACACAATCATCATAATTCCTACTAGTCTTATATATTTTTGTGTCATCTGCATAAAGTATGTGTGATGAAGACTGAAAGATAGTATCAATATCATTTACATATAAGACAAATAGAAAAGGCCCCAGGTGAGAGCCCTGGGGAACCCCTGAGGGAACGGGTAGAAACTTTGACCTATAGCCCTTGAGTGCAACCGCCTGACTTCTATTACTAATGTAAGACTTTAACCACCTAAAGAGGTCACCGTGTATACCGATCCTGAAAAGCTTCTGAAGTAAAATTGAATGATCTATTTTATCGAAGCATTTAGAGAAATCGGTATACACGGCATCCACTTGATAACCGGCATCCAAAGCATTGATAATATGGTCGGTATAGGTGACTAGCTTAGTGTCGACGCTTCTACCTTTGAAAAAACCATGTTGATGCACAGAAATGTGTCGAGAGACCACAGCAGTCATTTCATTCGTTACAATTTTTTCGAAAACCTTAGCGAATACGCAAAGTTTCGAGATTGGTCGATAAAGCTTAATATTATGTTTATCACCGCCTTTGTGCACCGGTGTAATGATAGCCTGCTTCCAGACGCTAGGGACAATACCTTCACTGAGAGACTTTCTGAAAAGTTTAGCCAAGGGAGCCGCCAGCTCAGCGTAAAGTTTAGAAACTAATAATGGATGAATGTTATCAAAACCTGCACCCTTATTAACACATAAGTTTTTTAAATGCTTGTATACTAAATCATCAGTAATATTAATACTAGAAATATCTACAGATGGGGACGAAGGCTGAGGAGAAGGAAGTCGTGATTGATTACAACCAGAGACAAAAATAGAACTTTTAAGAAAAAACATGTGTATTTTCGATGTTTCTGTGACATCTGTAAAATTTCTACTTAGTATTATATGTTTCCGACGTGCTTTATGAAATTCACTGGAATAGGTTTCAACATACGTAACACATATGTATTCCTTTTTTTTCTTCAATTATGGACAGTATAATAATACTATACATTTTAAGATCAAACCGAAATTTATGAAAAGTTAAACTTATTTAAGCAGCTCTATTATGACTCTTGTTTATAATAAAATGTTGCCAGATTTAAAATTGATGTTCTATACTTATTTTACTGCATTTGCTGTATTGTATACGTTCCATTATTGGTGTCACGTCCATTATAGGGGTGTTTAATGTACATTGGATAGTTTTAGTACTGACTATACAGTCACGTCCGAAAACATCGACATGATCGAAGTGCCAAAAATATGTAAACACGACTTTGTGGCCCATATATTAGGGTAGTGTCTACATCTTTTTGGTACTTTGTCCGTATCGATATTTTCAGACGTGACCGTACCTACAACCAAAACTGGACTGGACTGTTCAAAAGCTCAACGCCGAATAACTTTCGACAAAGGCGTGTTCGTCTTTTGTGCTCAGCTTTCCAGATATCTTCATCATGTGGTCTGGCAGACCGCCAGCTTGCCTTGCCATTTTAATACTACTTTGTATGTAGCTTGAGAAGTTAGTAACATTTAATTTAATAGAGAAAACTTAGTTAATATGGAACTTGAAGTAAATTTAACTTGTGCTGTTGCCTATTTGGCAAGGTAGACCGATGCAGAGAATATTCCTTCTGCATATAAATTACGGAATCAGATTCAGATATTTATTGGTAAAAGGGTCTAGCCACAATCCTATAGTGAAACTGCCCCTGGCTGAAATGTATACCTTTCTTAGAAGCGTTAATTGGTCTTATTATAAGATATCATTTTACAATATTTCAAGCCTGGAATCCCCTTGGTTTGGATAAAAAAACAAAAATATATAAAATCTTTTTTAATTTTTCTAAGCTAAACTTATGGTTAGATTTCTTTGAAATTCGGATTATACATGACACTAATAGCAATACATTTTCAAAAAAAAAATCAAGGTTATAACTTATTTACAAAGGCCTAAAAAAATATTTTTTTTGTTTAAATTTTTTTTTTAATTATTTACAAGAGGGCGACAACCTCAATTTTTAGGTATTTAATGCACAATACAATATTGTATGAAATATATTTTTTTCATAAAAATCCATTTGTGGCCACAAGGTAAAAATGTCTTACTAATGCAGGCCATTCGACTTAAGGCGTCTGTAGGTTACACATTGGGCCAACGTACTTGGCTCATTGTGTACTTCCGCCTTTACAACCATTTAGTAGGTATTAACGAGCAGCAGCTAGTCGAGCAGAAAAATTGTTTACACTAAGTATATATTTTTTAATGCAGTATTGCGTATTTCATAATAGGAATGTTTACGTAGTAGTTGTTTACGTACAGCAATGGTAGATTACATACCGAGGCCAATAAAATAACCATTAGTTTAGCTTAGAAAAATTAAAAAAGATTTTATATATTTTTGTTTTTTTTTATCCTAACCAAGGGGATTCCAGGCTTGAAATATTGTAAAATGATATCTTATAATAAGACCAATTAACGCTTCTAAGAAAGGTATACATTTCAGCCAGGGGCAGTGTCACTATAGGATTGTGGCTAGACCCTTTAGTATTTTACATGTCATTGAACAATATATAAATGGTAATAAATAAATAAATAAATATTATATGACATCCTTACACAGATTTACTAAGTCCCACGGTAAGCTCAAAAAGGCTTGTGTTGTGGGCACTCAGACAACGATATATATAATATATAATTACTTAAATACATAGAAAACACCCTCGACTCAGGAACAAATATTTTTGCTCATCACACAAATACATGCCCTTTCCGGGATTCGAACCCAGGACCATCGGCTTCATAGGCAGGGTACTAAGTCAGACAGGTCGTCATATATAATTAAAAAAATGGCCACTCCTATTGACAAAGTCATCTATCTTATACCACGCCAGTTCGATTAATTGTTCTGAGTTTTTTGCCGAGTGTTGTATCGGTTCATACAACTTCATTCAATCATTTCTGCAGGAAGCGAGTTGTACAGTTTTGCCCCAACAACAACGAGCGACTTTCTGGATTTTGCGAGTTGACATTGTTGGACCACCGTCTAGTTGTGTCTCCGTTGGGTGCTCCTATAGCTTGTAGCATAAGAGATGTAGTTATGTAAATTATCCCTCATGTACTTGCACGCAGTGAAGACATAGCCACTTAGAAGCGTGGATTTTTAATTTTGAATTTTCGCGTGATGGTTTTGACACTTTCCTAATAAGAGTAAGATTCTGAAACTAATTTAATTATAATTCACACTGTTTGATAATGACTGTGACGGCATTACCCGCTTTGGCAAGCATAAATACATCAATGTTCGGCTCTCGGCGATTAGTTCAGGGCTAAATACCAGCAGTTTAAGTGCATGCTGGGCTAAGTTGGGGAGTTGCAATCATTATTTAAATTTCACTTGTAAATCCTATTTCATTAAAAGGTTTCAAACAAAATTTATAATTAGTTTTTAACAAGAAACGTCTGCGAACCATGCTATTAAGCTTAGAATGTATTTAAAAGGGGAAAACCCATATGGGGGCAAATTTGCTGGCTATGGATGAGGTTTTGGTGGCTCAGATGGCAGAGCGCTGGAGTATCGATCCAGAGGCCGTGAGTTCAAGTCTAACACTATAATTTTTTTTTCCGCACCAGCTCGCAAAGGCTTTCTTTATTACTATTAGAAGTATTACTCGTAGAACAAATTAAATTATAATCAGAAAATATTTTAATTTGTATTAATTTCAGGTAGAAACATTACTAGGTATATAAATTATAAACTGAAATAAATGACATATACTAAGAAAAAGTGACCAAGGCCTTCAGTGCCCCAGGCTGGAATCGAACCAAAGTCCTCTGCTATCGCGGCAGGTGCCTGAGCCACTCGGCCACCGGGGTCACGGCAGCCGAGTGACTCAGGCACCTGCCGCGATAGTAGAGGACGCTGGCTTTCTTTATTTTTCAAAAACTGATGAGAAAGTTGCATTTTAATTACAAGAGCGGCAAAGTAATTTGATGCAGATCTTTAGTTGTTCTCTCGTGTGGGCTGGTAGAATTCATTGACATTTAAGTTATATGATTATGAATGATGAATATTAATGAACGTTCATTTAGATTTGATTTGTCTTTTCTCATGTTGGTGAGGTGTGGAGAGCGGTGGTGGACCAGTGGATATACCGGAGGTCGTCGGGTCAAATCCCGGCTCATACCAATCAGTTTTTCGAACTTTATGTAACTACGAAATATTATTTGATATTTACTACTAGCTTTTCGGTGAAGGAAACATCGTGAGAAAACATGCATACATCCGCGAAGAAATTCAAAGGTGTATATGAAATCTCCAACCCGCATTGTGCCAGTGTCCCAAGTCCTCTCGCGCATGAGAGAAGACCTGTATCCAGCAGTGGGACGTATATAGGCTGAATTATTACCGTAAAACCACCCAACTATAGTCCAATACTGCAACTATGGTCCACAAGTTCAAAAGGAAATTAAGTATCTATACCAATGTTCCTTGTGGTTTACTCCTAGTTTTACCTTCCATTTACAAACATACTTTGCCTTAGAACTACAAAAATATAGTAAAATACACACGTGAACGAGAAAAATTGAGTTTATTTGTGGACCATAGTTGGGAGCTTTGGACAATAGTTGGGTGGTTTTACGGTATTGGTATTATTATTTTCCTTATGTTGGTGTGGGGATACATGTTATAAATAACTATTTCATTATAATTCTTAAGCCTGCTGTAAATAAATAAGAAATCTTATAAAGCTCAGGGCCACTTACACGTTCCAGGGTTATCCAATTAATAAGTTAACCGTTTATACAGCAAATTTTAACCCTGTATAAATGGTTAATTCCAGTTAGTTGTCTAACCCTGAAACGCGCAAGTAGCTCTGAATATTAAATATACTTTACTAAATAGAAAAATTATCAAATCCTCTTCCTAATTTTCCTAAAAGTGATTTCATCAGATTGGAGCTTCATAGGACTTAAATACCGTGACCGAAGAACCAAAAGGTCTCAAGTCACCAACAGTTTTGTAGAAAAATGATCCTTCCAAAATATATCGTAAGGCTCAGATTAGAAAATTGGATGTTTTAGATGGAATGATTTAAGCATAAGGCGCGATACGTCATTGTTAGAAGAATGCTCTCAGCGATAGTTTAAGCATCATTTAGTGTCATGAGTTAATAGTTTCCTATGTATAGCTAAAAGATTTATACTTATTTATTTTATAATATCATGGAAGGGAGAGTTGAAGCAAAGAGGAAGAAGGGAAGACCAAGGAGACCATACATGAATCAAATAAATGAAAAACTCAACGTCGTGTCGTATCAGGCTGTCAAAGAGAAGGCAAAGGATTGCCAAATATGGAAATTGCTCCACTGACTTTTAAATAGGTATATGATGATTTCATAAATCATAATACCCATCACATCATTCATTCATAATGCTCATCATTCATTTTGACGACCGGTCTGGCCTATTGGGTAGTGACCCTGCCTACGAAGCTGATGGTCCCGGGTTCAAATCCTGGTAAGGGCATGTATTCGTGTGATATGTATTTAAGTACAGTGAAACCTGGATAATTGAGACTTCAAGGGACCTGCAAATTTGTCTCACTTAAAGAGGTATTCCACTTACCCAGGCTCTCAGTTAGCCAGGTATAAATAAATTTCAGTCTCATTTACAGAGGGTTCCATTAATAGAGGTGAGAATAGAGGTTATTTCAGTTATAGAGGTGGTTAGTAAGTTATTTTGTAAACATTATGTTGGTATGAGTTGTGATACTTTAACAACAAAAATAGGGTAAAAAAATCCTTGACCTTCAGAACATTGAGTGAACTTTTCAAGTTTATTTAAATTTATTTTGAATGATTCTACAAAGGATAGATTTAGTCACATTATAATAATAGAAAATAAATTTTTGGTTTTTCATGTCTCTTACCAAGATTTTAGCTTTCGTTTCTACAGTTTTAACCACTTAATGGAACTTGACGTCGTTTAAAAACACAATTAACCAAATGAGGAATTTGTGGTTAGAGTAAAAATTAATAGATAACGAGAATTAATCTGGAATAGTCCTAGTTATAGAGGTCATAGATTGACGTTATTTCAGATACAGAGGTCCGTTCCTATGACATTCTGAAAAAACCATTGAACTAAAGTATTCTTAGTGTTAAGGCATACCTAAACCGCATAGAAACTGGCGGCGGCCTGTGACCTTCAGCCTGGCCGCGCCTAGCGACCCGTGCGCTCATCCCCGGCTGCAATGCACCTACGTCACATACATGTTATCGCGTCATGTCACCAGCAGCCAATGAGAGGCATCCATCGCGTATATGTCGTGATCGGCAGCCAATGGTGTAGAGGCTCGTCATCCCTGCGCGCACCAATGAAGACAGAGAATGACACTCACATTTCGATCTCTCACCGAACTACCACGTAGCTTATACGTACCTTTTTGTTTTGCTCATTTTTATGTAACGTTAATTAATCAAAAACCATGTAGAAAATCCCGAATTATATAATTAATTCGAAGAACCCGCTGCCTTCGTCATTTCTACAACCTGCCATCCACATCAGCGCAAATCCTGGCCATCAGCCCCAACGTATGTCTATACGCGCAGACATAAATTTTGGTCCTTCGAACCGGATATCAACCAGCCTTGGATACACGGATTGGATGTGAGAACGCATCGGCAGAGTGCTGTAACGACCTGAGTCATCGGCAGCGGTGAAGATCTTCGGTGAGACGAGCCAGCTTACCTTTCCTACCTTTCCCTTTTACGCTTGCGTCATACCGTGCTTTTCTCAATTCCAGTGCTTGTGCTTTCGTTGTGACCCTATCGCACGTCGTCGAGTCGACCTTCGCAAAAGTCTGCAAGCAGCCCGCATCAGCTTTACCGCTAGCTGCCTTGCTGTGCTCGACCGTGGTGGTGATTGCAACTGTGAGTACTTGGCGCCTGCCTTTATTCGATTCGCAAAATGACTGGCAAAGATGATCTTGTGTTTCACGCCGCGTTAGGTCCTAATCAAGAAACGGACTTGGAAAAGATAAAACATTTAAGCCGTAGGCGAGGTTCCGTAAAATGTAGGCTAACTAATTTCAAAAAGTTTGTCAAAACGTTTGAGGGTTTAATTTTGTCCGATACCCAGCGCACAGAGCTTAATTTACGCATGCAGGGAGCTCGGGGTATTTTCGATGATTTTACTGAAATTAATAATCAGCTAGAAATTTTAATTCCCGATAGCGAAATGGACTCACTTTTTCAAGCCAGAGAGGCATTCGAAAGCGAATATTACGCGATTTTGGCTGAAACTCAATGTATGGTGAAATGCTCGGAGAAAGCTAACGAACCTAAAGTGCAAGCTTCGAATAATTTAGCCCAAACAGTTCGGCTCCCCGTCATTTCTTTGCCAACTTTCGACGGATCTTATGAACACTGGTTACAATTCCGTGACACATTTGCGTCCTTAGTGCATAACTCGCAAGAAATAACCAGCATTCAAAAGTTCCATTATTTAAAGTCATCGCTAAAGGGTAATGCGCTTCTTGTTATCGATTCACTTGAGTTTTCGGCAGATAATTACACGATTGCTTGGGAATTGCTATTGAACCGGTATGACAATAGTAGATTGCTAGTACACAATCACGTAAAGGCCTTATTTTCTATACAATCGCTTAACAAAGAATCGCCGGCACTGTTAAGAAAGTTATTAGATACAGTTTTAAAGAATTTACGCGCTTTAAAACTGCTCGGTGAGCCCACAGAAAGTTGGGATACACTAATTATTTATTTAGTTGTTTCTAAATTAGATTCCACCACCGAACGTGAGTGGGAGCAATATAAAAGCACTTTATTACCAGTGTCGAACGAAAACAAAGCCGCGCTTAAGGTAGATGATTTGCTTAAATTCATTCGCGACCGCGCCGATATGTTAGAAACCTTATCGGTTACGCACAGCCGGTCTAACACTAATAGCACTTATCCGCAGCATGATGCTAAAAAATCATACACTCATAACGCGCACACGGCTCCAAAGGTTCACTGCAATATTGTTACCGAAATGTCCGTCGACAAATCTCACTCCAAACAAACACCAAACAAAAAATTATGTTTTATGTGCAACGGTAAACATCCTTTGTACTCGTGTCAAGCATTTATTGACTTAACTTTGCAAGATAAATTAAAGTTAGTTCGCGATAAAAGTTTGTGTGAGGATTGTTTACGAACAGGACATGCATCCAGTGAATGTCGATATGGCCCGTGTAGAAAGTGTAACAAAAAACACAATTCCATAATTCACGAGGACGAGAAGGAAGGTGCCAGTGACAAGCGCTCCGTAGCATTGCTGGCAACAGACAACGCATCAAGGTCGCCCTCCTCCTCCTCCTCGATCACTGATAATAATATCGCACACGCACAACACGTATTGCAGGTATCGAACGCACACATAGACGAAGACGTATACGCGCGATTGTCTTCGAGGCGACCTGTAATGTTAGCAACTGCCCTAGTCGAAATTCCAGATAATTACGGTAATTATCATAAAACGCGAGTGATTCTCGACAATGGGAGCGAAGGTTGTCTAATTACCGAAGCGTTGTGTGACAAATTAAATCCGCAATCGTTACAGTCCACTGAAGAATTAAACGGTATCATGAATTTAGCTACACATAGTTCGCGAGTATGTGAAATCGAAATAAATTCACTTGTTACCAATTTCAAGGCGCGATTACAATGTAGGGTTTTACCGCAATTAACCTCATCATTGCCTACGTTTCCGAGCAAACGTAATCAATTCCGCATTCCAGATAACGTACGTCTGGCAGATCCTAACTTTTATGAAAGTCAACCCGTTGAGTTACTTATAGGAGCTGACCTATTTTGGGAGCTCCTCGAAGGTCAAGTTGAGATAACGCGCTTAACAAACGGGGCATTTTTAGTAAACACTAAGTTAGGATGGATTGTTTCCGGACCTGTTTCCTCTAATACGCGCAACACGAAGCCTATCAATTGTAATTTTACGCAATCTCTTGACATGCCATCATTAGATAATCAATTACGTAGGTTTTGGGAAATAGAGGAGGTGCAGGCAAACAACAAATCGCACGATTCGCACAGCGAAGAGGAAATTGCATGCGAAGACCATTTTGTCAAAACGACCACCCGTCTCGAGGATGGTAGGTTTTGCGTGCAACTTCCTCTCAAAGAACCTCCCGAATCTCTCGGTGACTCATTCGCGCAAGCAAAAAGACGCTTTATGTCGTTAGAAAAACGTCTCAGTCGCGATCCTACATATAAAGGCATGTACAGCGACTTTATAAAAGAGTATCTCGCGTTAGGTCATATGAAACGAGTATATACCTACGGAACCCCTAACTACTTTCTGGCCCACCATGGAATTTATCGTGAACATGCACAAAAAACACGTCTTAGAGTCGTTTACGACGCTAGCGCCCCCACGACCAGTGGCAAGTCGCTGAACGACATACAACGCGTAGGTGCACCTATTCAAGGCGATTTGATTGCCATATTGCTGAGATTCCGCGAAAATAGGTTTGTTGCATGCGCCGACATAGAAAAACATTATAGACAAGTTTTAATTGACGAATCTCAACGCGACTTACAACTTATTTTATGGCGCGATAATCCATGCGACGACCTTGACATATATCAGCTGAGTACCGTTACATACGGCACGGCGGCCGCTGCCTTCCTCAGTTGCAGGTGTCTCAAACAGTTGGCGCTAGAATGTAATGACCCCGAAGTAGCTAGAACGATTAGAGACGATTTTTACGTAGACGATTTGATCTCTGGATCGTCTACAATTCCCGAATTGCTACGAATTTGTGACGAAACCGCGAAAGTTTTAAGTTCTGGTTGCTTCCCATTACGAAAATGGGTTTTTAACTTCGATTGTACCGATCAACGTTATAATGATGATACATCAAAGGAATTATCATTAGGCGAACACGCGCATAGTAAGACTTTAGGTCTCGGTTGGTACAACAAAAGTGACGAATTGTTCTATCATACGCGACACGAGTCAAATCCTAAACCTGTCACAAAACGCATAATATTATCCACGGCATCACAGGTTTTTGATCCGCTCGGATTATTAAGTCCGATGATAATTATCGCTAAATGTTTATTACAACGGTTGTTTTTATTAAAGGTGGATTGGGACGCAGCGGTTCCCGATGACGTCACGCAAGCCTGGCACCGCTTTGTAAACAATCTAGCTATTTTACCTAGCATTCGCATACCACGCCATGTTATGTGCAATGACCATATATGTATAGAATTGCATATATTTTCAGACGCAAGCCAATTAGCTTATGGCACTTGCGCCTATGTACGAACGATTGATGATAAATCAGCTGTTACCGTCCGGTTGCTATGCTCAAAAAGTAAAGTGGCCCCAATTTCGCCTCCGTTGAGTACGCCTCGATTGGAAATGTCCGCGTGTTTATTGGGCGCTAAATTATATAATAAAATAAAAGAATCGTTCCGCGCAAAATTCAACCGAGTAATATTTTATACCGATTCAACAATTGCTTTAAGTTGGCTCCGAATGCAGCCTAATTTACTAAAACCTTTCGTTCAAAATAGGGTTGCAGAAATCCACGAAATAACGAAAGAACATTCGTGGCATCACGTTAGCGGCAAGTGCAACCCGGCCGATTTGGTTTCTAGGGGAGTACAGTTGGACGCACTTCGCACCTCCAGTCTCTGGTGGACCGGTCCCGACTTCCTTCATGACATTAATTATAATGCTCAGAGTGTCGATCCGTCATTGTTGCTAGACGAGTCCCAGATACCCGAACGTAAAACTAATCCTATGACTAGTCTGGTATGCAACGACAATAACAATAATAACCTATTTACATTCGACAGGTTTTCTCAGTTCAACCGTATGCAACGCGCGGCCGCATATGTGCTTCGCTTCATTCATAACGCGCGCAATAAAGATGCACGTCGAACCGGTGCGCTCACTGTAGATGAACTGAGGGAATCTGAAATATTACTCTCGCGCTTATCGCAATTGGAGTCATTATCGGATGTTCACAATGTATTGACAAAGAACAAATGTATCGCAAAGGGTTTCTTAGCCAAATTAAATTTGTTCATTGACAATAACAAGGTAATTAGAGTCGGAGGACGGCTTACAAATTCTTCTAGGTTTGATTACGATAAGAAACACCCGATATTACTTTCTAGTAAGCACCATTTTACTGTTTTATTGTTCCGATATGAACACAAAAGATTATTGCACGCAGGACCGCAGCATATATTGTTCTCGCTTCGCGAGGCCTGGTGGCCTGTAAGCGGTAGGAATTTAGCTAGGAAAGTGGTACACAGCTGTGTTGTTTGCGTTCGTTTTAAGGGTAAAACGCTAACTCCTATTATGGGTAATTTACCTTCAGAGCGATTAGAACCCGGGTTCGCGTTTGTCAATTGCGCTGTGGACTACGGGGGTCCATTCTACATTTTAAACCGCAAAGGTCGGGGAGCCACAACTGTTAAGGCGTATTTATGTATATTTATATGCTTTGCTACACGCGCAGTTCATTTAGAGTTGGTTACCGATCTCTCTTCAGATGCTTACCTACTGGCGTTGAAAAGGTTCATTTCGCGTCGTGGTAAACCTTCAAAAATATATTCAGATAACGGACGGAACTTTGTAGGTCTTATGAATGATTTTGCAAAGTTTTTAAAATCATGTTCAGGCGAAATAAAAGAATACGCGAATTCTCATAAAATTGAATTTATTATGACACCACCTTATGCTAGTCATTTTGCCGGTCTGGTTGAGGCTGGTGTTAAGAGTTGCAAGCATCACTTGCGACGCGTGATAGGTGATGTTAAGCTAACTTACGAACAGTTTAGCACGATTTTGACTCAATGCGAAGCTATCCTGAATTCCAGGCCTTTGAGTCCTTTGTCCTCAGACCCGCAAGACTACACCCCTTTAACCCCTGCTCACTTCCTCGTTGGACGTCCGCTGACAGCTCCTGCGTGCGCTGACCTCAACGACGCTCCCGTACACCGTCTGACACGATACCAGCGAGTGGAGCAAATGCGACAACATTTCTGGGCCAGGTGGTCGAAGGAGTTCATATCCGAGCTGCAGGTCAGAACAAAGTGGACGAGGAATATGGACGACCTCAAGGTGGACACTCTCGTCTTGATCAAGGAGGACCATGCTCCGCCCCTCAAATGGAGCTTAGGGCGAATCACCAAGACTTTCCCGGGTAAAGACGGCGTCTCCCGAGTGGCCGATATCCGCACATCCCGCGGCACTGTACGTCGAGCCTTTTCGAAGATCTGCCCGCTACCTACGCATGATGACTAACTTCACCGTCTCATTGGAAGTTGACTCTTCCAAGGCCGGGAGCTTATGTTAAGGCATACCTAAACCGCATAGAAACTGGCGGCGGCCTGTGACCTTCAGCCTGGCCGCGCCTAGCGACCCGTGCGCTCATCCCCGGCTGCAATGCACCTACGTCACATACATGTTATCGCGTCATGTCACCAGCAGCCAATGAGAGGCATCCATCGCGTATATGTCGTGATCGGCAGCCAATGGTGTAGAGGCTCGTCATCCCTGCGCGCACCAATGAAGACAGAGAATGACACTCACATTTCGATCTCTCACCGAACTACCACGTAGCTTATACGTACCTTTTTGTTTTGCTCATTTTTATGTAACGTTAATTAATCAAAAACCATGTAGAAAATCCCGAATTATATAATTAATTCGAAGAACCCGCTGCCTTCGTCATTTCTACAACCTGCCATCCACATCAGCGCAAATCCTGGCCATCAGCCCCAACGTATGTCTATACGCGCAGACACTTAGTAACAGAGGTAAATAGGTACACTCTTTGTCTCAATTATAGAGGTAAATGTGACTATAAAATTCAAAATACTAATCTCAGTTATAGAGGTTTGTTACGTCCCACTAACAGAGGTAATTCAGTGCTAAAGTGTTGGGACCGCACCATGAGTCCCAGCTATGGAGGTTTCTCACTTACCCAGGTACCACTTAACCAAGTTTCACTGTACTTATAAATATTTATATATTATATATATCGTTGTCTAAGTACCCTCAACACAAGCCTTATTGAGCTTACTGTGGGACTTAGTCAATTTGTGGAATAAAATCCTATAATATTTATTATTATTTATAATAGTAAATTACATTTTACCAGTTTATGGGACACTTTTTTTCTCGTATTTGTAAACTAAAGAAAAGGACAGTGTACAAATTAAAATATAACTATAAAATAAAATAAAAAATACAATGTCATGCCAAAAATGTCCTACAATCATTTTGGAAAAGAGCTGATACTCTTCAAACTTCTGGATCGATTTTTATCAAACATAGCTGATAACCACCGCAAGTAAACTCGCTTTCACGTTAAAAAACATTGATAGAAATAGACATTGGCGTCGAACAAATAACACCCCTCTTTTGCGTCGGTAAAAATGGCCCAAACTGAGGCCGTACACTATTTGTGATATGTTTAGGGTTTCCTCGGAATGTTCGAGACGAAGGGTTGAATTAATGAATCTTTGGAAGATTCGCGTTAATCCGTGTTGAAATCCAAGGGTTCGGCTTGACAAGAAACGGACAGAAGGGTTACCAATTCTGTGTTAATGAGTTACTTCCTATTTTAGTTGCAACCATGGAGTAATAAGATTTTTGGAGCGGACATGTATTTATGTATAAATAATTATATAATAGTATTTTGTGCATCAGGTATATAATGAGGGTTCTTAATGGACTGAAGTGGAAATTCACGAATCAAATTAAAAATAAAATAACCTCCTGGCAACGAGGTATGGAGAGAAACATGTTAAAAATCGGAAAGATTAAAAAAATACGGCACTCTAACATATGAAAAGTTTCTGGAGTAATAGACGCCCTAGGCTATTAAAAAAAAATGGCGGTGGGCAGGTCACGTAGCCCGCATGAGTGACGGTCGCTGAACAAAGCTATGGTAAAGAAAACAAGGAAAACCAAGAGCCAGATGGGAAGACGATATCACACATACGGCTGGCAAACAATGGATGACACGAGCCAAAGATAGAGACCATTGGTCATCTCTGGAGGAGGCCTTTACCCTCAGTTAAGAGGGGTTCTCGCTTGACATCACTATTTATACTTTATTATTATATTTCTATTGACATTTCAATTATTATCTGTATTTTATTGACTTTATTATTGTATTATTTCCTTGTAAATTTTAATTGATATTTTTTATCTTTGAAATGATATGACATGAAAATATTCAATTTAATAAAATTAAATGTATTAAAAATAATGAGTAATTAATACCTACTAAGGAATTTATCGAATGATTGCATGATAGAATAGGGACATATTTATAGAAATGTATTATGACTTTACACGAAGCATGTCTTTTTGTGATAATAAATTTGTAATTTGATTCTGTATTTGCGAGAAATAAAAGTCTTTTTTTTATTTTATAATGGGCTGAAGTTACAAAACGAGACGTAATCGTCCGATTACCAATCATAGAAAACGAAGTGTTAGACGCCTCGGCATGGACCTGCCCGCGTAGCCAACGTGCCAATCGTTCAAACTCTGTAGCGTAGCGTAGATCGTACTAGCGCGAGTGAGACGACGTTGTCGCTAGTCTATAATACATAATTTTAACCATCAATCAGTCAGAATTACATGTTTATCCAATTTACGCGAAAACAACGAGAATTAAGATGACCAAGAGTGCTCACTCCATACAACAGTTTTGTTACCAAAAATACTATTATTTTCATACCGGAACTCTATTTTCAACTCCTATGCTTACTCTGGTTATAATATTAGCTGAAAATCGTTGAGCATTAGACTTTTTGTTTGCTGCGACATCTATTGTCGAGAAGCAGTACTGAGGGTTCTCCTACTTGACGCTAGATGTAGACCACGAAAATAATAGTATTTTTGATAACAAAACCGTTGTATGGAGTGTGCACTCTTGGTCTTCTCTTTGGCGAAAAGGATCTTAAACTCATTCCTCTTCTTCCAAAATGGGCGCAAATAGCCACTACAATCTAATAAATATTTACGAAACACAAATTGGCAACGAAATAGCCGGAAAAGTATTTAAGACAACCTTTGCTTACCATTAAACTGTTTAAGAATTCACCCGAACGCCGTTCGGTTTCATTTGGAGTCCATCTTTCCAACTGGCTTAAAAATTGGATGACGCATTCTACGTCAGATTTAAAAAAAAAAGGAATGATACGATAAATGTATTGCACATATATGCAGTTGTATAAATAAACAAAACTATCTCTTCATATCTTTTCCGTTTGAATCGCTTCATAGGACAGACCTTTTCACTAGCAAATGTAACTTTGCGCTTATCCAAGCTTTTCAGATTCTAAATAGAAGAATGTCGTAAGTCCGAAGATTGAAAGAGGAAATGTGACATTTTGAATTTAGAAAAGATTTTTGCCTGATAGTCACAATGGATTTAGATGTGTAAGCGCGAAAAGTGTGTCAATGGTCTGATGGCACGCGCCGATGGATTTTTGAGCGTTCTCTGCCATTCAAGGGTAAGAATAGCCATTTTATATTAGGACCGAAAGGACAATTTGCTTTAAAAGGGAAAATATTCGTTGAAAGCATTGAAAAGGTGCTTTCATTAGTCACGCAAGATAATATGCAGTACCTTTGTATATTAAGGGGCTCCCTGCGGTTTTAAGCGATTTTTGACAATTTTGAGCCGTTACTCCTATATTTGCACTACAGATAGAATAAGAAGACAAACGGTTATCTGTTCTTCAATCTTTTATCTTCTTTCTTGTCGGCCGGATTTTGAAAGGAATAATTACATGATTTTTTAAACATTGTCTAAAACACACCTTTTTCGTAATTCGATTGCTGTGAAGGACCTATACGAAATATACATATTTGGGTAGACATCTCTGAAAACTGTTCAGAGATTTTAATTTTAAACTAAGTTACACAAAAGTTATGGCTATAAAACCAGTTTTTTGGCCTAAAATTGTTCAACTTTGATGCCAAATATCTTTGATGCTAAAAATTGTTTAATATGAAAAATTTAGTTCTAATGAAATTCCGCAATATGGCGCGTGATCATATATTACTGGTCAGGCTTTCTTGCCCGTGCTATAACAACGCTATATGCAATATTTACGAACTTTTTATAAAAATAAATAAAATATATATATTTTTTTTTTCTTTAACGTACTCATCCATACCCCGGAGTTAACGGAATTCAATAAAAATACGGTGTATAAGAAAAATATGTGAAACTTATTTTATATTTAAAAACAGAGAGAGACTTGAATTCATGAGTTACAAAAACATTGGTAGCTCGAAGTCACAATGATACTCTATGTAATAATGTCATAATAAAATTAATAGGCAAACTAAATACACTTAGGGTCTGTTTCACAAAGTCTGAATAAAGTATTGGATAGCTAACTGTGGTTAAAGAAATTTATTTTCTCAAAAGAAATTTAACATTTCACTTAAATAGAGAAAATACAAGATAATACAAAATATGAGTGAGCATGCAGGTAATTAACAAATTAAAATAACTAATAACTAAAACTAGAACATGTCATTTACGAGTATTACATCCAAAAATAGGCACACGAACATGCTCAATAAAGTAAAGCTGTATAATATGTACTGAATATAAAATAAACATGTGGGTATGTCCAAATTAAATACAAGCTGCTTATTTTTCACTAACTAAAAACTGTTGCTAAGTAATTTTATCACTTATACTTTAGCCGTATTGCACTTTGAACTCTAAACACATACTCGTTGAGTTGAGTGACAATATTTTACTTAATAGTGCAATATCTTTTGTTCCCATGTGGAATGTTTGCCAGGGCCGTATTTAGATATTATGAATTACGTAGTCCAATAGTTTTCGCTTGTAAACATTGTAATTTTTGCACTGTTTAATTTCTTTAGGTAGGCTGTTGTAAAATTGTGCTCCTTCATAACCAATATTTTTTTTGCCACATTTCGTTCTAGCTGGCTGAAGACAAAGATCGTTAGAATTACGTAGAGGTCGTAAGCCTTTTTGTAATTTAGTTGTAAAACTTAGTTGTGAGTGGATTTTGTTATCTAATATTTTTCGAATCAGTAGACAGGTATTATTAACGTACAGTTGGTTAAGATTTAAGATTTTTGTTTCTAAATAAATTTTGCGACTAGAAGTTAAGTAATCATAATTGAAAAGTGTTTTAATAATTTTATTTTGAGCGATTTGGAGATTTTTAAGAGTAGTTTTAGTGGCACTGCCCCATATTTCAATTAGATAGTTTAAATGAGATTTTACTAATGAATTATAAATCGTGTATCGTACCCGGCGGGGAAGACATTGTACTGTATTGTAGAGGCAGGCTCTTAAAGATGTGAGTTTTGATCGGATTTTATTTATGTGTTGTTTCCAGGATAGGTCACAGTCCAATATTAGGCCAAGATATTTTTCCTCACTGGATTGTTTTAATTGTGTATGGTTAATTTGCAGTTCTATGTCTTCAGTATTTTTTTTATTTTTTGACTTAAATATTATATAACTGGTCTTGGCTACGTTAATAGTAAGTAAATTGAACTGGAACCATTCATTAAGGTTATTCAGGTCTTCCTGTGCTAATTTTTTAATATCCTTTATAGACTGGCCGAAATAAAAAATACAAGTGTCATCTGCGTATAGGCTTATCTCTCCGTTCAAAGGTACTTGACAGATGCTATTGATGTAAATTAAGAACAAGAGAGGGCCAACAATCGATCCCTGCGGGACGCCGCAGGTTATAATTTGAGGACTGCTTTGTACATTACCTATTCTCACTATTTGGCACCGGTTGCTCAGGTACGATTCCATAATTTTGTAAGCATTGCCGGTGATGCCTAGATGTTTAAGTTTTTCTAAAAGTAGTGGATGGCTAACCGTATCAAATGCCTTTTTAAGATCAATGAAAATTCCAAGACAACATTTTTTCGCATCTATATTTGTTTTAATTTTAGTAGTTAAATCAATCACAGCGGACAAGGTACTAGATTCGGACCGGAAGCCATATTGACTATTAGAGAGGAAGTTTATTTGTTTTAGATAGTTATTTAAACGGGTATGTATTACTTTTTCTATGACCTTAGAGAATATTGGCAGAACTGACACTGGGCGATAGTTCCCGGGATCCGATTTACAACCTGATTTATAAATAGGTGTAACTTTAGCTATTTTTAGGCAATCTGGAAAAGTCCCGTTTTTTAGGCAGCTGTTAATGCATGTTGTAAATTTTGGAATTAAGTACTGTTTTATACACTTAACTGTTTTAGTTGTTATTTTATCTATGCCTGAACTGCTGTTTGTATCCAGATTATTTATTATTTTTTCAATCTCTTCTTCGGTACATAGTGGGAAAACAGATAGGCCCGTATAATTTACTGTCTCATTATTAAGGTTTGTCGCCGCATACCTATTACTGTGATAATGAGCAGGTATTTGGTTTGCTAGATGAGGACCAATCGTTGCGAAAAAGTAATTAAAATGTTCGCAAATTTCTTTGTCATTTGTTATGACTCCAGATGTCGTAATCAGTTTCGAAGGAGCACAGTTTGATTTATGTTTATTAATTGATAAAGAATTGATCAGTTCCCACATTTTCTTAGGTTCGTTTTTACATTTTTCAAAAGAATCGTTATAATATTTGTTTTTACTCTTGTTTATAAGGACAGTAGTTTTATTTCGTTGAGCTCTAAAACTTGACGATATCTCTGCGCACTTCGGGTGTTGTTTCAACTTTAGCCACAGTTCATTACGTTTATTTATGTTTTCAATTATATTTTTGTTGATCCAGTCTTGCCTTGGTGGGTTAGATATCTTAGTTTTTAAGGTAGTGCTGCGTTTAGCTAAGTCCCTTATTGCAATGTGGAACTCTTCAATGCTTTGATTTTCAGTCGGGTTCAAAAGCTCTTCTTCCGCTAATTCATTAAGTATTTTGTAGTCAATTGCTTCATACTGTACTTTTATGTGCGATTTTGGCTTCTTTACTACACAGTTCTTCATCCCTAGAATAATTTGCTTGTGATCTGATAGAGAAGAGTCAATTAAAGCTATTTGGATAAACTTGTCCTTCACGTTCGTTATAATATGGTCCAGGATACTTTTTGTTGTAGCTGTTTCACGAGTTGAATATTGTTCATCAATTTTATTTATAGTCTTGTATCCGTTTTCATTAAGCATATCTATGTAAGTTTTCGCAACACTGTCTTTCACTAGTAAATTTATATTAAAGTCGCCAAAAATAATCGTTGGTTTATTCTGAGGCAATTGACCCTCAAAATCTTCAAAGAACGTTTCCATATGTGTATCCCCGGGTTTATATACCAAACCAATATTTAGATTAAATTTATCTGAGTGTACCCATAGGTAGTTATTACCATTTATGTATTGTCCTCGGGTAATGTTGTGTTTAATGTTATTCCGTATATATATGGATACTCCTCCTCCTCTCTTATTTATTCTGTAGTTATAGTAGTGCACATAGCCGGGTATTGTGAGATAATTTGCCTCTTCTTCAGACTTTATCCAGGTTTCAGTTATGAGTATCACATGGAACTGTCTACTTATTTGACCTATTATACACCTTAGCTCATCTAGTTTTCCATGTTTTACTAGGCTCCTGATGTTAGTGTAGAAGAAGTTTATAGAACCCTTTAAAGGTTTTAAGTCATTGTAGCTTTTTAGAATTAAATGCGATGGTGGATTTGAGTCAGACGAGTTATTGGTGCCAATTCGTTGCTGTTGTTGTTGTCGTTTTTTGGCAGAGATATTATTTTGGGTTGTCCTCTGATATATTTGATTGTTAAATCAGTTTCCCCATTGTCTGTCCTACTTGAAAGTTCTTCACGCAAATTTTTCATGTATATTTGTTGGCTCCGTGTTTGATCGGAGAAAATTTTTATTTTATCATGTCGATAGTTTGTTCGGTTCCGAAGGACATCTTTTGCAATTCGGTTGGAGTCGAAACATACTTTTAGGGGGCGGTTTGTACCCATTTTGTACTTTCCAATTCTAATGATTTTCCAAGGTAGTGGCACTTCTTCGCTCTTGAGTACTAACTTTAAAATGTTTTCAACTTCGTTTCGATCTTTTATTTGTCTCTCTTCATGGGTATTAGCGGTAGCCTCAGCTACGCCCACCACTATTATGTTACTTTGTCTCTCTGCCCGATCTGTTATCTCACTTATGAGATTCTCCGCTGATAGCTGATGATCGCTATTGGTAGTCTGTTTTTGGAGAGTGTCTACTTTGTTTTCAAGATATTTTACCCTGTTATCCGTTTGGTCAACTTTATTTTTCATATCGGACATTTCACTTAGCATCTTGGCCTGTTCGTTGGCAAGGTAGTCAGTAGTGGTTTGTATACTATCGACCTTAGATTTTATTTGGTCCATATCGTCACGTAACGAAGAGAAATAATCTTTTTGTGACTTAGAGAATTTTTCGAACATATCTTCTATTTGTTTTGAGAGATTTGCTATTTCCCTTCCGCATTCACAATCCGGAACAAATACATAAACTGCCAGATAAAACTTCCTGCATAACTTGGCACTTTATCTACCATTTAAACTTATTTGAAGATTGTGAAACGCCAACGATGTTTGTTTTTGACAGTTAAGTGGCAAGTAGCTTATCTAGGACTTTACTTGGACATTGTGAAACAGGCCCGGCTACGTACTTCTTCTTCTTTTAAAATAATTAAAATATCTATGGTAATTTTGCCAATGTCAAATCGATGTTAGTTACTTTTAAGTGTGCTCGAAGATCATACTGTCATTCGGTAGTTGCTTTTAGTAAAGAGGTAGCTGACTGACTTTACTAAAAGCCACGATGGATGGCCGGGTGTTGATCAAAATATGCTACAACGCGTTTCAAGACTAGTTTTTCATTAGCTGCACACTTCACTGCATAATAAGGTATGAATATTACACTTTAAACAACATTAATGAGCAATAAACACGAAAAAAGATTCTCGAGGCGTCTTCGCTAGCTTGAATGTAAACATGACTGATGAGAGGTCAAATGTCATGTTTTTATACTGTAATAGGCCAAAGTACTTTAATTACTAGTACTAATTTCGACTTTTTTCTGATTTTATTTTCTTCTCCATTTGAATTTAGTACTTAAATTATAATATACATACGCTTGGTCTACAACACTTGGTAAACTTGTATGTTAACATACCGTTTAGTTAAGTCCATTTATTTTATGTATGTTTTAGTGAGAGCGTTTAAGGAAGTAAGTGTTTATCTCTATATTGTTTGTACCTAACAATGTAACCTATTATCCTGTCGCATACTTCTGTTGTTTCTCCAATAAAAAGAAAAAAAAAAGTACGGATTTACGGAAGACGAAATAAATAACAACTACATATTCCCTACATAAGATTCGTATTCGCATTCGGACATTCGCATCCTGGACATTCGGATTCGTATTCGCATTCGCGACATCCCTGGTAAAAATTATACTAAATACTTACAGTGACTGTGACAGATATTTCGACAGCCCCAGCTTCGATATCTTGCTCCCCTTGATCCCCTCATTCACAATATTGGTGACGGTAAGGAAGTTCTTCGTCATACTTGACTCCGGTGACGACACTATTGTCAAACAAACAAAATTACACACACACTAACGCAAAAACAAAACACTACCAAACAACACTTACTCGTGTAGAGAACACAACATTGAAGTTTAATATTTACGCAACAGTTAACGCGCGGACAAATAACGGGTTTTTAATAACGGTTTTTCAACAATCGTTTTTGATAACGGTTTTTAACAGAAGGACACTGTTTTCTCTCTTATGTTTTATTTTATCACAGATAATGTTCTCGATGTATTTTTATATGAGGTTGATGTTGTAACCTGAAAAGAGTTAATTCCATTAATCTTATAGTACATTAAATATATTTGTTCCGTATTGCCCAAAAGTTGATCCGATTAATAGACTATATAGATTTTCTGCTAGACTAGAGACTAGACTAAAACTACTTAAATACGCCTACTATATAAATAACTTGACGTCTTCGACAGGAACTAATGGGAGACAGGTCAAGACTGAGATACGTGGAAAGAGAGGAGGGAGGCCTATTATAGGCCTCCCTCCTCCCTTGTCCCACTGCTGAGTATAATACTATAATACTCAGCAGTGGGACACTCTAGGCTCATATGAATAAATAAACATAAATACGTACTTTGCCTGTATGTTATATAAAAAAACCGGCCAAGTGCGAGTCGGACTCGTACAGAAAGGGACCATTACATATAAAAGCGGTCACCCATCCAAGTACTGACCCCGCCCGACGTTGCTTAACTTCGGTGATTGGATGAGAACCTCGAGATTGGAAAGAAATATTAATTTTATTCTGTTGTTAGCGGCAAAAGAAATACATAATCAGTAGAAATTTCAACTGGCTAACTATCACGGTTCATGAGATACAGCCTGGTGACAGACAGACGGACGGACGGACGGACAGCGGAGACTCAGTAATAGGGTCCCGTTTGACCCTTTGGGTACGGAACCCTAAAAAGGACCTAATTTAGAATATTTTGCAGCTTATGCTAATAGCAATTCAACTCCTTTAACAATTTAAATTTATTTAACAGAGAAGTTTTCTGATAATCAATATGTCATGTTTAATTACATTCATCAGATATGTGTCGTATATTTAAGGGATTTTATAGACCGTATTTACAACTGTACTTACCCTTCCGGCTATTTTTTAGGGTTCCGTACCCAAAGGGTAAAACATGACCCTATTATTAAGACTCCGCTGTCTGTCCGTCCGTCCATCCGTTTGTTGTCACCAGGCTGTATCTCATGAACCGTGATAGCTAGACAGTTGAAATTTTCACAGATGATGTATTTCTGTTGCCGCTCTTACAACAAATACTAAAAAGTACGGAACCCTCGGTGGGCGAGTCCGACTCGCATTTTTCCGGTTTTTTTATTTATTATCTCATAAAAAGAATTCAAGCCTTGGAGACCCTCTACATCTCTAAGGATAATTTAATATCTTTTTTATATTTTATCTCTGACACTTAGACACTTATACATCTCTAAAGAATTTTAGTATTTGTTGTTGTTTTTTTTTTATCATAGTTTTTTTGTGTAATTTGACATTTAGAGACAGTATACATCTCTAATAAAGTATTTATTATTTCATCGATTCCATATTTGTAATTGTTTTTTTGTAATTTTATATTGTTTGTAAAAATGGACATGTAAAAGTGCCCCTGTGGCCTATTTGCTGAATAAGTGTTTGATATTTGATATTTAACATTATTTGTACAAATACTAAATATAATTAATAACTAGCTTAAATCCAAAATAGGCCCTTGAGGCATTGTACATACAATGTGTACTTGCAGCTTAATTTAAAAAAATCGATAATTTCACTACCTCTAGTACTATTCGGTCCTACAAGCGTCCCGCCATCCCCACATATTCCCATTTAATCCCTAACAGCGCCAATTAATTGTCGGCAGTGACATGGTAGACATTTGACCTAGTTAAAGGCATTACAAATAACGTACGTATACACTCGGAAAACTTGTTTTTTGGGAGAAAACGATGTATGATATCACTTTACCACTATATATTTGGTCCTAAATATGCATTGAGAATACCACTTGACAAAAACAAAAACATATCATGGCCGAAGCATCGTGCCTGCATTTAATTAGGGTTCGGTACCAAAAAGGTACAAAAGGAACCCTTATGGTGCGACTCCGTCCGTCCATCCGTCCGTCTGTCACAACGCTAAATATCTCGAGAACCACTTAAGCTATCGATTTGAAATTTGGAATAGTTATGAACAACGTTACGCTAACCCAAGACACATTGAAAGTATTTTATTTTTATTTATTTTTTAATAACTATGGGCTATATGAAGAGGGGGCAAAATTTCAAAATCTAGTGACTAGGTCAAGTGGGGTACGAGTATAATTTGAAAGAGCTCAAATTGATCATTCCAAACATTTTTTTTAAGTCAATGAAATCCCTCTCAACTTCTAACTCAAACCGTTGTGCATTTTATTTCGTTGTGAGTGAACACTGACTGACACTGATTAATGAGATAGACGAAAAGCCAAGAAGATTATAGAGATATAACGCCGGTTCAACGAGGGAAACGTAAGTAATAATTATCTTACTGACAAGATACTGTTAAAATCCTTTCTTATTTCCGTTCTTTTCTTATTCTGTTCCTAACATAAAATTTGATGCATACGTGCAGCGTAATCAGCAATACACTCTGGAGTTCATAATGAGAGTTTAGACTTCAGCATTTCTAAAATGCCTATCTTTCTGATCCAACTCCGATCTTCCAACCTTTTTCCAATTCCCGACCGAACGGAAAAAACCCATTTTCTTAACTCATTCGCATACCGATACCGCTGTCAGAAGCATTTTGCCGGCCCCACTTTCCAACTGACAAATGTCATCCTTTCACGTAATATGTTCAAGGGTAAAGGCTATCGCAGACATGCGAGGCGCCGTCTCGTCTCGATCGCTGATTATTCCAATTGCGTATTAAGACGAAAGTGGAGGACCCGCGCGGAACCGCCTTTTAATACAAACGTTGTCCTCATTTTCATCTCTGGATGTTAATATTCGCCCGTCCCTGTTTCCTATTAAGCTCGATTGTGTTTGTCAGACATCGTAAATTTGTGGAGCAGTATCAGTGCGAAGCGATTAGATTACAGGAATATTTATTATATTATAGGTTCTTAACTTTAATTAATCATATCGCTGAAATTAGAAAAACTTTTAATATAATAGTAGACGACGCCTTTCCGCTCTGGATATTGATGTTATGGAAAATACTTTTACATTATTGTATTGAACATAGTTATGCCCTTTAGTTTGACTTTTGACGATATTTTAATTATTATAAGAGAGTACAAGCAAAAAAGAAATTGCAAAAAATATTTTACGACCCCTATTTCTTAAAGTAATTGAAAATTCGAAAAAAATCAAATAAATCTAATATCTGTAGTTAATATACATTACGAGTATATGGCGTAAAAATATTTCTAAAATCCGATAATTCAGATAAATAAATGGGGTCTACGTTTGTAACGAGAATCAATTACGTGACGTCATCCCCCTTCCTCTTAACGCAATAAGCATTAATACAATACTACCAAATTTACGATGTCTGGAATTTACACAAAGTGAATAATACAGTTAATTATTTATGAAATATAAACCAGCATCATATTTTTATGACTAAGTCCTTCCCAGGCGAAGACTCGTAAAGTGGTTATTGGATATGTACAGATTGTATAATGAAGCTTCTTGAAAGTCAGCTGCCACTCCGTTGGTTGCTAGAGTTGGTTAGTTGCTGGCTAGGAGTAGGAACGATAGCCACTAAGGATACCTAATTACTTTCGACTGTAATTTTTTTTACATTACAAATAAGATTCTATCTTGAAGAAAAGTAAAACTGAGCTGAGAAGGATGAAAGAATAGGTAAAACTCTATACGTTTTTGAACTGAGCGGAAAAGACCTTGAAAATAGTGAATTTTTAAAATGAATATATATTTACTTTATTATTTCAGAAAGTTGGTCAAAAACTTGCAACATGTGCATTGCAAACCTTACTAGTGGACCAATTCATTTCAATTAAGTATCAAAAAAATACTGAAATATTTTGTGGAATGGTGAACCTTAACCATTACGATAAAAAATTAGGTTGTCGTAAACCGGCCTGTCGTCAAGCGATCAAAATTTAAATGAGTGGGTTCATATAAATATACGTATACCTTACTACATTATATGTATGTATGAGAGTCTGAAAGGGAGGACCGACGGGTGCAAACAGAGACAATTTTTTACGAGTATATACTACGGCAGGGGCAAACGTGAGAGCGGCGATTTAGACGGTAAGCGGTTACCGATGTCTATGGAGGTTTGGAGCTCTAGTGGTGTCACAAGTACGTTGCCGACCCTTTTAAGTAGGTATCCGGCTTCCGGTTCGAGCGCCAAATCTGAAATAATGATGACATTTCCACACTTTGCTGACATTGCAAATGCTATGTAGCGTTAGCTTGATCCGACTCTTAGGTATCTGAAATGTATATAAGAAGAGAAAGTATACTTATCTAATAAGCTTACTTTTTGGAACGAAGTTTATTTTATTTTATACTACGTCGGTGGCAAACAAGCATACGGCCTGCCTGATGGTAAGCAGTCTCCGTAGCCTATGTACACCTGCAACTCCAGAGGAGTTGCATGCGTTCCTTATCGGACGGTTGGCAGATGCTACGATGATGCAGACGCTAGGCGACAAAAAGTGTTAGATTTTGCCATCACGGCCCTCTTTTGTTTAAATTCTTTCTCGAGACTATGTAGCCTAATTTCACCGACTTACTTATGTCCTATAGTGGCGCAGTTGGCAACCAGCCGCTTAGAAACAGGTGGTAACAGCGACGATCCGGTTTCGATCCCCGAACTTTTTTTTTATATACTACGTCGGTGGCAAACAAGCAAACGGCCCGCCTGATGGTAAGCAGTCTCCGTAGCCTATGTACGCATGCAACTCCAGAGGAGTTACATGCGCGTTGCCGACCCTATCAACCCTCCCTCCGCTCGTTGAGCTCTGGCAAGCTTACTCGCCGGCAAAAACACAACACTATGACTTGTATGCAGATATCACTTATTGTATTTTTTTGGCACTTGAATTTTATGATTTTGATTTACTAAGCGAGTGTGAAGCTCGAGCTAAGCGTATCAGTTTCATTTTGTACTAAAAAAAAATCTTATGTTTTGTTGTTCTCCCTGCCTGTACCGCGTTTCCGAACTGATTTGTGAAATTTTGTGAGCAGTTTCGATAGTTTTTATTTTTTCGATTATGTTTTTTTTTTGTAATGTTAATCAATAATATACTACGTTTATTATAATAAATATCTGGCTCAGAAAACATATAAAAACTCAAAATGCGCATTTTTCATCGCCCATACAGCAAATTTCATCGAAATCGTTAGAGCCATTTCTGAGATCCTCGAAATATATATATCGAGTCAAATCTTGGGATTAGTTGTCAAGCGGACCCCAGGCTCCCATGAGCCGTGGCAAAATGCCGTGACAACGCGAGGAAGAGGATAGTCCGACGTTAAGTAAGATCCTGTATATATAAGTACCATGATGTAGCAATAATCAGTTGGATACATTCTCCATAATTTGACGTCACATCTGACGTTGCTAGAAGACATTACTGCCTTGACAAAAGGCAGACGAGCACAATAAATATGAAAGGAAAGTATTAAATAAATTCTCCATGAAACATCACAGACATTTAACTAAACAGATGCCATAAGTACCTAAGAAAACTAGCTTGTAAATTTGTATGGCTGTTCTTCTCTGCAAGTTCCTTTCCTTACCGAAATTTTGTGAGGATTTTGATATTAATATGCTTGTTTGTCGATTCAATCAACGAAAGTTTCAATTTTGCAAGTTTTCAACAAGTTGGCACAACGCGGCTTGGGGACTACCCTTTGAAAGTTTCCTTCAACAAAAACCTGGTGTTCATATCAAAAGATTATTCCGTAGATAAGTTCCAAAAAACTAATTGGTAAGAGCCAGGTTTTGAACTCGTGACCTCCGGATCGAAAGTCGGACTTTAGATCCACTCGACTCATTCAAATACTGGACGGTATTATGCTATTTATTGTATTTATTTGTATTTGTAATTTAGATACGATTATCCTCTTCTTCCTCGCGTTGTCCCGGCATTTTAATACGGCCTGGGGTCCGCTTGGCAACTAATACCTAGGCTTGGCGTAAGCATTCGTTTTTACGAAAGCGACTGCCATCTGACCTTCCAACCCAGAGGGTAAGCTAGGCCTTATTGGGATTAGTCCGGTTTCCTCACGATGTTTTCCTTCACCGAAAAGCGACTGGTCAATCAAATGATATTTCATACATAAGTCCCAAAAAACTTATTGGTATGAGCGCTTCTATTTAGATATGAGTATGTCTGTGAAAAACCTTTTACTCTAAACGGCGTCTTGGGAATGCCTGGCTCGTTATGAATTCCGAGCAGATATTTTGTTTGCGGAACTAAATGGCTGTTTTATGAAATCTGAGTTCTTTTTAAAATATTTTTACAAAGAAACGCAATAAATTTGTTTGTTTGTGTGCATATTAAGTATAGTTTGAGGAAAAATGTACCTTGTTGGTTGGGAATAAGGACGGTTTTCGTAATGCAAGTTTAGTGGTAGGCAATTCAAACAAGTCGCTATTATATCTTGAGTGGTTAGATGTCCTGCAACTCGACGAGAAATAAGTTTTTTGTTGGCAAGCTTATGTCGCTGACTGTACTTTTTTACTTACTCAACAGCAATACAAAAACTTTATACTTTACTTTTAACAGGCAACTATTCAATTCTAAAAAACACCCAAACACAATTAGGTTGCGTTGTTTTATTACAGAGTACCTATGGCCTGCCTTGCCCATCATCAGATCAGCTCGATGGTACCATAACATTGTAATGTCACCCAACCTACATATATGTATGTTAAGTTTCAGCTTAATGGAATAATGGAAAGTGGGTCTAATTTAGCTTGCAAGACCCGGACATGCATACATACAAACATTGCAAGTAGCAAAAGGGCTGGTTCCTTCCTTGCCTAGCGAATTAGCATCGCCATACAGCGCGGCAATGCCACCAGCCTTCTGGGCACCATACCATCTGGCGCTGGCGTAGTCCCCAGTTTTTACTTGTTAATATGTGTAGGTATATAGATATTTTTAGTTAAGAGGGAAGAATAGCTTTGCGATCCTAGCGATATAACGGTACTTTTTCTATGAAATTCCATTTCGGGAGAAAACGTTTTCCACTAACTAAATCTTAACAAGTCACTTTGATTTTGATGTCGATCGCTTCAGCATAATATATTCTAGGTTTATAGGTTTCGCTTTAAAACATTTTTTTTTTGATAGAAAGGAAAACCTATAAACCTAGTTTTTCAACATACTAAAACATCATGGAGAATGGCACGTATTTAGAAGTGGAAAAAGGTTCAATATTACCATAACCTGTGTCGGTATGGTTTGATTTTTTTGATATTCTGGTTTTTATAAAAACTAGGTTACTTCAAAAATTGCTAAAAAGGATAAAAAAATGCAGTTCATTCCATCTTTTGTGCGATTGTTTTTATAGCATTTGGTTTTGATTAAAACATATCAAACATTAAATTTTACGTTGGCCCTTTCCTCAACGTGGACGAGAACAGCTTATTACAATATTACTACGGCGATAAACCAAATCACTAGTCCACTGGAACACTAAGAGGTCCATTATTGCTGAGTACTTTCCTCTGTTAGTTCCCGCCCTAATTTATTTCTCGTTCGTATTTATTCTACTACACTTTAGAAGGAAGTTAGATATCTATTTAAGTTTATTGTGTGTTATTATAAAATGGTTCCTTAATCAATTGTAAAACTTGTTTTTTTTTTCTTATTCTTGAGCGAGTTTTTCCGTCTCCAAAAACAAAACGCTTTTATGTCTGGATGTTCTCCTCTAGAGCTCACATTTCATAACAGATTCTCTCGAAAATTTGTGAAAAGATTGTAATAGTTTTTTTGGAGAATACCTATTCATAATGCCGGAAATTGCCATAAAGGACTTACGAAGGAAGTACGATCTATGACACTTAAGGCTTTTGTCTGTTCGCTGTGAAAATAACTCGACGAAGTATTTGTCATTTGTACAATTTCTAGCTTACAGCTTACAGAGCCACTAGTTTAAATGAATGATATACAAATTTCGTGAAATACACGTCGTTAAAAAGTTTTGTTCTGATCTCCATCAGCAGTTCCACTTCACCAAACAACACCATACAAAAATCGCTATAGGTACATATAAGTATATCTAAAGGATTTGAGGAAATCCCTCATTTCCTCGTGAATCTTATCATCAAAACTACGTAAAAATAGGACCAACTTGGAAATGGAACTATATCTTTTGAACAAAAAAATAATTTTACAAATCGGTTCACAAATGACGAAGTTCTCTAAGAAGACTAATATAATTAGGTAACGTTGAGTTAATATGCCTATACTACTTACAATATAATAAATACCAGGGTTGTTCCGTTAATAGTTAGTCAACGGCGTACTATTAACTGTATTTATTTAATTTTACTGTAGCTTAAAGGCAAATTTCATTACAAACTTTTTGGTATAAATGTCACTGGCCAGTGACAATCAGTAATTTTTTTATGAATTTCAGAAAAAAACATGTCTGTCACTTTTTGTTCGCAAAAATGGAGCTAACGCGGGAAGCATTTCGTGCTATGATATATTATGATTATAAACGAGCGCTAACATACAAGGATTCTCATGAAAATTTAACTAGTGTTTTTGGGACATTATCCCCATCTCTTGCCACTATCAGTTACTGGTTCCGTGAATTTAAGCGTGGGCGGAGCGACATCAAAGATGAGCCTCAACCGGGGCGACCGCCAACGGCAGTTACTCCAGAAAATGTTATCAAGGCGGAGTGGTTAATAAAGGAATCTCGAAACATTACCCACCGAGAGATTCAGGACGAACTGAAGATTGGATCCCGGGCAGTTTCTACCATTTTGCATGACCACCTTCAAGTTCGGAAGGTTTCGTCTCGGTGGATACCACATTTTCTCACACAAGAGCAAAAAGATAGTCGTGTCGATTGGTGCAAATATATGTTGAAGAAATTCGATAATGGCGATTCTCAACAAGTGACCTACATTGTGACATCTGACGAATCTTGGATATATAGTTACGACCCATTTACAAAACAGCAATCAACACAATGGGTCTTTGAAGAAGATGATTTACCTACTAAAGTAGTTCGCGGCCGAAGCGTCAACAAAAAAATGGTTGCTGTTTTTTTTCGACGCAGTGGACCTGTAGCCGTAATTCCACTTGAAGATCGCAAAACAGTTACCAGCCAATGGTACAGTGAAGTTTGCTTGCCACAGGCCTTCCAAGAGCTGAACGTCAGTCGTCCAAGTACTGGAACTCGGGGCATCATTTTTCATCAAGATAATGCTCCGGCTCACACGGCTTCCAGAACCATGGACTTTTTGAGCAAATCAGGTGTGCAACTACTACCACACCCTCCGTACAGTCCTGACCTGGCTCCGTGTGATTTTTTTCTGTTCCCCACCTTAAAAAAATTATTACGTGGACGACGATTTTCGACGGCGGATGAAGCAGTGGACGAATTTAGGCGACTTTTTTTTGACCTTCCGCAAGAACAGTTTTTTTCCTGTTTTGAAAGCTGGTTCAGCCGAATGCATAAGTGCATTAATGTAGCAGGGGAATACTTTGAAAAGTTGTAAATAAAGTTTTATTATATTCCTTATAGTTTTGTTTAACTAAAAATTTTCAGTACAGCCCTCGTACATGAAAGTACCCTCTCTCACGCTAGATACCTAATCAAAAATACGGTTATTAAGAGTAATAAGGATAAAAGATAATCTAAATAACAGTGTGGTTATATCTTTTTCATATCTCATGCTCTGAAAGTGGCTCGTCCGAAGTCCCACAAGGCCAACCCTCTACATGAAATGACCCACTCGGGATGAAAGGCACCCATTTGCATGGGTGCTTTTCATTTCTTTGATTAACAATCTACTATTATGTTCGAAATAACTCGTTTCCTGTTTGATATCTTTTATAACATTATGTACATGCGTATACCACAGATCACCTGAGGCAGAGGCAGGACAAAAACGAGATGGCGAGATGACCTGCACTCTGGTGATGGTGGTGACAGGTGGGAGCATGCACAAAGCCGTGACGAGTGGCAAAAGACAGGAGGAGGTCTTTTCCCAGCAGTGGGACACAATATACTTCAACCTAGCGTTTTCCCGGCCTGGCGCCAGGGTCCGCTTTCCTATTAAATCTTCTCCACTTTGCCCGGTCTTCGGCATCTTCAGGTGTGAGATTGTTCTCTTTCATAATTTTCTGGATTTTGCTATTGAAGTGTAAATAATTAAATATATCCTTAAACAACTGTTTCTTCAGTGGAGCTAAATAAAAATACATTGCAATAAAAAGATCCCTGTATCTGGGAGACCAATCCGAAGTTTAAAAATTTTACCTCGATTTGTAATGGATATGGAGTTGGGTGTATTGGGGATGGGGTGGGAGGAGGTTCCCCAAGCTGTCCAGGACCGGAGTCAGTGGAAGAAAGTGGTTCGAGACCTACACCCTAGCAGGGGGTAACAGGATGTACAGAAGGAGAAGATAAAATTAAGCGTTAGTTTGGGGACCACCTGGCGATGGCGGTCCCTGGGAGCACCATTTTTAGGGTTCCGTAGCCAAATGGCAAAAAACGGAACCCTTACAGATTCGTCATGTCCGTCTGTCTGTCCGATTATGTCACCGCCACTTTTTTCCGAAACTATAAGAGCTATACTGTTCAAACTTGGTAAGTAGATGTATTCTATGAACCGCATTAGGATTTTTACACAAAAATAGAAAAAAAAAACAATAAATTTTGGGGGTTCCCCATACTTAGAACTGAAACTCAAAAAATCTTTTTTCATCAAACCCATACGTGTGGCGTATCTATGGATAGGTCTTTAAAAATGATATTGAGGTTTCTAATATCATTTTTTTCTAAACTGAATAGTTTGCGCGAGAGACACTTCCAAAAAGTGGTAAAATGTGTGTCCCCCCCGCCCCGTAACTTCTAAAATAACAGAATGAAAAATTTAAAAAAAATATTTGATATACATTTCCATGCAAACTTCCACCGAAAATTGGTTTGAACGAGATCTAGTAAGGAGTTTTTTTTAATACGTCATAAAAATTTAAAAAAAATTTTTTTTGCATCAAACCCATACGTGTGGGGTATATGGATAGGTCTTCAAAAATGATATTTAGGTTTTTAATATCATTTTTTCCTAAACTGAATAGTTTACGCGAGAGACGCTTCCAAAGTGAAAAAATTTGTGTCCCCCCCCCCCCTGTAACTTCTAAAATAACAGAATGAAAAATCTAAAAAATATATGATATACATTACCATGCAAACTTCCACCGAAAATTGGTTTGAACGAGATCTAGTAAGTAGTTTTTTTTTTAATACGTCATAAATGTACGGAACCCTTCATGGGCGAGTCCGACTCGCACTTGGCCGCTTTTCTATAATATAGGAGGTAAATGAGCAAAAAAATTGCCTAACGGTAAGCAATTACGCCGCCATGCAATATAGAGACATGCATTATATTCAAAGTAACATACAATTAATAAGAAGTACAAAAACGAAAGCTTTTGAAGGATCTCTTCCAGTTAACCTTTGAGTAAATGAGAGGAGAGAGTGAAAAGAGGGTGACAACGCATCAGTCTGGCAGTTCAGCGGGGTATCGCAGCTACCATCTTCGGGACTTAGCTGCAAGGGCCTTTTTTCGTTTTAGTTTAGTTTGATGTAGTTAGTTTTTATTTTTGTATAGTTTGTATTGAGATAAATAGTATTTTCAAGTTATTTTTTGTATTGTTTTTGACATGTTTTTGTACCTTATTTCACTGTAGTACTCGTAAACATCCCTATAATGGAACAGGTACTAGTAATCAGATAGTATAAACAAATCCTGTAAAACAAGTATTTACCATCAGTTTTTATTCACTGGAAACATATCCATAAACAAGTGCAAAGAACTGCTTCAGTTTAATTTTTCATTGATATTTGTTAGTCTGAAAATTAATGGCGCCATTCATCCCATGACTGGAGCAAAAAAATCACAGTTTTAATTGGTTAATAATATTGAAACCAACTGCAGTAGCTTTCATTAAATACATAGAAAACATAAAGGACGAATTGGACATTCAACTTTTATAGCGTAAAGCGGTAGAAATTTTACAGGTGTTGGCGAAATATCAACAATACTCAAAAATTTCTCTTAAAAATGTCCTATGATTGATGCCGTTAACATATATTTAATTTGTTCACTTTGATTACTGAAAGGTTAAGAACCACTGTACTAATATAACTTGTGTGAAGCCAGCTTGATATGTTATTGTATCAATAACAAATCAAGCTGTTTGAAAGTCTGAATAGACGAGGCGTAGCGCTCCACTTTAGATGCTCTACGTTCTAAAGTGGGGCTGAAACCGCAAATGGGAGCCTCCTTTGATCTGCTCGTGTCTGTGGTTACGGTCAGCTGCAATCAAGGAACTATAGGTTTCGTTTGTTTATATCGTCCGGTATCTTCTCACTGCGAGTGCCAATAGTCCGAGACTGAAATAGTACCTTTCACCCGAGCTAAACATTATACGTTTCATTTTAAATACGAGGAAAAATATACTAATAATATAATAATAATCATTAAAAAAAAACCCTGCTAAGTATAAACTTCAGTAGTATTTCTTGTAAAATAATAAATAAATAAATATAAACTACACAAATTGACTAAGTCCTACAGTAAGCTCATGACGGCATGTGTTATGGGTACTTAGACAATGATATTTATAATATATAAATATTTATAAATACTTAAATACTTAGAAAACACCAATGATTCAGTAACAAATATCTGTGTTCATCACACAAATAAATGCCCTTACCACCCAAGTAGCACAAAACTGCATTATAAGGTGTCACAAACTGTTCACGTCGGTAACTTTAGCATTTATATAGAGTTATAATATGACATCCCAACTGCAATAGCTGAAAATTAAGCTATCGTCTGTATAATAACGTTATTATGCATCACCACTGCACAACTGTAATGCTGCAAGCGTTAATATAGGAAAACAGTTCTATATTATACAGCTTTTAGCAATTAATGGAACTGAGAGCTGAAATGTGGAACTGTAAGCTGTATTGGCGCATTTTTGTGGGCTTTAACTAAGCTATATTCTGAATAAGACGCCACAAGTGTACCCTTAGACGCTTGCATTTTAAGAAAGAACATGTGAACTACTATGTTGCAAACAGTTATTCAGTGATATCAATTAACAATGATATAATGAGCCTGGCTGCATATAGTGGAACTTTAGTAGTGTTAATAAGCTTATTCCATGCAATCCTATAATAACACTTATAAAGCCCCCATGATCGCTTTGGATGAATTCATATACTTCTGAATTACAGCAAACTGCTGGTTATTAGATCACATGTGGCTTGTGAACCCAATTGGAGCTGAATACTTGTACCAGCGTGGGCTATTAATCTGCTAATGTAGTTAAATAAGATCTTATAGACTACATTTTTATCGCCTCATAGTTATTTATTAGTTACTCGCCACCATCGTGGCGACATTGTAATCTGGAAACAGAAAAGGAAAACTGGCGGAATACGCCGAAAAATTAATAGAGAATTTTTGAAATCCCTAAAACTCATACGGAGAGTTTAGTAGTTCATTGCTAACTGTGCCACTATTTGCGTACAATGCGGCCCACAATTATGCTATACACAAATCTATAACTGATTTGTTTGACACAAGATCTCGCCGTGTCAGCTCTTTGCTGACTTATGTACTACGAGTGGACACTTAGACAGCCCAGTACTAGTCAATGTACCTCGAGTGAACACGGAAATAGCTTCTACCATTTTATCGTGGTTAATACGGTACACATTGGTGATCTGCCATTTTTTTAGATTTCAATGTTATATATTTTTCATTTATCCTAATTAAGTCAACGAAAACGGCACCGGATTTGTGTAGGAAACCGGTTGATTTTATGAGTAACAGCTTATCGTCAATTTATACGAGTATTATGAATGAAAAAGTATTCTTTGTTCATAACATCGACTTATTTAATACTAAAATTTTCAAGTAAACAGTGATATTTTGGGGGCGCGTGTAAAATTTATCTACATTCATATAGTATTTGACAATAAAATTTCTTTCCCATTTGAAATTCACACACATGGGAATAAAATCAATGTTGTACTTACCTAAGTACAACATTGGTACCTACCAAAACTAACGTTTACACCTTCATTGCACCTTCTTTATAAACATCACGTCACGAAATATTTCATGCTAACAATATAAGAAAATAATAAAGGAGTGGAGCAATAAATATTCACAATCGTCCCAATTATGCATTCTCAACTCCTTAGAAGCGTTAAATCAATCCTTTTAAGTACTTCGTGCTGAAAAAAGGGCAACAGGGAATCTATTAATCAGCCATGAAGCTGTAAATAGGTAACACGTGATCCACTAATCAGTCAATTTTCAGCTCTTAGGGTGACTGTTACCTTTAGTAATGCTGATATAATGCTGATATAGTGCAATATTACCAATTATTCAGCTGACAGCTGATTAATTTGTGCCCAAAATAGAGTTATATCAGCACTTACAGCGCCTCTAACACTCTTACACAGCTGGTTTATACAGCTAAGGGTTCTATTCTGGACAATAATTCAGCTACTATACAGCAGGTCTGTGCTACTTGGGCAGGATTTGAACCTGTGACCATCGGCTTCGTAGGGCACTACCCGTTAGGCCAGACTGGTCGTCAATAGGGTAGGGTTTTTACCTAACGTTAGCCAAGGTCTCCCTTTTAGCTTCGGAAAAAATGTTTTTGCATCTCCGGAATCCCCAACCGATTCTCGTGAAATTTTGTAAGCAGGTTTGTTGAAAAAAAAAACAAAATGGCAGAACGAGCTCGTGAGGTCTACAGCTCAAAGAGTCACCAGTTATATTGTTTCAATTTAGACAGCCATATGTAGGTACTGTAAAACGTTGTACGATACATGTGCGAATAGGTAATTTGCAACTCGAGGCGATTTAAAACACTCACTTCGGCCGGATTTTAATATATCGCCGCTCGTTTCAATTTTCTATTTTTCGCACTTGTTTCGTAATATGCTATTACGTAAAAAATTATGAATCACACAGTGTTTATTGGACGTGCTCATACTCGTACTAAAGGAGCGATCGTTAGACCCAAAGGTATACCGGTGAAATCGAAAGGACCTTAAAATTGTTACACCAGTTTTATATTTGTCCCTCTTTATTACCGCAAAACACCATGTGTGTGAGAGATAAACATATATTGCGACATTGTGGTAACGTAATGTTGTTTACGGTGGAAATTGGATTCACAGTCTGGGAATTAGAATAGACAATTGGATTGGGGAAATGTGTGATGTATTTCTGATTACATTAAGATTACGTCTTAAAACGGGCTTGGAGTTGCGGCGATAAATTGGTAATACGTTACGTATGATACGTGTCTTTGTGGTTACATAATTTGAAACTGACTTTTGGGAGGTAGTATAAATACATTATTTGTGTGTGTTTGTTTTGATTTGTAGACATCTAAAGAGCTTTTTCCTACTGAGGTCCAGTTTTTCAGGTACGGTTTTTTATAGTATGCGTGCAGTATCCATCAATCAGAATGCTCCTGTGAACGTTACTATATTAGCACGTATACTACTCAGTCGGAGATGCTGCAGAAAACCGTACCCGCAAAAAACTGGAGGTAAGTGGGAAACATCTCTAAGAATGTTGTGTAGATTAATTTCGTAAATTTTATTTTTATGATATAGAAGGCAAACGAGCAGACATAAATGACTTGATAGTAAGATATTACAGTACAATATTATTACACATGGCACCTGTGTAATAATAATTAAAGCCGGAGGGGTTAAAAGTTCATTGCCAGCTTTTAAGATGAGAGAACACTTTTTTCTTCTCTTTCTTCTTTCTTTCTTTTTTTGTTCTTTTTTTGTAGGTCTGAAGGTCATATCAGAAGGCTATAATATTTTTGAAATAAAAACAGGTCTTTCCAAGGCCACGTTTTCACTAAAAATTGCAGGAATTTATAATTATAAACACCCTTTTCAAGAGACTCAGCGACGCATCTTTTTCAAGGACCTTTGACAGGATAGAATATTTTTGAAATAAATGCAGGTCTTTCCAATGCCATCTTTTCAGTAGAAAGTGCAGGAATAGCATATTTATTACACTTTTAAATAGTTGATACTGTGTAAACATAAACAAATCAAAATTGGGGCCAAATTAATCTTTTTCCTCTTTGATTTGGGAGCCGTCCAGCAGGTTCCGTCAATATTTAAATTAATTTGATTCGCCAGGATCACGTAAAATGGCAAACACAGTCGAGGGAATTGGATTATTTAATCCTATATTGGATTTATTCGGTGTTGCTCAAAATGGCGGGTCATCCGGTCAGACAAACGTCATTAGTCATGAAATCCGAATGATTGGCGTTTAGAGGTAAATAACCGATAAATGATAAAAGTATTACCGGTTTTTAAACCCAGGAAGGCTCTGAAATGCCACAACGATTTGTTTGATTGATTAATAAAGAAGAAGTGGTAATAATTCGGATATGCTTCAAAAAATGTTTAATGTTTCAATTAAGATTTGAACATCGGTCCAAACAATCAACTGACCAACCAACCAATTAACCTCAGCTCAGTTGGCAAGTGGTTGGTTAACCACTTACCAACTGAGCTACTGAAGCTTACCAGAGTCGTGCAAATTCTTCCATTCTTTCCTTTTGTTTACACGCCTTAGGGTGGCGCATGGCGACCTCTACCGGAAAATGTTCTATCTTAACAGCACCGAAGTCTCAAGTTATATTAAAACTTAAATTCTATACTAAACTAATTACAATTATAATTATTATTTAATTAGTTGTCAAGCGGACCCCAGGCTGCCGGGACAACGCTAGGAGGAAGAGACTAAACTAATTACAGAAGAAATGATACTTCATACTCGCCTAGTTTAAATAATAAATAAATAAGTAACATCTTTATTCTATAGAATTACAAAAAACAACGTGAGCCACTTCATTTGGTTTTTGTCTGTTTGTTAATTTCATGTCTTTTAATTATTAATATAAGAATTCAAGCCTTGGAGACCCTTTACATCTCTAAGAATATCTTATTTTAATGATCTTTTTAAAATTAAATTTTATTTCTGACACTTAGACACTTTTACATCACTAAAGAATTTTAGTATTTGTTGTTTGTATTTTTTATCATAGTTTTTTTCTGTGTATTTCGATATTTAGAGACTGTATACATCTCTAATAAAGTATCTAATATTTAATTGATTCCATATTTGTAATTGTATTTTGTTATTTTTATGATTGTAAAAATTTGACATGTTAAAGTGTCCCTGTGGCCTATTTGATGAATAAATGTTTGTTTGTTTGTAGCGCGGTGAACCAGTTACAATTCGAGTAGGTATTAGAATTTAGTTACAAAGTGACTTGTCTTACTATAATAATCAAGTAAGTTACAAAATAAAGTCAAACAGTTTGGCACCAAAAACTAAACGTAAACATTACCTTATCAACCACTCTGTATCTTGACGACCAGTCTGGCCTAGTGGGTAGTGACCCTGTCTACGAAGCCGATGGTCTCGGGTTCAAATCCTGGTAAAGGCATTTATTCGTGTGATGAGCATGGATATTTGTTCCTGAGTCTTGGGTGTTTTCTATGTATTTAAGTATTTATAAATATTTATATATTATGTATATCGTTGTGTAAGTACCCTCAACACAAGCCTTATTGAGCTTACTGTGGGACTTAGTCAATTTGTGTAATAATGTCCTATAATATTTATTTATTTATTTATCAATAAAAACGAATCTACCTGGTGTAATCATAAAAATTGTAACGTTCAAAATTAATCGAAGTCTTTGCATTTAGATATATTGCGCACTACGTGACCTGTATTCGCTATCTCTGTACAGACAAACAAAACACATCACTGCTCTCATTTATCCCGATTTTTATTTTAGGGTCAAGCGCTGAAGGTGGTTCCAACAAATGTTTTAGTTTTTCACCAGCGTAGCGTAGAAATAATTTATTAAACCTTCTAAAATAAGAATAGTGGCGGACGACTTTTAAATCCGCCGACGAAGAACAACGAAATGACTTAAAATAGCTCAATCGCTCTCGTGTATAAGAGGCCTTACTGAAAATAAATAATTAGCCATCTCATTGAGTAATTAAAACATAACTCAAGTAATCGGTAAGGAAATAAATTTTGGTCAGTATTCTAAAACCGAGTCTGTTGTTACATACCGACCTGTTTGTTGGCTGAGTGAATTTTTGTGTAAGTAGTAACATTGTTATTTTGTTATTCTTGTTATTATGCAAAAAATAGTCGGTTTAAAGGGTCGGCAACGCGCATGTAATGCCTCTGGTGTTGCAGGCGTCCATAGGCTACGGTGACTGCTTACCATCAGGCGGGCCGTATGCTTGTTTGCCACCGACGTGGTATAAAAAAATATTTCAGTGCTATAGGAAGCAGATTTATATACGGTGACATGATGAATAAAATTTCATATACTTAGAAAATAAGTATTCATCTTGTTTTTTTCAGATAAAAAAGTGCTATTCGGGGCGCGAATATGGTGGAAGGAAGAACAAAACGCTTGGTGACTTGTTTCCATTTTTTTCCGTTTGCATGGCAATTTCAAGCTTTCTATCGGATCGGACCATGTTTAAAACCAAGAAAACCTAACTACTTAGCATTTTTCAAAGTTCGAAATCAACAAACAACATTAAAACATTGAAAAAAAAACACTTAATTCAATTTACTTTAAGCCTTATTTACTCTTATTTGCGCTCGGAAACTCTTCAACAATGACCTCAGAAACAGTTCTATTTGAATAAAATTGACTTCAGAAGGCTTTTGGTGCTGAATAAATTTGTTTTGAAACACCTTTAATAAGATTTGTTTTGCTGTTGGTTATTTTCTGGAGTAATAAGTAAGTGCCAAACATTTGTAAAGGGACTAGAGATTTCAAGTAGGCGTTATTATAAGTTACAACTTCAATCATTTTAAATCTTTCTATTGACGTTATTTAAGTAATTGTTTCACTTCTATTATGAATATTTTATTGCATAGATTGATTATCCTGGTCAAAATTATGTTTTTATCTCCAAAAAATGTGACGGAGTATGGCTGTTTGTATGAGATCTTTTTTAGCCTTTAAGTCAAATATAATCTACAGCTATAAAGACTTTTTTTAGAGATAGTTTTTTTTTATTAATTTGATAGAAGCTACTAATACAAGCATGACGGAGTGATCAGAAATAATATAACGAAAATAATTTTGACCCATTCATCAGCTTATAATGCTTACGGAATTTAAAAGTCACAGTTACACGTCAAACAGAGTACCGTAAATGGTCACCCCATTTAACTAAAGTAAGGACAGTAAGGACAAAACTGACATTCAAACCTCGATAAAAGTTTATTTTTACATGTGCCAAACTGTTTTTTATTCATAATAAATTTTCCAGTCGTTTGAATATTATATTTTTTATGATTTTGTGTAGTGCAAAAAGACCTTAGCGAACTCGGCGCCGTCGATTGGACAGAAACGGCTTTGGACAGAGAAGCATGGCGGTCTTTGGTGTCGGAAGCCAAGATCCACTTCGGGTCGCTGCGCCACAGCAGTAAGTAAGTATGATTTTGTGTAGTTAAATTCCATTTCATAACTTTAAAGATAAATAGGAAATAGTAGGAAATCCCAGCTCACCCCGTAGTAGGGGTGAGGAGAGATTTCGTACTAAGGTGAGTTTTGAAAATGATTGGACCGACATTTTGGGATTATGAACATTATAATAGCTTGATTTGCTATTAGAACATATAATGTACGTAGCAGTAGCCTGTAAAAACCAACTCACCCCTCTGTCATCCCTCCTCACCCCATTCATAACCCAACTGCCCTCGTAATCCCTACTCACCCCATTTTACGGTAAGGCTTCAAAGTCATCAAAATAAGATCAAAACTGTAACAAATTTAAAATCTGAATCTGGTATTAGCCTTAACGCCTTGCTGATCAAATAAATCTCTCCTAGTTTTTGATCTATTGCCATGTAGGTAAGTGTTGGTGAAAACTCGAGTATTTTGAGTCTAAATGAGAAAAACTCGACTTGTCTTTACGCGACTCAGCGCTTAAAAAAACTTCCGAGTCTTTTAAGCACCGAGTCAAGTCCATTATTGGCTCTTTTAAATGCAACTTAAAAGAACTCGAGCCTTTGGATAAAGACTTCGTCAAAAATGTAGGTTTTATCTAAGGGAATAGGCGTTATTGAATACTGAACCTTGCCCTTGAATTTCATGTGAAAACAATGCCTTTTCACAAATTTTTATACATAATTTAAGAATCATCTTTAAAGGACTGTCTTTGCAGATAATAACTCAAGTTTCGACTTAATGACCAGGGTCTGAAAACGGAGTTGAGTCTTAAAACAAAGTACTCAAATAACTCGAGTCTTAACCAACACTAATGTAGGTAGTTGACACACCACAGACAAGTTCAATCACGTCATTTGAGGCAATATCTGTCCGTCTGTTTATTGGTTGGAGCGGTGCCAACATGTCGTTCGATGTTGAACAATGGCTTAAAGGTATAATGACCTTTGTATGGCTCGAGTTACATGGCGTGTTTGCGCAAGAAAATGGCTTAGAATCACTTGAGTATTTATTTAGATTGAAGTAAACAAATTTTGCATTTTTACTATTCATCGTATGCAAACTGAGTTTACATATCCAAAAAGACGTATTCTTGCAGTTTGCGTGCATTCAAATTATTTGGGTTTGGGGAAAAACTTTTTATATAGTAGAGAAGGAACAGGTTAACTTGTATTTTTTTACAACTTAAATTCTGTTAATGCGAATTGATGATCAAACATGTGAAAACACACATCATTTGTACAAAGGTGAAATTATTCCTTTCAGGGATCTCTTCCAGTTAACTTTTGAGCCATTGAGGAAGAATTGGAGAACGGTAGACATCAAAACTATACTAAATACACCTATAAACTACAATATATTATATGGAATAAGAAATAAAACAGATTTGTGTGTATTAATCTAAGATAACGGATTAAATAGCATGTCTGTCACACGCAATAGTGCAAAAACGTATTTAATGCAATCTGCGTCCGCGAACGTGTTAAAATATAAGATTAACAATCTAAATTCCATGTAAAATTGCAAATTTAGAGTATTGTAAGTTTGACGTCCATAGGCTACGGAGACTGCTTACCATCAGGCGGGTCGTATGCTCTTGTTTGCCACCGACGTAAATAACTTTCGATATATTGCTAAGTAAGTAGCAATGTGTACTTTTACTGCTAGCTTTGTCCTTTCTAGGGTAAGTTTGATTAATACAGGAGATTAACCAAATTTTCAGTGTGCGTCCTGACGCAATACATATTACATTAGGGATGTATTATACAAATGGAATTTGCTTTGTGGGAGCTAGTAGGTACGTATAAACTGGGGCACGAGCACAAACAGACATGACATAATTAGTATGTCTATGTAGATGCAGGATTTAGTTATGTTCAGTACAGTGTGACAGAAACTATGAAGTAGTTACATGTCAAAGACAAAGAAGATAAAAAACATAAATAAATAAATCGTTATTTGCATAATTGTAAAAAGAATGTAAAAACCTATTAAATGTATTTCGTACATTATAGTAACTTGTGGCAGTTGTGACATTAAATGCGACGTTTTGAGTTAAACTTCGTCTATATTTTATAAAACCTATATAAGTGTATTCATTAAAACCTAAACTAACTATTCTTTGACTATGTGGTCGTATCAGAAATACACGCGGTATACTTAATACCTATATGTTTTACTACTCTTGAAATAAATTGCTAATTGGTTTCCTTGGAATAATTGGATGTAATTATGCCAACGGGAACCAACTCACTCTAAATTCCAAATGGTTTATGATATTAGATTTTCAATATTTTTTCGCCGGGTTGGTCCCCTTCTGCAAAACTGTTTACTATTCACCTGTAACATTTATCAGTCATAAAAATAAAAATAAAAACAAATATTTTCATGTGACAAATACCCAAAAATTTATATTTTCAAATTATACTTAAAATTATGTTTTTGACAGGCAGAGACGTCGTCTGCGAGCGATAGTCCGAATTTTATATTAAAGTAAAGCGTTACTTTGTCCATTTTTTCCTTAAATAAAAAAAGTTATTTGGAAATAAAAATCAAAATATGTTATCGAACATAGACAATATATAAAAATCTCAGCTACTTGTTTTATTTTGGCAACATAACGGCTTGTCTTAGTTCGCGTCATCTGATTGACAAAAAAATATGTTTCGTTATTTAAAATATCAGGACTGTAAGGAAATATTGCTTTTTGAATAAATACAATCTTAGTGAAATAATAAATAAAATAATCAATCAACCGTAGTTTCGAGAAACTCACAATATAAACAGCCCAAAAATACATTAACAAAAAATGTTATTTTAGTAATGCTATTATATTACATTACAATACAAGTGCGAAAAATAGGAAATTCGCAAGGAGTGACAATAAATCAAAACACGACCGACGCAAGTGTTTTCAATTGACACGGGTTGTAAATTACCTATTTGCACATATATCATACGTTTTACAGAACATATGGACCTTTTAATTTTCGACATAGTTACGTAATGTGCTAATTATTGCACTAGTGCGGTAAAGTAGCACCATATGTACTGTAAAACATTTTACAGTAGACATGGCGCTTCATATTTTCGACAAGTTACGCAATGTGCTTATTATCGCACTAGTGCGGTAAGTAGCCCATATGTACTGTAAACAATGTTTTGACAGCGTATCTTTGGGCTACTCCGTACAAATCTATATTTTCTTTAAGTCCTATTGTTACTCCCGTGAAATCCCGTCTTTTCCCGACTGTTCGCAGCAACCTTGTTACCGGAAAATCCCGGTATAATTGGAAATTACCGGGACAGAAATATAAAGGTCGGAATCCTGGAGCTGTCGAGTTTTGTGGGTAGCTAGGGGTGCTATTACGACTGCTGAGATACTCGCAGCAAAACTAAGTGGCGAGTCAGGGCATAATGCCATCTCTTTCACTCTTAGTTGGTGTTAACAAGAGTAAAGGAGATAGCATTATGATCTCATTTGCGGCAAGTATATCTCAAATGAACGGAAGGCCTACCGCGAATACCAAAGTTTACAAATTGCGGGCATCTTTCTTATTTACCCCGATTAAGGCGTAATTAGATTGACGGAGAAAGATGCCCGCAATTTTCGAAATCAGATATTAGCAGTAGGCCCCCTGGTCACACAAAAATCAGATGGACCATTACAATAGCGCACTGAGGGATTATAATATTGATATCGTCTAATATGTGGTATTTATTTTTAGTTTGTGTAGTAATTAATTCTAATAATAGATCTTAATGTATAAGTATTTTTTTATTTCACTATATGCTGTCACTTGTGAAAGAGCGCATGAAGCCTAATTATCATATTTTTTTTTCATTTAAATTATACATAACCCTAAAAACATTCCTTGAGGGTCAGCATACATTGGTCCCACATATAAATCCAGTCAGATAGCCAGTTCGATCTTAAGTAACAACTCTCAGAGCAGCAACTCTAGACTACGTTGTTACACTGCTATCAGAAAACAGTTCGACTTTAGTTTCAATTTTCACTGTATCAGAAAATACAACACCTACTGTATAAAATCTACTGCAGACAATTTTCATTCGAAGTTTACATTCCAACTTGTATTTCTATTTGGAATTTCTAAACAATATAACGATAAATTGTACAGAAATGTGCCGTCTCCTGCACAGCGGCCCGATTAGAAGAATAAAATACGATAACGATAAGTTCTGCTTTAGATAAGTTCTCATATAGATATCGTTTGTGTCGTATAATTAATAGAAGCAGTAGGGCTAAGATGGTCGGCTCTTTATCATTTGTCGCCATGCCTGTCACGTTCTAACAAGTATGTAAGCGCGAAAGTGATGGGCATAGTGACAAGCGATAAAAAAGGAACCATGCTGCCACTGCAGTAGGGCTAAGATGGTTGGCTCTTTATCATTTGTCACCTTGCCTGTCACGTTCTAACAACTATGTAAGTGCGAACGTGACGGGCATAGTGACAAGCGATAAAATTGGAACCATGCTGCCACTGCAGGTCGATTCGGGCAACCAATGTCACTTTGATGTTAGAAATATCGTAGATAGTCTTATTGGGATCACAGCGGAATCGAAATACACGTCAATTTTGACATGTCGTTTAGTTATCGATCATTTAAAGATATTTCCAAGATCTTAAACGTGTCTGGTAGGTCCGTAGGTATCCTAAAGATGGCAGATTTCCAGTTTGCCTGCAGTCTCTGGTTCTATTAGGCGGCTTGCTGTCTCCATATAACTGATTATTGCCTGCTGACAATGGCCTGTTGCCACCTCTGCGACTACACACTAGCAGAGTCGTTAGTTTTCGCCCAAAGACCATGGCCTGTCTGGCCGATATCTGTCGACGCTGACCGGAATCGTCAAGCGGCCGCGACTCTCGGTTCGTATTAGTCGTCAGACGGAAACCTTGAATGAAACTGTTAGAGTGTGACCTTTTGTGATTACCTGACAGACTGTGTGGCACTTTAGAACCTACGATAAGGTTCAAACATTTAGGAAAATCTACTTAAAATGTTAGTTACGTAAGTTTCTGGCCATTGTTGTTCTAAAGAATGCGCAGAAAGTTTCTGCACTAGAGCATTTTACTTTCCAAGTTTTTTTTTACAATAAGCAATTGAAATTTGGTTTTAAACGGATTTCCATTCTGATATTTATCTCCTAACTCCATAAATAACGATGCTTTGACTTAAATGGTTAATTGAAAGAACCCTCAAGAATTACCTACCATAAAAATATACTTACCAATTGAAATTTACAAAAATACTAAAATTGCGCTAATTATATTTTGTACTGAGCGGTATATGGTCGCGTATGGCTAGATTTATTTTCTTACACCTAAGATTAATCCTACTAAGGTAAATTAATGAGTTTGTTGTTTGTCAATGACCCGCATTAAGTGCAGAAATAATGTTTTGCCTTTTGCGTAGTTACACTAAATGATAGCTGTAGAAATATGTATATATTTTAAGGTAATTTAAGGCACTTCTTGTATTGTGTGAATGTAAATACGCATGCATACGCTCACCCGTACAATGTTAACTTATTTACTTCTAATTCTCATGTAAGTGAATTGTAAAAAATTCTTATGAGAAATAAAATTCTCAAGTGAGAAAAAACTCAATGAATTTTACTTTCCTCCTATTCGAAATAAAAAGTAGTTATATCTCGGGTGAAAGGCATCATTTCAGCCCTTGATTAACAATCTACTGTTCTTTGAAAGACTGACCTTGAGATCGCTACAAACAGCTTAGATATCGTCATCCTAGTTCACAATCGTACTATAATTATGCGGAAAATTTGGTCGTAATATAGACCTTTTTTTTGCGCACTATGGTACTAATTACAACAAAATGTTCGCCGTAATTAGTACCATTGTGAAGTAGGATGAAGATATATATGGCAATATTATGCGTACGACATGTGTAGTCAAATAAAATGTCATTACCGGTAATGTCAACGACTAATTTCAAAACATTGTTTATTGGAATGCTATGCAATCCTTCTTCCTTTTATTGATTACATGTTTTATTGTATTCTGAAAATTTCTTCTTTCTTCTTTGATAATATTTTTTGGTATTTTTGTAGTAAAATCGTTTACAGTTGGCAAATATTTTCTTTATGTTTAATTTGTACATTCTTTTGAATTTCCTTACTTTTTAAAACATACTAAAATAATTTGTATTTTACGACGGTATCAAATAATTATCTACTCGTAGGTTTCTGACTACCTTATTCTGTCTTCTGTTGTATCGACGCCAACATACAATAGGATAACTCGCCATTGTTGTATCTGTAACGTCCCATTGTAATCTGTTGTGTGTGGAGCTACACAGTTTAATAACCGTCTTATGTGTCAATTGTTAGTATCCCTTTCTTTGTCTGCATCATAATGCTGACATTACTTACTTACTAGTTTGGCGCAATGATCCAAAATGTGTCTTGGCCTCCAACACAAGAACACGCCATTTTATCCGGTCCTGCGCGGATTCATTCCAGTTTTCACTGACGCCGAGCTCCCGGAGATCTACCTCCACTCTATCCTCCCACCGATACTTAGGATGACCGATCGGTCGACCCAAATATGGCCTCTTTACAGCACGGTCTTCACCCATTCTTTCGAGGTGGCCCAGCCAACGAAGACGATGTGCTTTAATCTCACCCATTATATCGGGTTTAGCTATAAATTTTCCAATTACGATATTTTTCCGAATCTTCCAACTGCTGACATTATAAACCTTTAAGCACGTAACAACTGTGGAATGAACTATCGCTTGCGGTAATTCCGGAATGATACGACCGTCAAACCTTCAAGAAAAGGGCGTACACTCATTTATTTCCGGTAACGCACTAAATGTAAGTCTTGCAACCTCTCTGGTGTAGTAGGTGTTCATAGGCGATGGTAATTGCTTCTCATTAGTTTGTCCGTTTACCTCCTTTATTATAAAAAAATAAGTATCTTATCCATGTTCAGTTGTATCGACGCCAAAATTCAATAGGAGAACTAGCCATTGTTGTATCTATAACATCTTTATCTTTTTATTTTAGTCGTTGTGTTTGGAGCTAATCTTGTTGAACTACACTATTTAATACACTTCTTATGCGTCAATTGTTAATTTTGTCTATATAATAATGCTGATATAAAAATTTAATATATAGTAACTGGAGAATGAATTGGCGTCCGTGGTGGCCACGGTATTTCTGGCCCGATCCGACCTTCAAACCTTCAAGAAAAGAGCGTACTCCCATCTCGTAACCGTTGTATTACAAGCTGGGCGTTGCACGTGTCTATGGGCGATGGTTATTACCTTACCTCAATACTCAATATTTTATTGCAAACTCACAAAGTAGTTGTGCAGGTGGTAAACTTATAAGCTTTTGTGAACCCTCTTGAGCACTGAAATATTACTTACAATTCCAAGGAGAGGAGAATTACCTTTAGGCGATCCGTATACTCGTTTGTCTCCTTTATTGTATCGACGTGAACCTACTAGTACAATAGGATGACTTGCCATTGTTATCTTTAGCGTTCCATTGTGGTCTATTGTGTGTGGACCTAATCTTGTGTAGAGAACTATACCCGACTTATGTGTCAATGGCAAATATTATTTGTTGATACTGAACACCGGTCTGGCCTAGTGGGTAGTGACCCTGCCTTCAAGCCGATGGTTCAAATCCCATTTGTTCCTGAGTCATGGATGTTTTCTGTTTTTAAGTATAAATAATTATATGTTATATTATATCGTTGTCTAGGTACCTACAACACAAGCGTTATTGACCTTACTGTGGGACTCTTTCTACGTATTCATAAAATATTGAACTGATATTTATTTACTATTTTTGTAAATATGTCAAATAAGCAGATGAATTGGCTTCTATTATTAATTTTAATAATGCAAAATTTGCATGCAAAAATGCATTTTAATTTTAATTTATACTTTAAAAGAGTCTTGCTTAGTCAATTTGTATAATAATGTCCTATCATCATAATCATTTTAGCCTCCATTCGCCCCCTGATGAACTGGGCTAGTCGCATCCAGAAGTGTCCCGCGATTTTTCGAATGTCGTCCACCCAACATGCCAACGGACACCAGAAGCTTCTTTCATCCGAATGCGACTACCTACCCGTCAACATTTTGGTCCACCTGCCACATTTTGGTGCACTCTGCCCCGCAACATGTCCCGCCCAATTCCATTTTAGCTTGGTAATGACGTCGACCCACTTCTCGCACCTTGGTGCGGCGTCGGATCTCGACATTCTGTCTTGAAGTATAATGCTGAGCATGGCCAATGGTTTCATATACTGTACCACACACATATCAAGATTCGGCGAATATTTGTGATAGCGTCTTTTTTTTTTTTATACCACGACGGTGGCAAGCAAGCATACGGCCCGCCTGATGGTAAGCAGTCACCGTAGCCTATGGACGCCTGCAACTCCAGAGGTGTTACATGCTACCCAAGGAAAATGAAAGATACGACAACACGAATATTCACCGATTCCCTGCATGTCTGAACGCACCAGAGGGGGCGTACAGCTAGGAAATTAGGAAGGAACGAAAGATATGGCGTGCCGCGCGAAATTTGCGACGGAAGATTAGGCGAACGCGCCGGTTCTAAGCTCTAAGGTATCTCGTTGTATTGTATCTCAATAACTCTGTAAGTATTAATTCTGTTTAAAAATTTGCTTGCCAAATCCCTCTGTTATATCACTAGTTATTTTATTTCAAAATGTATTGCATATATATATTAATTTTTTGACGACCTTTCTGGCCTAGTGGGTGGTGACCTTGCCTATGAAGCAGTTGAGTTCGAATCCCGGTAAGGGCATTTATTTGTGTGATGAGTACAAATATTTGTTCCTGAGACATGGATGTTTTCTATGTAAGTAATTAATAAATTATATATTTGAATAAAAAAAAATATATATATATAGTGTTGTAGGTAAAAAAAATATAATTATATATATATATTTTTTTTAATTTTAATTCTATATTTTATTGAAAGCATGTATGGTAACGAATAAATGATGTTTTTTAGTATATCGACCGCGAAAACATAAAAAAAAATATATCTATCTTAAATTAGGTAAAATTGGTCAGATTCATTATAGTCCAGTAAAACGTTGTATAATGAATGCATTATACTCGTAGTTGAGTCGGGATATTCATAGAAGAAATTAGTTTGGTCCCAAAAATATATAAAGAAGACCTCTCTCTCTTCCCCGGCTCGTAAATCGTACAAACTCGCGAGCGAGCGTAATAGATATAATTACAATCACAACCAGCAACATGTTCCAAACTACATAAGAAACTTCCAACAATGAAACTACCCCCTGATGAACTTGAATAGGGTTGTTTCCAATTTTTTGAAACGCTTGTATTACGTTCTATATTAACTAAAAGTTGCCCTAAAATTCAACTATTATACTAAAAACGGCTTTAAAGATGTTAAATTAATAAAATATATTTTGACCGATGCTTTCGCGCCCAAAACGCTCTTTGAAAATTGTGTAACATCACAGTTTACGGTTTGACACATAACTACATACACACGTAGAAGATACGAACTGTCAACTGACATTTGTCATTTGTTGTTTATCGCCTAACTGCCAACAGTGTCAATCCGAGAGTTTTGACGTCATCAGAATCTTCAATGACGTTTCGAGTTTGGTCACGTGACGTGTGCCAAAAGATATTTTAAATTCAATATTTACAAAAATATGGTCATTACAGGTCCTCTAAAAGTAGTTTAACATGTTCTTATAATCCAAAAGAATTTATTGGGATACAATTCTGCCCTAAAATTTGTAGATGGAAACAACCCTATTTACTTAGATTAAAGTTCTATCTCCAGGGGGCGCATGTATGTTTAATCTAAACGCGAAACCAGATACGTAAATAACAAAGATTGCCAATGTCTATGCAAAGTTTAGTTATTCGTCACTGTTAAAATACGGGCAACTTAGCAAAGTTGTATGGCTCCTTTACTCTATAGCCCAACGCTGGACCAGCGAGCTGGCCATGCGAAGGTGATGACTCCTTTACACGATGGCTCAGCACTGGACCAGTGAGCTGCCGTAAAAGGGTAAAACGTTGCAAGTTAAAGAACGCAGTTCTGAGAAAACCGCATGAAAGGTCATATTTTGACCTGAGAAACACCATTTTTTTATAAACTTGTAAGCTTGAATTTTTCGTATTTGACTTATGAAATTTTTTTAAGTTAGTGTATTTATATAAATATTAGCCACTAGCGGCCCGATTCCTAAAATGAGATACGATAACGATAAGTTCTTAATTGGATATCGTTTATATGTCTAAAATTGACAGAAGCAGCTCGATTCGGGCAACCAATGTCACTTTGACGTTAGAAATATCGTAGATAGATCTTATTGGGATCACAGCGGAATCGAAATAAATGTCTATTTTGACATTTCGTTTAGTTATCGATCTTTTAAAGTCTTAATCATTCTTCGAATCGGGCAGAAAGTGTTTTTCCAATAATCCAACAAAAAAATAACCCATATAACTTCTTAGGAAAATGGTGAAACTTAATAGTCAATTTGTGTGATAATGTCGCATAATATTTATTTTTGATATATTTTTTTTTGGCGTTGAAACTCTAGGTCCATGGGGTCCCAGCACGCACAAGTTTTTTGGAGAAATCGCGAAACGTCTGGTTGACGTAACTGGTGACCGAAGAGCTGGCGGCTTCCTCGCACAACGTATCAGTATTGCGATACAACGAGGAAATGCCGCCAGCATCCTTGGTACAATGCCTCAAGGGCCTATTTTAGATATAAGCTAGTTATAGTAATCATCTGTATATATCCATTATGTATATTGTTATTGTCAATAAATATTTTTCATAGTTTTTAATAGTTACATTATTTTGTCACAAATATTTCTTAGTAGCATCGTTTTGGCCATTAGGTTACTCATAATCCGATTCATTGGGAAAATAAAACATTGTAAATGTAATTCGTCGTGTATGATCGTGCGAACACTGCTTAATAAAATCAAATACAATATAACTTTCATATTTTTATTGGACGATTATAATGAACCAAACCCAACTTGTCAGTAGAAAAAGGCGCGAAATACAATTTTTTGCGAGAAATTAACTCTTTGCGTCTATATATTTTTAATTTGCCGACTTTTCTACTAACAAGGTTGCTGTGGTAGAGTATATATTGAATGAACGAATATTTAATGGTAATACTGAATGGCAGAATGAGTTGTGCCCTTAACTTTTAAAAATAATTGAAAATGGAAATTGTTTTTGATGTGAAAGTTCGATTAGAGTGATACTAGACTCTTAAATAATGATTATTTTGCCTTATTTCCTCGCAAGGAACCTCCTTCCTCGCATGTTTGGAGAAAAGCACTGGATATGTTTCAGCAGGAATAGCAATTTGTGGATTCGGCTTCTTTGTGGGACTCTGCATCGCATCGTCCGACAAATCATAACTCATCCACGGATTGCTCTTTCCCAGCCTCTGCAATGATTTTCTACTCTTTAAAAATAAAAGTGAACGAAATGATAATAAAACTGTATGAGATCACCAGATTTTATTATTACCTTATCTCTACCAAAACCTAAAACTTCTAAAATAAAGTCACACGGGAATTTAACCCTTTCCCGGCTGGCGTGACATAACATAACTGCCTCTGTCACTTATATAAGACTACCTTTTTGGTGCCTGGGGCTAGGATATTTATATAGGTTTTTTATCATGCCTTATATTCGGGTGTGTCATAAATGATAACATAGTGAAGTAATGCTTGTCTTTTATAAAGAATATTTGTATTTTAACTCTCTTCATAATATGTTTTTGGCAAAAATTTCATTTTTGGGTCAAGCTTTTATCGATGACTGTAGGTTCTTTTGTTTTCACAGGCAACTAATACTCATTGAGACAATTCTAACAAGTTAACAACACCATACACGTACAACTAGTTTGCGTTTTTTTTTATCACTGAATTCCCATAAGGCTAAGATAGATAGATAGATAGATAATGACTGTAGATATAGAATATTATTTTTTGGCACACCTTATTAAAAGATATAGCTTTAACCTTTTGACCGACAAAGACGTCATATGACGTGCGCGGCTACAACCCAATATCAACCTTCATGCGTACCGACAAGGTTTACGATTACGCGCCGCGTACGATAGGCGTGGCGTTCAAAAATTTAAGAAAAACAAATGATTAATGATAGAGGCAGACAACAGGCGGGTTTAATAGGTACCTAACAATCGATTTATTTCATTCTACCTTTTTTATAGAAATCGTATTTATTTAAACTATTTAAAACTTTAGGTATATGAAGATACATTTATAACCCGATTGCTTTATGTATTTTGAAGATAATATCCATTTCTATGCTACATATACCCATCCTTATCTATATTGCAAGGTAATCTATCACCCGTCTCCATCGCTCCATTAACCCATTAGCGCTCGATTGGTATATCACTCAATTTTAATGGAAATACGATTATCGATGATTTTACGCAGTATTGCTTTGAAGGGTACGAATATTTTTCAAATGTTCAAAAAAGGGTTCATCATCAATGTGGCAGGCTACGCCGTTTAGTGAGAGATTTCGATTGAAGATTTATTTATTTGTTGATAAAAACGTTTTCATGACATTACAGTGTATAACTAATGCGTTATGTAAGTTAATTACATGGGTCAAAATTATTTCCGTTGTCTTGTTTCTGACCACTCTGTCACAGTCACGCGTGTATTTCCGTCTTCTATCAAATAAATAAAAAAGCTTTCCAACTGTAGATTATATTTTACATGAGAAAAATTAAAAACTAAATTTGATCTCATACAAAAAGCTCAACTCCGTCCAATTTTTGGGGGGCAAAAAACAAGACAACGAAAAGAACTTTGCGAATGCTTTGCTGCTGAGCCATAAAAAAGGGGAAGCCTTTGCCCAGCAGTGGGACTTAAAGCGATCATGTTTTTTGCCTATAATAAAAAAAAATACAAAAAACATGATCGCTACCTTGTAACAGCAATTTTAATCAAACATGGACGATCAATTGATTGTCGCGTGATATCATTAATGGAAACATACTGTATTAAGTGTATATATACGGATGTATGCTTTTAATTAAATTCGTAGCGTTATTGGCAATTTGCTTTTATTGCTGTATAGTAGCTATAAAGATCTGTTTACAGGAGTATTGTGGAAATGCTATAAAAGCTCTAAATGCTATTAAATATACACTAAAATGATAGAAATACGATCTAGTTTGCAAAGTTTGTTATTTTACGTTATTGCTGAGAAGCATTTCGAATCGATTCTAGGTAAGAGCATTTTTTTAGCCCTTTACGCAAAAAGGGAGGTGTGAAATTTTGACCCCTAAGTGTATGTCTGTGTACCGTAGCTCATAAACGGGTGAATCGATTAAAACGCGTTTTTTATTTATCCGAAAGCAGATTTTCTGGTGGTTGTTCTGAGACATGTTTTATCAAATCCGTTATATTGCGTTTGGTTTTTTTTTGCCTATAATAACAAGATTCAATAAATAAATAATTAATAAATATTTGGGGACAATCATACACAAACCTACTTAGCCGCAAACTAAGCAAAGCTTGTACTATGAGTACTAGACGACGATATACATTACGTATATAGATAAAAACATATAGTACACATATATATATATATATATATATATGAAACATCCACGCCTCAGGGACAAATATCTGTGTTTATCATACAAATAAATGCCCTTTAGGTTCATATCTTGGTAAGGGCCTTTATTCGTGTGATGAACACGGATATTTGTTCCTGAGTCATGGGTGTTTTCCATATATTTAAGTATTTATATATATCGTTGTCTAAGCACCCACAACACAAGCCTTATTGAGCTTACTGTGGAAGTTAGTCAATTTGAGTAATAATATTTATGTATTTTATTATTGACAAGACGCAAGCTGCGTATATCCCATCTGCTACCCGTAACGCCAATTCTGATCTAAGATTTTGCTGTGGTTTTGTTTTCGTTTTGATATTACCTTGACAATAGCTGATTGGTAGGAGCGAAACACAAATACACGGGACATCTCGTTTGGTCTTATTGGTGAGCGTGAACAGCGACAATGTTATGACGACTATGTTAAATAGCTGTCACTGGTGTTAGTGACAGCTATTTAACATAGTCTCGTGTCCGATACGATATCGGATGACCTTGGGTCAAAAACAGCTGGTCAAAAATGCTCTATAACATCAAGCAGAGCCCAACTAGGGAAGTACCTCCACCTTATAGAAAACCACAGCCAAATAGCACTAGATCCTACTCATAGTGTGTGTTCCTGCTGCGAGTAAGGTTGCCAGAGCTCAACGAGGGTGCGGAGTGTTAGGGTCGACAACGCGCATTTGGCTCCTCTGGCTACGCTACGCTAGACTGCGTAGGCTACGGAGACGGCTTACCATCAGGTGGACCGTATGGTTTTTTACCACCGACGTGGCATATTAAAAAAAAGTATAATTAAAATCCTTTTATTCTTGCATTCCGCTTTCTTTTCAACAATAAACATTTATTAAATAAAGGAAATAAAAAAACACCTCTGAAAGTTGTACTTCTTTGTGGTCGTCCGACATCCGATATCGAATCGGACAGTGTGAAATCGCTCAAAAGATCAAATCTATCACAAACTGGTAAATCAGAATCGCCCTCTGTGTTTTATATCCGGGTCGACCTACTTACGGAACTGATATCGTAAAAATAAATAACCAAATATTAATTTCGTCGATGTTGGAGCTCAAATCCGATATGTTTCGTGCTTTTTTTTATTCAGAATATGCAGATATTAAACAAGTTAAACATTGAATGAAATGTTTGCATCAAGGCAAAAAATATTTTCACCACACCAACGCGAGGAAAATACTAACAATGAAATACCAAATCAAAATCATCATTTAAAAGTCAATTCCACCAGCTAACATAAGGAAACAACTCAAAATTTGCATCTGATTACTTTACCCGACATGTGGATAAAATGCAACTTTTCCATTCGTTTTTGAACAATCAAGAGTGACTTAACTAGTTGGTGTGGTGAAAAAATATTTTGCAAATTTTGAGTTGTTTCCTTATGTTATCTGGGAGAACTTTTACGTAAATAATGATTTTGAATGATAGTTTTTATATTACGTTCATTTGGATTTGCTTTTTTTGGTATTTCATAGTTATTATTTTCCTCGCGTTGGTGTGGTGAAAAATTTTGTGTTACACTTGGAGGCAAAGTTTGCTTTACTCTCGTGCCTTGAAACCCTCGCAACGCTCAAGACTCCACTTCTTTTTTGGAATCTTTCTCTTCTCGGGTATCAATATAGCTCGAGCTGTTAAACAACAATTTTGCCCCCTTGTATAACAAATAGGTTACTATTTCACACCACCCATTCAGAAAAGACCTTTTTTTCCTACTAGAAGGGACCAAATTGGCACTTTTCTGATCTAGCACACTACTTTTTCTTTTTGTCACATTGTTTTTTTAGATTACCTAAATACCATTTTGATGGAACAAAATGTAACCAAAATATTTTTTACAGTACATATGGCGCTACTTATTTTTAAGGGCGCTAAAATTTAAAGGGTCATATGTATTTTTCAACGTTGTACGATACATGTGCGAATTCGTGTCGATTTAAAACACTCCCTTCGGTCGTGTTTTAATATATCGCCACACGTTATAAATTTCCTATTTTTCACACTTGTATTGTAAATAACTATTTTGGCCTTGCCAAATATCATAAATGTGATTTATACTGGAGAAATGCTACTTTTACTTTTTCATACGTATGTCAGTGTGAGAAGTACTGTTTATGACGAAGTAATTAATAAGCTTTATTGTTGCCTTACTCCATATTATTTAAAAGTCGTTTTTTTCTAAGATGGTGAAGTTTCCTTTCAAATCGTTTAGACATGAAAACGGGTCTACTTATTGACAAACATGCAAAATTTCAGAACTATTATTGACATTTCGATCCTTGTCCTAGTTAGATTGTTTTATTAGTAAAAGGTGAAATTATTATTGTGTTTGGAGTTGAATTCTACCAGGATTGAATAGAGTAAAACATAATTTTGTCGCAGACAGCAAAACGATACGTGTATTCATTTGTTTGTAAACTGACAAAATAAAAATCCACAGACAAAACAAAATAGCTTCCAGCTAAGGAACATTGGGTTTAAAACTTGTTTGGTTTATATGTTCTAACAATTATAAACTGAAATAAAATAGGGGGCGCCGTAAGCCTTCAGTAAGAAATGTATATACTTGGAAAAATTCGACCAATGCCGCCGTGACCCCGGTGGCCGAGTGGCTCAGGCACCTGCCGCGATAGCAGAGGACGCTGGTTCGATTCCAGCCTGGGGCACTGGAGGCCTTGGGCACTTTTTCTTAGTATATGACATTTATTTCAGTACCCCTAGTGTAAATAAATTCGATTTTGAAACGTGACGTACGCGTTTGCGTTTAGTCTCATTTTGTATTGGATTTAGAAAGAGCGCGCCAAGCGGGACGTTTTGGAAACTCAAAATCCTATACAAAATGAGACTTAACGCAAACGCGTTCGTCACGTTATGATGTCGATAAAACTTACACTAGGGGTACTGTTTATAATTTATATAGTAGTGTTTTTACTTGAAATAAAAACAAATTAAAATATTTTCTGAAAATAATTTAATTTGTTCTAATAGGTACTTCTAATAGTAAAGGTGAAATTAATTTGATACTAACCTTCTGTAATGCATTGTTATTGTTGTGATAGTTTTATTTTATTTTTTGTTGACTTAATTGTGTACCATATTATAATTGTGTTTGCATGCGTTTAAGAATGTTCTATTGCAAAAATAAAATAAAGTAAAGTACAGTATATTTAGTTTTTACTTTTCTCGTTTAAAAGGGATTTTATAGTACGCGTGAAGTTTATTGGTTTTCTACTCGAAGCGGGCTGTCGAGTGCTGTTCATAAAACGTGGAATTCATTTTAAACTTGTATATTATATTTTTATCAGACAATCAGACTAAACTGGCAGCTAAAGTTAATGACATGATAAATTAAATTATCGATACTTTTCCATTATACTAGTAATCGGACACAGCTTCGTTTGGACTGTTTATTATTTTTTATATATCGGTGTTGATGATAAAGTTTACAAAAAGCAGATTTAAAAAAAATGATCGCTAGGTTAGAAAAAATGGTAATGACTGAAGTTTAATAAATCCCATTAAAATTGAGTTTTCTTTTTAATCTTAAAAGAAAAATAGTATGCTCACCACGGGAGGAATCGTAGGACATTCCATCCCTCGTGTTTGCCAATTTTACACGCGGCACGCAATGCCCTACTTTTCCTCCCTTGGGACACAAATAACTATTTACCGACATGGAGCGATCACTAATATTTATCTCTAATGTTAATTTATTTTTTAGTAATTGACGATATAAGATCCATCATCATCCAGATCTAGAGCAGAGCCCAACTGGGGAAGTACCTCCACCTTACAGAAAACCGCAGCCAAATAACACTTGACCCTGCTCATAGTGTTGTGTTCCTGCCCGTGAGTAAGGTTGCCAGAGCTCAACGAGGGGGGTGGGGTTAGGGTCGGCAATGCGCATGTAACTCCTCTGGAGTTGCAGGTGTACATAGGCTACGGAGACTGCTTACCATCAGGCAGGCCGTATGCTTGTTTGCCACCGTCGTAGTAAGAAAAGCATCGAATATTTAATTTATCAATATCGATATAGGAACTCCCTACATGTCAATATTCAGATCGGCCTAGTCCTAAAAAGGGCTTAATAAGGCTTATGTCGTGGTCTAGATGACGATATTATACATACAGTTATATATAGATATGTAGGTACTTATAAAACCCAGCAACAAATAGGTATTTGTGATAAACACACAAATAGATGCCCATGCCAGGATTCGAACCAGGGATCTCGTGCTTCGTAGGCAAAAGCCTAATAAAAATTATAGGTAGGGTAATAATAAAATAAATATTTTGGGGGCAATCTTACACAGATCGATCAGCCCCATACAGCTTGTACTGTGGGTACGAGAAGACAATATACATACGTATAAATACATACTTGAAAACATCCATGAGTCAGGAACAAATGTCTGTGTTCATTGGGATTCGAGCCCGGGGCCATCGCCTTTATAGGCAGTGTCACCCACTACTTAGGCCAGACTGGTGATAAATAAATATTAAGTTGATCTATGCATTTATTATAACCCCTCAGCTATCAGAAAGCCCGTCAGGCTCGATCAACTTTGATATATATTTATGATATATATATAAGATTTAAAAATGATCAAAGTTGATCGAGTCTGTCGGGCTTTGCCACAGCTGAGGGGTTAATCAGAAACACCCGGCACACACAGCTAAAAGCGCAATACGTGTGCAATAAGAGCCGAGGCCGTTGAGAACATTATCTGCAAGTGTCGCTGCGTCACAAAGAGAATGCACGAATGCACTTATATGCAGCTGCACTAATCGAGCGCTAGGGTTGTAGTTTGGGAAGTATAGAACTAAAATTGAATTTATTTAGCTTGGGAATTATAGACCTGAAATTTAATTGAATGAGGCGCTGGTTGCCTAGCGGTAAGAGCGTGCGACTTGCAATCCGGAGGTCGCGGGTTCAAACCTCGACTCATACCAATGAGTTTTTCGTAACTTATGTACGAAATGTCATTTGATATTTACCCGTCGCTTTTGGGTGAAGGAAAACATCGTGAGAAAACCGGACTAATCCCAATAAGGCCTAGTTTACCCTTTGGGTTGGAAGGTCAGATGGCAGTCGCTTTCGTAAAAACTAGTGCCTACGCCAAATCTTGGGATTAGTTGTCAAGTGGACTCCAGGCTCCCATGAGCCGTGGCAAAATGCCGGGACAACACGAGGAAGAAGAAGGAGGCCTGAAATTGACTTAATAAGTGTCTGTGAACTGTGCCTACTACACAAAACTTATGTTGGGGCATTTTCTGTAAAGTGATACTTACTCTCGACTTTTTTCTAAGGTACATAGGTGAATTTAATTTGTTTTCTACTCAGAATCAAGAGCCCTTTCGATTCTACTAGCAGAGCGTCCCAAGTTTTTTTCCAAGTTGTAAGTAAAATGTATGAACATTTCTGGTCTACACAGACACCCACTCGCTATCTTCAGTGAACAAGATGCATGTAACTGCGTCGAAATATAGGAACAGAACACAAAAGGTAATCATCATATCCCGGTCGATTTAATTCTAGTGAAACTAACTGGATAGATAGATAGATAGATAAAGCGTTTATTTGTTTGTAACTGGAATCATTCAAAACTGTTAAATATGATGGTTTTAAACTGAAATAGAAAACATATACTTAAGAAAACAGTTACCAAGTCCACCACTCCGACGTTCTGACCACTAGACCACCCAGACGGACGTTAGCGGCGTAAGCTGAAGACGCGGGTTCGTTTCCTGCCTCGCGCACCAGTGGACTTGTTAATTTTTTTCTATGGTATATATTTTAGTTCATAATTTATATATACTACTATATATAAATGCCTAATGCTGGTGGCCTAGCGGTAAGAGCGTGCGACTTGCAATCCGGAGGTCGCGGGTTCAAATCCCGGCTCGTACCAATGAGTTTTTCGGAACTTATGTACGAAATATCATTCGATATTTACCAGTCGCTTTTCGGTGAAGGAAAACATCGTGAGGAAACCGGACTAATCCCAACAAGGCCTAGTTTACCCTCTGGGTTGGAAGGTCAGATGGCAGTCGCTTTCGTAAAAACTAGTGCCTACGCCAAATCTTGGGATTAGTTGTCAAGCGGACCCCAGGCTCACATGAGCCGTGGCAAAATGCCGGGACAACGCGAGAAAGAAGAAATTATATATACTACTAGTTACTGCTAACGAGTACTTAAAAAAACAAATAAATATTTTTTTTGATTTGTTCCGTACTTGGATGATGGTTATAAATAGGTTTATACTTTTACATACATAACTTTAATTCCATCTATTTACTTCGGGTAACATTATTTTGTATAAAACTAGTACCAAGATATATATTATACATATAATCAATGAATGAAATCTTTATAACAGGCAACTAGTGGCCTTTATCAGCCCTTCATTCTCGATAGATCCAACCAGTAGATCCAAGATGGATCTAGTGAGATTTTTTTTGTTCGTTAAATCCAACTTCCGGCCGATGGATCTAACGAGAACTTTTTTTAGTAATAGATCCAGTTTAAATGACAAATGGATCTAGTGGGACTTCTTTTTATCGCAAGATCCAATCTTGTATCAATCAAAAAATCTGTACCTTGTTAATTCTACTTGAATTAAACGATAGATCCAATATCATTGTGAGCGCTGGTGGCTTAGCATTTTCGCGTCCGGTGACGAAACTGGAGGTTCCTTCGGGATGCAACCCTAACTAACTAATTAACCCAGTAATTATCTATAAATGCCTTACAATTAATTATACATATTATAAAAATAATATATTATAAAATTATACACTACAAATCACATTATGGTTGCGATGCATTACGCGACCCCGCTAACCCCCTCGCCCCTCCCTACCCATAATATTTGGGTGACCGAGCTTTGCTCGTAAAACATGAAAAAATCAAAAAAATGCGCGTGAATCAGCTAGATCGATTTTTCGCCCCCGGAAATACCCATATAACAAATTTCATCGAAATCTTTAGAGCCGTTTCCGATACCCTCGAAATAAAACTATATACATGAATTGCTCGTTTAAAGGTAATCAAAGGGCTGGCAGCTTCCTCGCTCAACGCATCAGTCTAACGATCCAGCGAGGAAATGCTGCCAGCGTCTTCGGTACAATGCCGCAGGGGCCATATTTAGATTTATTTTAGATTTAATTTAGTCATATTTTAGTTTTAGTTAACATTATTAATTGTAATAATTACTTTTAAAAATTCATTTTATAATACTTATGTAAAAATTTTGACAACAAACAGTCTTATACAAAAAATAATGTAAGGTAATGTTACGTAAATGTTCATGCCAAGTTTCATTTAATGACGCATGCCGTTTTTAAATGCGAGGGTAACTTTGAGTTTGGGAGCGATTTGGCGACAAATTCATGTGAATAGAATCAAAAATAAAAAGAAATCATATAAAGTAACCTGCGTGAACATTCAAAGATTTCAAAGGTAATCATTGTATATGAACTACAAACAAATACATAAATGAACTCGCTTTGTTTGTTCAAGCTAGCTCATCCCTAACAACAGTACACGGCAAATGCATCGGAACATTCAGGACAAGTCCACCGTCTGTGAAATGAGCAGCTTAGTTCTAAAATGAACAGGAAACAACAACCGTAGCATATGGTTCCTGAATTTTGTATTGCTTTAATGCAATGTGTCCCATATAGACATTTTGTCCTAAAAACAAACCGAATCTGATGCAATGAATAAAAAAATGACAATCCTTTTTGTGGACGAGTAAGTAGTTAAACGTCCACTATTGTCAGCCAGATTTACCACATAGTCGTACAGCGACATCTACATTTTGTTAATGAACTAAACCCCGACTGATATTGTAAATGAGAAAGTAACTCTGTATGTCCGTCTATTACCTCTTAACGCTTTCATCACGGAACCGATTTTAATAAATTTTGATATATAGATAGCTTGAGGGCCGGTGAATGACACAAAGACGAAGTCGCCATATGATTCTAGTGCTCAATAAAGGTGTAACGTGTGGTTGTTTTGATTACCGGTGTTGCTCTTGAGCTAGATGTCGCTTTTTGTGTGGGCCCATCTTGCGGAGGCGAGTGAAAAAAAATGTATACCTACCATTTTATTAGCAGGCGTCCGGTTTTATATCCTGTAGCCCAGTATTTAGTCCATCGCTTTCACCCAATAGCCCAGTTCATTTTTAGATTCCATCAACTCCCAGTAGTCCTTACACCCTGGCGGGTGCTGCCTCTGCGTGCGTCCCATGACACGGGCAAGGGCAGCATCGACACGGTGTACCCCTTACATTTTAAATAAGTGTCAAAAGGGACTCCACGTATTGGTTTCGGCTCCGTGCATGCCTCCCAAATGTCCTGAACACCATTGTTGCGTGATGGGAAACACATGTAGTTGTTTTATAATTTGTTAAAGTAGAATGAAGAATATATTAATTAATTTTCATGACAAATGAAGTTGTCACAATAATACAAATAAGAAATATAATCTAGTCTTGACTTAATCGAGTGTACGGTTGACAAGAACAAAAGTACAGTCGGCAATAAGAGTGATAAATGGCTCAAGGCTTAAGGGCAGTGAATAAAACGGAGTATAAATGATAATGAGACGAAAGATAAAGTGTTATAATAATGTATTTTTGTGACGAAATGTGTTTAGCTTATCATTGCTATTTTACAAACATTAAAATCATATTTAAGATCTGCTTTGCCATTCTGTAGCTTTGCGTAAAAAATATAGTATTAAAAGTAATTTAAATCCCTGAAAATATTAAAAATACGAACTCTCTTACCTCTTAACGCTTTAACCGATTTAGATGGTTTTTTAGGGTTCCTTCCCAAAAAGGTACAAAGCAACCTTTATGGAGCCACTCTGTCCGTCCCTCTTCTATCTGTCTCATCGCTAAATATCTTGAGAACCACTTAAGCTGTCGATTTGAAATTTGGAATAGCTACGAACAAAGCTAATCCAGATATTGGAAATATTATTATTTTTATTACCTATGGAAAATGCTCAATATGAAAAGGGGCAAAATTTCAAAATCTAGTGACTCAAGTCAATTGGGATATCATTTGAAAATATTTATTGTACATACCAAATCATTTTTTTAATTTTTTTCATAGTAAATAAAAGTTCATTTATGAAGGAAAATGTGAAAAAAATACCATTCCCGCCCCATTTTTCATGGAGAGAGTTTGAGTGAAGGACGTAGGACGGTTTTTACCCCGGAAATCATTATTCTACACAGTCCATTCTCGGGATTGGTTGTCAAGCGGACCCCAGGCTTCCATGAGCCGTGGCAAACACCAAACCATGTACAAATGTTGGTAAGATTGAAGAGTACAGCCTACAGTCAAATTTATTGCTCGTGTTACAGGTCACAGCCGGTATACCAGGACAACGAGAGGAGCATGTGGAGGAAAAGTCGCATGAAAAAGATAATCTGTTAAAAAGCACCACCTCTTAAACCGAAATCCTTCTAAATTCGAACATAAAAAGGCCAAATAACTTAAATAAAAGCCACAACCTCATAAAAGGCTGTCCTCGCCTTTTCTTTACAAGTTTAAGTCGTAGCCAAAGTGTTATCAATAATAAAAGAGGTACAAAGTTTAAGAAATGTCTTGATTCTGACAGCTCAAGTAGATAAATAGTACATTACTACAGAGACCGTGAAGTAAGGGATTTCAGGGCGAGATTGCAGTAGACGGCCGAGCCGTAGACGAGGCCGGATGAAGCGAGTCTTGCAATCCCTGTTCCGACTATGGATTGTATAGTGCTTTTCTCCAACAATATAAGAAAATATTCTAATTAAAATATTAGATATTAAAACTAAGTAATCAAGTAAATAAATTTTAACATGACATTTGAAAAATCTATTCGAGCACCATGTTTAACCGCTTATAAAATTATGTTTTTTTTTTATGTCGCAAGTATGCTTACAGAGGGAGTGGTTGGCTGTATGTAATATTTCCTTTGTCAGTCTTATCTTAGTGAGCAAATTTAAAAAGTTAGAGCAGCGGCAATAATGTACGTTTCATAATAACTCCCTACATTACTTAAGTAAATTGTAAGGAGCCATAAATGAGCCACTTCATTTCGTGACATTAACGCATACATTTCGAAGTATGTTTGAGAAAAAATATGTTACTGGTACTCGTAAATGGTCGGCTCTTTATCATTTGTCACCATGTTTGTCACGTTCTAACAAGTATGTAAGTGCGAAAGTGACGCATGGCATGATAAAAATGCGACCTTGATCCGTTTCTTCCTAGAACGTGCAGAATGTGGAATGAGGTATTTCTTTTGCGCTACGACATGGGATCCTTCAAGAAGCGGGTATTTAGGGTTCTCAAGGGTCGGCAATGGCTCTTGTGATGTTGCTTTTGTCTATGGGCGACGGTGACTGCTTCCTACCGGCGCGGCTGCTCATTTGCTGACTATACTATAACATAAATAAAGCGGCCAAGTGCGAGTCGGACTCGCCCATGAAGGGTTTCGTACCATTTATGACGTATTAAAAAAAACTACTTACTAGATATCATTCAAACCAATTTTCAGTGGAAGTTTGCATGGTAATGTATATCATATATTTTTTTTAGATTTTTCATTCTGTTATTTTAGAAGTTACAGGGGGGGACATTCATAGAATACATCTACTTACCAAGTTTGAAGATCTTATAGTTTCGGAAAAAAGTGACTGTGACATAAACGGACAGACAGACGGACATGACGAATCTATAAGGGTTCCGTTTTTTGCCATTTGGCTACGGAACCCTAAAAACGAAAAAATATAACGCTGCTGACGCCCTGTCGTTAACCATTAACAGTGATTCTAATACGTAGATAACGTCAATCTACGGTATACGGCAATGTACAACAAATTATCAATATAGGCACCACGAGATATTTAGGTATAATTGGCCATATTGACATCTTTTCCGTAATTATGCTCTTATTTGACATTGTATAATTATTTCCCAATATTTCTTTTTGATTTTGATTTTTTATGACGATCATAATGTGTATAAATAAATAATATATAAATATTGGACTTTCTGACACAAATTGACAAAGTCCCACAGTAAGCTAAGAAGGTTTGTGTTGTGGGTACTCAGACAATAAAATAGATAGAAAACACCCATGACTCAGGACAACGAATAAATGCCCTTACTGGGATTCGAACCCAGGACCATCGCCTTCATACCCGCATCGCAGGGTTACTACCCACTAGGCCAGAGCGGTCTATATATTCATATATATTAGCTTAAAATAATTTATGTTGTAATTTAATATTATGAAAGAAATAAATCAAAATCTATCAATGGAGAAACATGGCCCCGGCTGTCAAAAGTTGACATTTAACCCTTAACTGTCAATATAAAAAAGTACAGGGCTTAAGCCTCGTCGCGTTCTTAAAGTCCTGCATGAAAAAAATACATAAATAAGTAATTGTTGTGAGTGACCATGGGCGACAACTGTAAACTACCGAAAAACTTTTGGCGACATGTTATCACCTAGTGAACTCGGGGCACGATTTTTTTCGAATTTACACCTCTTCTACGATCAAGAACTCTTCGGTCGTAAAGAAACTGTAATTTGGTCACGTCGGGGACCGTAATTAATTTGAAATACGTGAACCAAGTTATATTGGTCAGCGTTATCTTTAGAAATAGACGGAGGGAAGGTACATTTATTAGAAGAGATAACAAGTCGAATTTAGCGGTAAGTTAAATAAACTTTGAGTAAAACTTTAATTATGAGTAGGGTGTTGTGTTATTTTTCTGTAAGGTGAAGGTACATCCCCAGTTGGGCTCTGCTCTAGATCTGGAATGACATCCGCTGTGCTGTGCCCTACCACACAAAGCGAGATGACATTCAAAATACTCATACCTCTCTTTTTGACGTAGTTTAAGGACCCTACTCATAGTGTTGTGTTCCTGCCGGTGAGTAAGGTTGCCAGAGCTCAAGGAGGGTGCGGAGTGTTAGAGTCGGCAACGCGCATGTAACTCCTCTGGAGTTGCAGGCATCTGAGACTGCTTACCATCAGGCGGGCCATATGCTTGTTTCTCACCGACGTCGTATAAATGAAAAAAGAAAGTTTGGTAATGTAAAGTTTGTCGACATTGCCAAATATCGCTTGGCCTCAGAAAATAGTAATTTAATGATTAAGTAACTTTCTTAGGAATCAGTTTTACACAACTGTTTGTACCACTAATATCAAAAAAATTACTTACATTATTATTATTAAGCACGCTAGTTTTTTATTATAGCTTAGTGTTCGTATGACTCACGATATTTTATATTCGATTATTATTATTTTTTTATTTAATTAAAATTTTAAATATAATATTTTAATCCGTATCGTTTTTGTTGGTTTATTATTTACTTACATTCAAAAACTACTATTTACTGTGACTGCAAAACGAATGCATGTAATGTATTTTAAATTATTTTCGGAAGTATACGTGGATTACTAAATTTAGATATTAAGCAATACGGCCCGATTTGAAGAATTAAATACGATAAAGATAGTTTTCATTTAGATATCGTATGTATGTCGTATAATTGAGAGAAGCAGCTCGATTCGGGCAACCAATGTTACTGTGACGTTTATATCGTAGATAGATCTTATTGGGATAACAGCGGAATCGAAATAAACGTCAATTTTGACATGTCGTTTAGTTATCGATCTTTCCAAGATCTTAAACATGTCTTGATCATTTCGAATCGGGTCGATAGGTAATATGTTTTGTAAGGTAATTTTAAGTTTTAAGCTATTAAGGTTAACTTGCTTTACCCTACTCAGGATCTATGTTGGGACAATGTAACTTAAGAAAACATCTGTCTGTATGTACAGTCAGCATCAAAAGTAGAGGATCAAACAAGGTTTTAAAAATATCTACCATTTGGTAACAGCTTAACAAAATGTGGTGGTTCTATATGTAGAACAATTAAAACGTTAAAAGATTGTTTTGAACGTAAATTTTATGGATTTATCAATATTTGGAAAAGTTATCCAGAATATCAGACACTTTTGGAGCGTTGTTTCATCCGTTTCATGGAATGCAATAAATAATTGAAATGATTTCAATATAAAGAGTAAGAAATAACTTTTCAAATAAACCAGCATTCTTCCAGTCAGGGGCCTCCCTAATACCCGAAAAGGGCTTCCTTGTCAATGAAAAATAACCTAAATTATACTGGAACTTCAAGTTATGCTTCCATTGAGAAGATTTCGTTTGTATTAAGTTGGAATCTCAATTGGAGCCTTTGAAGTTGAAAAGTTAGGTTGATTTGCATTTCGACTGAAACAATCGGTCGTTTTGGGGCTTTATAAACTTTGTTTTTGGACGTTGGGTAGTTAAAATAACCTCAAAATTGGGGTGTAATGATATAAAAATCAAAATATACGCTTAATTAACAATTAAGCAAGGAAATATTTATTTGACCATTGTACCAAGATATTACCTTCATTTTTAAAGTAAGTATAGTTTTACTTTGTCAAACTATTTTTTTTTATCGAAAAACTCAATCTTTTATTCCCGTTATTAATTTTACACCATATCAAGACATAAGCAAGATCCACGACGCAGGCTTCATAAATATATATGTATACACGTGGACAAGTAAAAAACATCCACAACAGGCTTTGTCATCATATTATGCACCTATTCTACGAAATATATATGAATATATTATATTCGACGACCAGCCTGGCCTAGTGGGCAGTGACCCTGCCTACGAAGCCGATGGTCTCGGGTTCAAATCCTGGTAAGGGCATTTATTCATGTGATGAGCATGGATATTTGTTCCTGAGTCATGGGTGTTTTCTATGTATTTAAGTATTTATATATTATATATATCGTTGTGTAAGTACCATCAACACAAGCCTTATTGAGCTTACTGTGGGACTTAGTCGATTTGTGTAATAATGTCCTATAATATTAATTTATTTATAATATTTATTATATATCCACAACACGTTTCGTCAACGGACTTTGTATTTAACTTTGCACTAGAGTGTTATATCACTGCCCGTCTAACATATAAGTATCAAGAACAAAATATGACTTAATGTATTCGAAATAACGTAAGAATAAATTTTGACAGTTATTAATTGACCTTTATATATACATGTCCTGTTATATCTGAGGGGTCAGAGGGGTACCTTGAGGGGTCAAGATGTATGTCATAATGATCAATTTTTACTACGAGGCCAACCCAGAAGAAGCAAAAAAAATATTGTCCCCATTTCGCCGAATCATATGTCAGTGTTTTCTATGTGACATTAAATATTTTTTCGCGATTTCGGGGTTGGGTCCGAAGTAAAAGTTGTTCAGCATGACCTACATATTCACCCCTCAGAGTACATCATCATCATCATATCAAATATTTAAGAGTTAGACTCTTGTCGGTGGAGCGATTTCCATGTGTGACGGTCCTCTGCCTGATACGACACGACGTTGAGTTTTTCCTTTACGTGATCTATGTAAGTTCTCATTGGTCTCCCCCTCCGTCTCCTTGCCTCAACTCTACCTTCAATTATGTTCATGATCAATTCGTCGTGACGTAGCAGGTGTCCAAGCATCTTTCCTCTTCTATTTTCTATAGTTCTCAACAAACTCTCTTCTCTCCTACCATGTGTAAAACCTTTTCATTTACACGGTACGGCTCAGAGTACGGTCACATAAAAAAATACTGGACATAACAAAATCACCCTGTATGAAGCTAAAGCTATCAGTTAAACGCTAGGTCTTAGCTTCAAATTAATATATAAAAGCAAAATTCATAATTATCAAAAATCTATTATTACATTACTCCAGATAAACAGTAATTAAACAACGAACTAATATTCAAAAGTCATTCTTTCAGTTTGAATATTTGTCTAATATTTCACAATAAGCAATGTACCTTTTAGAGCAAAAAGGATGACTGAACGTTGCAATACTTTTCTTCCTGATGTGAATACAAAAATATAATCTACGACGAAGCCTATAGCTGATTGTGAGTTTGTGTTTACCTGACGAATTATGTTCCTGAATAAAAAAAATGGGTTAAATCGAAGATAGCTTCATAAGGGTGACAGAAGCCAAGCCATAGCTAATGCAAAAAACCTGTCAAGCTTAACATCCCAAAAACATAAGAATACAATATAGGTATTTCATTCAGAATTTATACACTCGTATTTCCCCCTGTCGGGTAAACGCTACCCTCTTATCGGTGTCCTACAGAATACGTTCCAAGAGATGTACGATGGGATTGCACGGCTTAATCCGCCATACCCATTCCATGTCGGGACTAGGTCAGCCTTGTTACATTATAGTGTACATTTACCATAGCCGACTTCGAGCCGAAGGGTTTCGTATTTCAGAGGTTTTGAGGCAAACTGCCGATTCAGACTCAAGGATTTGGATAGATTAGGAGCTGAGGGTGAGGCTTAATATGGTTTACATCTGTATTTCTCCGGTTTGAGCTTAAAATGTTGTTGCAGGCGTCTGAGACTGCTTACCATCAGGCGGGCCGTATGCTTGTTTGCCACCGACGTAGTATTAAAAAAAATACAAATTTCCTAAAACATGTTTCTCTATTTAAGATAAAAAACGTATGGAGTTTCTCAACTTAACAGAAAATTAAATAGTTTTTTTTCCTAAATTGAGAATTCGTATTGATTCCGCCTGGAATAAGGAGCTCTACAAACAATCAAAATTTTATCCATATAACTAACGACAGCAAAAATCGGCCCAAACACTATTAGAGTTCGTTCATTTACTTTATCGTAGAAAATTTAGCTCTCGTCAAACTGCTATCTGAGTCAAACTCATAAAAACTAGTATATCTACAGTAGTCCCTGACTAAACACACAAAAAGTTGTTTTGCCCATTTTGTCTGTGTTTACGGCCTCCAAGAGACAAACAGACTCATAAAAGTCATAAACTGAGTTCTTTCCTATGAGAAACGGAAGAACTAGTATAAACTGATCTTTGGCTACTTAAAATTGTTTCAAATATGTCATTGTTCTTTTCGTTTTTTTAATGATGGGTGAAAGAGACGGGATCTGTCTAGCTAATTTGAAAACATTTTATTACATCTATATGACTTAGACTGTATATTTATGTAATTATTTTACGAGTTTGCAAATCAACAAACCCAGAATATAACACTTATTATTTTTCAATACATTCTCTAGGAAATTATATGTTTTTTTTGCGTTTGTGGTTTGCAAATGGATGGCTTTTCGGTAAAGGAAAACATCGCGAGGAAACTTGCATACATCTGCGAAGTAATTCAAAGGTGTATGTGAAGTCCCCAATCCGCATTGGGCTAGCGTGGGGACTGTAGCCCGAGCCCTCTTGCGCATGGAAGGAGGCCTGTGTCTAGCAGTGGGACGTATATAGGCTGAATTATTATATTATTATTATCATGGAACTGGCGGGAACATGCTTCAAACAGTGATGAGTGGCGGAAAAAAGGGGAGGCCTTTGCCCAGCAGTGGGACACAAAATAGGCTATTAAAAAAATATATATATATTTATTATGGATGGCTAGCCGACTTTGACGACCTGCTCTAGAGTTGTACGTGAAATATTTTTTTCTGTTTTTTTCTTATCAATTTTTTTTACAGATTATGCCCTGAAACGGATCACCACTATTGTCGTTGTGCATATTATTTTTCTGCCTCTCGGTGGGAAAGCGTTAACTTTCGGCCCGCTGCGCTAACTGGATTGCCGGTTTCCAGCTTCGTCGATCAGGAAAACTGTATACAAACCTTGGGCACAGAAGTGTGATGAAATAGTACATTGTGCAACGAGGGGGGTAAGTGAAATTTTGGATACGAGGGAATTAAGGACCCGAGTTTGCAATATCCTTAACCCCGGAGTTACACACAATGTTTTTCATCGCACTTGCGAAGAAAAAACTAAATTTTAAGCGGAATAATTCTTAAATACGTTGACATATCAAACATTCGTCCGCCATTTAGTAATTTTTGACAGGTTAGGCATCGAAGGCACAGACCTATACGGCATACAGCCACGATGTAAAATAATGTAAAAATATTTTAAACGGCTGTTAAATTAATAAAATTATATAATTTTGAACATAAACTAACTAACTGCTTTGGCTCAGCGATCCAAAAATAATCTTGGCCTCCGAAACGAGAGAACGCCACCTGTCCCGATCCATCCTGCTATGAATTGGCATTCAGCCGACGCAGCCGACCACGACATCACACCAGCGGTACCTGGGGCGCCCGATCGGACGACGGCCGGTTGGTCGCCCCAAGTACGCTTCCTTGACTACGCGATCCTCCCCCATTACACAACAATAATAATAATTAATATTTTGTTTATTCAACATAAACAAAATATTAAATTATAAACGTCAGTATTTTAAAAGTAAAACTCATTTATGCTACTTGGTTTGAATTCATAAGTGATATAATAAAAAAAAAGCGTTAACTCCCAGGGTAAACAAAGCTTTTTTTTTCATAATCCATAACTCCCACGGTAACAAAATATCCCTTTATCCTTCAGTACACCTGCATGAAATAAGATCTCGAGCAAGTGTGATGAAAAGTATTGTGTGTGCCACGGGCGGTACAAAAATTACGAACTCGTGTTAATTAAGCCCTTGCCTTCGGCTTCAGGTTTAAATTCTTGTTTACGGCCCTTAATACACAATGTATTATTACAGTGATTAGTTTTAGTTGTCTGGATTGGGGCTGTAAAGTAATTTTCGTTGTTTTGGCTTTTCTGAGATTAAAGGTTTAAGTATTTAACAGCTTTCAAGTTCTTTTCTCATCTTTTTTTGTACTGAAATAAAGTCTGAACCCACTTATTATCCTAATGGAATTTTAATTACTTAGCGTTAATTGTAAATTTTTATACGAAAGGAAAGATGGAAAAATGTTGGTTAATAGTGGTCATCCCGGTGTTCCAAAATGTTGCAAGTTCGATTGACCGAAGCTGGGATTTTTCTATTTTTACAAGCTTTTATTTCACTTGCCTTGTTAGTAGGTATGTATGTATGTTAGTGTGGGTCAAATTTTGTAAACTAAATTTGATCCACTTCCCGTTTTTCGATTGAACTGAAATTTTACATACATATGTAAATTGGATGACAATGGAGTATTGTGATGCCATAGAGCTGAACTGATGATGGATACAGGAAAAAAAATGTAACCGGTAAAAATTTATGTTTTACTCGTATTATTATTTCGCCTAGAAAGTTCAATGACGTTAGTTTATTATCAAAATTGTACATATTAGGCACAAAATCATTATCCAATCACTTATTTAGAAAATCCCTTGCGAAGTAGGCCTCGTAAGTAATGAAACGGATGATGCAGCATTTTGTATCCAGATTCTAACGAGGTTGTTACATATACATACGCTCTGAGCACAAAAAAAAACCATTAAAAGTGTACTAATGACGTCAAGAATGACCTTTCTGTGAAGATGGAGGTCCTAAGGACGAATTTCGGTAAGAGAATTTAATTTTAAAATTAAAAGTGGAATAATTAATGCCTTAGGGAAAAATTAAAATTCCCAAACACAATAAAATACTAGTTCGAACAAAAGAGAGAAGAATTATGTTTTTCGTTGGACTTGATCTAACTTTTAATGTATTTATAATACCATAACTTATCATCCTTAACTACCAAATTAAAAGTATATAACTATAAATATAAACGGGTTTATTGTGTAGGTGTTAAAAATTGTCTAATTTTTATACTTTGGTTATTATATTAATTATTTAACAAAAATAGCCAGTCATGTAAATCGTACTATAGCATACTGGCATAGGTACAATTTAAATGACCAAGTATTTTTGAGTCGTGTAAATATGATTTCGGATTCCCGTAATAAATATTTGTTATTCAAATCTAAAATAAGCAATAAACTTGTAAAACGCTTCATAGATACAATTTTATTATGGGTGGTACGATTTAACCAACTGGTCGGGTAAATCGTACCGGTGGCAGTGCTTCCGAAGAAATGCATTTTGACTTTGTTAATTTAATCTGAGAATGCTCATCTTCACAATGAATATAGCCAAGTAACTGAACTTTTATATGCACAGTAAAACACATTTGTAACTACCTCCAAAAACAAAATATCCAAGTTGATGTAAAAAATGGTACGATATATCCGACTCTCCCCTAATAGCTAAATCACACGATATGAGGTTCTGTTACTGCGGTTTAAACTGGACTGGAGTGGACTTTACTTGGACATTGTGAAATAGGTCCTAAAAGTTTATGATAAATACGTGCAGAAGTTGGACTTTTTACTACGCTTTGGGTAGTACTTGTATATATTTTTAGTCTACCTAGGAAAAAAGTCTAATATTTTAATTCAGGAAAGACTGAACTTTGTGTTTTGGAGCTTGCTGCAATGTGTGTTTCGAAAACTTCAAAAATCTGTAAAAAAATCTAAATTATTGTATCGTCGCCGAATATAAATCACTTTTACATTACATATAGTGCTACTTTCCCGCACGCGTGCGAGAATGAGCACTTTCCGTGCATATGTCGAAACTTTAAAGAGCCATATGTACTGTAAAATGTTGTATGATACACGTGCTAATAGGTAATTCGCAACTCGTATAGATTTAAAACACTCCCTTCGGGCGTGTTTTAATCTATCACGACTCGTTGCGAATTTCCTATTTTCTACACTTGTATCGTAATAGTACATTACTATACAAGTGCGAAAAATAGGAAATTCGAAACGAGTGGCGATAAATTAAAACACTCCCTTCGGTCGTGTTTTAAATCAACACGAGTTGCGAATTGCCTATTCGCACATGTATCGTACAACGTTTTATATATATATATATATATATATATATATATATATATATATATAGTCCTCCTCATCGTTTTCGATGACGGCGACCCCAAATAAACACATTATGGACGTTGTCTAGCATGAGCCCTAATGTGGCTGGCCAGGCCGAACTTGCTCTTAAATACTCTATTGCACGCGTGACAATAAAGTTGGCCAGCTGCGTTGAACGTGTACACGTAGGAGGGAAAGAGAGACAACGTTTTACAGTACATATGGCCCTTTAAATGTTCGACACAGTAACGTAATATGCTAATTTTCACACTAGTGCTATAAAATAGCACCATATGTGCTGTAAATAACTATTAAACTGTTTCTTTGCGCTTAATTCGAAATCGTTTTATTGCAGTTACTTAAAAAACTCGATGATTTGACTAATTCGTTGATGTTCTTTTTTTTTATTTTGTTTTTTCGTGTTGAGCTGTAGCTGAGGTAAGCGCGGTAATCCGCCCTTTAGGTATTGCACGCAGATTACTGCAGGTGAATTACTGCTATGACTTCGTTGGCATGCATAGAGGCAGAAGAGACTGCCACCCACGCCATTCTTGAATACCTAGAGGTGGCAGAGTACCGGGCACAGCACCTCGGTTCGCCGGGATCTCAAAAATCGTCGGCAACATCAAGGGTCTACAAATCTCAACCTGGACCCATGGCCTTCCGTACTCAATGCGGGGACCATGGGTCCATCAATAGCTTAATCACAAAAACAACGCCGGGCCTATAAACTGTGCATCACCATTGCTTTTCGTCTGATGGTGATGCCGGGCCCGGCATCGCATAAATCATTACAGCCTTTCACAAATGTCACCTCGGGCACAGGGTCACCCGTATCCTTAGCGAGGGCCCTGTGTCTTCAATTGACACATCAAACCTTTAAAAAAAGAAAAAAAACATCAAGAGTCTGCTAGGCTTCTTGGGAGAGTTGAGTTGGCAAGAGTAGTGCCAACAACCCATCACGAAAATAGGCGCGATAATATGACGTCGAGTTGCGGAAACCAAGCCCGCGAGTACCTACAACCTATATCCTTTACGGCTTAGTTGTTACTGCACCTGAATATGTCAATTTCCTTGATAAAATGAGGGGCGAAATGTACTAACTTAATCACGGCAGCAATGCGGCAGCGAACGTTATTTATTACAAGCTTTTATTTACTTTCACCTGACCGTTGTTTCTTTGTTATCAAATCTTGCAAGTTAAATTTGATCCACCTCCCGGTTTTCGATTGAGCTGAAAATTTGCATACATATGTAAGTCGGGTGACAATGCAATATTATGGTACCATCGAGCTGATCTGATGATGGAGACAAGAGGTGGACATAGGAACTCTGTGAAAAAACAACGCAACCTAATTGTGTTTGGGGTTTTTAGAATTTTCTCGATGAGTATTAGTTGCCTGTGGAAAGAAAAGTACAGTCCGCGATAAGAGCTTGTACCAAAAATGAAATTTTTGCCAAAATCTTTTATATCTAGGCATAGAGAAATAAGTAAGCATAGAGTACTCACTCCATAGATCAAGTTTGTTACTAAAACGCTTATTATTTTAGAACTCGATATCGAGCATCACACACAGACATAGAATATTTTGTGGCAATAACGAGTGATTGAAAAAATTTAACATCGATAAATCTGTTATCGATAAGTCAGTCATAGATTAATAATTAAGAGATGTAAATTCTACTTGCTGTTAATTACCGAGAAATTTCAAGAGTGAAAATTAACTACAAATATTTACATAATTTCTTTTTTATATTTATTTTGTACTTTAAAATAAAAACATAAACCGTAGTATACAGTGCTAAAAGAATAGAAAACGACCAGTATATTAAAGAAGATAATTCACTTCATAAAATATAGGTAACGTTAAGGTAACATCGATAACAGACATATCGATATTTCATTTTGTCAAACACTTTATTTTGCCACAAAAACATCTATGTCTGGTCATATGTATTGTATGGACTAACGATTATCAATTAGGAGCAAAAAATAGGTTTATACAAATTTCTAAAAGCTTGTAACTCTTATAATAAAGTTAAATGGGAAAAAAAAATCAAACATGTAGGTATAGCTATGATTAAAATACATCAAATTGTGAAAAAATATTTTCAATAATGTTAATATACAGAGAGGAAAAAATGAGGACTACGGTTGTATGAAAAGGTTATTTTACGCCGTAGTAATATGACAAATGTAATTTAAAAAATAAGATCTCTTATTTGATTTCACATCGTACGTCGTGCAATTTCTCTTTATTGTAGTGTCTAGGTGACTTTATTAGACAAATATGGCAGCACAATATGGCAATCTAGTGTTAATATGGCACACAATGACTAGCGAAAGCACATAATTGAGGGAAGAATAGCTTTGCGATCCTAGCGAAATAACGGTACTTTTTCAATCTAATAATTCAGTTGCAGGAGAAAACGTTTTCCTTTAACTAAATCTTAACAAATCACTTTGATTTTGATGTCGATCGCTTTAGCAATATAAATAAATAAATATTATAGGACATTATTACACAAATTGACTAAGTCCCACAGTAAGCTCAATAAGGCTTGTGTTGAGGGTACTTACACAACGATATATATAATATATAAATACTTAGATACATAGAAAACACCCATGACTCAGGAACAAATATCCATGCTCATCACACAAATACATGCCCTTACCAGGATTTGAACCCGGGACCATCAGCGTCGTAGGCAGGGTCACTACCCACTAGGCCAAACCGGTCGTCAATATATATTCTAGGTTTATTGCAAATTAAAAAAAATCGGCCAAGAGCATATCGGACTATGCTCAGAGCAGGGTTCCGTAGTTACTCTTCCGTCACAATAAGCTAAACTGGAGCTTAAAGGATAGTAAATTATTAACCAAGTGATGAACTGTGGATAGTACGTCTTTTTACTATGAAGGGGAAACTTTTTACGATAACTCAAAAACACCTAAACTGATCATATCCGCTATAGTTTTCATTTAATGTCTTTCTTAAGCTCTACTTCCACGATTTTTTTCATATTTTTTTGACCTATGGTTCAAGTTTAAGTAAGTTTTGACAAAAGTTAGAGGGGGGGGGGGGGAGACACATTTTTTTTTCTTTCGGAGCGATTATCTACGAATATATTCACTTTATCAAAAATGTTTGTTGAAGACCCCTATTAGTTTTGAAAGACCTTTCAAACAATATGCCACACTAAAAAAAAAATATTTAGATTCTATTCTACGACTTTGTCGGCTTTATTGATTTGTATATCCATGCTCAGCTTTCTAGCACTAACGACCGCGGAGCAAAGCCTCGGACAGACAGACAGATAGTTGACTACGGAACCCTAAAAAAAGGATAACCTTGTTAAATAATATTTTTAATATAAAGATAATTTTTGACCGAAGCGTAGCGTAGGTCTACGTTTTGACTCGCGCAATCTGCTTTCGTATGTCCGGATGTTCTCCTCTACAGGTCGCAATTCTCAACCGATTCGCGTGATATTTTGCGACCATATTCTATGATCAAATAGAATTTTTTTGTCGATCCAGTTTTTGGAATTTTTTCAAAATGGCGGAGTCATGGTACGTCGCGCCTAAACAAATAGCCGTATCGATATCATAAGAGTTTTCTCCTTGTGAGACATGGTTACAGAGTGATTTGCGAAAAATTCAGATATTTTAGAACGCTGGTTTAGGGGGTATTTAGATATTTAAGTTTTACTCGAGAATAAGTAGCCTAATTTCACCGTGTCACATATATCTATTCGTGGCCCAATTGGAATACACTAGCTTAACAATCATGAGGTTCCGGGCTCAAATCCCGAATAATGAAATCTTTTTTGTTTTTTTTTTTGCACTTTAATTTCCTATTTTTTATTGACTAAGCTTTGTAACAGGGAGAGAGAAGAGGACCCTGGATCTATTCCCTGAATTGTAACATTTTGTATTTTTTTTTGTATTTAAATTTCGTATTGTTGATCAAGCGAGCACGAAGCGCGAGCAAAGCGTATTCGTTTCAGTTTTATTGTCTGAACTTTTTTTACAGCCGTTAAAGTTCAAGGAGACGGACAGTTGCGCAGGCGAAAACGGGTTCACGTTTAAAAAAATCTGAGCAGTTTTTACATTTAGATTAATTTATCAACTTTGGCTTTGCTATAGAGACGTAGTTGTAGATTGGAATATTGATATTATATTAGGAATAGAAGTTTAAACGTAAATGTATGTTATATTGCTTTAATAAATAAAAAATATATATCATAGCTAAAAGAGGGAAATGGTTTTCTAACATATTTCCTGCGTGCAGTCGCCGCAGAAAGTATCGGTACGGTTCGTGGCATTCTTTTAGAAAATTTTGGTGCATATAGATTACTAAGAGCCAGCGATGCTTGCTATAATCTTGTCTATAAAAATTCAGGCCACAAATTTGCAGGAACACAATGTTCCGAAGATTTATTACATATCTTCTGTTGATATTTTAGTCAAGGTATTCGATGTAGCAAAATGATGTTATAGCGGATTAAATTGCCAAATCCTATAGAGACAAAACACTACAGAGTGAAGCTCTGATGGCCCTTCTGCCGACGAAGATGGAGGTGGTTCTACTTTTACCATTCAGGGGATGACCGACTAACTGTGGGCGTTTGGAAACGGGAAAGGGAGTATTTTCTCTTTCCTTCCCATTTTGTAGGCGTTGGCAAAGAGAATTTGAAATGGAGGTGGACTGTCAAACAAAATTTTGTTGCTACAGTAAAATTGCTGCTATATCTTTCGACACATGATAAAAATTGTAGAACACCATTTGACTTTCCTTTCCTTGATGATCTTTTTGATCCTTATTCGTTTACTAATATATGTTAAAATTGTTAAAGACCTATAAGTGGCGCCATCTAATAGATAAAAGGCCAAATGTTTGACAGCATCATTTCGAGCGATGGTACCATAACGTTCCAAAAGTTTTAATCATATGTCCAAAGATGGCAGTAAATATACGAGTCTACAAAGTTTTCTTAGTTATTAATAAATATAAAATTCCTTTTCCGTGCAGGCTTTTTAAATTTTGATATACGAAAAAGCATCTATAAAAAATTAAGAGCAATTAACATTATTTAGAGGTCGCTATAAATGAAACAATATTGCTATACAAAATAGTATGAAAATAAATTGACCCATCAATAAATCTGCTTTGGAAATGTCTTTTAGGGCTCTTTATTCGTTTTATTTATTATTTATAAGTATGCTTAAAAAGATGGCGATCGTTTTTTTTTGTTTTAGGTAACTTTGCATTTTTGTATTTGTATGAGGATATTGCAAATCACAAAATCATAGCGACCACCTAATCATTCGCAATGAGTTCAAATTTGGCACATAGATTCTATAAAGTTCTATAAAGGGAGCCATGTGAAGATAAAATCCTTTCAACTTTTCTCTACATACAAAGTTGGACCATCCTATTCGATAATATGTTTTTTTGTCAATTTAGTTTTTATAAATTCTTCTAAACAGCGGAGCCATAGGTACATTTATTCAGTTTTAAGGGCTCCTCTACACGATGGCCCAGCGTAGGACGCAGCTATGCGGTGAAATGAGATAGCAATATCACTTGCTCCCTCTAACGCAGTGGTTCCTAACCTTGTCAGTTCTGCCACCCCTATGACTAACTAGGGAACCCGATTTTACCCCTACTCCCAATAAATATCAATATTCTTTCTTACAGGTCTAATTTCTGTTATATTTAATTGAGCTTATTACCTCCGTAAAATACCAGATTTACCACTACGGGGGTAATTACCCTCAAGTTAGGAACCGCTGCTCTAACGCATAAATGCGCCCCTATAGTCTGTATCTTTAGGTATTTAAAAAAAGGTAAACAAACAATTTGTAAATTTTCGGGTAGTTTTAATATTTTTTGGTTAATCAACCAAATACAAAACCGCCTGGATCTGTCACTGAACGACCTGACTTTAAACCTACGTTATTTGATCATGTAATGTTTTCATCTACCCTCAGCTGCCTTAAGGAGCCATTTGAGGGTAGATTTTGTTTACCTTTTTTTAAATACCTTAAGATACAGACTATAGGACTTGCCTACGCTGGGCCATCGTGTAGAGGAGCCATAAGCTATGCTCGCGAGGTCTACAGCTCACAGAGCTACTAGTTCAATAGTTTGTATAGGGTAAAAGTTTTAATGTGACAACATTAAAAATATCTGTCTTTTCCATAACAATGAAGAAATTGACTATGTAACATTTTTAATTTTTAGTAGTTATATTTTTGAAGCGTTTGGGGTCGAAACGCTGGGGCCGTGGGGGCCAAGCGCGCGCCGGCTTTACAGGGACTTAGCCGCGCGCCTTATAGACTCCACTGGTGACCAGAAGGCTGGCCAGTATTTTGCTCAACGCATTAGCATTGCCATTCAACGTGGCAATGCGGCCTGCCTTCTGGGCACACTGCCCATCGGCAGTGACTTGGAGGACGTGTTTTATTTATAGGACCTTTATTTTAAGTTTATTTATAGTTTTTATTATTATTTTTAAGTTTATGTATAAGTTTTTTAAGTTTAGTATTATTTATGTTTAGTTTATAATTATAATTGACTTTTTTTGTTAAATATCCGGGTTTTTATGTGTAGGTATATTATAAGATGTACGTTGAGTTTATTAAACGAAATATACGTTTGTATTTCTAACTAGCTGTGTCTTACTATACATACAGCTTGTTTGGTCCTTCGAACCGGATATGAACCAGTGACCTATGGATATAAAATTCATAAACCTACTTTTTCATTGTGTCAATAATATACTTAAAAAAAATCATGAAGAATGGAAAATATTTAGAAGTGGAAAAACGTTTTCTCTTTTTGTATGACGTATAATTCTCGCTTAAATTTATATTTTTATACTGGCTTGCACTAGAGTCAATTTATACATATCATTATCATATTATGACGACCAGTTTGGCCCAGTGGGTAGTGACCCTGCCTGCGAAGCCGATGGTCCCGGGTTCAAATCCTGGTAAGGGCATTTATTCGTGTGATGAGCATGGATATTTGTTCCTGAGTCATGGGTGTTTTCTATGTATTTATGTATTTATAAATATTTATATATTATATATATCGTTGTCTAAGTACCCTCAACACAAGCCTTATTGAGCTTACTGTGAGACTTGGTCAATTTGTGTAATAATGTCCTATAATATTTATTATTTATTATTATTTATTATATCAAAGTTTTTAACTGCCTAAATTCTGTAAGAATCATATCGCGAGAATATGTATGTTATGTACGTTTACCGAATGTGATTTCTTTTAAAATTAGGCTTGTACTGTAATAAGAAATATACAGGGTAAATGTTATATTAAGTACGTCATTCAATTGATTAGAGTAAATTGCCACGTGATACACTAAGGCAATTTAGAGTTAGGTGGGATTGGTAAAATGACTTTGGTGAAATAACAAAGTAAGATTACAGGGGTAGATAAACATAGGTAGGTAGTTATATTTCTTTTTCCTTTCTTTTCGTCTTCGGTGGTGACTCTTGTCATAAAAAAGGCGGTCGCTGGTCACTATGTCGACCAAACTGTGTAGTCACGTTAAAAAAAGGGTAGGAAATATTGTTATATTAGTAACTCTTCTATTTGACATACAGTGTATGATGATTTTATTAGCTCTTATAAAGCGATAGATGGATATATTAAGTAGCACGTGGACCACCGGCCGTTGACTCCAAAATGGTGGTTAAACGCGTTCCAAGATTAATTCTCCATTCACTGCACACTACCACATTAGTTTACTGTATAATAAGCTGTCGATATTACACTTTAAACGATTATATGAGCAAAAAACAAAGCAATTAATCACGAGACGTGACTATCAAGATTGCGATCGAAGCGGAAGACCTTTATTATTCCGAGAGTGAATTTAAAAAAGAAACATTGTGTTATGTTATTCGTAGTTATAGTAAATCATTTAAATGTTAATAGCCTGACTACACTATCGCATTGGGAAACTGTAAATATATGTAGCTGTGAGAAAAATAAAATGTTACAAAGTAATCAACATGATACTCGTACAGCCGCCTGAGTCTTCAACTAGTTTAGCTTACTCGAAGCTGTACCCCTAGTGTAAATTTAGTCGATAGCGAAACGTGACGTACGCGTTTGCGTTAAGTCTCATTTTGTATGGGTTTTTGAACAGCGCGCCAAGCGGGACGTTTTGGAAAGTCAAAAATCTCATACAAAATGACACTTAACGCAAACGCGTACGTCACGTTTCGCTGTCGAAAATATTTACACTAGGGGTACTGACCACAATAACTTCTTACAAACCGCATCACTTGAACGTTAGATCTATAGTAGCACAAGTAAATTCGATCCTCAAAGAGCCTGGAACCCTCAGATATCGGGTAAATAGTGCTCAGACCCGGAATGGCATTGGACATTTGAATTGATCGAAAATTTATACAACGGATCCGGAGGGTGGTAGCCCTATTAATAGATCTGTCGTTCTGTCGGATTATTTGTTATATAAGTATTGGTATTTGATCACATAAAAGGCATTGAGAGGCAGACCAAGATAAGTTGGCACCGATTTTGATAGCCCAGTCAGCGCGTGTTATTTTACTTATTTTAAACGTCAAAAATCTATGAAATTATGACGTTTACTTAACACTTGCACAGGCTGGGCTATCAAAATCGCTGCCGACTTATAAGACAGTTCTCAATACCGATACTGAAATTCGATAATAGTCCTCAATACCGGAATTTACAGATGTAATACCGGTATGGATATTGACCATATTTTACGTTTGTTAGAAGTTGTATTTCATAAAATACAGACAATGACTTTTCTATTTTCATTGAGAAAAAACGATTATTTTAAGTCAAAATATTTACAATCATAGCAGTTTAGTCGTAATTTTATATTAAAAATCCAATAGGTACGGTCACGTCTGAAAATATCGATACAAAAAAAGTGCCAAAAATATGTTTACACGACTTTATTACCTATATATTAAGGTAGTGTATACATATTTTTGGCACGTTATTCGTATCGATATTTTTAGACATGACTGAACCTACAAGAATTCCGATATTTAGACAATGGTCCTCTACAATCCCGGTATTCAAATATCGTAAAAGACGGTCTGATATTCCGGTATTCCGGTATTTTACCGGTTTTCCGGACGAGTGATATAACTAAGATTTCATTGATATAATCTAATTAATTCTAGGTCCATAGGGTCCCAGAAATCTTCCTCGCACGTTTCAGCATTGCGATACAACGAGACCTCGAGGCTCAAGCCTATTTTAGATTTTTTTTATACTACGTCGATGGCAAACAAGCCCCCCCCCCCCCCCCCCCCGAAGAGCTCTGGCAACCTTACTCACCGGCAGGAACACAACGCTATGAGTAGAGTCTAGTGTTATTTGGCTGTAAGGTGGAGGTACTTCCCTAGTTGTGCTCTGCTCTAGATCTCTAGATTTAAGCCAGTTTTGGTAATACCCCTGTATATATCTATTATGTTTAATATTATTGCAAATAAAATGTGATTTACATGACTCATGCATTGCACAAGACAATTTTGTCTTAAAATTGTTTTGTTTTGGTTCAAAACCACATTGTCTCTCTTTCAAGCCACGCCTTAAGGTGCGACCAGACCGCAGCTTAAAAAACGATCACGATAAGGAATCGCAATGACGCGTCGTATGCGTACCGTTTTTGATGCATGCTTCCCACACCGCTGCTTAAAATACGCTGACGCACCGTAAATTGATCTGCGTAAAAATCGCAAAAAATATTACACGGAAATCTTATGGCAGACACCACACCGGTGACGTAAAAGACGCAAAGATTTGCGAACAAAAAAGATTCGCGTGAAGCACGTCACTGCGATTCCGTACCGTCGCCGTTTTTTAAGCAGCGGTGTGGGGAGCATGCGTCAAAAACGGTACGCATACGACGCGTCACTGCGATTCCGTATCGTGACCGTTTTATAAGCTGCGGTCTGGTCGCACCTTTATATAAACATCGAGACCATAAATTAAGTGAACTCCAAGTTTGTGGCCACAGTTGCTAAGCCTGATTTACCCTGAAACTTCCCTTTTCACAAAGGAAGTAGTCAGAATATCTGATAATACCCGCTAAAATAATTTACTCCACATTTTGACTTGGAACTGATTTGTCAAAACTTAACTTTATTTCATTGTAATAGAGTTGCATTCTAAAATAACATTAAGATAGATGGCAGGGTATTTAGATATGATTTAACGAAAGGCTAGTTTCGTGGTCTGTGCTTTAGAATTTGTCTTTATGATTGAAAGCAATAATTAAATAATAAATAATTATAATTTCTTCCCGCGTCCGCTTTGGCTGTGAAATGAGCTTCCTGCCGAGGTTTTCCCGAGGGGCTACAGTATGGGGTTCTTCAAAAGAAGAGTGTACAGGTTTTTAAAGAGTCGGCAACGCGCTTGTAATACCACTTGTGTTGCAGGCGTCCATAGGCTACGGTGACTGCTTACCATCAGGCGGGCCGTATGCTTGTTGGCCATCGACGTGGTAAAAAAAATACGGGGTAGAAATACTTTGGTTAAAAAAAAAGATATGGGTATTTACAATACAATACTAGTCCTCTTCATTGCACAACCACATAATAACATTTACAGAAATACATATATAAAACATGAAGACAAAAGTGGACAGAAGGCGGTTTTAAAGCTAAAGAGTAATCTCAACCAGACAACCTTTACGTATTGAGTCTTTAGTATTTATATATTGTTTTTGTTTGTGTGTGTGTAATTGTGTATCCACAGGTCATACTGAAAGTTTCTATAATCTCCATAACTGCAGTAGATAATTATGCACCATTTTATTTGTAATCGCTTAGCTTAAGTATTTATACGCGGCGACGTGCACGTGCGCGCGGCCGGCGACGACGAGTGCATGCGGCCCGTGGACGCGTACCACCCGCCGCTCGTCGCCGGCATCGCCGCGCCTGTTGCCGGCGCCGGCGCCCGCGCGCCTGAGCCCGACTCCTTAAGTTTAAATTCTAATATAGACTGGCCTTGCAATAAGTGGAATTTTTACAAGGCTAATTTCCATATGCTATACCATTCGTTGGCAAGTTTAGAATGGAGTAATTTATATAATATCGACGACCCTAATGAAGTGGTTGATTACTTTTACGACAAGATTAATAAAGTTATGGATGAATGTATTCCGATCAAAAAGCATAAGCATGTAAACTCTAGGTATTCTTACCCTGAATGGTACACGGCTGAGCTGATTAGCGAAATTAAACGTAAACATACACTGCATAAACAATATAAAATGAGTAAAACCAATTACAATTATGAATTATTTTCAAAGTGTAGGGCTTCTGTTAAGGATGCAATAAAAGCAGCACACGAAGCATACATGGACCGCGTTCAGAAGCATTTAGCAAGGGAACCTAAAGCCTTTTGGGATTTTATAAGAAGTAAGAGAGGGAAAGCGACAAAAAGAAAACTAGTCGTGGACGGACGCCAACTATTGGATCAGGAATGTGCTAGGGAATTTGCCACTTTCTTTGAATCGGTTTACAATCCCAATCCGGCTCAGCTGGAAGTTAAAGCGGCGGACGCCTCCTCGACGGCGAGCAGCGCGAGGGTGCACATCGCGAGCTTGGAGCTAGAGGAAGTGCAGCGGGCCCTGGCAGCGCTCCAACCAAAGAGGTCTGCGGGCCCCGATGGTATCCCACCTTACATTTTTAAGGACTGTCGTAGTGTTCTGGCTGAGCCTTTACATTATATTTTTAATACTTGCCTTAAATCTACATTGTTTCCAGACAGGTGGAAGTTAACCAGGGTGGTACCTGTACCGAAAGGTCGCGGCGGACTAAATACCAGCGATTATCGACCAGTGGCAGTATTGTGTACAGTTGCTAAGGTATTTGAGTCTGCGATTTACCAATCGGTTCAGGCCCAAGCTAGCGCCCAAATGTCTGACGCGCAATATGGCTTCCGGAAGGCGCGCAGTACCACAGGTAACCTACTGCATCTCATGGTCAATATAGTGCCGGCAGTAGATGCAGGAGACCAGGTGGATGTGGCGTACTTCGACTTTCGGAAGGCATTCGATACCGTCGACCATGACGTCTTGCTCGTGAAATTGGCAGACGCGGGTTTCACTCCACATACTCTTACATTCTTTGCCAGCTATATGAGTAACAGGCGCCAGTATGTGGACTGTACTGGTCACGTGTCAGAGCCATATTTCACGAGGTCTGGCGTAAGTCAGGGGAGCAATTTGGGTCCCGTAGAGTTCATTTTAATGATAAATGACCTTCCTGACGTTGTTAAAGATTCCGTTTGTCTACTCTTTGCTGATGACCTCAAGCTTGTCCGCAGAATTAATGACAGCTCTGATTGTATTAAATTACAGGAGGACATACATCGGGTGGTTAAATGGAGTCAAACGTATAAGTTACATTTCAACGCGGCAAAGTGTGCCATACTTTCATTCACCAGATCTCGGAATCCACTTCACTACCAATATGTGTTAGAAGAGACACCGATACAGCGCGTGTACGAAGTGAAAGACTTAGGGGTGTTGCTGAAATCCGACCTCACCTTTCGAGACCATATTGTTTCAGTATGTAAGAAGGCTTTCCGAAATCTGGGGTTTGTAATGAGACAGTCTCATGCGTTTACGAACATTAATGCGATACGTGTATTGTACGAGGCAATAGTCAGGAGTCATTTAGAAGGTAATGCGGCCATCTGGAGTCCACACGAGGCCAAATATAGGCTAATGTTGGAACGTATACAAAATAAATTTATTAGGTTTATATATTTAAAATTATACGGAGTATACCCTTTTTATCCTTTAATGTATCCTACATTGTTCGTGTTAGGAATGGTAGGATACAATAAACTAGAAGTTAGAAGGGAACTGGGGCTAGCTTCATATATATTTAAGTTGTTACGAGGCAAGTTGTGCAACCCTGGAGTCCTGGCAGAGGTGCGTTTGAACGTACCAGATCGGTATGTATGGCGACGGCGGCGGCCGAGCCTGCTGGCCGAGCCGCGCGCTCGAACGCAACTCCTTCGCCAGGCCCCCTTTACGCGCGCAATTCGGACACTTAATCGAGTAGCGATCGAGTTAGATTTGTTTCTTTGTTCTTTGAGCGAATTCACAAGGGCCACGCTGTATGTATTGTGTTACTGTAGTTTGTAATACTTAATCTATGTACTGTATACCTATGTAATTATTTTATTTTGTGTGTCAAATTCCATACTGTCGAATTAGGATACCCTGTAACGATGGTTGTGTGTATGTAATAAATAAATAAAAAAAAATAAGGCAGAGGGAATATATTTCCTACCTGGTTTAGAATTTTATTTCAAAGTGATAGGGTTCATTTTTGCATAAATCCTGACACCCCTATGCTAAGGCACCCTTATGCTATGGTTAACTCTTTCTGACAAGACGTACAAATTTTCTTTAAGATAGGATCAACCCGAAAATTACACGCCCCAATTTTCCTAAGGCACTTGTTGTATGAATACCTGGGCCCTCAGCAGTTTTGTATGGGGTATCTATTTAGATTCATGTTTTTTGACGTGTATTACCCGTTTTCGGTTAAGGACACCAACTTAGCTAGATTTCAACTCGCTAGATGGCACTATTAAAATGATGTCGGGCGTTTTTAATTTATAATATTGACCGAAGTTGACGTATTTTACCCAATACCTACTAATAACTTTTTAAATCCTGCAGTACGTGGTATTTTAAACACAGTGACTCGCCACAGAGAAAAAAAATACACAATAGTTTGAAGAAAATAATTATGCTTTTTATTGGAATTTTGTTTATTTTGTACCGATACATAATGGTCTTCATTTATATACTTGTATTCTGTGCAAATAAATTATTTGAATCTGTGAATCTTTTATTAAACAAAAGTCGTAAGTTTAATTTAATATTCGGTATCTTGTTTTAATTAGAAAAAAGTAGAAGAAAAAAAATTGTCATAAAAAAAGAACTATGGGGCAGTTCGTTTAAGTCGACCAACCCTCCATACAAAGTCTTAAAAAAAATACGAGCCAAAACAATTTTTGTCTACTTTTTCCTAATCAGAACACTATATCAAAAAAAAGCCCTTAAGCTGATCACCACTACTTTCTTACAACTTCTATATACTTGCATATAAACAAAAAAAAACTTTTTCTAGTTTATTTTTAATGAAACCAAAAGCTTCAATTGAACTTGGTTTATTCAAACAAATAGAAAAGGTCGTAAAAATATTTACGAACTTTTTATACCGCACAAAAGTACAAACATCAACTGTTTTTGCTCAAAAGTTAGATTGCTTTTGCAAAAGTCACATATTTACTTATATTAAGCAAATTATGGCTACTCGATTTTAGTTAAAATTACCACACCAAAAAGAACTTTCTTCATTTAAAATGACATAGAAAATTAAATGCGTTAAAACGTTAAAATTATGCGTTAAATAGAATTCATCTTTTTGTAAATAAAAGTTATTTAGTTCCCGTTATTTATTTTTTATTCTTTATTGCACAGACGAAAATACAAACGTATACAAGGCGGACTTAATGCTACAAGGCATTCTCGACCAGTAAACCTTCGGGAAAACAGATAACTTGTAATCACAAAACAAATTAGGTACTTTTACACAACTCATACAACTAAACAACTACGAGTAATATAATTAATACATGGGTATAATACATACACATAAATAAAAATTACACACACATACATATACATAATAATTCAGATGAAACTAACAAAATATAGACGCTAAGAATTTGCCATTCTACCAGCAAATTATTCTATTCAATCCAAATTATTTAAAAATAATACGCTTTTTTTTAGAAACTTATTTTTGATTATAATGCCGGATCAGTCCATGTATATATACTGCATAACCTGAATTCCAATTAAAACTATAAATAAACTCCCAAAAATATGATAAATGAACTCTTTTTCTTTCTATCTTTGAGCAATCTGTATTGTACAATTGTATCAAATACGCTTGGTAGCATACACCATTTTACATTTTATTATTTAAAAAAACATATTTAATTCAGATTTCCAATTATATTAATTGCAATCAAGACGAATTGCTCTTTATTCATTTTCATCAGTCTATCTTAACATTTAACAAAAAGCCCGATACTAAATAAAATTACTGTACTTTATAATAATTAAAACGAAATCTCACTTCACTCAATAATACACTTTATGTTAAACGGAACAGAGTGCTCTTTTGTTTGAACTGTTTTAAATGCGATGAAGGCCTCAGATCGACAATTTTAAAAAGGACATAACTGCATTTGACTTTCATAGCATTATATAACGTATTGGTCGTGGAATCGTATGGTATTATAGGTGGACTTTACTTTGGTTGGTATTTAAACAGAAATTTGCGGAAGCTTTTGCTAAAATGTGAGGATTATAAACATTATATTTTAAATTCTCTTATATATTATATAAGTATTTTGTATTTAAGGGAAACCTGAGCCTAGCCAAGCATTTAAACGAAGAACGCGATTCAAATTGTATAATTTGTGATTCAATTTGGATCTAATTTTAATACGAACTTGGCTCGTATCATAACCAGTTCAAATCATTTAAAAAAAATTAGGAACGGCCTCAAAGAAGTTGAAGTTACATTAAATTTGTTCATTATGATCAAATGAAAGAAAATTTTAGTACTCCATTCGTTAGAATAATCTACATACAAAATATTGGACAAGTATAATTAAGTATTTAGTATTATAAACTTTGGAAATACGGGGTGGTATTTTTTACGATTCCGTACCCAAAGGGTCAAATGGAACCTATCACTGAGACTCCGCTGTCCGTCCATCCGTCCGTTCGTCTGTCACCAGGCTGTATCTCATGAACCGTGATAGTTAGCCAGTTGCTTCTACAGATTATGTATTTCTGTTGCCGCTATAACAACAAATACTAAAAACAGAATAAAATAAATATTTAAGGGGGCTCCCATACAAAAAAAAAAAATTAAGGTAATGGTACGGAACCCTTCGTGCGCGAGTCCGACTCGCAGTTGGCCGGTTTTTTCAGATACTCCTTCATAAATCTTTTGTAAATTAAATAACTGGCGTTGAAACTCTAGGTCCATGGGGCCCCAAGCGCGCAAAATTATTTTCAGAAATCGAGAAGCGTCTGGTTGACGTAACTGGTGACCGAAGAGCTGGCGGCTTCCTCGCACAACGTATCAGCATTGCGATACGAGGAAATGCCGCCAGCATCCTTGGTACAATGCCTCAAGGGCCTATTTTAGATTTAAGCTAGTTATAGTAATACCACTGTATATCCATAATGTATATTGTTATTGCACATTAAATATTTATAAAATAAATACAAAACACGAAGAATTACATTTAACGTTACAAATGTGTATATTTTAACTTTGGACGTGATTTATTATTTTCATTTTATGTTTTATCGTTTAAAAGTCCAATATTATTTTTGGTAATTTATCTGTAATACGAGCAAACAACCCAACATGGCTCAAATTATCCCATTCGTGTAGGGAACCTCCTTTTCGCAGTCGACTAACCCAAACCCTACCCTTTCCTGAATGATTTATCCACAAACTGCTACGCAAAATTAATTATTTTGTAATTAAAACGGGTTCCTGCTAATCGGATTTAGAACTTGAGATTATACCCAAGTTTGGTGGCAAACAAGTGTAAGACTTGTATATAAATACAGTAGAACCGTTTAATATGATCATATTTAATTTAACAGGTCCTACTTGATACGCCATTTTACGTAAGTTGTTATTATACCTACTCTGTATCTTTACGTACTTAAATAAAAGTAAACAAATAATTTTTACATTTTCGGGTAGTGATACTAGTACTTGGCTACAGTACTCATATCAAGAAGTAAAAACGAAGACCCAGAATAGGCTGGAATGGAAAATGCTGCAGCGACAGAGGACCAGACCCTCTTAATATTGATAGATAGGGTAATTAAAAGATATATTGGTTAACCAACCAAAAAAAAAACGCCTGGATCAGTCACTGAACGACCTGATTTTAACCAACGTTATTTAATCATGTAATGTTATCTAGCCTCAACTGTTTTTGTTTACTTTATTATTTAAATACAGAGTAATGTTAAAGCAATACAAAAGGTAAACACTGTTAGTATCCCAGTCGATATGTCTAGACAATTGGCTACTTGACAGTTTTTTTGTAAATAATGTCAATCGATCTTGATTTTCCTGTCATCAAATGTCTATATAGGACTCATGGCATTTAGGAAACACAAAGGTCAGAAATGAGAGTTAAAGTCTGACGCTGGCACTCGACGATTGAAACGCCTCTAACAAAATGATAATGTAATGTGACGTCACATTACATTAGTCTGTCCTAAATGTATGGAAGATCAAGAAAATTGATATTCTGACCGTGAAATATTGCGTGTATGTATGTTATTATAGTTGTCATACAATTTATTATTCAATAACATTTAAGGAATCGAATGGTTTATATTTCTTTTTTATATTTAAAAGTAAAAAAAAATATGAGCCTTTGAAGCGTTGTATTTTTTTTTATAATCTCAATGTCTTTTTGAATTCCACTGTTAGGGTTCCGTACTCAAAGGGTAAAACGGGACCCTATTACTAAGACTCCGCTGTCCGTCCGTCCGTCCGTCCATCCGTCTGTCATAAGGCTGTATCTTATGAACCGTGATAGCTTGACAGTTGAAATTTTCACAGATGATGTATTTCTGTTGCCGCTATAACAACAAATACTAAAAAGCACGGAATCGTCGGTGGGCGAGTCCGACTCGCTCTTGTCCGTTTTTTTTTTATAATGAATGGCCCATTTTCTATCAATTTAGCTCAATTTTGTTATAATATTCATCATGTACGTACCAAAATATAACGTGCTTAAAAGAACGTACCCTTCTCAGGCAAAGTCAAAGTAGATGTCCTTTTTTATACATAGTCTATTTATTAATAAAAAGCAAAAAACCTCTGTTATATTTGGTCTCCCTCTAAAATACAGAAAATAAATGACTAATAGTTTTGACGACGTGACTGGCCTAGTGGGTGGTAACCGTGCCTATGAAGCCGATGGACCCAGGTTCAAATCCTGGTAAGGGCATTTATTCGTGTGATCAGCGCGGATATTTGTGCCTGAGTCGTGGGTGTTGTCTATGTATTTATATATTAAATATATCTTTGTCCAAATACCCACAACACAAGCCTTATTGCGCTTACTACATGCATAAGAATTCGAGCCAATCGTGCAGTCTAATGCCACAACGCGATTGGTTGATGAGTTCGCACCACGCGCGCAATTGGTCGCAACTAGTTCCGTTAGACTGCGCAATTGGCTCGAACTCGAGAGTGACACCACTAAACTAGAACCACTCTTAGTGCCCGTAAGGCCCGTCCGTAGACGACCTGACCAAAACTGGATTTAAAGACCAAAAGGATAACAAAACGAACATTTAAAAAGAAACTTAGTAATAATCTATTAACTAAAATAAAAGGTAAAATACAACCGCTGTAAATTGTACACATGTACTGCATTTTTATACTGTATGATCAGATTGTAGCATGAACCCCTTACTTCATGTCGTAAACAAAAGTATTATATCTGTTTAAAAATAAAGCTATCAATAGAATTGAAAATTATAACTGCCATATAGGGCTGCGCATGCGGTAAGGGGTTAAATAGATAATAATATAAGTTACATATAGCTAGACTAAATCACTTTTATTAATTTATTATTAGCGTTAGTAAACTAACATGTAGATTAAGTTCATAACTAACAATTATGTGGACCATTATGTTGTCTATAATAAATATAAATAATAATAATAATAGACTACCTAGCTTACATATTATAGGAGCTTCGTCTGCCAACAAACCACCCTGTGGTTTGGCAGAAGTATATTGTAAATATATATAAGGCATGAGACGTGAATAAACGTTTTTTTTAGATATAAATGTGGCTTACTGTCGGACTTAGGCAATTTTTGTAATATTATCCTATAATATTTATTAATTTATATTCCCTAACATTCCTATACGCATTCCAATACAAACATTCGCATCCTGGACGTTCGCGAATGGGAAGAATCCGACATTTCTGACATTCCTGATCCATACATTGGAGGATTATTTTTAAACTAGGAAACTCCTTCGATATTGCTTGACATGGGTACGTCGTTTTCTAAGGTGCCTTATATTTCCGGTACTAAATAAGCTGTCATTCTCCGGTGAAACCACTATTCAGCCACTAAACCTACTTATTGAGGCTTTTTCAAGATAAAGGTCAAATTTTTGGTCATTGTGTTCATGTTTCATTGTACTGACGGTTAAAGCTGTACAGTCGTGTTCATAAATATGTATACATAATTTCACCTTACTACGACGGATTAAGGAGTAGAAATGTACACATAAATAAATATATGGGGACAAACATACATAGATAAACCTAGGCCCATACTAAGTAAAGTATGTTCTATGGATACTAAGGCAAGATATACATACTTATATAGATAAATACATACATAATATATAGAAAACACCCATGACTCAGGAACAAATATCTGTGTTCACCAAACAAATAAATGCCCTTACCGGGATTCGAACCCGGGACCATTCGGCTTCATAGGCAGGGTCACTACCCACTAGGCCAGACAGGTCTATCGTCATCATATAAAGCAAAAAAAATATTAAAAAATGCAAGAAGATGTAAAAAAAAATTGTCAGGATATTAATCATACACAAACGAAAGGTTAACTCTTGCAACGCGTCACGTTTTTAAGTCGAACAAGGTAGTGTTGTGTTCTTGCCGATGAGTAAGGTTGCTCAACGAGGGTGCCCTACCCTGCCTACCCTACCCTACCCTACCCTAACACTCTGGGTTTTAACTCCTCTCGAGTTGCAGGCGTACATGGGCTACGGACACTGCTTACCATTAGGCGGGCCGTATATTTGTTTGCCACCGACGTAGTATTAAAAAATAACGGGGAGCTTTATGTATAAAAAATTAAAAACGGAGCCATTACAGTGAATATTATAATATAATATTTATTCTGTATGAAATGCGCTGGCAGCCTAGCAGTAAGAGAGTGCGAATTGCAATCCTGAGGTCGCGGGTTCAAACCCCGGCTCGTAACAATAAGTTTTTCGGAACTTATGTAAGAAATATCATTTGATACTTACCAGTCACTTTTCGGTGAAGGAAAACATCGTGAGGAAACCGGATTAATCCCAATAAGGCCTAGTTTACCCTCTGAGATAGAAAGTAAAAACTAGTGCCTACGCCAATTCTTGGGATTCGTTGCCAAGCGGACCCCAGGCTCCCATGAGTCATGACAACGCGAGGAAGATGATGAATATATATATGCTGTATCGGGTGATATACGTATTGTTATTAACAAAACTTTTGTTTTTGTCTGTTTTCAATAAATAAAAATGACAAAATAAAATGTCAACTTGACAGATAGGGACAAACAGAGTGTAAGATTTGAAAGATGTTCATTGATAAAAAATTAGGTACCTATTTTTTTGTCTAAGAACCAGTTATGCAATTTGGTACATATTCCAAGTATGAATAAATAATGTATTAAAGCTCAAAACTAGAATACTTAAATGTTAACTTTTGGGCAATACGTTATTAAATATCATATATAAAATTTAAAATTTGCACTCAAAATTCAAGTGAACGCACCCGTACATACCTGTTACATAACACTTCGAAAAAAAGAATCCATAAAAAAAATCGCACTGAACACTCAAAATTCAACACTTAACTTAATATTGCTTTTTGATTTCGAAGGATTTTAAATTTCGAAGACAGAGAGAGATAGGTAGACGAAGAGAGAGACGTGCGCGCCGTAGCAGACTCGAAATAACACTGGGATGCTACGAAGATTCGTAGCTGCGCGTAGCGGTGCTACGGGCGCTACGGTGCTTGAGTATTTCGAAGGCATATAATATTATTGTAGTGTCGTTATGAACTTAGTAAATATGATTTTTATGATGTTATTGATATTATTGCATCTCGGTGATAATTGTGTTTATAAATTCTATATAATATAACATATTTTATACAAGATATTATGATTTTTAATGTCTTTGTTTAGTAGCTAATTTATGCATGTAAAATTTAATACCTACGGCCCGATTCGAAGAATGATTAAGACACGGTTAAGATTTTGGAAAGATCTTTAAAAGATCGATAACTAAACGACACGTCTAAATTAACGTATATTTCGATTCCGCTGTGATCACATTAAAAAATCTATCTACGATATTTCTAACGTCAAAGTGACATTGGTTGTCCGAATCGAGCTGCTTCTGTCAATTATATGACAAAAAAAAAGTTATCGTATCTCATTCCTCAAACCGGGCCGTATAGGTATGCGTTAAAATATAAATATAATTATTTCCTTAAAAAGTTTTTGACAACTTGAGACTTCTTATTAAGTAAATACCGATATCAGTATTAATTCTATTTGATATCACGTATGATATCAAATAGAATTAATAATGTTATGATTTGTCCAAATAGGCCATAAAATATTGGCAGCTGAGAATAAATAAAGGTGTACCTTCATAGTTCAAGATAAGATAAGAAAAGATAAGATACGATTTACAGCGACATTAAAACGTCCCGAGGGACCATTTTCAAAAACAAACTGCCTCTGCAAGCATTTTAACTTACTCTAAAAATGGAGGAGTTTTCTATTTATCTTTATAGCTTTTTTACCCAACTACGGAAAAGCTAAAAAACCCGTGATGACTAGACATGCCACGAATATTTGGCAACTATTTCGCCACTCTGCCGAATATTTGGTATTCGGCCGAATGTTTCCTACTACTCGGCCGAATACCGAATATCTGTTACAGGTGTGTAGGTGACCTATAAAGAAAATATCACTCACTAACTGCAAACCACCATATTCAATTATTATAATCTATTCTTGTAAAGTAAGTACTTTGATACTTAAGCAAGAAAAGCGGTAAATATTATGAACCAGAATCGTTTACTTTTATTGTACTAGTACAAATTCTATGCGTAAATAAATATTATAACAATGTTCTACTATACTACCTATTAATAGTTTTTATTTAAATTTCCGTTCTTAATAAATATATAGAATCTAGTAAACAGGGTCGATCTTTGTAATAAATAAATAAATTAAATGATTTTATTTCGGATAAAAAAACGAAAATGAAATGTAAATGATTAAATATATTTTGCTCTTCTTGAGCCGACTGGGATGTTGGCAAGAGGTCTGATGGGGTGTCCTCACTAAAGAGTGTGGCGTTAGGGGTAGTAATTGGTACTCAGGACCTCGGTTCAACACTAACTGCTTTATTCGAGATATACCGGGTTTAGTAGTCATCTACGTGTACTGACATTTAGTTGACTTTTAACGAATGCATAAATAATTATTATTTAAGTCCTTCAATTAGGTCGTAACCTTTGCATACGTTGAAACTCTACGTCATGCCTACAGTACATTAATTCCTTGGAGCTAGGGACGGATGTTAGTGTGGGATGCTACCTGCATAGACACACTAGCACCGTCCCACCTCCAACAGACTAATGTAAAAGCGGGCGCAGCGGCGGAAGGCGCCGAAATTTTGAAACGTAATAAATATAAGAGCCTCGGTAAAGAGTACCATTTTGTACCATTTGGCGTTGAAACTAGGTTCACGGGGTACCAGCACGCACAAGTTTTTTTGGAGATATCGCGAAACGTCCGGTTGACGTAACCGGTGACCGAAGAGCTGGCGGCGAGGAAGCGCAACGTATCAGTACTGCGATACAACGAGGAAATGCCACCAGCATCCTTGGTACAGTGCCTCAAGGGCCTATTTAAGATATAAGCTAGTTATAGTAATCCTCTGTATATACCAATTATGTATATTGCTATTGTAAATAAAGTGTTAATTTTATTTTATTTTATAGGAGATATTATTCAACTCGGTAGGTACTCCTAAAATGCTGGTATTGTGTGTGTTTGACGACGATTATCGAGCATCGTAATGTACCTACAGACAAGTGTAAAAATATAGGTGTACACATCTTACTCAAAAATATATCCCACAGCATCCTATTCCAGTGTAATAAGAGCGTAGTACCATATTTATGAGACGATACTTTCGATAAATATTTTTGCACTTGACTGTACATACCGACGAATTTCTTAATTCTCCATGCTCAACTCGGGCGGAACTGGACGAAATTCGGCGTTAGCTTGAACCATCAAATGATGTTTTTCATCTCGATATTGCCACGACAATAATAATAAGCCAAGTTGCAACAGTGTACGCTGACTAATAAGAATTGTATGTAAAAAATATTGAACATAAAAAAGCCATATTTAAAAAACTAGTCATTAATTAAAGTTGCAACTTCACACAGTTGACGGAGTATTAGAGGCTATATTTTCACAAAATTTCAGCCAAATTGACCAAACAGCTATTACCAATCACTTTATTATTTATTTATTACAAAATATATAAGCATTACAGTCAACAAAAACCAAGGCGCTTATATACTAGAACAATTATAAACATTTAGATATTAACAATATACAAAAACAATACTACTGTCATGGCTAAAATTAAATTAAGTAAAATGTCACCATATACATTACATTACATTACATTACAAATTTATGCATTCGTTGTAAATTAAATTAAAATAAAAAGTTGCGAAAACTACACCCAATTATTATTTAAATAAATTAAAAGTTTTCGACCAAATCCACCAACACTGTCCGCAAACACGTCTATATGTGGGGCGTCGATGGACATGGCATTGAGCATAGCCAGGGCCCTCGCGGTAGGCGCGTTCCTGGCTTTGTGCGGGGCTCTCTCTATATGAAAATAGTTGGAGGACGAAGGACAGTTTTTATAAATCTTATGATGATTTATAACAACTGTCATCATTTGGCGACCGGTCTGGCCTAGTGGGTAGTGACCCTGCCTATGAAGCCGATGGTCCTGGGTTCGAATCCAGATAAGGGCAATTATTTGTGTGATGCGATTAAATATTTGTTCCTGAGTCATGGATGTTTTCTATGTATCTATTTGTATATTACATATATCGTTGTCTGAGTACCCACAACACAAGCCTTCTTGAGCTTACCGTGGGACTTAGTCAATCTGTGTAAAAATGTCCTATAATATTTATCATTTACTTGTTTATTTATTGTTAACCAAGAGATGAAAGGCACTCATTTCATTCGAGGCTCGAATGCAGCGCCAATAGTCCGAGGCAGAAATGGTGCCGTTCAACACTCTTCTTTTCATTTCAAATAAGAGGGAAGGTAAAAAAAAATTATGTTAAAAAAAATGTCTAATTATAAACTTTCTTGGTAACTTGGTTACATACCTTTTATAATTTACTGAGGTGAAAGTGTTGTTATTTATGCAATAGGGAGTAAAATACCAGAATCGAGACTGTACAAGAATTCCATTTAAACCAAATTTTAATTGTTTATCGTACAAATAAACGACCTTATCGGGATTCTTATAGACATAGACATAGACATAGACATAGAATTTTTTTATTCAACGTCACATGAAATGGCAGAGTTAACAGACAGTGACATTTAATACAAATAAGCCTTAAATTTAGACTTAAAAACTAAGAAATTGAGTTGTATATATAAGGGAGAAATATTCATGAGTGTTAAAAAGGAGCTTGCCTCAGCATAGTGTTGCAGTGTATTTACTACAACGCTGGTTTTCAGGCAGACCCTTGATATATTATCCCTTACTCGCTGTTAGTCGGAAACTAAATGGCTTAGAGTTATGTTATAATGTTTGAGTGTACACTATATGTATTATAATTTGGACAAAACAAGTGCTAATGTGGTGTGAGCTAAAATTAAAAGTAAAGTATATTTACTTTTCATTTTAGCTCATTCGAGACCTCCCGCTTAAAAACATGTTTATATCTATCTATTCAGGCTTTTTTACAAAACTACATGAATTTATCAAGTCTAAACTAATATACAACACAATACAATACACATCCTCTTTATTGCACAACCTCAAAATAACATTTAAAAAGAGACATACATAATACATGAAGAGAGGTGACAACAGGCGGTTTAATATCAAATATTCAATTATCCAGTTTCTTGAAACCAAAAAAAATACTCATAATTGTATTATAAATATATCCCATTGCTCTAATTATAAAATGGAAGTGCCTCTTTACTTTGCTCAACCCGTTACCATCAATATGTCGTCTCTTTGACTTCCCCAATCCAAGTGAACGAGTCTGTACAACACTCTCCTTAGCTTCCGCTTACCCCTACCACTTCCTAACTAACGTGTTGCCAGGTAAGTCATGAAACATTACCCATTACTCTCACATTAATATAGGTATTTTCGGAAAGTTGCCAACGTAAAATTCATATTTGCTTACACTATTTAGTATTATTATTAAGAAATCATGACATTTGCTTCCCGTTAACATACGAATACGATTTTTGTCAACAAAATGTACACAAAACAAGTTGATAAATGCTTATTTTATATGAAAATAGTCAATAATTCCCGATAATAATAGTAATTAAAATTCCAGTCATGCGTAGACCGTCATAAACAAATTTACACATACATCATTATGCAAATATTTATGTGTCCTTGTAAGGCAAAAGGAACCATATTTTCAGAGGCACTTCCATAGGCAATATTCTCGTTTGCCTTTCATATTTTACTTTTGACTCTCAATTGCTCAAAGGTTGACTGGAGAGATAGGTTCACCTTTGTACATTGGCATTTTTTTATTGTATCTTTACCTGTCCCTTATGTACAAGTGTTTACATACATACATATATACTTGCACCATTATACGCGTACAGTCTCGCGACGTCAGCTTCGTCCTGACCAAAGCGAATTTGAAATAGAGGTGGATTATCTAAGAAAACTTTGTAGCCACAGTAAATTTGCCATCTTTCGACACATGATAAGAACGCCATTTGACTTTGATCCTTATTCTTTCACTGATATGTGTTATGTTTGTTATATATCAAAAAGTGGCGCCATCTAATAGATCAAAGGCCAAAGGTATAAAAATAACCGAATACCACTATGGTTAATATTTAATACGTATTCTTCGAAAGTTTTTTTAATACGAATACCCGTTCTTCGAACATTTCTTGATTACAATTTTTTTTTTTATCATGGGTCTGATTTCTTGACTCTAACCACATTCACTGATACTGAGCAATTAAAAAAATCATAGTAAACGTTGTGGTTTATTGGTGAACAGTACCCCTAGTGTAAATTTTATCGACATCATAACGTGACGAACGCGTTTGCCTTAAGTCTCATTTTGTATAGGATCTTGAGTTTCCAAAACGTCCCGCTTGGCGCGCTCTTTCTAAATCCAATACAAAATGAGACTAAACGCAAACGCGTACGTCACGTTTCAAAATCGAATTTATTTACCTCTACACTAGGGGTACTGTTTTCATAATTAATGTGACTTACAATGTTCGGTAGCCGAATAGGTGTACTGCCTTTTTGGCGAAAATTGTATTGCCGAATTTCACATTCCAACCAACTTTTACCAAATAATTATTTCGTAACCATTTCATTTCCCAATCCATAGTTGGAAAATGAAAATTGCGTACTGGGTTGGGTTAGGTTAGGTTGGATTATGTAAAGTTGCGAAAAGTTGGTTGCCAAATGAAATTCGGCAAAAAGGCAGAGAACCAGCCGAATATTTGGCGTTTCGGCCGGGAGAGAGGCCGAATATTCGGTATTCGGTATTCGACCAAAACCCTTATTTGGTGCATCTCTAGTTTTTATCAATCATCATTTTCATCATTACCATCCCGCGCAGACGAAGTCGCGGACAGAAGCTAGTATACAGTAAAGACCCTTTTCCTTAAAGGTACACATATTTTACCTTCACGTATGGTCTCGGTAAGCTACTCTGTCTCAATTTTAAACCTTAATGTCATTGAAATAGAGTTTATATTCGATATACATATGTTTTTATACTGAATGTGGATTCTAAACCTTTTTTTTAATAACACAGCAGAAATAATTCGCATTCTAACATAGTGACTACATATTTTGATAGAAAATGAGCTTTATACCAAAGTATTACAGTTGATTTTAAAACGAAATAAAACATACTTCAATGACATACAACATCAAATACAACGAGGTTCTAAAAAGTCCTATCTGCGCAAATAGTTTTAGTTTAAATGCAAGCGTATGTCGAGCAAATAAGGTTTATTTTTGTTTGTAAAAAATACGTGGGATAAAAGTTGTTATTTTCAGTCGAAGGGTTTAATTTGTTTACAGATTTAAGTTAATTACGTGGCGTTTCGTTTTGCTCGAAATTGTTTTCCTCAATAGTTAAATATTTTTTAAATGTTATTTTTAACCATAATGTTTTCGAAATAAGAGATAAATTTGTAAAAAGCGATACAGTAATGATATAATTGAATTTTTGAATGAATAATGATCAGTGATCGTACTTTGCACAGCATTCATGGTGCGATGACTTCAAATGATACACGACAGCGACCTAGGGTTGTCGACGTATATAATATGATTGACGTAAAATTATGTAATATTATGTGTCATTGAAAATGAAACACTATTTTTTTTTTACTTAATCAGTTACCTATTATAATTGTGTACCTATAACGTTTATTACTATAACCCAAAATTTCTCAAATTTTTCGCAGGGTATGCTGACGATGGTTGTCTTAATTTTGATTGCCCTGTCGAACAACAGCAACCAACTTGTTTATTTTCTGAAAATAAAAGTAATATTGCAACTGTATTACATATTCTCACATACTCGTAGTAAATTAACCCTTCATTTCATTATGCATATTGGGTTAGGCTTTACATGTTCTGAGAATATTTTCTGTATTTCCGATTTGTTTAATACGCTGTTTCATTTTTACATTTTATTTTATTTGATTCTTGGTAAACAATTTAATATTGGGCACTACTAACAACCCTAGCACTGCACCAAAAATGCTGGAAAAAGTACGATCACTGATAATGATAGAGCGATAAGGTAAAGACAATACTTGTTTAAACAACTATTTTAAATTAAATCCCTTATTTATAATCCCAACTTATATTATAAATGCTTAGAAAACTTTGTTTTCATTGCGCCTAAATGTGGTTTTGTTCAAGACAAATATAACAGACCAAAAGACCTATGAGATATAAAGTGGTGTCGGTAAGGGCAGCAAAATAAACTGAAAATAGTAATGGGGGTTTAGGAATCCGTAGCATGAACGATGTTGGAGTTGTAGCATTCCTTGCTTCCTCTCATGCGTCGACAGGACTTGTCACTAAAATATTATCTTTTAATGGTGGCAAAATCTGTCTTCCATTCGTAGAGGAGGCCTTAGCTGAGTGGACGACCCGCTGTTCTGGAGCCGTACGCCCGGACAACCCCGATCTGCAAAGACCTTGGGACAACACCTTGTGTGCACTTATTTCAGTCTATTGAACAGCGCTCCACAAGTAGAAGATGTGGCCAGACTAATAGCCGTTAGGCAACCCGAGTCGGGGGCCTGGCTGCACGCACTGCCTTCACCGCAATTGGGTACCTTTTTAGACGATGACACATTAAGAGTCGGAGTGGCCTTAACACTAGGATGCAAGGTATGCGAAACCCATCGCTGCATCTGCGGGTCGATGGTCGAGGCTAATGGGCACCACGGCTTAAGCTGCTTGCGATGTGCGTAACGAGCTGATCCGCCGTGCCATGGTCTCGGCCAATATACCATGTATCCTGGAGCCGCAGGGCTTAAGCCGCATAGACGGTAAGCGACCAGACGGCCTTACGCTGGTATCTTGGGCAAAAGGCCGCAACCTGATTTGGGACGCCACTTGCGTTAGCACCTTTGCCCCTTCCCACATCACCCATACTAGCAAAATAGCAGGCGCGGCCGCCGAGAGTGCTGCGAAATTCAAATATAATATATACGCAAACTTGATACCAGCGTACGACTTTGTTCCGGTCGCTATAGAAACTGCGGGGCCTTGGTGTGTGGAGGCCAAAAAACTTATTAGTACTTTGGGGCGGCGTTTGAGGTATAGGGGCAGCGACCCCCGTGCCGGCTCTTTCCTGGTTCAGCAAATATCGCTAGCTGTGCAATGCGAAAAAGCCGCTAGCATTTTTGGCACGTTTGGATCAGGTGACAGTCGGAACGGGACATAGGGCTTTTGATATACAGTTAGTTTGTTATAATTAATTTAATTTTTAGGTTTATTTCTAGTTTTAATTTTTTATCAGAATGTCTTCTTACTTAAGTAAATTAAATATTCTAGTGTTTAACTGGAGCCAGTAGTGTTTAAATATGATTTTTTTTTATCAACGAATACATTTCGAACGAGTTTTGTCGGCGTCAAAAGTGATGTTTCTGCGAACAAAAACGTCACTTTTGACATTTTTTTTTATACTACGTCGGTGGCAAACAAGCATACGGCCTGCCTGATGGTAAGCAGTCTCCGTAGCCTATGTACACCTGCAACTCCAGAGGAGTTACATGCGCGTTGCCGACCCTAACCCCACCCCCCTCGTTGAGCTCTGGCAACCGTACTCACCGGCAGGAACACAACACTATGAGTAGGGTCAAGTGTTATTTGGCTGCGGTTTTCTGTAAGGTGGAGGTACTTCCCCAGTTGGGCTCTGCTCTAGATCTGGAATGACATCTGCTGTGCTGTGCCCTACCACACAAGGCGACAGACATTGACATATTCAATCCATGTCGTATCTTTAAGAAATTTTTGGCGCATCTTAAAGGTCGAATGGGGCCGTCTGTGCCCAGTATTAAAGCATAAATGAGTAGGTAGTTATGAAAGCAAAAGTAGGTGGAGTAGACAATTAATCTTTTATTCCCTGCGTCTGGCGCAACCACAGATCTCGCGCACTAGTTGGCTCATAGTTAAAAATAGTGTTCACCCTCAAACTTTGGAACCTACATTGAAAAAATTGTATGGTTTTATGAAACCACAATACAAGCGAAACATTTTTCAGAATGTAGGCATTTAACTGAACATTTGAGGAAAATTATTCGATACATTCAACCTAAGGCACAATACTCACTATTACATTAACGAAAACTCACTAACTCACGCACTCATGAATTTAATCTACAATGCACTAAAGCTTTTAATTTTAAATTTAAAAGTGGAAAAATTACTGTCTTGGTTGAGACTTGAACTCACGGCCTCTAGATCGATACTCCAGCGCTCTGCCATCTGAGCCACCAAGACCTCATCCATGGGCAGCAAATTTTCCACCATATGAGTCTAGGGGACCCTAGCGACATCTACCGTAAGAACATTACACTTCTTAGACGGCTACTGGAGTTCCAAGTCATATAGGAAATTCACCAGTAACGATGTGCTACCCAAACTAAATTAATTTTTAACAAGCAAAAACGTCTGCGAACGATGCTATTAAGCTTAGAATAAATTTAAAAGTGGCTCAGATGGCAGAGCGCTGGAGTATCGATCCAGAGGCCGTGAGTTCAAGTCTCACCCAAGACAGTAATTTTTCCAATTTTAAATTTATTCTAAGCTTAATAGCATCGCTCGCAGACGTTTCTGCTTGTTAAAAATTAATTTAGCTTTTAATTTGCTTGTAATTTCATACACATTTTTAGGACAGTAGACCTTATTAACGTTAACTACGGTAAGATTTAAGACGTCAAATTCTGTCTATTAGTTGAAATCTAATAAATTCTTGATAAACATAAAGAATAATGACAAAGACTATGAACTCTAAGTACTAGAAATAAAGTAGAATTTTGCTATCGTATATACCCAAATCGACCAGCTGTAATGCGACGTGCAATAGATGGACGAAAAAATGTGAAAAGATGGAATAAAAGTTTCACTTTAAAATCAGCCGAACTCATTGAGTAATTCAAGAAATAACTAGAATATGTAATAGAGAAATATATTAAGATCAATATCCTAAAACCGACTATACTGTTACAAACCGTAACTAGCGTGACATTTGTATTCATAGAAAATCTAGGCACCGTAAGTCATGGCAGGTAGAACACTGGTTGAAGAGGTGAGATTACACATTGCAACTAGCGTTACATTTGTATTCATAGAAAATCTAGGCACCGTAAGTCATGGCAGGTAGAACACTGGTTGAAGAGGTGAGATTACACATTGCAACTAGCGTTACATTTGTATTCATAGAAAATCTAGGCACCGTAAGTCATGGCAGGTAGAACACTGGTTGAAGAGGTGAGATTACACATTGCAACTAGCGTTACATTTGTATTCATAGAAAATCTAGGCACCGTAAGTCATGGCAGGTAGAACACTGGTTGAAGAGGTGAGATTACACATTGCAACTAGCGTTACATTTGTATTCATAGAAAATCTAGGCACCGTAAGTCATGGCAGGTAGAACACTGGTTGAAGAGGTGAGATTACACATTGCAACTAGCGTTACATTTGTATTCATAGAAAATCTAGGCACCGTAAGTCATGGCAGGTAGAACACTGGTTGAAGAGGTGAGATTACACATTGCAACTAGCGTTACATTTGTATTCATAGAAAATCTAGGCACCGTAAGTCATGGCAGGTAGAACACTGGTTGAAGAGGTGAGATTACACATTGCAACTAGCGTTACATTTGTATTCATAGAAAATCTAGGCACCGTAAGTCATGGCAGGTAGAACACTGGTTGAAGAGGTGAGATTACACATTGCAACTAGCGTTACATTTGTATTCATAGAAAATCTAGGCACCGTAAGTCATGGCAGGTAGAACACTGGTTGAAGAGGTGAGATTATACATTGCAACTAGCGTTACATTTGTATTCATAGAAAATCTAGGCACCGTAAGTCATGGCAGGTAGAACACTGGTTGAAGAGGTGAGATTACACATTGCAACGACGTAAGATCTAGCGGAGGTAATACGTGCAGTAACTGAGACGTTAACATTACGCTTTCACGTAACTTAGTAACTTTCGTAACTCAGTGATGCATTAGGTCACTGGGTTATCTGAATAGGGGTTGTGACATACTAGCCTTCTCGCGTATTTTTAAAAGTCAAAAGCATTTATTTGTCCAACATAGGTATATATACATCAGTACAGGTCCCATATTATGGGACCGCGAGAAGGCTAGTATGTCACAACCCCTATTCAGATAACCCAGCAAAAAAAGCAAAAGCATATATTAAGCATTTAAAAATACGCGAGAAGGCTAGTATGTCACAAACCCTATTCAGGTAACCCAGTGACCTAATGCATCACTGAGTTACGAAAGTTACTAAGTTACGTGAAAGCGTAATGTTAACGTCTCAGTTACTGCACGTATTACCTCCCAATAAGGCCTAGTTAACCCTCTGGGCTGGAAGGTCAGATTGCAGTGGCTTTCGTAAAAACTAGTGCCTACGTCAATTCTGGGGATTAGATGTCAAGCGCACCCCAGGCTCCCATGAGTCATGGCAATAAGCCGGGACAAACGCTAGGAAGATCAAGAGACTTCGGCTAAAGGCTTTCATTTTTCAGGCTTTCATCATTTCATGTCTCTCTCCACTACAGATCGCAATTATTAACCAGTTTTGTTGCGGGCACGTGTCTGCCCGCTTATGTTGTATCGTTCAGCACGAGCCTCCCCTCCACGCTCGAGCGTTCCGTCGCACGCGTGGGGTGTAGCGGGGAGGTCTTTTTTTTATTTGGCTTGGCAGCGACTTCAAACACATCAGGAAATCGTGTTTAAATACCAATTATTTTTTTCTTTTTAGTTTCGTGGGTGTTTTTTTAAGGCGGTTGTTTTTTAATAATTTTATTTTTAAATTTATAGTCGAAAGTAGATATATTTTTATATAGGTCCAATGAGACAGCTTTCGGGGTAAACGAAAACCGTCCAACCGATTTCGGTAAAACTTAAATGGGACCTGGAAAGTATACCCTTTGAAACAAAAAAGAATTTTTAAATCGGTTCAGACGTCGTCGAGTAATACATAAAAATATTTCAACGAATTGAGAACTTCCTCCTGTTTTTGGAGTCAGTTAAAAATACATTTTTATAGAAAAATTCTCACTCAGTATTTAAGCTATTTTGCCGACCATATAACATGACGTCACTCAGCCCGTCGGCCCGCTGAATATTTCAGTCGCAATCACGCGTCTTTTCAGGTTCCCAGGCGGTTGTCTTAATTTTCAGCTCATGGTGAAAGTCTGGATCAAAGATAAGCTGTATTCTGGGCATTCTGGCAAGCCATTTTCTTCAGTACAAAAGTAGAACAAAAGACTAATATTTTTTTTTTTATTACAAACACACAACCATCGTTACAGGCTAGCCTAATTCGACAGTGTGGAATTTGACACAAAGAGAACATTTAAAACATAGGTGCATAGTACATAGATTACAAATTACAGTAACACAATACGTATAGCGTGGCACTTGTGTATTCGTTCAAAGGACAAAAAAACTAACTCAATCGCTACTCGAGTTGTGTATGTACTTCTAACTCGTTCAAAAAGGGCGCTCTTCACATTAGGAGTATTGCGTATTAATATAAACAACCAGCCACAAATAAAGCCAATATATGAAAAATAATCCCAACGACGACGATCCCAAACTCACAAGCGGTATTGAACCTTTAAGTCTAAGGAGAGACTTTGCCTCCTTGTGTGTGTTCTACCGCTTGTACAATGGGCTGTGCTCTGAAGAATTGTTTGACATGATGCCAACGGCCGCTTTCTATCACCGCTCGCCGTCGGCAGGGTGTTCATCCTCACACCCTAGATCCTAAATGGTCGCGTACTGTGCGGTTTAAGAGGAATTTCCTCCCGCGAACGCTTCGGCTGTGGAATGAGCTTCCTGCCGAGGTTTTCCCGAGGGGCTACAGTATGGGGTTCTTCAAAAAAGGAGTGTACAGGTTTTTAAAGGGTCGGCAACGCGCATGTAATGCCTCTGGTGTTGCAGGCGTCCATAGGCTACGGTGACTGCTTACCATCAGGCGGGCCGTATGCTTGTTTGCCACCGTAGTGGTATAAAAAAAACCTTTATATACAATCTCTATAAACATTTCAATAGCGCGATGTGGAAATCGTCGCTTCCGGCACAGCGCCATCTCGCGTGATATTTGGTAAACATTTTTATATTAAATTACTCTACGGAAGTACGGACGCGAACAGATGTGTTCAAGCGCGTGGCTCGGCCAACAGGCTCGGCCGCCGTCGCCGCCATACATACCGACCTGGTACGTTCAAACACACCTCTGCCAGGACTTCAGGGTTGCACAATTTCCCTTGAGTATCAACTTAAGTATGTATGATGGACCCGAGTATATCCTTGAACTATGTCCAAAAGAGAGGCATGGGCTCAACGGAGTGCTGAGTGTTAGGGTCGGCAACGCGCATATAACCCCTCTGGAGTTGCAGGCGTCCATACGCTACGAATACTGCTTAACATCAGGCGAGCTGTATGCTTGTTTGCCACCGACGTTGTATAAAAAAATGAAGCTAGCCTCAGTTCCCTTCTAACTTCTAGTTTATTGTATTCTATCATTCCTAACATTAAACTAAAGAAGAGACGCTTTCCATGTAGATTTTCGTACATTTGACCTTTTGACATCTCTATTGCACTCGGATAATTATATTGCTGTCAACATTATCTGCCTGATATCTGCCTAGCAACAGGAAAACACTTTCTAAACTCATGAATTAATTTTATCCAAGTTAAAGCTACGTAAATATGAATCACGGGTATATTATATTTCTTATAACGTATCTCCTACTAATGAAAATGAAATGAAATGAAAATATTTATTTCAGACACCAGTACCCCTAGTGTAAATAAATTCGATTTTGAAACGTGACGTACGCGTTTGCGTTTAGTCTCATTTTGTGTTGGATTTAGAAAGAGCGCGCCAAGCGGGACGTTTTGGAAACTCAAAATCCTATACAAAATGAGACTTAACGCAAACGCGTTCGTCACGTTATGATGTCGATAAAATTTACACTAGGGGTACTGGTATTCATATGTTTGTATACAACACTATGTTAGTAACTATAAGATATAAATATATACCTATGTTAGTGAAAAGTATAGTGCTCATTGGATCGTACATGCATAGACATCCAATGAATGATAAGAGGGCTATCCACTCTATCCGCAACCACCTTCTGGTGGTGCTGCCCCGCACGCGGTCCCTCAGGACCCCCACACTTTTTCGCAGCACGGCGTGGAAGCCGTCAGTGCTCCACTCAGTGGACATCCCCGACGCGCTGCAGTGCTAGGGCAGCCCCACCAAACCCTGAAGGCGTTGTTATACTGGACACAGAGCACTTAAGGTTGTTAATGTATGTGGAAGTCAAAATTTCATTCGCCATTTCGGGGTTGGTCCCATAGTAAAAGTTAGTATTAAGTACCTACAGTTAGCATCAAAACTAGCGGATGACACACCGCGCCAAAAGTATCTGATATTCCGGATAACTTTCCCAAATATAGATAAATTTCTAAAATTCGCGTTACGCGTTTCTGAGAAAAACTAAATTACGGCTAGCAAAAATGCGGACAAACAATACAATATGACTTAAAACTTTATGGGAAACATTAGAGACCCGTTACAGAATGGTAGATACTTATGAAGCGTTATTTGATCCGCTACTTTTGATACTGACGTTACCTATTGTAGTAGTTTTAGAACTCGATGGAGGTTATAAATTATATTATATGGTGGTGACACATATCACCTGCATAAAATTATAACCTAAAAACGCCAAATCTGGCAACATTTTATTCAAAACCGTCTCTCTCTTCTTCCTCGCGTTGTCCCGGCATTTTGCCACGGCTCATGGGAGCCTGGGGTCCGCTTGACAACTAATCCAGAAAATTGGCGTAGGCACTAGTTTTTACGAAAGCGACTGCCATCTGACCTTCCAACCCAGAGGGTAAACTAGGCCTTAATATATAATATCCGATAAGTCCGGTTACCTTACGATGTTTTCCTTCACTGAAAAGCGACTGGTAAATATTAAATGATACTTCGCACATAAATTCCGAAAAACTCATTGGTACGAGCCGGGGTTTGAACCCGCGACCTCCGGATTACAAGTCGCATGCTCTTCCGCTAGGCCACCAGCGCTTATTCAAAACTGTCTGAAGTCGATATATTTAATTGCTCTATATATGACGTTAAAAATGCATTCAAATAATAATTAGGATGTTTTCCTTTAGTTTCATTAAATAAATAAACATATATAGGTATGTGTGTATGTACTTTAACCTTTCAACCGCCAAAGACGTTATATGACGTGCGCGGCTATAGCCCAATATCAACCTTCATGCGTACCGACTAGGTTCACGATTACGCGCCGCGTACGATAGGCGTGGCGTTCAAAAGGTTAATTGCAGTATTTTTTATGCTACGAGTAAGGTACAGTAAAGCCAATGAATTAAATACTAATGATAATGTAATTTTGCGACCTTGACTGCACCCGGATAAATAAATTCAGCTCCAGCTCAGGTCTTTTTGATTGAAATTTGTTTTAATATATACTGTAATACCTATGCCATTTTCAAACTATATATTTACTGAGACAGTTCGTATAACTATGATTATTATGTTCACCTACTGTAAAAAATCTCGTATAAAATATATTATGGCTTAAAAACCGAAATTTCAAAGTCGCCCCTGTATTTGAAAGCCACCCCATTTTACGAGAATACAATTTATTATAACCTTTTGAACGCCAAGAACACCTAAAGGCGTTATTACGAGTCGTGCCCACAGCGCCAAGCACAACTATAGGTATTATGGCGGACGCTGTCAAAGTAACCTTCACACTTTGGAGTAAGGTTTACATTAGCTCCCTTGCGCCCGGGAGCTTGGCGTTTGAGTAATGTTTGTCTTTATGACATAAAACGTTCAAAGAGTTAGTGTAAGGCCTGAGTGCCCTGAGTGGACGCTGGAGTTGGGCGTGCAGCGGGGCGGGGCGTGCGGCGTGCATGTTAAACAAATGCAAACGTATAGGAGCGGCCTTAGTGCACGCTGCTCACGTCACTTGTGAGCCCGACGCCACGCTGCACGCCCCGCTGAACGCTCCGCCTCGAGCGTCGACTCAGGCCTTAAACTTATGCTAATAATAGATATTTTAAATTCTTAATTTTCGCCATGCCTTCAAATCTTATATCAAAGTTTTAATCTCCATAATTCGCGTCGTTTTTATTAATTTTATAGTAGAACACTTTGAGGTGATTGTGTATTTTATGTTTCTACTTACAGACTATCCCAACATTCAGCGCTACTGGCTTACCTGAAACAGAAATAAAGTTTATTATTCAAATATCATTACTTTTTACAGCAGTTCAAGATACCTATTATTAGATCGTATAATACAAAAACCGGCCAAGAGCATGTCGGGCCATGCTCAGAGTAGGGTTCCGTAGTTACTCTTCTGCCACAATGAGCTAAACTGGAGCTTAAAGTATGGTAGATTGTTAACCAAGGCATGAACTGTGGGTGTACGTCTTTTTACTATGAAGGGGAAACTTTTTGCGATAACTCAAAAACAGCTAAACTGATCTTATCCGCTATAGTTTTCATTTAATGTCTTTCTTAAGCTCTACTTCCAAGATTTTTTTCATATTTTTTGGACCTATGGTTCAAAAGTTAGAGGGGGGGGACACATTTTTTGTTCTTTTGGAGCAATTATCTCCGAATATATTCACTTTATCAAGAAATGTTTGTTGAAGACCCCTATTAGTTTTGAAAGACCTTTCCAACGATATCCCACACTGTAGGGTTGAAGCAAAAAAAATGTTCACCCCCACTTTACGTGTAGGGGAGGTACCCTAAAAAAATTAAATTTTTAGATTTTATTGTACGACTTTGTCGGCTTTATTAATTTATATATCCATGCCAAATTTCAGCTTTCTAGCACTAACGACCACGGAGCAAAGCCTCGGACAGACAGACAGACAGACGGACATGGCGAAACTATAAGGGTTCCTAGTTGACTACGGAACCCTAAAAAGAACGTATGTACTCCTATCTTAATAGCCAGCAGCTTACCCCTTTACAGGTGTCCATGGGCGATGGAAATTGCTTATCGTCGGGCGATTTTGCTTTTATCATAAAAACACCCTCTTAAAATCTTTTAATTTTATTTTATTTGAATGAAATGCTCTTGGTTATTTCATATGCTTGTTTATAATCATATTTATACCAAATCTTAAGCGAAATAGTGATTATATGTATTTTGTATGGTTTTTGACGACCGGTTTGGCCTAGTGGGTAGTGACCCTGCCTACGAAGCTGATGGTCCCGGGTTCAAATCCTGTTAAAGGCATTTATTCGTGTGATGAGCATGGATATTTGTTCCTGAGTCATGGGTGTTTTGCATGTATTTAAGTACTTATAAATATTTATATATTATATATATCGTTGTCTAAGTACCCTCAATACAAGCCTTATTGAGCTTACTGTGGGACTTACTCAATTTGTGTAATAATGTCCTATAATATTCATTTATTTTATTTATTTATGTATGTTTATGGACGAATTCCATCAAACCAAGGGAATTTTACGTTTTTATGACATTATTAAGTGTAAGATTTTATTACCAACACAAAGTTAGAAGTCCAGCCGAGCCGGCCAAATTGAACGTTGGTTGTGATATATGAATGATGTTTTTTAGGTTTCATTTAGGTACATGTAGGTACTTAATAAATATTTGGGGATAATCTTCCAGAGATCGACCTAGACCCAAACTAAACAAAGCTTGTACTATGGGTACTGGGCGACGATATACATACGTATATAGATAAATACATACTTATATACATAGAAACACCCATGACTCAGGAAGTAATAACTGTGTTCATCACACAAATAAATGCCCTTACCGGGATTCGAACGCGGGACCATCGACTTAATAGGCTAGGGTCAGCCCACTAGATCAGACAGGTCACAGATATACCTACATATTAATTAAACAATATGGGTCACAAAAGTGGTTGGAATGGTCCACTCACGTGAAAAGTTGTTCGCATTTCTTGCCTGGAAAAGCTACATGCCAAGTTTCATGCTCTCTTTTGATTGGGATTGTAATTTGAATTTACAAACCTGAAATAACTGGTTATGAATTATCTGGATTTGTTTTGAATATGTTCTCTCAGCTCAATCTTATCAAAATCATAACAAGTGATTATAATCTCTCAGATAAGTGACATATAACCTTGGACACCTCAAATGATGGTCCCAACAAATTAAGGTAATATTCATAATGATAAAAAATTCATGATACTAATCATATTTTAATACATAATAAAGGGCATATGTGATTTATAATGATTATAACCTACCTACCTGTATCGCTGAAATTTGTTTAATTAAAAGCAGTGTTTTGAATGCAAGCATGCGTGACAAACTTATGGTATATAAAGCGTAGTATGCGCGGTAAACAAAACAGTGCGGGATACTCCAAGGACCAAAAGAAGTACCTTGAATTCTCCTTTCTATTCAGTGACTACAATCATAAGGTATGAGACCAGTGCTGCTCCTATTCCTGCCATACGTCGTCGTTTATGTTGCACTGGTCCCCGCCAAAAAACTGGTCAGTACATACATATAAACATACAAACAAACAACGATAAAATATGCGTTCCCGCACCACAACTAGTTAAAACATCGAACACCTTCATCTCAAAATTACCTAATATACTCTAATCAGTTCACATAATTTTTGATATTACCTATCGAAAACTGACTGAATTCGAAACGCGGAATTACGCTCTAGAACTTGAATTTTACTTGGGGGTGTCAAGACCGCTAAGCTTAAGTGGGACTGGGCTGGGGATACCTGCCGCATGCGTCCAGAAAGTTACTTAGGCCAAAATGGCTACTGACGTACGGAACACCACAGGTTGCTGATCAAAAATGAAATAACGGGAGGATTTGGACTTGAGTGCCGTTCTCGAGAAAGTTCTCCGTGTTGTGTAGGGAATGTTCTCGCTCGAGAATATTTCCCATAGCAAACGGGGAACACTCTCAAGAACGACACGACTGTAACTTGGATGCATTCGACATAGAATGGTGGGAAATGGCAATTCAGGGCAGCCGGATCGAGAAAAAGAAAATAGGCCTTAGCCCAGCAATGTGACAATAATGAGGCTAATACAAAAAAATCGGAACACGAAAGTTTTACGCGTATTTTCACTGTTAAGCCGAAAACACAAAAAATATTGTATTTATTGATTTAAACCAGCACGATTTTCGTTCATAGTTTTAAAATGAATACGGGACTTAATCGCGTAAACTTACGTTTATTATATGGCTTGACGTTTCGAACGTGACGTTACGCTTGTGGTCACAGGCAGACTCTGTAACGTAAGTTTACGCGATTAAGTCCCGTATTCGTTTTAAAACTATAATATTGTAGGGTAACGGCGGCTATTAACGCGGGTATCAAAATCGACGTCTAACACCGCGGTGTTTACAAATACGTATTTTGCAAGCAAATAGATCTATTCCCTAAGAAATAAAGAATACACAAAACAAGCTCATTCATTGGTCTATTGAGCCCATTAGTGTGCATTTGTGTGAGTGTAACAAAAAACTCGCGATTCGTCAGTTTGTGCGACGGCGGCGCAAGAACCGGTTGTTCCATACAGACGCGTGACACCACAGGTAAGTGCACTCCAATCTTACTTAGTGTTTTACGTAATAGTTATGGCAAATAAACTAGTGCAATGCCTTTTAAGGGGTTGTGTATTGTTTTCTACACGATTTTGAATTACTTTTAACTTAGTTTTTGACCGGGAAATACGTTTAAAATTGAAAATAAAATACAGCGGTGATAGGCGCCAATTACTTCTATGGTAAGTAATTCCGTGGTATGCCACGGTAATAGAAAAAGTGGTAGTTTTGTTATTTACTCTTTAGTTTTGGTACAAATTATCAATTTTATAATTTCTTTTATTTATTCCAATCTTGATCTATTCACGCTATTAAAGAGCTATTTCCGTGGTATGGAAAGTATTCAACTAACCCTTAATTTTTAACAAAAACTTCAGCACCGATTTCCTTGTTTCTATGGGAACCCTTAATCTGTCAACTTTTTTTTATTTTGAGTTAAAACCTAAAATTTAGTTGCCAGTTATGTGATTTTGTCTTTACAAGAAGCTTGTAATATACGTGTTTGATTTGATTTGAATAACCATCTGTGTTTTATTCTTTTTATGGGTCGGAATTAGGTTTGATTAAACTCCAAATTAGGCCTATTACCGATGGTATGATCAGATTACCCTCGGTAATAGAATGTATAGAAATCTATTACCGACCCAGAGAAATATCGAATGGATCGGTAATAGGCTCTTAAAGAGTTATCTATTACCGAGTGACTATTTGGTATTGTATTGAAATATCGCATTTAGGGTACCGCAAGTACAGATTTCGTTGATAAAATTTAGATAATGATAACTGATTATCAGATTTAAATTCTTCTGTTTTCTGATTCAGTTATTACTCTGACAAGGAAGGGTACCCAACTGCCGGACAATTCCGATTAGATTTTTTTTTTATATAATTTTATTTATACAGTAGTCCAGAATCTCACACATGATTTTTTTTAGCTATAAGAATCAGCAATAAGAAAAGTACTGTGATTTGTTAGTTATAAACGGGTAAATTATAACACATAATATGTGAGAGACTTTATTTAACTTAATTACCTTATCAAAAATATTAGAAATAAAAAAAAAATCATGTTTTTATATATAGTCTAAATTTTATAAGGTGCACGTTTACCATTTCACTGTGGTAAACTGTCACTCAGGTGGTAAACGTCCAGCTTATAAAATTTCGACTATAATTTACGCTGTGCCTTATGAGAAAATGTTACTTACTTGTTTTTTTTGTGCAGCTAATTATGTCAGTAAGACAAATTCTTATCAATCTTTATAGCATTTAAAAATTACTTTATTTAATAACAGGCAGGCCTATTTGTCATATACGTCCTTAGTAAAACTTTACTAACAATAATTTTTGTTATTTTACATGTAAAACATTCAACTTATAACTTGTTATACAGGTACTCGTGGGTACTTGGTAAGTTAACTATTTAATAGTATTTGATTGTGCCAAAGTGTAATTATAATCTATATCTCTTATTTTTAAACATACTCCTATAGTTTTATTTTTTATTTTTGTGTCATTATTAAACTTAATGACACAAAAATAATATACAGAACCCACGTCGTTATTATTGTTTTAACCCTCGGTATTAGGTTTCGAATTTTGAGTTTGGTTTCTATTAACGAGTGCAGAAAAATCATGCCAATTGTACCCTCGGTAATGAAAGCTCAATTCGCGATATTAGAATCACAGCCTGTCCCTTGCCACGGTAATAGAAGATTTGGTCATTTTGGCTTCAAAAAATATTTTAATACATATAATAACCCAAAATTAATCCAAAAACGTGTGAAACGGAAAGTTCATTAAATACTCTGATGAAAAAAAAATATTCCTGGCTGTTAGACAGCATTGATACCCTTAATTTTTGGATCTCTTTTGAAAAGTTCCTTAACTACCACGGTAATAGGTGCCTTTACCCTATTTGTTTTTTACAGATATACTACGCTGACTTTGAGCATCCTAACGTTACGTACATCAATTATAAATACTACGAGTATATGACATGTACAGCTCAGAGATACAGCCGTCGAGATCCCATCCACTACGTAAGTTTTCATGCAAAGAGCTTAGTGGATTTCGGAAACGATGTTGTGGTAAGTTCATTCCTTTAGTCGAAGACGCAAAATTTTCAAAATATATAATTATATTTAGCATGTACAATATGTGGTTTCTTGACAGTTTTCTTGTAACTTCGGTTTAAAGAATCTTCTTTGTCTAAGAAATTACAGAAATTTCACTTAAAGACAACTTATAAATAACTAACTTAAAAAACAATACAAGTTACGCAATAAACAAGCACTTATTATGACAATGTTTAACAATAACACAGTTGCATTGAGAAACTAATGATTACAGGATAAAAGACAAAAATAAAACTAGCAATCAACCCTATGGTTTGAACATAAGGTTTCAAAAACTTCAACCGTTTTTGTAATAACGATGAACAACTACTTACAAAATAGGTTACAAAAGTGGAAAGAAACCCCACGCACACTTGAAAACTTATTTGGTGTTTTTCATATCTAGTACAAAAGCTACATGAATGCCAAGTTTCATGCTCTCTTTTGACTGAGATTGTACTTTGAATTTACAAACCAGACTAATTACAAACCCAATAACTTTATGATCACAGGTGGAGTTATATCTATACGAGTTTTTGAGCAATGAGTACCGTCGCAGCATGACTGAAGTACGGTTTAAGCTTTGTGACGTTTTTTTTGAAACCAAATATGATGTCTTTAAGCCAATCTACGAGAAATATGCTAATGCCTCATCTTGTCCTTTTCCAAAGGTAAGCTTTCATTCAACAACGGGATTTCATATTCTGGGTTCGTTAAAATCGCCTCGTAGGACATCATTGTTGAAATACGTACCAACGCAGCCCATATCGGTGGAGTAACCACCATTCATCCCTTTTCTGCTGGTGCCCCCAACATATTATCTCTTTTGTTCTTAAGTGTCTTTATTAGAAGTCTGTTCTCTTTTATGTGTATGTTAGACTTTTTAGTTGGACAGAAGATTTAACATTTAAATTTATTTTCTAACCATGGCTTGCCATTTCCACATTTCCATTTTTGTCTTCTTATCTTCTTGGTTGTAGGTATGCTGAACTTAATTCTTATGTCTGATGCTGCTTTTGCTTACTTTATCTGTTCTCGTTGTCTCCTACATTCGTTCTTCGACATTAACATTTGAATAGAATAGAAAATCACAAAATAGAATAGAATACATTTATTTGGCATAAAAACATACATCAAAACAACAAAATAAATAATACCACGTCATGCCAATCAAATAGGATGCCGCTCAGCAAAAGCCAAGTCTGTTAGACGCGGCACTGGTTTTAAAGGCAACCAAAATTAGAAAAATAAAACTTAAAACTTACAAAAATGCTTAATTACGGGATAATCCTATGGGGAAACAGTACCGATATAGAAGATATATTTATACTACAAAAAAAATGCATACGAACACTAGCAAATATAACAGCACCTGACAGTTGTAAACCCTATTTTATTAAATTTAAAATCCTGACCTTGACATCCATTTATATATTAGAAATTTGTAAATTTGTCAGAAAATATCCTCATATTTTCCCAAAATCGGTCGACAAACCTCGGAAATATGAAAGTAGATTCAAGCATAACCTGGCGCCACCCGAACGATCAGAACTATAGCTACACAAAACAAGTCCAAAAATGATGGCAATAAAAATATATAATAAAATCAGTGACGAAATAAAACTGCAGGCCTCAGAAAAACAATTTAATAAACAGTTGAAGAACTTTTTACTTAACAAATGCTATTATAAACTTAATGATTTTTTGGATGATAAAAATAATGACGAATGTTATTAGATATCTATTCATCGCTATATTTCGCATCGCATTATTGTTAATATTTTACATGATATGACATTTTTTTTTTGATATTACTATTAAAATTAATATTATATACACTACAATTTTATTGCACATAAAATGTTAACTATCAGTAATATTATCTCTTAGTTGTGAATGAATTTGTTGACATAAAATTTAAAATTGGAAGTAGTATAGAATAGTATAGTATGAAATCAACTAACCATTGTTATAAAACCTCGATTAAGTACATAACATAGATTTAAGACTATTGCTGTACCCTATCAGGGTCCATGTGAAACTCACAACTACTACGAGTATGTAACACCTGTACAAACCATGGATGCAATAAAGAAAGAAAGAATCTCTAAATATACAAAACATTCAGTTAATGCATTCTTTTTCAGGGAGAATATCACTTAACAAACATCTCAGTGCCGAACCTGCCGCTCCTTGCGACTTTCCCCTTTAACAAAGGGCGCTTTTACGGAAAAGGGTATTATGAGACAACTGGCGAGAGGTTGCTGGAAGGATATATAGACGTTGTTATCAAACAGAGATTCTTGTAACTCTATTACCTGATGACACATAAAATTTTACAGTGGGGTAAGTGTGTGCAAAGAAAATGCATTTTGTTTCAGACGATGCCGCTTGGCACGATTATTCCTTAGGTTTAACAAAGCTGATTTATCGTGGTGGCCATGTAGCCGGATGGTAGCGCGGTAGCCGGCACGATCTCATGGCTTTTTTATTTGTTTTTTTGTTTTTAATACAAAAGTATCGCTAAAGTGAAGACAGATTGTTGGCGAATAGTGCGCTCTCAATTATTATTATAAGTACTTTGTGCCTTATATTAGGTACCTACAGAGTACAGAACAAACTGCATAGGTTAAAATTAAACATAATTTGCTTGAATACATAAATTGTTCAACAAGATCTGTTTTTAATACTGTACAGCTAGCATGTGTACCTACTACATCTCATGACGGCATTGACCATGAACCTTATTATTATGATATTACGTTTTATTATTGTATCAGCCCGCTCTTTTGTGATGAAATATCTACGCATGCCTATTACCCATGATTAATACAATAACAAACACTTATATAACTATTACAATATACTATGGATTGCTTTTTTCTAAATTTGTTGATTTTATTATTTTTTGAACATCTCTTTACTACTACATTGGTCGATGTGAACGGTTGAGTTTGCGAGTTCTTTGGCCGTAATAATTATTAGTATTATTTATTTATTTATAGTATTTACAAGAACGGCTTATACCAATTACACTTGCAATTATATTCTACATATTTTTTTTATGTGCTTACCCTAAAATTACGTAATGTTTTTCTCATAATCATGAACTTAAGAGTTATTCTCTTGTCGGTGGAGTATCTTCCAGCTTTTCCTATCTTGCGCCAACTCTTTGACTTTTTGATACGACACGACCCCTACTTTTTCTTTCGCTTGGTCTAAGTAACTGCGTCTGGGTTTTCTTCTACCTCGCTTGCGTGCTATCCGCCCCTCCAGGATAGTTTTAAGGAAGTGATCGTGTCGTATTAAATGTCCAATAATTTTTCCGCGACTGTTTTCTATACTGTGTAGAATAGCTCTTCTTTCACTCACTCATCGTAGCACCTCTTCTTTCTTTATCTTGTCTCTCCAACTAATGCCTTCCATTCGTCTCCAACACCACTTTTCAAATGCTTCCATTCTCTTCCTGTCTCTTAGGGTCATTGTCCACGTTTCACTTCCATAGTTCTACATGTTTTAAATTTAACAAGGCCATAGTTTTCTATACATAGGTATTAAGTACCTATTTAACTTTTTCATGAACTGGTAATATGATTAACTTTTTATGCAATAACGTGTTGTTTTGTTTACAATTACGTTTAGTGTTTTTATGAACTAATAATTTTTTAACCGACTTCAAGATTACAAAAAGATTTTTTTACAATTAGAACCTTCTCTCAGTACCATTTTTTTAAATTTATTTTTATAATGTTTGTTACTTCATAACTCCGTCATTTCTGAACCGATTTTAAAATTTATTTTTTTGATTCAATTGATATACATATATTCAGATATTGTCATGAGACCACTTAAATATATTTGTAAACTCATTATGGATACATTTTTCGTCATTTTTTATATCCTTGTCTGCCTTCATTATGCATGTGTTGTTTGCATAGATATATGTCGAACAGTTCTGGACCACGTCACTCATGCTGTTCACATGCATAATGTAGCCTACAGGGCCATAGATAGAACCCGTTGGCTACCGGGTCTTGTGGCTTTTTGGGGAAAAATAGTGGAAAAGGGTAGGCTTCCCAGGTCCAATGATTGGTATCCTCGTTCCTAAGTTAGACGAAAATGATATATAACTTGCCCTAGTTGCTGAGAGCAGACCGAAATAAAGCACAGATTGGACCTGGGGAGCCCACCCTTTCCTCTCCTCTTTTTGAGGGTATCACAGCACCATCTCGTGGCTACCGGGATAAATCAACTTTGTTTGACCTAAGGAACAATCATACCAAGCGGCGTCGCCTGAGACAAAAGTGCAGTATGCATACATTTCTGCGCTTATTTACCCCGCTATTTACTAGTATTACTTAATCTAGTTAATAAGGTAACTCAAAAACATTTTATTGAGGAAGAGATATTTTATTTTTCTCGGGGCAAGAGGCACAGACAGTCCCTACAATTATTTATTTAACCCAATCTAACCTTACCAGTTTATCTTTGTTGTCTTAATGCAACCTTACCAGTTGCTTTATAACGGGGTGGTGATAGTAAAATGGTGTTTATTAAAGAACCTTTATAAAGTATTTCGTTGCCAATTATTTGATACCACAACGATAACAAAAAATCGTACAAAAGCATGCTCAGTGTAGGATTTCGTAGTTACCATTCTGTCAGAACAGTACCCCTAGTGTTAATCTATTCGATGGCCTAACGTGACGTACGCGTTTGCGTTAAGTCTCATTTTGTATGGTATTTTGAGTTTCCAAAACGTCCCGCTTGGCGCGCTGTTTCTAAATCCCATACTAAATGAGACTTAACGCAAACGCGTACGTCACGTTACGAAATAGATTAAGTTTACACTAGGGGCTCTGGTCAAACGAGGGCTATTAATTAGTCAGTATCATTTACATTACAAGCATAATCGAGTACCTTCGCAGTGCAGAGTTTCGCGCAGTGGTTTGTACGTCTTTTTACTAAGATGAGAAGCTTTTTGCAATACTTAAGTCGAAAACGGCTGGACTGATCATGTTCGCTATAGTTTTCATTAAAAGTATTTACTAATTTTTTGTATCACGATATTTTTCATATTTTTTGGATCCATGGTTCAAAAGTTAGAGGAAGGAGACACATTATAATATATTTTTTCTTTTGGAGCGATTATTTCCTAAAATATTAACTTTATCGAAAAATTGTTAATGAAAACCGGTATGCGTACGTTTTAAAATATCTATCCAACGATACCCCACACTATTGGGTCAGGGCAAAAAAATCTAAAATACAAAAATTTATACTTAGCCGTGTTTTTTTAAATGTAAAAATTTTACTTTCCTCGCATTCGAAATGAAAAGTAGAGTGTTTAACTCGGGTGAAAGGTACCATTTCAGCCTCGGACTATTGGCGCTCTCACTGCATCTGACGGCCAAACTGCCTCGACAGAAATGGGTGCCTTTCATCCCTTGGTTAACAATCTTTTTCTCAAACTTGCTATGAAATGATGACATAACTTACGTCAAATTAGGTCCGGAAATCAGTAGTAGGGTCAGGTGGCATGAGTGAAGATGATATGTAAAGGAATTTCATACTGCCTTACACACCTAGGACTGTAAAGCAACCTTCTTTTGTTTTTTAAGGTCAAATTGTGACACAACGTTTTGGTATCCAACCATCAACTAGCTTCAGTTAGCTTGGTACGGTGATTTGTTGTGCATATTCGTTGCTAAGCAACGGCGGTGGCGCATCGCGCAGGCGCGCGGACTTACGCGCGTAAGGTTGTACACCGCTGGTAGAGTGACGAGCCGAGTAGGTCGCCACAAAACAAATTGACTACAATTTTTTGTTTTAATTGCAAGTTTGAGAAAAGCACTATACATATCTCGGCGAGAAACGGGGTTGCCGGCTGCGTATCTCTATCCGGCTTCGCTACACTCAGCCGTATATATCTACTTGGCCTGCAACCCTACGTTTCCCGGCCTCTATAGTAATGTACTATTACTATTGAGGTTATGCAAAAAAAATCCTTTAGCCACACACACTATACACCGTGGACCAATGTTTAATTGGTCCCGACAGATTTTAGTCACAAGAAGCAAAAAATGAAAAATGTCATACGAGTTTTGGCCACATTATGCCAAAGAAAATTTTTTTGCCGAAATATTTTCTTGTGTTTTCTGCACACGACACGTTATATATTTTTACATCTTGGTGAGAAAAATAATAATTACAACGCACAAGTAAAGTTTTTTATTTATATATACCTATACAGATAGAAAATTGCGAGTTTACTTTAAAACGTTAATTTCTGTCAGTAGGTATGTTTAAACCAAGTCACATAGTGGCAGCATCACAGCTAGAAAGGCGTTTTCCACTAAGTTATACCTAAAAGAAACAAACTTTAAGCCGAAAGGATTGAAAACTATAATTCGAATAATTCAGTGCGTTTCTTAGCGCTTAATAACACATTAAAATATGTATAATGTATACAGATTGGCTTTCTTCTAATTATCCGAACCTCACTAATCCGGCGCCCTTGTGTCAGTATTAATGCCAAAATTTTAAACCGTTAATGCTGTTAGAAGTACTAGAACAAATTAAATTATTTTCAGAAAATATTTTTTCTACTCCCGTACATTTGTTTGTTATATAAAGGGTCGTGCACACATCTTTAAAACCCTGCCTTATAGTGATCAAGACAAGTCATGATTTTTTTATTATTTGCTGTATGTTTCCCATTAAAAGTAATTTTTAATAAAAAAAAAAAAAATTAGACAAGTCATTAGTCTTTTCCCCAAAAACGTACGATATTTGTACATACACGCAAATAGGCAGTATATTTTTGGTTCTTCTTCTATACCACTTAAAATATATTGTATGAAATACATTGTCGCTAACCTTATTTTAAATATCATCTCTGAGAAATATGTGAACCATACACATGTTTTTTTTTAATTTCATTCTTTCACTTTCCTGCCCGTATCCTCCATTCTTTGCTACTTCTTGAATATGGTTTTTGTGGTTGTCGGATAAAGACTTAACTATTGTGTCAAAAAACAATGTCGCTTTCAAGTTAAAATGGATGAAGACGAAATGTTTGCGCTTTTATCCTCCAACAAAAATGTCTCAGATTATACTATTTAAAATAGGTACCTTTGGTAGAAGTTCACTAGATGGCATATAAATATTTGTTAATTTTACAATTTTACTTCAAAGTAGGTACCTAAGTGCTTGGTCGTAGAAAAAGTATTGTATGCAACGTTGTTTAACTGAGTCACAAAATACTCTTGGCTTCATTATTAACAATTTCGCCTCAAATGATTACTCACGCCACTTGCTTTTTTGACCTCTCTTAAATAACAGTTGCATAAAATACTATAATCTTATTTCAAGTAGAAACTAAGAACGACAAGTCTCATATTAAGAAAAAGTGACCAAGGCCTCCATAACTCCGCCCCACTCTATGCCGCCGTAACCTCAGTGGCCGAATGTTTCAGGCACTTGCCGCGATAGCAGATGACGCTGGTTCAATTTCATCCTGGGGAACTGGTCTGGAGGCCTTGGTTACTTTTTCTTAGTATATGTACATTTATTTCAGTTTCTCAACCATAAATGTCTAAATAAAACAAATTACTTATTATAACTGTTTATTATGTCAACTTAGTGCACCATTGTAAACGCCTTGCCACTGTAAAGAAGAAATTAAACAAATTTTTCTTTGATAACTCCGTCAATTTGACCTTCTACCAACCTCTCACCAGTACTCTCGAAATACGCTTTTATTATCATACGACCCTTGCGGTAAGGAAACGTGGCAAGCAGAGGCATGTCCTGACACGAAATGTTCACGAAGTGATACTCTCCCTGAAAATAATGCATAAATTGAGATTTCATACTTTTCACCATATCGAGAAAAATGGATAACCATAGAACGCAAAAAATATATTTTAGAATGTTTCTACTTCAAATAAGAAAATAGTTAAAACGTAAGTTGAAGTCACACGAGCGAAGGGCCGCTGCGCGGATGCAATAGTGCCACAGACACCTGGATAATTTAAATCAAGAATCAGAACTGGTTAAGAAAAATACCAGTAAATACCGGTTTATTTCGGATTTCCTCCGATTTTTTATAAGAACGCGCACGTTTTAAGAACTTTATTGTAACCTAAAAACACCGGATTATTCGACGAGTGACGAAACGGCCGGCTGGCCTGGTGTTATGCCACGTAAACATAGACACCGACATAGGAAGAAACCGGATTATATCGCTCTAAATCGGTTAATTTGACATGAAATATTCTCATAAAACCCGGTTTAAAAATAACGGTTTTGTGAACGAAACCGAAATTAAAAGGTTTTGCGCCAAGTAAATTGTAACGGTTTGGAAATATAACCGGTTTCCGAGCCTTGATTGACATCTGAAGGGATTGGCAATTTTATATCAATTAACCAGGTTTTCCATTGAAGCAGGGCATACCAAATAACCGGGATTTAAAAAAGAACTGTCTCAATAATAGAAACTCTCGTTAACATATGTTTCGTGCGGACAAATTTCTTTCATGGAAGTGCAAATAACCATTGAAACTAGAAATTATAATAAAATAACAATTTGTCTCGTTAAAGCAGTAACCGGTAAGCCTTACCTTTGGAAAAGGACAAGATGACGCATTGGCATATTTCATGTAGATTGGCTTAAAAATGTCATATTGGCTGTCAAAAAACACGTCACAAAGCTTAAATTGTATCTCGATCATGCTACGACGGTATTCATTACTCAAAAACTCGTACAGATACCAGTCCACCTATAATATTAAAGAAAATCGAATTACAAATCGAATTGTATACATACCTAAATATGTTGGACAAATAAATGCTTTTGACTTTTTGACTTTTAATTATTAGGCCTTGCTTTTTATGAAATTAAAGTATCTTTTAAACATTAATCCTCTGTGTTTCTTCGTTATGTTCATTTTATTTTCATTTCCCTAAATAAATAATATTTTAAAAGTTTTTTTTTGTCATGTTTTTTGTTAAGTATACTTTTTTTCTCTTTCCTGGCATTAGAAGTGAAAAGCAGAGAGTGTAACTCGGGTAAAAGCTACCATTTCAGTCTTGGTATATTGGCCAAACTAAATCGTCTGAAATGAGTGAATATTTTAATGTACATTGACCATGCTCGTCAACTGCCGCTGCACATAAATTAAAATTTTAATAAAACAAGAACCAACTTTGTAAAACAGTTTGCCCTCATTTTATCGACTTCGCCATCAGTTCCACGCAAAAGATTCAAGTTAGTACAAAAAAATACACATATCACTATCATAATTTATACCTTTTCAAGCAAAAAATATTTTACCAAATCGGCTGAACTAGGAAACATCCATACCTAACGGCCAATTAGAACGTATGTACCACTATGTGCCACGATATCGAAATGACATCTAAACAATGTCATTCAGTTCTCATGCGCAGACGCATTGTACGTTTAAATTTGCCTGATACACAAAAAAAAACAAAGATCACGGTGAATTTAAAAAAAAAAAGCCAATTCGAACGTACACTAATATCATAATGACATTTGAATCATGGTAATTAGTTATTGTGCCTTTCGCCCGCGCCAATACATGTATGGACAGGTACGAGCGAAATGCACAGTAACTAAATAACATGATTCAAATATCATTCTGATGTCAGCGTACGTTCAAATTTGCCTATAAGTCAATTATAGTATACTGTGCAATGTGGGGGGGGGGGGGGGGGGGGGGGGGGTAAGTGAAATTTTGGATGCGAGCATGACGTAATTAAATTAGTGTTGGCCGGAACCTGAGACTTTTTGAGTATATACAATACATGATCCGAGGGTGATAACCGACAGCCGCAGGTTCAAGGGAATTAAAGACCCGAGTTTGCAATTAATGCCCCCAGAGTTAAACACAATGTTTGTCATCACCTTTGCGAAGAAAAAACTAAATTTTAAGCGAAATAATACTTAAATACGGTGACATATTAAACATTCATCCGCCATTTTGTAATTTCTTGACAGGTTAGGCATCGCATCGAAGGCACAGACCTATTCAGCCACGATTGAAAAAAACATATTTTAAACGGCTGTTATATTAACCAAATTTAATAACTTTAAATATAAACAAAAATATTAAATTATAAACGTCAGTATTTTAAAAGTAAAACTCATGAATGCTACTGTATTATATGAATAAGTGACATAATCAAAAATAAAAGCTATAGCTCCCTAGGGTGTTATACCTTTTTGTTTCACAATCCATAATTCCCGAGGGAACGATGTAGGCCTTTGTCCTTCAGTACACCTGCATGGAATGAGATCGTTTAGCAAGTGCCATGAAAAAAACCTAGCTTACTTTAACATCGTTTCCGAAATCCGTCAAAGTTTTAACATGTGTATTTACGTAGTGAACGGGATCCCGACGGCTGTATCTCATGGCTGTTACCCTCACATACTCGTAATGTTTAGGATTCCAGTACGTAACGTTTGGATGTTCAAAATCTGCGTAGTATATCTAAAAACAGACCATAGTTATTTATTTTACGAGGGGGCAAATTTTTAAATGCCCGTGCTAACATTGATACCCGAGCAAGCGAAAGATTCCAACATTGAACCACGAGTGCGAGTGTGGGAAGTGGAATCTTGAGCGTTGTGAGGGTTTCAAGGCACGAGGGTTAAACAAATTTTGCCTCCGAGTGAAACACATTTTTCACCACACCAACCCGAAGAAAATATGAACGGTAAGATATCAAACAAAATCAAACCCATTTGGGTCATCGTCATCAAATATTTATCATTTAAAATTCCATTCTAATAGCTTAAATAAAGAAACAACTCAAAATTTGCATCAGAATACTTTGCCCCACTTATGGATAAAAATGCAACTTTATCGTCAGTATTTGAACAATCAAGAGAGCTTTACCAGCAGGTGTGGTAAAACATATTTTTCACTACACCAGCTCTCAGCCAGTTTTCAAAAACCTGATAAAAAGTTGCATTTTATCCACAAGAGAGGCAAAGTAAGTAATGCAAATTTTGAGTTGTATCCTCATGTTGGCTGGTAGAATTAACTTTTTAATGATGTGATTTGATTTTAAAATATTTAATAACGTTCATGTTGATTTGGTTTTTAATGTTTTATGGTTAGTATTTTCCTCCAGTTGGTGTGGTGAAAAATGTTGTTTCACTCGGTAGAAAGTTTGTCTAACCCTCGCAAAGCTTAAGAATCCACCATTTAAACCATCTATTTTCAAATCTTTCGCTTGCTCGGGTATCAATATTAGCAAGAGGGGTTAAACAGCAACTTTTCCCAGTAGTAAAACAAATAAATGAGTGTAATATATTGGAATCTACGATAGTCGCGCATGTAAATTTATTACAGCGGAGTTTAAATCCATAAATAAGTTAACTGACTTGATTATACAAGGTAATTTTGAGATGAAAACCTAAATGTTTTGAATGAAAGGAAATACATTTATTTAACGCCACAATATAGTACATATAAAAAGAAGAAAATTATGCAGATATAAAAAACCTACGGAGTAAATAAAATAGGATCCCCACTCAGCATAATGTCGCGGCAACCCGTGGCGATGGTTTTCAGTGGGGATCTGATTTAAAACTAAGAATTAATGGCATCACATACGCCAACGACACAAAAAAAATGAAAAAATAATTGATAACATAACTAAACGAAAAATAATAAAATTGACTCGTTTTATTGTAATGTACTTACCAATTTTTTGGCGAAAACCGATGTGGCAAAAACGACGACAAGTGTGAGCCTCATATTTTAGACTTGTAATTACTGTATATCAAAATAAACGCCAATATGGCTGGTCTATACACTTCCTTATTTTTAACATTAAAAAAAGGAAGAACAATCTGACATGTCGTTTTATTAAAAAACACTTTTATAAAATAGTACCTATTACTTACGAAACCGAAAGAATAAAAGTAATCATAAATGCTTTGACTTATTTTTCAAAAGTTGTGTTTTTCAATATAAAAACACGTCAAGATCGTTTATCTTTTTCTTATGCAAAAAACGATGTAGATTAATTCAGGATACAAATGTAAATATTTAAATTTCTTGAATGTTCCTCGTCAATTTTCCGTCCAGTATTGATTTTATTTAATATATAACGCTTTTTATAGCTACTTCAGTTACGCATGCATGCACATCCAAAATACTGTTTTACAATGAAATGAATATCTAGATAATAATCATCAGAAAAAATATGATCTATTTCCGTGAAATTAGTAAAAAATTGCATCATCTAAACGTCATTACGAAAATTGCCAATTCCACCAAAAACATTTTCATGTAAAATGTTGCCAAGACGAAACCATAAGGCTCGCACTGTCAAAAAGTTATCAGATCTCATGTAGAGCCAGGCTTCTAACTCTGTAAGCCCTAACTTCTAAAACTACACGTTAGTCAGAATATGTGGCTTGGCCGTTTCTTTACATGAACTATTGTAGGAACCTATACCTATAAAACATATACGTAACAAAAAACTAATGAATAAGTTAAGGTTAAGGCTAGCGGGAAAAGATCCATTTTAGGGATAAGTTCATCTTTGAACATAACTTTTTTTTGCTTTATATTATGTTAACTTGTTTATGTGCAATATCAAAAAAAAAAAACAAAATCAAAATAGTTTATTAATACAGTGAAACTTATAATTAAAACAAGGTTAAGTAAACTTATTCTAGTTAAACACTGCTAAATGTTGTTTCAAGTTATAGAAATTGCCCGTGACACCTGCACTAGGCTATGCCTGTCTCGCAGGATGGCACTTTTCCTAGTTTGCCAGTTTTTATTGATTATAGGCGCTAAAGAATTCACTATCAGGTAAAAATAACAAATTGCATGCTTTATGCTGCATTACTACAAAGTATACGACAATTGGCTACTTGACTGTTTTTTGTAAATAATGTCAAACGATCTTGATTTTCCTGAGGATCAAATGTATATAATTATAGGACTCATGGCATTTAAGCAACACAAAGATCAGAAATGAGAGTTGAAGTCTGACTCTCGCACTCGACAATTGAAACGCCTCTAACAAAATGATAAGGTGATGTGACGTCACATCATATAAGTCTGTCCTAAATGTATGGAAGATCAAGGAAATTGCCATTTTGACCCTGAAATATTGCGTTTATGTGTATAATTGTCATACAAGTTATTTTTCAATAAAATGTAAGGAATCGAATGGGACCATTTTCTTTTCTATTTTTGAAAAACAAAGAAAAAAAATTTTTTTTAGATTTCGGAGCCTTGTATTTTTTTATAATCTCAATATATTTTTTTAAATTCCTATTTTTTACAACGGATGGCTCATTTTCTATCCATTTAACTAAATTTTGTTATAATATTCAACATGTGTCAAGTACCCAATTGTTTGTTTTGTATTATTAACAATTAAAAATTAGTGCTAATCAATTGATTAAATAAAAGTAAGCTTAGTTCTTTGTAATTACATAGAACTAAGGCAAGGAATTTGGAGGTACTAATGAGTGAGTATGAGTACTTATTTGAGGAAGAGTATGTGTATGTGTTTGTTTGTTTTTTTTTTTTTTTTTTTATTTATTACAACATTAAAATATAAAATATGTGTACCACAAAACAAAATATTCGCCAAACTGCGAGACAGTTTGTTGGCGATGAGCTCGCTCGTTATACTTATAAAAAGGTACATAATTTTGCACTGTCCTACCGTCCCGGCATGGCCAATTTTTATGTAGGTATTACAATTATGAAGTAGGTATAACGTAGGATTGGTGACTCAATACTGGTGGCGCGGGCGCGGGACAGGAGCACAGCGGTGCGTAAAAAACTACCTTAACGCTAATTACTACGTTTGTTTATAAACTAACAACTCGTTATATTTTTACAACACAAGTGGCAAGAGGCACTACAATAGTTGATTTATATGAAGTTATTTTATGATACTAATATTAATGTTAGGTATTTAATTTACTATTCATGCTTTATGGAGTTATCGAATCTGTCTATTAATATTTCTTTAAATTTTTCTTTCAGGCTACCTATTTTTAATTTAGGGATACCTAGCAATATTGGGTATTCATTGTAAATTTTTGGGATTAAGTATTCTTGGGTTCTCCGACCATAATAGTTTTTGGCTGCAGGTTGATACAATTTTACTTTTTTAGATGAGCGAGTCACACGTTTATTTTTTTTCTGTACTTTAAAATCATCTGTATAATACGTATTGATAACATTTAAGTATGTGACTTTGCAATGCACTGGGAGAATTCTACAATATGAGAACAGTGAGTCATACTGATGTTTATACCTATTCCTTGTGTTTCGCCCAACTAAATATTTAATTAACCTAATTTGGAGTTGTTTTATTTGGTCTAAATATGTTTTGAAGGTACGTCCATAGTAACTGAGTCCATAACTTAACAATGCGTCCGCCAGGGCATGATAGACAATATACAAGGTGCGCTTGTTGACTATTCTGCTTAAATGATAAAATTGCCCCAATATAGCTCGCAATCTATTACATACCTGATTGATATGCAATTTCCAGTTGAAATGTGTATCAATTAATAATCCTAGGTATCTAAAACTGTCAACTAATTCAATTTTACTACATGTACAATTATTTTTATTCCAATGAAGACATTCATACGTGTGTCCTATAATACTAATATCATTCGACGTTATTTGATTTGCTTTTTTATTATACGGTGAAAATATTCTCATACATTTAGTTTTGTTAATATTCAATATTATTCCATTATCGTGCGCCCACTTGGTAATGTTCTCAAAATCGTCCTGCACCTTGGTTACCATGTCCGACAGATCCCCGCCGGCGAGCACCAGGCACATGTCGTCCGCGTACATATAGACCTTGCAATGCTGGACAACATTCGACACACTGTTCACATGCATCACGTAACCCACGGGCCCGTAAACTGAGCCGGTCGGCACGCCAAGACTGACGCAGGCTTCGGCTCCGGTCGTCCCCTTGACGACAGTACGCAAGGTCCTATTGTGTAGGTATTCCCTAAACCATTGGTTTGTGGGTCCGCGTATGCCGCACTCGTCCATAGCCTGCAGCAGCTGTTCGTGGTCCAGGGTGTCGAATGCCTTCCGGAAGTCTATAAATACCGCCAGGACCTGCTGCCCGCCGCCTAGGCTGCTGTTTACATAATTAGAGAACTGGGTCAAGGCCGTGGCGGTGCTCCGCCCTCGCCTAAACCCGTGCTGCGATGGTGATAAAATGTCATTTCCTTCTAAAAAACTACTTACCTGTCCCACTACAATCTTTTCAACAATCTTATTGACTACTGATAAGATTGCAATAGGCCTGTAGTTTGAATAATTTGTGTGACTACCTTGCTTGAATATAGGCCTAATAAGTGACTTTTTCAATAAATTTGGATATAAACATTTTGATAAACATAAATTTACGAATTTGGCCAATATTATACTGAAGTCCTTTTTAATACATTTTATATCTTGAACCCTTATGCCATCAATACCTGGAGCTTTCCCGTTACTTAATTTATCGATTATTTTCTCAACATCACTTGGACATACCTTTCTAAACCTAAAAGAAACGTCGCATTTTATAACATAAGAATTTCTACTCAAAAACTTTTGGGTACATGTGTGCTTTATATCCAATATTTCTTGCGTAAATGTATTCGAGAACTTATTACATATATTTTCCAAATTATCCGTTTTTCCTAAATATTTCATTATTGTACTATCAACATTACCAGTAGTTCGACCCAGCCAATTATTTATATTTCCCCATATTTTCCTGAAATCCCCTTCACATTTTTGTATCTCATTTTGTCTAAACTTGTTTTTAGCAAAATCTATCACTTTATTTACTTTATTTCTATACCTCGTGTAGTCCAATCTAAGGCCCATGTTTTTAGGATTATGTTTCCAGATTCTAAATAACTCATCCCTGTGGTTAATCATTTTTTCCAACTTTTTATTTACCCAGGGTTGATTTTCCCTTTTACTAGTTGGTTTAATTTTTATGAATGACTCGTTATAGATTTTACTAAAAACAGTGCAAATTTTTTCGTATAAAACTAAAGGACAATCAATCGCCAAGAGCTCCGACCAGTCAATAAGATTTAATTTGTTTATTACTCGCTGATTACTCAACACATACCGCACATCTGTTGGTCTCGTGTCATCGACGCAAAAAATGTCTAGTCGTATACCTATCATGTGATGGTCCGATAGCTTGCAGGTGAGCATGTGCGCAGTGGCGCGCTTTGCATTGCGCCTCCGCACCCACGCGTGATCGATGCACGACGACTGTAGCGATCCATCTACGACCGACTCGCGCGTTATCTCGCTGTCTGGTATTGCACTTTGGAGGCCGTGTCCACACAACATGGTTTTATATTTCGAAATAATCATATTCAAGTTATCACTTAACAAGTCTATATTCATATCCCCTATTACAATAACATCATCTATAGGTGGAATTTTTTTTAGAATGCAATTAATTTCCTCCACAAATCTTAATTTGTTAGTCTTGGGCGATCTGTAAATTGATAAGACATGTGTAGTTTTGTCAGCTGTTTTCAGTTTCCCGTATAACATCTCCGATGCTAAAGTATCCATTTTTTCAGCTGTAAAATCCAGGCTATCCCTTGCATATATCAAGATTCCTCCCCCTCTATTTTTTTCTCTCGTATTCGAAAACAAATTGTATCCGGCTATGTTAAAACACGATAACTCTTCCTGCTTGACATTAACTTCCGAAAGCACTATGATATCAATTTTTTGTTCGCACTGTGTCAGCAAAACTACAAGTTCGCCATACTGTTTTCTTAGCGATCTGATGTTCAAATGTATTATATCTATTTCTTTCTTTTTGTTTTTAATATTATTACTCCATAAATTTGTATTTTCGTATCTTGTGTACTCAATATTTTCATCTACACAGTCAAATACAGTATTCATTGTTTTCAGATATTTAAAAAAAAAAACAAAAAAAAAAAACCAAGTAGTGTGAATGCGCAGAATCGTTGTCGGTGCTTATCTCTGTATATTGTTTACTCGCTATTGCTTACCGTTTTTTCAATTAGAGATTTAATATCCTCTTCACGTTTAATATTATAGATTTTACCTTCCTCCTCATTCTTTTTAACTAATATACTGGACCTTTGGAACCACACGTACTTGTATGTCGGCTTCAGCTGTTCTTTGGCTGACCAAAACAACTGACGTTTATGTTTAGTCATGTCCTCATTCAGGTATATTCGTTGATTACTGTTGTTTCCGTAAATAGCACCATTCGTGACGGGCGTCTTACGTTTGCTCAGCCACTGGTCTCTGGCCGCTTTGGTGCGCATGGTGACAATGATCGGCCGCGCACGGCGGCGACGCTGGTCACCAGACTGAGCGCTTGGCACTGTCTTCATCGGAACACCAACTCGTTTTATATTCTCAATATCATCCACTTTGAGGTCCAGGTTTTGGGCAATTGATGATACTATTTGATTTAAATTTTCGTTTTCGGCCTCATCCACACAGGCCAGCTGAACGATTTTCTCTTTTTCTTTTTGCTCAAGGGCCTCTACTCTCTCTTCTAGTGCATCATTGTATTTTTGTAAAAAGACGTTCTTCCTTTCCAAATCTATCATTTTCTTTTCCGCGCGTTCTTTAAAGTCTGCTAGTTCTCCATACCTTTCTTCTAATTTGAGGAATCTTTCAGACCAGGTGTTGACAGAGCACGTTAACTTCTCTATTTGCTCATTAAAACTATCTTTCAGTTCTGATATTTCTTTCGACATGTTTTCGAATCGGCCATCCATATTCTTCAAAAACGCCGTCGTGTCGATGCTAACTATTGATGGTAAATTTCCCAAATTTTCCTCTCGATCCTCATTTAATATCACCGGAGACTGAGACCTTCCTGCGGTCGGCGTTAGCTGTTTCTTGCCTATTTTACACTTCGGACACTTCCATTTTTTTATGTTCATCGGCAGAATTCTTTTAAATTCTGCGTCCGTAAGCCCGCCGCACCCATAGTGTAGTTTATCCTGGCACGACGAACATTTAATACAATCATCTGCCATCAAATCTAAATCACATTTAGAACACTTCATTTTGAAATATAATTCTACCGTGAATCTCAAATACTAATTTAGAAGCTTATCGTATCGACGTAAGGTACACAATTCACCGTTGGCCGCAGTTATCGGTTACGTTGATTCTCACACACAAACTGATGTAAGCGCTTTATAGATGTGCGGCACTTATGTCGTTTCGATCCGAGCATAAACAGCGTTAACTTTAACACTTAAACCGTCGGTAGCCTCTGACTTTGTATATTTATTTTTCACTTATTTGTCGTAATCTAGCACTTTTTTCGGATAAATTGCAATCTCCACAGTAGCACTTGAGTGTCTCAACTGTTTTAAGAAACTTTTTCGCGTAATCACTTGATATCCTAGCGTAAACATAATAATTTGCGGAGCAAAGCTATCACAAGGTGTTTACACTGCGCCATCTTGCGAGCGAACTGCGTGTGTGTGTGTGTGTGTGTGTGTGTGTGTGTGTGTGTGTGTGTGTGTGTGTGTGTGTGTGTCTGTGTGTGTGTGTGTGTGTGTGAGCGAAGATTGTGTGTGTGAGTCTATTAGTATGTTAATATTGTTTCTGTTTCACCATAATTTAGAGTGACTTTCACACAATAATGTGACATATGTCTTGGGGGAGAGACGGTGCCCGCCTATTGCGAGCTGGAAGATTGTTTTTACATATGTTCTGTGAAATTGCGCTTATTATCTACAGAATCCCACTTTATCTTTCCTCCAAATTTTATCAGAACTTGACAAAACATTCGACATCAAAGTAAAAATCGGCTCAAATTAAACTTGCTGGAAATCCTTTATTTACTACAGACACTATACGCCGTGGGCCAATTAGACGCGACAGATTTTAACCACGCAGTCCTTAGGTCACAAGGAGCAAAAAATCTTATAAGAGTTTTGGCCAAATTCGCCTTAATTTTTATTTTCTTCGATTTTTTTTTGCGTTTTATGCACACGACACGTTTTTTTAAATCTTTACAACGCATAAATAAAGTTTATTTATTTATTTACAAATATAACATTGCGAGTTTACTTTAAAACGTCTGTCTGTAGGTATGTCTAAACCAAGTCACATAGTAGCAGCGTTTTCCACTATGTTATACCGAATAGAAACAAATTTTCACAAAAATTGTCATTATCTCTAAAACAAGATTGATTTCAGGAAACTTTGTATGAAATTTTAGTCTCTGAATGCGGTCAAGAATACACCTCTAAAATTTGTCGGGTTTAAGTGGCCCACGTTGTATAATACAGGATGGGCAAATAAGAAGTATACATTTTGTTTTTAAATTTCAACTATGTTTGGTTCAAAGATTATTAAGTATTGTTTTAAATACATATAATTATATTATTCATGGTTCGCAAATACATGCTGAACATAATATCTGACATATTTCCACCACTAACAGCAGGCAAATGTGAGCACTTACCATCCTAATTTTCAGCATATTTCGCACATTTTCGGCGTTATCTTAGTAAATTTGTGTTGGATCGTCGTTTTTATCTGTTTAAATTTCATCAGATTGTTAGCATAGGCACGTTATATTAGATAGCCACACAGAAATACGTCAGGAGCTGCAAAATTTGAAGAATTTGGGTGCTAATCACTGTCACTGTTTCTCGAAATTAATCGAGCAAACAACGTGTTTTTAACAACACAAACATTTGAAAAAAAATGCTGCTATAGGTAGACATAGGGCAGAAATTATCTTCCGTATACAATTGTCATCCGTAAATAATATACATATTTATGAAAAATATTTAAAAAAATTATAAACAAATGGTATCATCACTTTTATTTGCCCACCCAGTACAAGTAATGTGTACCGACAGACAGTAAGTGAAGCGATCCATCTTCAGACTGTCAGGGCAAATGGATGCTGCATCTCAGGCGTTATATCGACGTACATAAATTATTGAGCGTCTCCAAACGTCTCGTGTTCGTTTGTGGTAAAAGAGATCTCGGAGCAGTTCTATAGCCTACTTATAAAAAAAAGTTTATGCTAACTTTGCACCTGACAGAACAATGTGAGAGGGTGTCATTATACGCGTTAAACAACTTGTCCCAGTAAAACGTAGACTTGCAAGGTCTAATAAGGTGACCCACATAATGGGTCCAACTGTTTACAACAGGTTACCGGAGACAGTCACCTCGTCACCGTCGCTGCAATGTTTTAAGGCTAGACTGAAGGCTTGGCTTCTCGAACACACATTCTACAGTTATGACGAATTTTTGAATGTTGAGCTTTAGTTAGTTATTTGTTGTTGACCTTTTACGAATGTACACTTATATACGAATTATTATTATTATTACTTATTTCGAATTACTTATACAACTTATTAATGTAAAAATGACATGTAATATTTTAAATATTGTGAATAAAGAATATGAACATGAATATGAATATATTTGTATAGCGATATGATATTAAAATATTTAAATAATAACAGTTACACTCACGTGAATTATTCGACGCTTTGGCGACATGTTTTATTATGTTACTTTTTAGTGTTTTGTAAAAAAAATTGTTCACGGAACATTTAGTGCAAGGCCTGAGTGGACGCTCGAGTTGGGCGTGTAGCAGGATGATGCGTGCGGCGTGCATGCACCACCGGCGTGCACAAATGCAATTTGCAAACGTATAGGAGCGGCCTGCGTGCACGCTGCTCAAATCTCAAAATACTCGTACAATCGCCAAATTATAGGCTTTCTTAAATTTAGAAAATATTTAAGGTATATATAGATGTAATATTATGTAAAAAAATTACATTCGTTCCTAATTTATACTATCAAATACTATGGATGTAAATCTGACATACTTAAATATTTTAAATTTTAAAATGGTCTTAAAAGCAATAGACTCTAATTGCGCTTAAGTCCTTTATGCCAATTTCCGCCATTTTGAACATTTCCCAATAAACAAAACTACAGAAAAAAACTATTTAACTACTGAACCTGCTCACCAAATTTAACGACAATCGGTTAAAAATTGCCATCCGGACATACAAAAGCAGTTTGCCCCCTGTCCAATTCATAACTTTAATCACACATATTGTGGTGGTTGGTTTCCAAATGCACCGAGAGATGGCGCTGTCACCTGCTCAAACTAACTAACGACCGTTTGCCTTTGAATATCAAGTGTGTATTTTTATATCTTGTTTGTGAGACTTGTTTGGGAGACTAATTATAGTTGTTTATAAAGTTCAAACGGCTTTAATTTCGAAAAGGACCCTTGGTACAACCTTGTTCACCCCCGTCCAAGCCACGGCCTTCGCTAACGCTTCGGTTAATTATCAATATACATACAGAAATACAACTATCTATCTTTTCTGTGGTTTCCATTACAGAATCTAGGCTATATCTTGAGCAAAAATAATTTGAACGAGAACCTATCGACCGATATTCAAATAGAATAATGAACTTGGAATAATTTAGTGCCATTGAATTAATGCGAGCAAGTGTCAACGGAATTGATAATGAGGTTAGATTGAGTGCTGTCAAGCCCAGTGGGCACAGACCTAAAATTACGGTAACGCTTAAAAATTATTGAAATGTGCAAAATGGAAGCCATTACATATAAGAACTTTCATGAGTGCGAAAGAGGCAGGCTACAGTAGTACATAGTGAACTTAGGGAGCTACAGCTTTTTTTTTTTCAATCTATATATATATCCCGCGGGAACAATATAAGCCTTTGTCTTTCAGTACACCTGCATGAAATAAGATCTTTTTCGAGCAAGTGTGATGAAAATGCATTAACTATAGCACTTTTGAATTTTACAGCAGCCCCTAGCGGCCTGCTTTAATATACCAGAACGTAAAGTAAGCGGAGTAGAAAATACGATAAGCTATATTCTACGTACAGTCAGCATCAAAAGTAGCGGATCAAACAAGGTTTCAAAAGTACCATTCTGAAACAGCTTAACAAAATGTGGTGGGTCTATATGTAGAACAATTAAGACGGTAAAAGACTTTTAAATGTAAATTTTAGAGATTTATCTATATTTGGAAAAGTTATCCGGAATATCAGATACTTTTGGCGCGTTGTTTCATCCGCTACTATTGATTCTGACTGTACGAGACGCTGTATATGTTCTGTGAAAGCAAAAAAATTAACACAATCACATATACTTTCTGAATTCAATACTTAATGTTCCACATTCCCATTTTGGTCGCACTTTTGGTATTTGACAAGCAATCTTGTACAGTGAGCTACAAAATTGCATGGAGACATTACTACTGGCCTTAGCGTCTATTTCAGACGATCTATGGTGCAATGTCTAGAGACATTACACCGCCTGGGACGGAGTCAAGGAAAACGCAGGGATGCCCAGCACCTGCGCCACCCTCTCGACCTCACTGGCCGGACCCACAGGAAAGGCAAGCCAATACGTGTGGAGCCAGGTTGGCTGCAGGAGTCTACCGCAGATTTCAGGTTGGACCCTACTCACGCCTAACGGGGACTCCGTCCCGGGTTTGATTTTGGAGTTTTCCTTCTCCTAGATAAGTTGCAACCCAATGCTTACAGGCTTATCTCCCCTGTGACGAAGGGTTAGATGACGGCTTCCTTCGTGAACTTAGTCGCCTCTCACGACACCCTCGTTCTTTTAGGGTTGGTGCTATTCTTAAGCCGGACACCACACGGAGCGGATAAAGTAGCCATGCTCTTTTACGGTTGATGGTAGGTACATTTTAGATGAGTTTTTCGGAACTTATGTACGAAATATCATTTGATATTTACCAGTCGCTTTTCGGTGAAGGAAAACATCGTGAGGAAACCGGACTAATCCCAACCAGGCCAAGTTTACCCTCTGGGTTGGAAGGTCAGATGGCAGTCGCTTTCGTAAAAACTAGTGCCTACGCCAAATCTTAGGATTAGTTGTCAAGCGGACCCCAGGCTCCCATGAGCCGTGGCAATATGCCGGGACAACGCGAGGAAGAAGAGGTAGGTACATATTAGATCTATGACTTCGGGTGGCGATGGCGGCTTACTCCTGCTAAGTCTACTGTAGAAAAAAGTAATGTAGATTTAGCACGAGTAAACCGCGACAGCGACAGTTTCTCACAAGTGACATAAACTACCCGTCCTCTCTAAAAACAAACACAGCTAATAATCAGCGCGAATGATCTTCAAGAATTAAGGTTTGTTGTTATTTCTACTAACAATAGTGTTGGTAGAAATAACAACAAACCTTAATTCTTGAAGATATTTTAGAATCTGGGAGATAGATCTCCCAGATTCTAAATAAATAAATTATTAATTTAATTTAATAAAAATTAAAAAGCGGTGGTGGCCGAGTGGATATGACGTCCGACTTTCAATCCGGAGGTCGCGGGTTCAAATCCTGGCTCGTTGATATTTCGTACATAAGTTTGTCGGAACTTATGTACGAAATATCATTTGATATTTACCACTAGCTTTTCGGTGAAGGAAAACATCGTGAGGAAACCTGCATACATCTGCGAAGAAATTCAAAGGTGTATGTGAAGTCCCCAATCCGCATTGGGCTAGCGTGGGGACTATAGCCCGAGCCCTCTCGCATGAGAGGAGGCCTGTGCCCAGCAGTGGGACGTATATAGGCTGAATTATTATTATTATTTTTAAAATTAAATTAAGAGATAATAAAACCGTACAAATATGTTAAATCAGAGACGGGCTCCAGTTCAGTTCAGTTTCTTTATTGGTAAAAAATATTTTAAAGGTCACACAAGCAAATTTGAAATTATGCTAGTTATATACAATTCTACAATGGACGTTTACGGTTCCTTAAATTTAATAATAATCATACAATAGCTATTAATTTTTTTAAATTATATCTTTCATAAAATCATCAACAGAATAACATGCTTGGTCTAGAAGTAAACATTTAAGTTTTTTAGCGAATATTGAATGGCTTTCAGTCAATTTAATGTCATCAGGAATTATGTTATATTTTGTTTGTGTTGCCAGTATTTAATATTTAATAGTACCTAAGTGCAATTGCATCATTTTCAGTAATTTGGTCATGTATGATCAATATCATAATCATAATCATCATGTATTAATAATATAAAATTACATGTCAAATAGGTACTACAATATGTAATGTCATGTAGGTATTACTTAATATTATTCTTATGTTATGACATAGGTAGGTATGGCGTAGGTACACGCCAGGCGGCTATTAAAACGACATTATATTCTATTTTATTTGAGTTTTACCTAACTAAATTCTAGAAATAAACATAAGCTCGCAGTGCTCTTCACTCGGCTCCGTAAAATTAAACTGAACTGAAATAAACATCAATGCTTTTATATACTAGTGATCACTCCTAGATTAGTTTTTTGTTAGTATAATTATTTTGTAGACAATGATAGGTGATTCAAACATACAAACTTTCATATTTATAAGGCATAAGGGGGTCCGGAATTATGCAAACTTTGAAATAAAGTTTAAAATCAGATCGGCTGCCCTACGCAGAAATCAAGTATCTCGAAATTTACCAAAAAAAGTTTTTTTACGTCATTCGATTCACTGTTTGAAAAGACATCTTTCAATATTTTAATTTTTTTTTAATAATGAATATTTTTCTAAATACAGAACTTTAAAAAATCCAAGTATCTTTTTTTAACGGGGTATTCTACGCTAAAGTCAAGTATATACCCTAATTCTATCTTGAAATCGAGTATCTTGCGAAAGATACTTGCAATTCATATAGATTGCTAAGTTACTTGACTTCAGCGTAGAAATATTGATATAGATCGCGAAGTTACTTGACTTTAGCGTAGAAATTTTCATTTTATTACGATACCAAAACCTTATTTTTATATTTATTTGAGTTTCGGGTAGAAATTGTCGTTGATATTTATTAACTACCTTTTTAATTGTGAATACTTTGGGAATTGACTCGATAACTATTAAATATCTCACTAAAGGACATACACACATGACAGCTGACGGAGTACACGGAAACATTGAAAAAAATATAAGAAAACAAAAATACATATATGATTTTGAAGATTTTAAAACGTGTGTTACTACTAGTCGCAAAAATGCAATTGTAATAGAAGTGACGGAAGGGGATATATTTGATTGGAATAAAAAGAAAAGGAATTTGATGAAGAATAATAAAAACGACAGCTTAAGGAATTTGTTATTGACAAACGTGGTTGAAGTTTGCTTCAGAAACGGATATAGGACTGTATTTTATAAAAATAATTTTAATGAGAAATATAAAGTAGTGGACTTCTTACAGAAAAAATACACAGTGCACGAATTACCAAAAAAATCAATGTCTCAGGCGGCAGAGGTGTCAGAACAGCAAAAAAAAAAACGAGTATTTGGAAAGGTTAGTGCCCTTAGTGCCAAATAATCGACAACTATTTTGGACGCAATTACAAGAAAATTCAAAATCACTAGATTTAATAGAGGAAGGTTCTAGTCAGTACAGATGTCTGAATAAAGTTGATGTATATAGGTAATTTTATGTTTATGTTCTGTACCACGTGTAAGTAATATACATACATATATATTACTACTTATTACTTACATAATACATATATACTGTATGTTGATTAATGAAACAAAACTATCTCTTTCCATTTTTTTTATATCTGCCACGCGTGCGTCGAGATATGTTATATATTTTATTTAAATTCTATATATTTTAATCAACTAATCAACATACAGTATATACATACTTTATATATATTGTATGTAGATTAGTTGATTAATTAAACAGAACTATAACTTGCTATTTTATATTTTTATGTCTTCCACGCGTGCGTCCAGATATTTTCCACAGAATGTCCGGTTCGAAGTTCTTTTTTGGTTAGGTATTTAAGTAATTTTCTACAATTTAAGTAATTGATGTAAATTTTTAAGTATTTTTGAATAAGAAATACTTTGTTCCAGAAAAAACCTTATACACCCATGAATTTTAAAACAACTTGCATTCAAACAGAACAGGACCTTCTTTTCCGTGGAATACTCCAATACCTACTGCATTAATATTGAAATAATATATTTTACACAAGCATGACATACACTACATTATAGGCATCTATAATGTAGTATAAAACATGCTTGTGTTATAAACTTATCAAGAAGAAGCCTACCAAAGGACTAAAATATATACAGATACTTGTTTTTTTGTAGAAAAGCTTTAAAATTATCTTATCGCATTCAAGGCAGAAACCTGTTTTTGCATTTTAAAATGATTGTCCACATAATTTTGAAAAAAAAAATTATAGTACACTATTAATGATATCTTGCATAATAAAACACGGCTATTTTAAATGCTATCATTTAACTAGTAAACATGTAATCAAGAAAAGTCTAAAAAAATAGTTTTTTCGCTCTACTGTAAAATTTGACAAAACACAGATACTTGATTTCTGCGTAGGGCAGCCGAGATCGTCTAGCATGAGTAGCGTTCTCGCGTGCGAATCCATACTTGAAGTCGCGTAAGATATATGGAGTCGCGCGCGAGAACGCAACTCATGCTAGCCGGTGGTGGAAAATATATTCCCTCTGCCTTATAAAGGCAATATAGGGTAACAGCACCAGTGGCCAGCCAGGGACCAGTAGTCAGCCTTTTAAGTCGTTTATTGGTCATAAATATCTGGTATATTCGATTAAAGAAATCGCGTGTAGTCAAATAGGAGCTCTGATTCCTTATTCGTTAATACGTAACGCGGCAGGTGCGGTGAGGTATCGGGGAGAGAAAATATACTCGTTCATAAAGGTGATATTTGTTGACGAGAGCTGGAGTGTCATGTCCGCCATATTTTTTACTGCACGTGGTGTTCTTTTAACGCGTGAGAAAAAATATGTTTTAATATAAAAAGTTACTGTTTTTGTTAATGATGGGTTTATTGGTTAGTTTATCTATTAAATTGCGTTATATTTAAATAGAAATATCAATATTTAACTTATAAATTGAGGAGGATGACCACTGGATACCACTTTTTTACAAAAAATCCAGTGCCCAGCCTCCTGCGGCTGACTTTCGGGTTATTAGTTATTTTTTTTATTTTCGATCCAATGCGACCGTTAGGACCGTTATATTTACATGTTCAAATTTAGTTAGGCATGTCTCAGTCAATTTAAAGTAAAACCCAGTAGTCAGCCGCATTTGAAATAACGTTTTAATGCGGCTGACCACTGGGTTTCACGGATCCAGTACTCAGCCATTATCTTCCTTGGTACGTCGCTGCCAAATATTCTGAACTTTAATTCATTTAAATAAGGTTCAAAAGTGTATACATACTTTTGTTGAGAAATATTCCAATATCTAACTGACCCCTGCACGGGTTTCACCAGCATTTAAACCGATTTTAAAAATAATGAATTATATTCAATAAACAGATTCATTAATAAAAAATAAGAAGATAAATACAGTGTTTATTAGTTTGCAAGAATAATTTTAAGTACCTATGGCCTACAAATTTCGTGGCATGAGAATTGTACTTATAAGAGTATAGGTACCTAGACCTACCTATACTCTAGCTTCCTACCTAGGAATGATAAATATTATAATATCGTTAACATAATACAAATAATAGTGTTTTTTATTTCATTGTTATTAATAGTTTATAAGGGCTGAGTACTGGGTACACAAAGGCTGCTTACTGGATATTTGAGGCTGACTACTGGAGAAAAGTGCCATTTTTTGTTTAATCTTAATTATAGATATTATAAAGAGGATTGTTATTTTTTGACATACTTTATTTCAAAACTATAATAAACACTTGATCTAACCATGTCATGCGTTTATTTATCCGACTAATCCTGTAGAAACGTCGAGAGTACAAACTTTAAAAATGCGTTATAAGGCTGACTACTGGTGCCTTTACCCTAGACGTATCCAGAGAATTCGGAAGGAAATATTTTCTTCGACAATAATCGTAGGCGTGTTAGTAAAAGCATCATAAATTTCAGAATTCTGGGAAGATATCTCACAGAAACCTTTTAGAATGATTGCCAACAGACACATAAAAACCTAGAATTTTAGGATTCACTTATTTTCATTACGAAAAATATCTGGGGTAGAAATGATAGTGGTTTAGATTCAAATTTAAAAATGTTACAAAAATGTGATAATTGCCTATCTATGAACTTCATAGGTACGGTCACGTCTGAAAATATCGATACGAACAAAGTGCCAAAAATATGTATACACTACCCTAATATATGGGCCATCAAGTGGTACCTATACATCTTTTTTAAGTAACTTCATTATTTAAGATCAGATACAAGTATTACTGTAAATAAGGTAAATGTATGGAAGATCGGCAAATATATTTTTGGCTGAGAAGACAGTTATAGGTCACGAAATCCGGTATTTGTGGTCATACACAGTAAGAAACGAAGAGCATCGCTCCTTCTTTAGACCCTCAGGTCTAAAGGACCCCTTAGCAGAAAAAACCCTTTAAATGGCTTAGGCTTTCCCTTTGAATTGCTTACCCGTTCATTTGACTTAGCTCAGGAAGGGGTTTTTCTTTCAGAGATACAGCTAAAACGAATGCCTCTTTCTAATTTAAAAAAATATGACACCTGTGTGGTCAACGTGCTCTCGCCTAGTCATTCACTTTAAACATAAAAAAAAGCAATATTTGGTTCTATTTTTACGACGAGAAAGTTGAAAATGGTATAAGCGTTATAAAATAAATAAATATTATAGGACATTATTACACAAATTGACTACGTCCCACAGTACGCTCAATAAGGCTTTTGTTGAGGGTACTTACGATATGTATAATATATAAATATTTATAAATACTTAAATACATAGGAAAAAAAAAGCGCTGGTGGCCTAGCGGTAAGAGCGTGCGACTTGCAATCCGGAGGTCGCGGGTTCAAACCCCGGCTCGTACCAATGAGTTTTTCGGAATTTATGTACGAAATATCATTTGATATTTACCAGTCGCTTTTCGGTGAAGGAAAACATCGTGAGGAAACCGGACTAATCCCAACAAGGCCTAGTTTATCCTCTGGGTTGGAAGGTCAGATGGCAGTCGCTTTCGTAAAAACTAGTGCCTACGCCACATCTTGGGATTAGTTGTCAAGCGGACCCCAGGCTCCCATGAGCCGTGGCAAAATGCCGGGACAACGCGAGGAAGAAGAGAGACTTAAATACATAGAAAACACCCATGACTCAGGGACAAATATCCATGCTCATCACACAAATAAATGCCCTTACCAGGATTTGAACCCGGGACCATCGGCTTCGTAGGCAAGGTCACTACCCACTAGGCCAGACTGGTCATCAGATACTTTGTCCCCTTCAACAGGTTAGCGCCCAGGAATGGGTTTCAGCTGACCCATATTATAAAGCGCTTAAAAAGCCAAATGAAAGGGTTTTAATTAGCAATGGCTTTAGTAAGTAAAGCGTTATGAAATACCCCTTCCAAAATCCTGGAAGGGGAAACCAGACCGGTCCCTGCTTTAGACTGTTTTATCTGATAGACGGTCTTCTTCGCGTAGACCTATCATGTATCATACATATATATGTACTCAAAATAATTTCATAAAAGTATATAACGATATGGATTTCATTATAGGGTAGTTATTGCAGAACAGAAATTTCACATTGTTTTTGACAATCATGGTCACAAGTAGACTGAGAAAACAAAAAAAAACTCTGTCAAATTTACATTGTGAAAAAATATTTTTATTTTAAAATAAGTTACCGTAACTTGTCATCATTAGAAAGATTAAAATTAACTTTATTCTTATGTAAAACTAAAGGGTACTTATAAATAACGAAAGTAACATAAATACTAATTTAGTTTCAGAATAAACATAAACCCTTAATAGAAAAGCAGGTTATACAAAAAATAGCGTAACAGTGAACAGTGATAAAGCCATTTTTTGTCCGCAAACATCCTCATCGTCGCGACGCCATTGACGTCACTACGTGGTCAAGGGATGTGAAACCTCTAGGTCTGCCTCATAATGTTGTACAATCGGAAACATTCGTGGTGAACCACCTTAAGGGCGAAAATCCTTTAAACCCCTTGCAGGCGGTGAGGCTATAACACAAAAGTGATGACCAATAGAATGGCACTTAAAAATGTGGGTGTCGAAAGAAAAGGTTAGCTCAGGTAAAGTTTAGTGTCGTCCATTGTCTTAATGACTAATATTAGAAATCCTATATGCATCGTATATCCATCTATATGATTGTCTTTATGGGGAGGCGAAGTTTAGCCTAAACAAAACAATTAATAAACTATCTTTACTACCTTTTGTTTGTTTCATTACCTGCTTTAACCCTTTTCATTATTAAGATAAAGAATTCTAAATGTAATTGGTTATCTTTATGAGAGGCTGAGTTTAGCTCGCTCGTAAGGATCGAGGCAAAAAAATTCTGAACTGGTTCACTGCGAATGCCCCCAATTGTACGTTATTACCATATTTATCAAAAGAATCAACGAATTCACTACTTGTGCAATCAAAATCACTTTTTTAATTGCGACTGACTGAGAGATTAAAATGATATGTAAATGATTCCGATTGTCCGTGCGACTCGCTCACGCCTATCCGTGAACAGACAAGTGCGAGCGTAAAACACGCGCTAATAAAATAGGAAACAAACGAGCTGACGAATGGATGGATGGCAATACTACGTCGGTGGCAAATAAAGCATACGGCCCGCCTAATGGTAAGTAGTCTCCGTAGCCTATGTACGCCTGCTACTCCATAGGAGTTACATGTGCGTTGCCAACCCTAACACTCCGCACCCTCCTTCAGCTCTGGCAACTTTATACACCGGCAGGAACACAACACTATGAGTAGGGTTTAATGTTATTTGGCTGCAATTTTCTGTAAGATAGAGGTAATTCCCCAGTTGGGCTCTGCTCTAGAACTAGAATATCACCCAGATAACAAAAAAAATGTCTAAAAAGATGGTAAGAAATTACCATCGTCCAAGGACACTCGCAACACCAAAGAGGTTGTAAATGGTACGCTTTTTCTTGAAGGTTCCACGGTCGTATCGGTCCAAAAATACCGCAGGCCACAGTTCAGCTCTGGGTACTGCTGGGCTCCTCTCATGCGCATGAGGACTTAAACTATAGTCCTCACGCTGACCAAATGAAGTTAAGGGACTTCACATAAACATTTGAATTTCATCGCAAAAATATACAGGTTTTCTCATGATATTTTCTTTCACCAAAAAGATACTGTTAAATATCAAACGACATTCCGTGCATAACTTCCGTAAACTCATCAGTACGTAACATAATTTGAGTCAGCCGGATCGAAATACATACATCAGATCCAACCGGCCAGTACCGCTCTCAAGTTATCGACAATTGAGGTAATTTACCTCTTTAAGGTAAAAGTACAACCCTATCTTGTTAGAAAGTGTTTACACTCCCGAACCGCCATTATGTAAAGCAGCGTCCACACGAAGCGAAATGTTTATATTTGCGATGTTTTCGTGATGTCGAGAACTACTGAAGTAGAGGGATTTGGTATTACTTGGAGTTCAAGGATTTTTTTTCTATTTTATTGTTGTTTGTTAACTGTTGTCGTAGAATATTAAATAAATTACAGTAGGTACTGCAGATATTCTATTCGAGATTGGGTGAAACTGGTTAGCGGGTAAAACCAGATTGCTCTCTTTTTCACATTCTAACTATTGCTGACTCGCTCCTCTAAGCAAGTAAGATAGCACAGGCGATAGACGCTCAGTAAGCGTGCAAAATTTCTCATAAATATAAATTTAGTGAGTAATGAAAACTTGTCAAGACCTTAATAAATTTTTTTTTTCGATATTTCTTCTGCTTGTGTAATCAATTATGTGATGTAAATAAAAAGATTATATTTATAAATAATACTTTTCTGAAAAATTCCCACAAAGATCTTTCTGAATGGAAACTTGTTTTACAGTCTCGTGTATCATCGGTTTCCAGAAACTTCCGACAATGTTCCGTTGCCGCATTTTTAGAATATTTTGTAACTTGCACAATGCTACCCTAGAATTACCTTTGAAGACCTCTTCTATTTTACTAGCTATTTTTACTATCTAAGATAGTAGACAAAATCTTAAAAGCAGTTTATGTTACTGCTAGATAATGAAAGGCATTAAAATACGAGTGTGAGTTTATGAAACGAAACGAGTTTCATAAAAGTATCACACGAGTATTTTAATGCATAGTTTACAATTACATACACTGCTTATTCTGCATCAATATCATAAGCTCAAACAAAATAAAGTTTGTAATTTTATACCTAACTAATTAAACGTCAAAATGGCGGTAATGCAAAGTTTTTAGCGCATATCACGCATCCGTGGTTTTTGTTTGACAAACCAGAGACGGGGCCGACGGCCATATCGTTCGATATCAAGTAACATGCGAAAATTTTCAAAATTGATTGCTCGTATCTTTGTATGTTTTGTAGTTTGCAGCGCTTTTAATTTTAAGATAGATATGGACTCTATCTGAAATAAAAGATTTTTTATTTTTTTTTATTTATACCACGCAGTTTTTGCAAATAAATCAGGATTCCAAAGTATAAAGTTAAAAATCACAGCACCGGACGCCGCTCTGACGTGCGGAACAGTGTGATTGTCAGAGGACAATTGATTTTGGGACAATGAAAACCTTTTTTTGGAATGCGCCTTTCCTACATTTTTCTTAAACTTTTTGCATCATGCATATGTGTCTTGTCATTGACTGGAAGACGACAATTCGCCATGTTATTTTATCAACGACATCATAAGATTGCTTTACATATTTCTCATCAAGATTTATCTCCAACATAAATGAACTCAACAGGACTCAGCACACGTACGAATACACTTGTACTAGCTTACGTAACTCTTCTAGCTTATCACATCATAAAACCAGTTTGAATCTGATCTCTGATCGCAAACAACTATTGCAGATATAAAGTTCTATTCATACTGGATGTTCGTGGCTTGGCAAGTATCCTATGTACATATCTGTATTTGCCACAGAGCCTCTAGGTATTTTCGTAAGCAATCATAATATTTGAAGAACTTTTGTTTGTTCTAGAGATTGAATAAGATTATTTGGTTGAAGCATATGTATAGATGTTATGTATTCTATCGATGTTCTGAAGATATTGTCATCGATATTCTTAAATATGTTTTCTCCAACTGGTTTCGTCGTTCTATCTCTGTCGTTATTTGTAAATTTGTGCAGCGTTGTATTTAATCTGGTTTTATTAATTGAACTTTTTTAATTGAAATCTAAAAAATTTAGTTGTCGTAATAGTACCTTCTTTCGAACAAAATATGTTGATAAGAAATATACTGTACCAGTATTTCATGGGAGTGACTGACTAGGCAACCGTTTGAAAAATAATCATCATAAATCTTGAAATCGGTTAAAGACAACTCTATATACTTATTCTACAATTGACATTCGCAAGCGTAAGTAAACAGGCGTTACACTTACAAAAAGTTGTCGACCCAACGTCAGCAAGGAGATTTCATTTTCAAACAGTAAAAAGTTTTCGGTTTAGAATTTAATGCTAAAAAGTCCACTAATCCGCTGATTTATGGTTAGATAGTTTATCAAGCAAACTTAACATATTCGTAGGTATGTCTATTTTCTATCATTAGTTGAAGTTTTAAGCAAGTCAAACCTTCTAACCTGGCAGAGAAGGGTAGCAGAGCTGTCCACTTTAAAGGACTAGATTTTATACTCAAAGGCATAACTTCCAATTCAACTCAGCATTCTCAATGTAGTAAAAGCTGTTCACGTTGTGAATTATATTGAGAGCCATAAATCACAAATGATAATGGTTTAGGCGAGGATTAGGGTTTATCGGTATACCATCGATGATATCAAGTATCTAGAGATATAAGAGAATTTATTGGCTTTTTTTTATTCGGTTTTTAAAATTAATTGTTCAGTTCAGACCAATTGTAGATAAAGAACTCAAATACTTAAGAAGTCCTCCTAATTTATGTAAAATTAGCGTGTCGGTAGAAATAAATATTGTAATATATGCCTTTATTAACTTATTAACAGTAACTTTACCTAAATCTAAATCTTTTATCTAAATCTAAATACCAAGAACACAACGCATCTTCTGTAATGATTACTTTTACTTAATTTCCATTCGACCCTTCAACTCTCATAATATTTGAATGTCTTCATTATATGCATATTTCAAGTGACATACATCAGGTAAATCGAAAGTGATATATTATGTATGTACAGTAAGTATTACGAGTACAATACATATCGACATGGACAAAGTGCCAAAAATGTGGCATTGTCCATACATTAAGGTATTGTGTAAATACATGTTTTTGGCACTTTGCCCGCGTCGATATTTAACACTAATCTATGTCTGGCTGACCATAATATAAATACTAAATTTCAACATGCAAAGCAATCCACTGGTTAACAGTAGGTACATAATAACTCTATGGTTAAGAACATACGTTAAATTTGGAGATGAAAAAGCTCCCAAAAGTAAAAAAAAAACTACTAATATTACGAGTATTAAGACTTGGTGAAAAAAAATTAAATGAAAAAGTATATGAAATAAATGTTTAACGTCCTGACAAACATCATTGGTTTCACAATAGAACGCTCCTGATCTCTTCTTATCTTTCAGCTTTATGAACGTTTCCAGGCCATAAAGTAATACCTAAGTCAGCTAAGTACCTAAAGCCGTACCACAAGTTGGCATTTGACATTTACTGTGGCGTCTGCGTGAACTCGATCGCAATCCCTCTCTATCACACCAATACATCAGTGCGAGCGAGATGGACTACGATCAAGTTTACATGCTTGGTAACGCAAAAGTTAAGTGTACGGCTACTAAAACCCGGCTTACACGAGCAAGCTGATGCAATTACCTGTCGCTCCAGGCTTTCGTTTAGTGAACCAGACTTGGTAATTAGAGGTAGATACAGCGAGGAGGCAAATGTTGTGGACAGTGTCTATTTCTTGATTAAACGGTACCTTTACGTCCACCGACAAAATATGCTTAAAGGAAGCTCTTAGTACAATTTTGACATCCCAGTTTTAGGTCATCCGTGCACATTGAACTATTGTTACTACGTATAGTACAGTCGCCATCAGATATTTCGGAGCGGCCAAGGTGCTCACAAATATCTGAACACGCCTCTATTGTCAACGTGCTAGGGTGCGTGTTCAGATATTTTTAAGCACCTTCGCCGCTCCGATATATCTGATGGCGACTGTACAGGCACAGAGAATCAGTATTTGACGACCGGTTTGGCCTAGTGGGTAGTGACCCTGCCTACGAAGCTGATGGTCCCGGGTTCAAATCCTGGTAAGGGCATTTATTCGTGTGATGAGCATGGATATTTGTTCCTGAGTCATGGGTGTTTTCTATGTATTTAAGTATTTATTAATATTTATATATTATATATATCGTTGTCTAAGTACCCTCAATACAAGCCTTATTGAGCTTACTGTGGGACTTAGTCAATTTGTGTAATAATGTCCTATAATATTTATTATTATTATTTAGCGCCATACGTTGTTGTTGTTGACAACAAACCATAGAGCGTGAATCTCGCGACCAAATCGCGTAAGCGCTATGACTTTTACGGCACTTACTACGTTTTGGTTGCTTGTTACAGGTCACTATTGCGACAATTTCATTGTTTGGTATGGCTTCTCTATTATATAAGTAGTTATAATAACTTAATGTCCCTGCGTGAGTTATTTTTCATATAAAAAATTTACTGCTAATTTCTGTACTTGTGATTTCTTCTTTTGTATTTACTCCACAGATCTATAATGTACTAAATTGTCCGTCAAATATCTAAAGTGCAACTGAAATCAAAATGAAGTAGTGTTATTGGAAGTATTGAACTCAGAATTCATATGCAATTGTGTAAATTATTTGCCTTTGTAACAGTATATAGCTAAATATAATGTAATAGTTACTCTCTGTATAAAATTTGTCTTATATTCTATGTGTGCTGTTGTTACATAAATTCAAACATACTCTTGTATTTGCAAACGGGACGAGCTGAGTTTGCGGGACAATTTACGAACGGGACGAATTGCCAACGGGACAATTTGCGAACGGAACGAATTGCCAACGGGACGAACTGCGAACGGGACGAATTTCCAACGGGGCGAATTGCGAACGGGTCAAATTGCCAACGGGACGAACTGCGAACGGGACGAATTGCCAACGGGGCGAATTGCGAACGGGTCAAATTGCCAACGAGACGAACTGCGAACGGGACGAACAACGGGGCGAATGGCGAACGGGTCAAATTGCCAACGGGACAAAATGCGAACGGGACCATATGCGACAAAATCGTTTATTGATTGAAACAAATAAATGAAATGAAACGATAAAGGTAATCACCCACAGATGAATACAGCTTTTCGTATTTTCAATTCCGCTAACCTTAAGTTTTGGTACATTCAAGTAGGATAGCGACCGCTATGAGGATTAGAATTAGTAATTGTTTCATTTTTAGTCGGTCCCTTTCGCACTCATGAAATGTTCATATACGGGACGGGACTTTTCGGAAAATTCAATTATAGCTTTACGCGTAAGCGTCATTCTAGATCTGTAGTTTAGACCTAGAAATAGTTCTGAACCCTAGTGTAAATTTATCGTTTCGCTAACGAATAAATTTACACTAGGGGTTCAGATAATCTAATGACCACACATAGTTTTACTCGGTAACCGCATTGTAATTTATCCTATATTCCGTTGATCGCATGCGTTCAACACTGCGTTTATCGCATAACACAAACGCATGCTTTACTGAGCTATGTTGACGACCTTCGTTCTCCGGGGATAACCGGTTAAACCGTTAATTCAGTATCAAATTGTACTGGTAACCATGATAACACTAGGTTTAACAGGTTCAAGTTTACAAAAGAGAGGTATGGGCATTGTTAATGTCATCTCACTTTTTGTGGTAGGGCACAGTACAGCGGATATCATTCCAGATCTAGAGCAGAGCCCAACTGGGGAACTACCTCCACCTTGCAGAAAACCGCAGCTAAATAACACTAGACCCTACACATAGTATTCTATTCCTACCGGTGAGTAAGGTTGCCAGACCTCGACGAGGGTGTGGAGTGTAAGGGTCGACAACACGCATGTAACTCCTGTGGATACTGCTTACTATCTACGGAGACTGCTTACCATCAGGCGGGCTTGTTTTCCACCGACGTAGTATATAAAAAAAAAGGTTAATACTAGGATTGTGTGATTGGTGTAAGTGACCGTAAGAGTATTTATGACTTTATAAGTACTTCGTCTATTAAATCACCGACCCGACGGCAACAAGCCCATCAATTTTCAAAAGCAAAGTGTAAGCGGGCCAAGTCACTCCATTATTCAGTAGTTATACAGCTAGAGATTACTTATCACTAGATAGAGCATTGGAACTCTTAACTTTGACTTTCTTTTGACGACCGGTTTGGCCTAGTGGGTAGTGACCCTGCCTACGAAGCCGATGGTCCCGGGTTCAAATCCTGGTAAAGCCATTTATTTGTGTGATGAGCATGGATATTTGTTCCTGAGTCATGGGTGTTTTCTATGTATTTAAGTATTTATAAATAATAATAATAATTCAGCCTATATACGTCCCACTGCTGGGCACAGGCCTCCTCTCATGTGCGAGAGGGCTCGGGCTATAGTCCCCACGCTAGCCCAATGCGGATTGGGGACTTCACATACACCTTTGAATTTCTTCGCAGATGTATGCAGGTTTCCTCACGATGTTTTCCTTCACCGAAAAGCTAGTGGTAAATATCAAATGATATTTCGTACATAAGTTCCGAAAAACTCATTGGTACGAGCCAGGATTTGAACCCGCGACCTCCGGATTGAAAGTCGGACGTCATATCCACTCGGCCACCACCGCTTAAAAAATATTAAAAAAAAAACTTATTATACCACTCATTATCTCAGTCTATGACTATTTATTTGACGTAGGTTTTAGTGCTATAAAACCATTCTGAAAGATTTCCCTACTTTAGTTTTAATTACCAGAGCATAATTAATATTTGTTTTAAAAAAAACGATGGATGGGTTGTGTGAAAGAGGATATGAGAAAGAAAGGAGTGAGTGGTGGGATGACGAAAGATAGAGGAGAATGGAAGAGAAGAACATGTTGTGCCGACCCCACATAACGTGGAATAAGGGCAGGAGGAAGAAGAAGAAGAATTAATATTTGTTTTTATTTTTGAGCGGCAATGTATTTCGTATATCATGGTCATCCATTTTTTTATAAAACCTATGAAAGAGTGTTCATTAATGCCTGAATTAAATACCCTTTGATTATGCGGTGAGGTATTTTTATTTATTGTAATTTTAATGTAATACTGTATACTCTGTCAATACTACTTTGTCAATAGAAAAAGGCGCGATATTAAAATTTTCTATAGGAGGACCACAGGCTTTTTTTAAAGTTTTCCGCCCTTTTCTACTGGAGGAAATGGCTTGCTAAAACTATATAACGGTATTTAATTGTAATTACTATGATTTGTAAAATAATTGTGACCGCGGCCGCGGTGATAAAGGCGACTTGACAGATCATTCGTATGAAGATACAAGCAAACTTGTTTTGTGAAATAAAGTGTTTACTACTACTACTACTACTACCACTACTACTACTACTACTAAATCTCGTCCTTATGGCAAACGACAGAATGGCCAAAGTGGGAAGATTTGTCAGCCGTAGTCATAATTATTTTATTAAATAATTTATTCATTTGCAAGAATGTAGTACACAAAACAAATTATTAGAATATAAAAATGTCCAATAATACATTCTGCTTAACAAAGCATGCAAAGAAAGTTCGCTTAAACGAAACTTAACTAAATGACAAATATTTTTATGTAAGGAGATAATTATTATTAAATGTTTGAATTGAAGTGGTGATCATGACTCTACTATGTCTCAAAATAAGGGTTCTACGGGAGGTCGTCTATACAGTTGATGCAACATTCATAGCGTTAGCAGGGTTAGGATCTTAGGATCAAAGATATAGGTTACTGCTTATTTTAGAAAGAAATTTTCTAGACGTAGAAGATATATTGTACACAGAACGTAATGGAAAAATGTGAAAAGATAGCTTTTTAGACGACTGTCTACCTGTCTTTTGTATTATACATACATATAATCACGCCTATTTCCCGGAGGTGTAGGCAGAGACCACGGATTAACACTTTTTTTTTAAATACTACGTCGGTGGCAAACAAGCATACGGCCCGCCTGATGGTAAGCAGCCTCCGTAGCCTATGTACGCCTGCAACTCCAGAGGAGTTACATGCGCGTTGCCGACCCTAAACCCGCCCCCCCTCGATGAGCTCCTGCTAAAATCCTGACATACCTCTTTCGCTTCCTTCACTTTCATAACATTTATCATACACACTCATCGGTTTAGGGTGCTCTTGACCTGGCCTTTCTTCAGGATTATTTAGTAAATATAATTCAAAACATATGGGCAGTGTTATTATCAACGTTCCAAAAAAAGACATAATACGTAAAGGCATAGTATCTAAAAATAAAATACCAGTAGCAGAGAGAAGAATGGAACGATGATTACTCCACCGACAAGAGTCAGTTGATGGTTAAATTATAATAATGATGACGGATCTCACGTTTGAACTTGTCTGACTTACCCCAAGGTCTTGGTGCTGATGAGAGGAGTCTTCAGGTTCAGGAAACCGTTGAGGCGGTTCAGGCCTTTCCCTCCGCCGTCAGCCTGGTCCACTCTGAGGACAACGAAAACACTTATTTAGCTACGATTTACAAAAACAAATTATAGGTACCAGTTAACATTTTGACTTGCAGAAGGGGAAAGTAAAATTATTAATAATTTCACCGATTGCAAAACAGTAAATTGCAGCAAATCCCTAGCAAAATATTGATTTAACATCAACGCCATCTACCAACATTTTCCAGAACTAGGCCCACCCCATCATCGCTACGCAACTTTTCTAGGCATTTTCCAAACGGGTTCCAATCATGACAACTAGATGGCGCCGCTGTCAATTGCAGTACATTTATGAATCAAAAGCAAAATGTCGTATCTTACCGTAAATTTATAATGAAACACGATCTTTTTAATAGCAGATAATCAAACGTAAAATGACAATTTATACGATTTTGAAACTTAGAGATACTTTAATAGAGTCGAAGTAAAAAAATCGTGCAAATGCTTCGCAAAACCGACTAAAACAAAGAGAAGCAGTGTTAATACAAAATTGCGGAATTTATTACACTTTTTAAGTTAATCGTTTTCAAGCAAGTAAACAATGTGATAGTCGTATTGTTATTCAAGCTTGACAGTTATAAACGTTATTTATATACCCTTAAAGCTTAATTTCAAATTCCAGTATAAAAATGGTTTTCCAATGATGAAATCGCTCGATTAAAAGAAACTTAAGTGGTGGTATCTTGTACTGGACTTAAGCTTCTTTGGAAATTATTTGTATTGAAAATGATGCTATCGTAACAATTTATGAACCGCAATTTCGGTTAAATAATAACAGGTTTGTTGGAACTTTTTGGTAACGGCATTGAATTTATTAGGTATCTTTGTTTACCTTGAGATATATGAGGCAAAGTTTGACTTCGACTTTCGACAGCAGTAGTTGTATAGTAAACAACACTATAATGGAACAGGCACCAGTAATGGGATGGTATATGTTGACAACACCAATCATGGAACATTTAAGAGTAAATTTGGAGTTTCTTTGATATTTGCCAGACAGCTGCAAAAATTTTACCGCTTTATGCGTTAAAAGTTGAATGTCGTATACTGTGGCCCTAGTGAAAAAGGGTACAAGTCTCTGGCAGTTTAGGTGTATAAGGGCATAAGTGTTACGTGGAACTTACACCCCTTTACACCTGCGCTGCCAGAGACTTGTACCCTTTTTCACTAGGGCCACAGTATTCATCCTTTAAGTTTTCTATATATTTAATGAAAGCTACTGTAATTGGTTTCAATATTATTAACAAATGAGAACTATGATATGATGATATATATATTATGTACAGTCATGGGATGTACGAGTATGGCGCCATTAATTTACGAACTAATAAATATAAATGAAACATAAAACTAAAGCAGCTCTTCGGCTCTTGTTTATGGTAAAATGTTGCCAGCGTTTAAAAGCTGATCGTAAGTACATGTTTTACAGGATTTGTTTATGCCACCCCATTACTGGTGCCAGTCCCATAATAGGAGCGTTTACTATAGGTATAGGCAAATCCTGTAAAGTAAGTATTTATCATCAGTTTCCCAACACTCACAACATTTAACCACAAAAGCCACACAGGCCACACAGCAGCCCAAGATTGATGTTTATTAGCTTTTTCATACAAAACTTGTTTTTTCTCTACTTCGTTTGTTTATAAACTGGAGCTATATAAACTAATAACAGGACTAGATATACCTCATGTCATTGTATGTGCAGAGTTTCATTACAATCCAACATATAGTTTTAAAATGAGAATGAAACTCCGTTTGTATGGGAAGGTAAGGTAAAATTCAATCGTGGCTGAATGCCGAAAAGGTTTGTGCCCTCGATGCTAACCTGTCAATAAATTACAAAATGGCGGACGAATATTTGATATGACACCGTATTTAAGAATTATTTCATTTAAAATTTAGTTTTTTATTCGCAAGTGTGATGAAAAATATTGTGTGTAACTCCGGGGGTAAGAATATTGCAAACTCGGGTCTTTCCCTCGTATCCAAAATTTCACTTACCCCCCTCGTTGCACAATGTACTATTATAGTACATATGGTGCTACTTTACCGCACTAGTGCGAAAATTAGCATATTACGTTACTGTGTCGAACATTTAAAGGGCCATATGTACTGTAAAACGTTGTACGATACATGTGCGAATAGGTACATCGCATTGGGTGTTTTAATTTATCGCCACTCGTTTCGAATTTCCTATTTTTCGCACTTGTATCGTAATGTATAAATGAGACGTCATTCGATACCACAATCTTGCACGCGCTTATGAGTAACATAAATTTTCCGCCATACAATCATAGTAATTACGTTCTGCTGCGTGGCCATTCTGTAAGAAATACCATAACTTAAGAAGATATTAGGCGGCCGGTACACTTGTAAGTTTTACTTACGTAAGTAGGGACACAGCTATACTATAGAGTGAGAGATGAATATCATTATCTCATTCTAACAAATAGCTTTGTCCTTACTTACGTAAGTAAAACTTACAAGTGTACCGGCCGCCTTATAGAAGACATTCACAGATTTGAGAATTTTCGGTAAACATATCCATCGCACTAACGGGGACGGCTCATAAAACTAGTGCGATAAGGACAACTGCAGCTTAGGCAAAAAATCCTGCGTATAATTTCAAAAATTTGGGGTTTTGTGCTCAACTGTTTCCTCCTCCAAAACTTAACCAATCGTAAACAAAATTGGAGATCGATAGGGTTTTTTTATACTACGTCGGTGGCAAACAAGCATACGGCCCGCCTGAGGTAAGCAGTCTCCGTAGCCTATGTACGCCTGCAACTCCAAAAATAAAGGTAAGTACCTGGGCGACCGAGCTTTGCTCGGTTATAACTATTTATTGTAATATGGTGGTGTATAGGTGATAATCTTAACTACATGTTTTTAATAATTAAACTTGTCTAAAACAATAACAATTAAAAAATTATATATAAACTTGAACAATAAAAAAAAAAGTTAATCACCGGGCGAAATTCGAACCCGTAACACTCGTTTCCAGCCGTCCGCGTCTTAACCCGCTGGACCAGACGGACAGTGGCCGGCAACACGAAATTAGCGACCGTATTCTGCGTCGAAATGAAATGAAAACTCGAAAACACGTGTTTTCCCAAATATAAGACTACTCTAGATCGATTGTATACCCCCAAAAACCCCCATATACCAAATTTCAGCGAAATCGTTAGAGCCGTTTCCGAGATCACAGAAATATATATATATACAAGAATTGCTCGTTTAAAGGTATAAGATAAGGGTAGCGAAATTATTTATTTATTTACCCATTATTGCACAAAAGAAAACCTTATAGTACAAAAGGCGACAGCAGTAGTTGTATAGTAAACAACACTATAATGGAACAGGCACCAGTAATGGGATGGTATATGTTGACAACACCAATCATGGAACATTTAAGAGTAAATTTGGAGCTTCTTTGATATTTGCCAGACAGCTGCAAAAAATTTACCGCTTTATGCGTTAAAAGTTGAATGTCGTATGGCCCTAGTGAAAAAGGGTACAAGTCTCTGGCAGTTTAGGTGTATAAGGGCATAAGTGTTACGTGGAACTTACACCCCTTTACACCTGCGCTGCCAGAGACTTGTACCCTTTTTCACTAGGGCCACAGTATTCATCCTTTAAGTTTTCTATATATTTAATGAAAGCTACTGTAATTGGTTTCAATATTATTAACAAATGAGAACTATGATATGATGATATATATATTATGTACAGTCATGGGATGTACGAGTATGGCGCCATTAATTTACGAACTAATAAATATAAATGAAACATAAAACTAAAGCAGCTCTTCGGCTCTTGTTTATGGTAAAATGTTGCCAGCGTTTAAAAGCTGATCGTAAGTACATGTTTTACAGGATTTGTTTATGCCACCCCATTACTGGTGCCAGTCCCATAATAGGAGCGTTTACTATAGGTATAGGCAAATCCTGTAAAGTAAGTATTTATCATCAGTTTCCCAACACTCACAACATTTAACCACAAAAGCCACACAGGCCACACAGCAGCCCAAGATTGATGTTTATTAGCTTTTTCATACAAAACTTGTTTTTTCTCTACTTCGTTTGTTTATAAACTGGAGCTATATAAACTAATAACAGGACTAGATATACCTCATGTCATTGTATGTGCAGAGTTTCATTACAATCCAACATATAGTTTTAAAATGAGAATGAAACTCCGTTTGTATGGGAAGGTAAGGTAAAATTCAATCGTGGCTGAATGCCGAAAAGGTTTGTGCCCTCGATGCTAACCTGTCAATAAATTACAAAATGGCGGACGAATATTTGATATGACACCGTATTTAAGAATTATTTCATTTAAAATTTAGTTTTTTATTCGCAAGTGTGATGAAAAATATTGTGTGTAACTCCGGGGGTAAGAATATTGCAAACTCGGGTCTTTCCCTCGTATCCAAAATTTCACTTACCCCCCTCGTTGCACAATGTACTATTATAGTACATATGGTGCTACTTTACCGCACTAGTGCGAAAATTAGCATATTACGTTACTGTGTCGAACATTTAAAGGGCCATATGTACTGTAAAACGTTGTACGATACATGTGCGAATAGGTACATCGCATTGGGTGTTTTAATTTATCGCCACTCGTTTCGAATTTCCTATTTTTCGCACTTGTATCGTAATGTATAAATGAGACGTCATTCGATACCACAATCTTGCACGCGCTTATGAGTAACATAAATTTTCCGCCATACAATCATAGTAATTACGTTCTGCTGCGTGGACATTCTGTAAGAAATACCATAACTTAAGAAGATATTAGGCGGCCGGTACACTTGTAAGTTTTACTTACGTAAGTAGGGACACAGCTATACTATAGAGTGAGAGATGAATATCATTATCTCATTCTAACAAATAGCTTTGTCCTTACTTACGTAAGTAAAACTTACAAGTGTACCGGCCGCCTTATAGAAGACATTCACAGATTTGAGAATTTTCGGTAAACATATCCATCGCACTAACGGGGACGGCTCATAAAACTAGTGCGATAAGGACAACTGCAGCTTAGGCAAAAAATCCTGCGTATAATTTCAAAAATTTGGGGTTTTGTGCTCAACTGTTTCCTCCTCCAAAACTTAACCAATCGTAAACAAAATTGGAGATCGATAGGGTTTTTTTATACTACGTCGGTGGCAAACAAGCATACGGCCCGCCTGAGGTAAGCAGTCTCCGTAGCCTATGTACGCCTGCAACTCCAAAAATAAAGGTAAGTACCTGGGCGACCGAGCTTTGCTCGGTTATAACTATTTATTGTAATATGGTGGTGAATAGGTGATAATCTTAACTACATGTTTTTAATAATTAAACTTGTCTAAAACAATAAAAATTAAAAAATTATATATAAACTTGAACAATAAAAAAAAAAAGTTAATCACCGGGCGAAATTCGAACCCGTAACACTCGTTTCCAGCCGTCCGCGTCTTAACCCGCTGGACCAGACGGACAGTGGCCGGCAACACGAAATTAGCGACCGTATTCTGCGTCGAAATGAAATGAAAACTCGAAAACACGTGTTTTCCCAAATATATGACTACTCTAGATCGATTGTATACCCCCAAAAACCCCCATATACCAAATTTCAGCGAAATCGTTAGAGCCGTTTCCGAGATCACAGAAATATATATATATACAAGAATTGCTCGTTTAAAGGTATAAGATAAGGGTAGCGAAATTATTTATTTATTTACCCATTATTGCACAAAAGAAAACCTTATAGTACAAAAGGCGGACTTAATGCCATGAGGCATTCGCTACCAGTCAACCTTTAGGCAAATCAGAGAGATTGTAGGCGGTGCTACTTAACAACAACAACCAAATATAATACAATAACATACTATACATACATACATATAAATATACATACTTATATTACTTATAATATATTCATAAATAACGACAAAACATATACCCCCTTATTCATAAACGTGTAGTACACAGTCGTGTACTAAAGTTACGATGCCGCTGATCATCGTTTGTCCCTTTCCGACGCATTGGTATGATGGAAAGGGCCAAACGATGATCAGCGGCATCGTAACTTTAGTACACGTTTATGAATAAAAGGGATAAAGCTTACACATACATTATTAATTTTTCATTCTGCTAGCAAAGAAAGCACGTAAGGATTTTTTAAATGCAAACTTATTTTGAGCATTTTCGATGCCGTAGGGAAATTATGTGGGATAGTTTTGTTTTTTAGGCTAATTGATATGAGTTTATTATTTTGGCCGTTTTTTGCGACGTTTGGACTGTTCTAGTGTTTAATAAAATAAAAGTATCAAAATAAGCACAATAGTCCGACACAGATATTGGAAGTGCTGGTGCCCTAGCGGTAAGAGCGTGCGACTTGCAATCCGGAGGTCGCGGGTTCAAACCCCTGGCTCGTACCAATGAGTTTTTCGGAACTTACGTACGAAATATCATTTGATATTTACCAGTCGCTTTTCGGTGAAGGAAAACATCGTGAGGAAACCGGACTAATCCCAACAAGGCCTAGTTTACCCCTCTGGGTTGGAAGGTCAGATGGCAGTCGCTTTCGTAAAAACTAGTGCCTACGCCAAATCTTGGGATTAGTTGTCAAGCGGACCCCAGGCCGCCGTGGCAAAAATGCCGGGACAACGCGAGGAAGAAAAAAAAAAGAAAAAAAAGTCCGGCACAGATATTGACAATATAGATTTCCGTTTAAAAAAATCATTGCTCTAGGGTCAAAAACAATGGTGGAAAGAGTCGAGTAAGTTTGTATGGAAAATGAGCACTCCCCTATCCTCTTAACAGGCGAAAACATTTTGGACTTTGTAGGGAGTGTTAGCTGACTTGAACAACCTGCCCCATAGAAAAAAAAATCGCGTCTAAAAAGTTTTCTTCTACTTTCTCATAATCAAACAGATACTGAATATGCCCTAAAACGGATCACCATTATTTTTGCTACATCCTGTAGAATTAAAAAGTAGTATGAGACCCTAAAAGCAGCCCATCTTACTTTAGTTATTAAGATAGAAGCCCTCAACTAACAACTTACCAACCAATCTCAAAACTTTGTCATACTATTACGAACAATCTTATACTGTCTATAATCTATCACTTTGCACTCTTAGCTGTATCTTTACATTAAAAAAAGGCGAAAATAGACCTTATTAATTAGCAGTACGGCTTAACAAGACCGCAGTTACAAAACAAAGTTTGTAAAAGGAACATTCGAATGTCTTCGTGAATGTTCATTTGGAGGAATTTGGACTCTATTTCGTTATAATAAAGTTCATTGTAAAATGGCACAGCTACAAAGTTTCAAGGGTTTTGCTAGTAGAAGGCAATTTCAATGATCGTACGTTCTGCACCAATAGCAGCGGATTAAATAACACGCCAAACGTATCTGCCACCCTCCTTGCAGTTTATACTACGTCGGTGGCAAACAAGCATACGGCCCACCTGATGGTAAGCAGTTGAAATTGAAACTGAAATCTTTATTGACATCTTGATAATCATATTATGAGTTACAATGATTTTAAAATTATGTCAGGGTAGAATCATCACAACAAACCGCGATGGGCGTACAATGTTAAATTGTACGCCCATCGCGGTGTAATGTACGCGCCCAAATGTACTAAAACTAATCTTACAGGTAAATAGTTATACAAATATTACATGTTCCCTTACCCTATGCTTGCAACTCACATGCGCATTGCCGACCCTAACACCCCGCACCCTCGTTGAGCTCTGGTAACCTTACTCACTGGCAGGAACACAACACTACGAGTAGGGTCTAGTGTTATTTGACAGCGGTTTTCTGTAAGGTGGAGGTACTTCCCCAGTTGTTAGGTACACAGAAAAAATATATATCTTTATTTAAAACGCAAAACCTCTTGCGCACGATTGCTTAAATAAAATAATTAATTGCTTAGTCCAATACATCTTTTTGGACCCGGGTATGTCCATAAACTATGTCCAAAAGAGAGGTATGGGCACTGTGAATGTCATCTCGCTTAGTGTGGTAGGGCACAGCACAGCGGCTGTCATTCCAGGTCTAGAGCAGAGCCCAACTGGGGAAAGTACCTCCACCTTACAGAAAAGCGTAGCCAAATAACACTAGACCCTACTCATAGTGTTGTGTCCCTGCCAGTGAGTAAAGTTGCCAGGGTGCGGGGTGTTAGGGTCGGCAACGTGCATGTAGCACCTCTGGAGTTGCAGGCGTCCATAGGCTACGGTAACCGTTTACCATCAGGCGGGCCGTATGCTTCTTCACCACCTAAGTAGTATTTAAAAACATAACTACCCTCAAATAGCTCCTTAAGCCAGTTGAGGGTATATGAAAATATTACAATTATTAAGCTAGCCATACACTTACATACACACACTAGGGTATGCCTGCGCAATTTTATCAACTGCACAGCATTGACATATATATGTAAGGGCTGGCCTTACGGGCACTAAGAATGGTACTAGTTCAGTGGTGTCACTCACGAATTCGAGCCAATCGTGCAGTCTAACGCAACTAGTTGCGACCCATCAACCAATCGCGTTGCGGCGTTAGACTGCACAATTGGCTCGAATTCGTGTGCATGACTCCGCTATACTGACTCCATTCTTATTGTCCGTAAGGCCCGTCCTTAGATATAAATGTCAATGCTGCACAGGTAAAACGTAGCGTGTGTGGCATTCGACTGTGCAGTGTCCTATACAGCTTTACCTGTGCAGTTCAACTGTACAGGCAAAACTGCGCAGATATCCATAGTGTGTATGGCCAGCTTTACATGATCAAATTATGATACGTTAAATTCGGGTTGTTCAGTGACAGATCCAGACAGTTTTGTATTTGGTTGATTAACGAATAAATGTTAAGAGGACTGAAAACAGTACCTACAAATTGTTTGTTTACTTTTATTTAAATATGTACCAAAAGATACAGAGTATACTTATAATATCATTGTTTCACTGCGGACTGTGAGAATAGTCTAGTTTATATTTCCATCTATATCTCTTACTTTACATACTTATTTATTCAGACCACGAAAGGGATTGAAACCAGCAACAAGGTCATACTAAAGGTTCTATTTGATTATATGTATAACTACAGACAATGCCGCCTTTAGACAATGAGTATGTGTAAATAGGTATTTAGGTGTCTACGGTGAAAATGGCTCTAAAAACAATGAGGAATTCCCTCAATTCCTCATGGATCCCATCATCAGATCAGAACCAAATTAAAATGGGACCAACTTGGAGATAAATCCTTTCAAACAAAAAAAAAAGAATTACTCAAATCGGACCACAGGTGTCGGAGTAATCGGTGTATGTATAACTACAGACAATGAGTATGTGTAAATAGGTATTTAGGTGTCTACGGTGAAAATGGCTCTAAAAACAATGAGGAGTTCCCTCAATTCCTCATGGATCCCACCATCAGATTAGAACCAAATTAAAATGGGACCAACTTGGAGATTAAATCCTCTCAAAAAAAAAAAAGAATTACTCAAATCGGACCACGGGTGTCGGAGTAATCGGTGAGAATACATAAAAAAAATAGCCACTACCGAATACAGAATCTCCTCCTTCTATGAAATTGAAGTCGGTTAAGTTATGATTTTGAACAGTTTTTTGCAGATATCGGATGTTAGGTGGCAAAATTAAATGTCAGGTAAAGAGTTTCTATATTAATATATCAATCAAGGCTTGGAAACAGAAATTTCCAAACCGTTATTATGTACTTGGCGCAAAACCTTTCATTTCGGTTTCGTTCGTAAAACCGTTATTGAACCTGGTTTAAAACTTGGTTTAAGGAGAACATTTGTATAGAATTTTTGTTAGATTAACCGGTTTAGAACGATAAAAACCGTTTTCTTCGTATGTCAGTGTCTTAGCTTACGCACCACCAGGTCGGCCGTCTCGTCACTCGTCTAATAAACCGGTTTATTTAGGTTACAATATAGTACATTACGATACAAGTGCGAAAAATAGGAAATTCGAAACGAGTGGCGATAAATTAAAACACGCGAGGGAGTGTTTTAAATCGACACGAGTTGCGAATTACCTATTCGCACAAGTATCGTACAACGTTTTACAGTACATATGGCCCTTTAAATGTAATATGCTAATTTTCGCACTAGTGCGGTAACGTAGCACCATATGTACTGTAAAAGTTATTATAAAACGTTCGCGTTCTTATAAAAGTTCAGAGTAAAACCGAAATAAACTATAGTATTTACTACCCTAAGGTTTTCTGGAGGGATCGCTCTTTAACGATAAGACCGTTGTCTACCAGTATAAGTTGTGTGCTTAATTTGTATGTCATTAATCATAATGTTCTTTTCATATTGGTGAGCAATAAACAATATTTGTATTGTATTTTATTTACTGTTGAGGCCTAGGCTCCTTTTTAGACAGGGATGCCTAAGCGGTGCTTCAATGAAGACTTCTTATTTAAACTTTTTGTACATTAATTTATTTTTAACAATAACATCGAATTACAGTAAGTATATATAACTTGTCGCTCTGGTGTATTTTCGAGGATTGCCGTTGGCTGCCGTCGGCGGACTTTATACAGTGTGTATTTTTGATATAACCTCAAACTTAAACTAGACGTAGGTTTTAGTGCTATTACTATTACGCTGCACAAATTTCTTCAATGATGTATAATAACTAAGTAGTAGGCGTTATCATGAAGCCTTCGACCATGAATATTCAGAGTAAAAGCTAAAATTTCTGAACGCAACGGCCACGTTCCCGCGAACAGAACTGTCAACTCCATTGTGTTTATTCATGTAAGCCGACGACCATTAGGGCATAATAAAATAAAACGTTTTTAACTGAAAATAACAGTAAACATTTTATAAGAATGCGAAAAAATAAAGAAAATAGTGTTAACAGTGACGAATTGCAAAATTGGAGGGAAAAAACCAGAAGATCGGAGAAGAAAATGCAACTTTCGCGATCAAGGTCAATTGCGGCGTCCTTTCGTCGATAGCATAGCTACACGGACATGATAAATATCAAGATAAAAATGTAGCAGACCATGGATGTACCTACATTAATAGTGCCAGCGAACGAATGTTTAATGCATACATAACTAAAATTCCGAAAAGGAACATAAACGTCGGGTAAGAAATACAGTGGAGTAATATCAAGTGCTAATTTGTTTGTTTTTTGACGTTTCTGCTATGCATTCTGGAGCACTATTCTAGGTGTCTCTGTGTGCTAACTGCATATGGTGGTTGTGCTGTGCATTCTGGAGCACTATTCTAGGTGTCTCTGTTTGCTAACTGCATATGGTGGTTGTGCTGTGCATTCTGGAGCACTATTCTAGGTGTCTCTGTTTGCTAACTGCATATGGTGGTTGTGCTGTGCATTCTGGAGCACTATTCTAGGTGTCTCTGTTTGCTAACTGCATATGGTGGTTGTGCTGTGCATTCTGGAGCACTATTCTAGGTGTCTCTGTTTGCTAACTGCATAAAATGGCTGAGCTAAGCAGTTTGGAGTGCTAACCTAGGTATCTCTGCTGCTATTTGCACTTGCCAATCTTTCGCATACTATACTAGGTGCGTTCACTGCCAGTAGCCTTGGGATATTGTGGTGTTATCAAATATCCCTTACCAACAGCACTAAGATATTGCTCATGTCCTACCCGCCAATGGGTAGTGGACCATAAGCCACCTACAAGTCTTACTAGATATAATACCTACTGAGTTTTGTGGCGTGTTAGACTAGACACAGCTCTTAACCTCAAGAATTAATCAATGTGGTATGCCAGACTAGGCTGTCTCTTGATATATACTTATCTTCAAGTAGGTGAATTTAAGTACTTACTCTAATTTCAGCAAGTGAAGAATGAAGCGAGTTAATTTTGACTTTGTTGGAAGGAGGCACCGCGCCAGAAGGTTGAATATGGGAATAATCCTTCTAGGACAATCTTGTTGTTTGCTTGCAGATATATAATTACGAACATTACAAAACAACAATGACCCGGACAAGATTAAAAAAAAAAAAAAAAAAACTCTGCCTTGTTAAATTACTGGTGCTCTGAAGATGAACCCAGAGACTCAAGCTGTGGCTGGTGAGACGTTTGTCAGTTGGGAACAAGGCTAGGTATCGAAATGAAACAAATTAAGTTTCCTGTGACCTGTTCCCTCACTGTGATGATTTAGCACTCAATAAATTGTCTGCTGTAACCAGCTATGAAAAGGTAATGTCACTCTTAAGTGACCACTGGTTTTTTTTTTTTTTGTGTGATTATTATCACTGAGAATCTTACCTAAGGCAGCTGTCCAATTATTAAATCACAATCAATGGCATAAGAGGTTTTTAAATCATTTACTTAAATATGCTGTTGACAAGTGGTGTTTTAAGAAAGTTTAGCAGTAGTACTAATGACTTATAAATTATTGTAAGTCCTACAGCCCGGTACTTTAAACTTCAAGGGCTCAACTATCAATATTTTTTTCTAATGTATGTTTTGCTGTTGCTTTTCTTTGTTATCATATTATAAAGTATTTATTACTTATTTACTAACAACATACAAAAACCCTGGTCAAAAGCAGCAATAAGGAAACGGAGCAACACTTTCCCCTCTGTGTCACAATGTGGTCGCACTCAGCGACACCACAACAGCCTGTGTTCATTTAGAACAAATTCTTGAAAGTTGTGGTTAACTTAAATACACTTTTTTCAGTGCAATGACATCATATTTACTAGGAGTCAAGGATTTTGTCCTGGTTAATCATACAAAATTCCCTTGTGATCTGTGCCAATACCTACAGTTATTCTGAAAAATGATTACTATTGAGCAATCGACAGTCAATACTAGGAAGTTATGTGACTGTGATATATACTGTGTGTACAAAATATATGCCTATGATGTTCTTACACAAGAATATACACTTTACACAGCTTAATATTTAACTAAAACATTTTATGTACAAAACCCTAAGGGAAGTAAATACAGTTATATTTTTAATATAAGTAAATTGATTGCAACTAAGCAGTTTAAGTTAACAAAGCATTGGAATTGCCATGAAACTAATTGTTGCATGAACACTTTTTACTTGATTTTATGAGTGTAGAAAATATCTCTGATTCATGTGGAAAGCTGAGATTACAGTTTTAAGTCCTGTCATTAGACTATTTGACTATATGTCTCTCTAGCTATGTGTCAGACCTTTCATGAAGTGTCCAAGATCTAGAGGTCACACAATGAGCAACTGTTAGATGTTATATCTATTGTCCTTATGATAAATGTTTTTTAGACTATGTAGGTACCTATACAAGATGCACTCTATTATTCTTGATACCATATGGAGCTAGGTATAATCAAATTAAACTAGCTCCTTAGTACCTTAGAAAGCTGTCTAATATCTGGATTTATTTCTTTACCCAATAAGAAATAATGTCAATATATCACCTAGTGTGACTTATTTTGGTGGCTAATTGAAAGTAAAGGGTTATAAATATACTTTTTGAAGATATTTATTTACTATACAGTAATAGTTTATCGACCTGCTGGGGCAACCGTGTGGAAATGAGTTATCTGTGGGATTATGGAAGGAGCCTATTAATAGAATACATTACATTAATTTTATTCACCTTAATGGTGGTCTTTATATTTAAAGACGTTTCTTTCCGATTTACCAGACTGACATATTTCTGAGAAAATACAACACAGCTATCTCAATTATAAACCGCTTTGGTGAACTGAAATACTACTGTACAGTATTTTTACCTCAAAACAATGTTGAGGAACAATTGGCATTGGTGTGAAACGAGACATTACAATATTAGTCTTAAATATTATAGGTGAACTGTGTCATAGCTGATTGAGAGATAACTATATAAGATTTCGGAGATTAAACGTAAATTAAACAACGAATATTTAGAAATTTCCTGCATCATTTTGGAACTCATATACCGAGTTATTGGAGTCGCGCAGATGAAATATGTGAACGCTATATATATCCTGGTGTAGTAACCCAGATATTTTTTCTACATAGATGCTTGCACATTTTCTTTGATGAATTATTTTATCTATGCTTTCCTTCCATTCGAAATGAAATTTAAGGTACCTATTAAAGTTTTAGGAAAAGCAGAAGACATGGCAATAACCATATTGTACACAGTTTTTACAAATACTTACATGTTACATACAATTGTATAGATTTGAGCCCCAGCTCACATTTATAAAAACTTATTCCATTAACCGGCAGTTTCAGTAGTGTCCTTGCCTGGTTACCCCGGTGTTATCCGGGAAGTTCCATCACTGAAGCAGCGGAAAAGAGGAGAAGGAGAAAGGAGGAACTTTCCATTGGTGCGGCCAACAGCATGGTGGGGTAGAGTCTCTTATGCCCAACACCGTCAAGCAGTATCATAACACTTGAAACACTGGTGTATGTTTTGTGGAAATAATTACATTAATTATCTTATCGCATCTGTTCTAGCAATGTTTGCCATTCTGCTAGCATTATGTGATGAGGGATCTAGGTATGGAAGTGTCCATTTTTCTAAATCTGCTCATGTGCTTTTATTGGGATATAGACGACTCCTCAAATGATAGAGTGAAACGCTTTATGAAGAACGTTTTGTTTCGATTACACCCACCTCAACCTTAAAGTGTGACCTGGGACCCTTAATCAGTCTCAAATTATTTATCAACAATGCCACCAATGAAAATCTTTCATTACAGAATTAAGAGAAAGTTATGAAATTGCTTAGGCACTTACCTTATTTGCTATTGTTACTGCACGCAGCGTGCAAACCCTGTCCTTGATAAAATATGTAATTTTTACTATTATTCTGATTTTCTGACCAAGTCCTTACAAAAATTTCAGCTACCTTTGCTATCCGTAGCATTTTTCAAGGAAAAACTAATTTGAAATGGTATGAGGCTTGCTCAGGGCGAATATATTTTAGCTATATATAAAAATAACGAATGGTATTCATTCGTGATGGTAGTTGTTAGTTATTAATTATTGCCCTCAAAAACCTCATATGACCATCACTACCCAAACGATTTGTTCTTGATTAAGTCAACTTTTAAAGATAGTGGTATTGATATTTTTGTTATCACCACCCATTCAACCTATTATGCGTTGGTTTCAGCCAAAATCATTTAGGAGTAATATTGATGGAAAGAAAAACATCAAGTCCGAGTCTAATGATTTTGCTCATTTCATAATAAGGCCATAGTGCCATCCAATGATTGTGCTTGATCCTTAGTTAAGGAGAAAATAAGTGTTACTAAAGGTTGTAAGTAGCAACACACCGTTCTGTTAAATGGTATTAATGAAATACCTATTAATAAGGAACAATTCATTTTTTGTTTCAACTATTGTTGAGGATGCCTAAGCAGGTCTTCAAGGAAGATTTCTTATTAAAACTTTTGTACTTGTATTTATTTATATAATAAATAAATAAGGATCAAATTACAGTACAACTTGTCGCTCGTGTCTTTCAGAGGATTTATATATGATGATATATTCTTTTTGGTGATCTCACTAGATCTCTAAATAATGTTGTAAGAACTAAATATCTATATTGGAAATACAGTTAATGATAGCTAAAAAAGTTCCTTTTCTAAATGAAATCTTAGATTTCATTATTGAAATACAAAGCCAAAATAAAAACTTTGAAAACCTATCTCTAAACATCTACTTAGTTATTATACATCATTGAAGAAATTTGTGCAGCGTAATAGTAATTAGAAATTAAACGAACTTACCTGTAAGTGAAGTTCAATTCTAATTATATTAGCTGCACAAATTTCGAAATGATGATCCCTCCCGCCCAGTACCCGGGTTGTCTTGAGACAACCAGGGATTCTAATAGTCTAATCCCTGTCAAAGTTTTAAAGCAATATTGGCTTTGCAGATTTGTGGGCCAAGCTGTTCCATCTGTTGCCATATTCACTGCCAGCATGAGCTACGAGCATAGCGGATACCAAGTGTTTTTTCCGCTTTGTAGCGACAAGTGCCTGAGAATAGAGAACCCTAGCAGGTTACTGGCAGTGAAAGTGTTGTGTCTTGGCTTGTTACTCTAAACTAAATGAAGTTGACAGTTCTGTTCGCGGGAACGTGGCCGTTGCGTTCAGAAATTTTAGCTTTTACTCTGAATATTCATGGTCGAAGGCTTCATGATAACGCCTACTACTTAGTTATTATACATCATTTCGAAATTTGTGCAGCTAATATAATTAGAATTGAACTTCACTTACAGGTAAGTTCGTTTAATTTCTAATAAAACGATTCTGAAAGATTTTTTTAGTTTAGTCTTCACTACCAGAGCACAATTAATTTTTGAAATTTTTTCGAGCGGCAATGTATGTCGTACATCATGATCACTTTTGACAGTTGTGACGCCGCCGCGTCATTAATGAGACGTTTTGAGTTAAAACAAAGTAGTGATACATTGCTTGCTGAATTATTTTGTATGAAAAAATAAAAGGCGTCCATTTTTTATAAAACCTATGAAAGTGTGTTCATTACAGCCTATACTAACTGCCCTTTGATTATGTGTTAATATCAAAAATACACGCTGTATACAGAGCCGATCGCTGATTACGTTACTGTGTCGAAGATTTAAAGGGCCATATGTGCTGTAAAACGTTGTACGATACATGTGCGAATAGGTAATTCGCAACTCGTGTCGATTTAAAACACTCCCTTCGGTCGTGTTTTAATTTATCGCCACTCGTTTTGAATTTCCTATTTTTTGAACTTGTATCGTAATGTACTATTACAGTATTTACATATGGTACTACTTTCCCTCACGCGTGCGGGTATGAGCCCTTTCCGTGCATATGTCGAAACTTTAAAGGGTAATATGTACTGTAAGAGTATATGTAGAGCTCAACGAGGGGGTCGGGGCGGGTTTAGGGTCGGCAACGCGCATGTAACTCCTCTGGAGTTGCAGGCGTACATAGGCTACGGAGACTGCTTACCATCAGGCGGGCCGTATGCTTGTTTGCCACCGACGTAGTATAAATGTAAAACGTTGTACGATACACGTGCGAATAGATAATTCGCAACTCGTGATGATTTAAAACACTCCCTTCGGTCGTGTTTTAATTTATCACCACTCGTTGCGAATTTCCTATTTTCTGAACTTGTATCGTAAATAACTATGAATCAATGTGTAAACAGGCCCCAAAATGAAGGCCAGCATACTTTCTAGTATTAATTTACCCTAATACGATGAAGGTTTGGAACAATTTTTGAAAAAAATCTCTTGTTATTTTATTACAAGTCAAACATGAGAAACGAGAATAGGACGACGAAAATAATGAACCCATTATAATAATTAAATTAATATCATTTCATCCATTACGAATCCGCATTCAGTAAATTGAGTAAAACAATCAGGGCTGACCTAATTCTGTCTTTAATCTTTTAGATTATATACATTCTTTGGATTTCAAATCCAAATATGAGATGTGGAGTTCCGTTAAATGGGCTAAGTAAATTCATGAATAATATGTTCAATAAATACGTTTAACAACACGAAATGAATTCAAAAATGTGAAATCCGCAATTCATTGTAACATAATTATATATTACGAAATATATGAAATAGACTTAATATTATGTATTACTTGATTGCTTCTAAACGCTTTTCACTACACCCACCTTCACATTTTTCTGTTTGGCCCTATAGTTGACTGGTAGAGAATGCCATGAGGCATTAAGTCTGCCATTTGTACCTTTTTTGATGTGCAATAAAGTAAAAAAAATGTAAATATATTTAATATTTGAGTTTAAATTAAGATTTCAACCTCTTTCTTGATTGCCCTAATGTGTATTAAATGGGTCATTCTCCAAATTTGTGTCTGCGTCTAAATTCCATCAAATCATACTAAATGTATGAAAAGTTTGACGGAGTTGAGGTTGACCGCAGTCATATCATTTGAGAACGACCCGAATACTTATACATTGTTGAGATTTAAAATAGCCTCATAAGTGTACATACTGTAAATTAGTTACTGAATTGATCGCTAGATGTCGCTTTTTAAAATTCAAACTAGATAACATTGTGTTTTCCTAAAACAATGGAGTCAAACAGTTAACATGGTCAAGTCAGTAACCAGAAATAAAGTGACAGAGATACAGTGAAGTGAATAAAAGTAGTACCTAGTAAAATAATAGTGCTTAGTAATAGTAAAGTGAACCTAAAAGTGCATGCATATTTTTTCTGGAGTGTACCTCCGCGAAAAGTAAAAAAATAAATCTGAAGAAAAATAAAATGTTTTTTTACACAATGAAGTGTAAGTACATGACGTGGGTTAAAAATGTGTATTTTGTAGCCTAATTTATTATCAAATCTAATTTTGTTTCGTTAATCTAACTTGAACAGTTTACAAAATATACCATCTTTCAATGATACGCTGATTATTTGACATTATCCTGAATAACTCGAAAACAAAAGAAGATGGAGAATTGATATTAAGCATAGAGTGTTCTTAGGACTTGCCAGTACACCACCTGAAAGAATGACCAAATCCGTCGTTGGAACCTCTAGTTCGCTTAGCTTGCTAGACCCTTTGTGACCTCAAGCGCCGAACGCAATTTTGTAAAAAACGAATATACCGCGGAAACTTCGGTTTAATTTAAATTTGGGCTATTATAACCCTAAAGGACTAGTTTTTGATATTACCTTCTCGAAGCGTTTTATAGTAAACTAAATTTACTACAGTACGAAACTAGAATTGTCTCTGTGGACCTAATAGCTTCCGAGATAAAGACTTACAAAGTTCTTGAATTATTTGTATTAGGCTGCACGATCTGATCCCACCTTCCCCTTTCCATCATCGGACTTCCAGGCGTGGGGAGCGAATGCACCCGTTCGTGGTACACATTCCATTTGTTCGCACTAAACGGTTTGCCTCCTCTTTTTTGTTACGGACGGCTAAAGAATGGAATGCGCTCCCGCCCTCTGTATTCCCTGATAAATATGACCTCGGTCTCTTTAAAGCAAGAGTGAATAGGCTACTACTGAATCGGTGAGCTCCATCTTAGGCCCTGTCTTCACTTTCCATCAGGTGTGACTAGAGCCAATCGCCGATCAGTTTTTAAGAAAAAAAAAACCAACATTGTTGCGAATGCAACTTATTATTATATAAAAATATTCCCAATGCAGTAGCTAAACGCAGCCGTCGGGCTCGGCTAGTATTCGGAGGTTTTTCAAAAGCACCAATAGGAGCGCTCCACATATTTTGTATCGAGGCCAATTAGAGGCACCTAAATTTAAACCACCTTTTCTACTGATCAAATATTGCAAGATCACTCTTTCAGCATCCTCCATACTATCAACACCCACTTTCTACATTTAACCGTTTTGGAAGAACCCTTGTAAACCAGTACCTTTTGGAAGATTATATTTCACTTCTTTATAAATCGAAGTTTTATTTATTTTGTTAATACTTACATATAATATATTTATTTATGTAATTACAATATACAATACAACATAATACATTTTTTTTTGTAAAACCTAAACTAAAATAAACCCCTCGGCAAGGTGCCGTAGATGCTGGCAGCATTACCCCGCTGGATTGCAATACTAATGCGCTGTGCGAGGAAGCTGCCAGCCCTACGGTCCCCAGTCGCATCCACAAGCCTCTCTGACAAAGCCCCAAAAAAATTCAGTTTTATTTGAGTCGTCAAGATCCTGACCTGCACGGCGGCTACAAACATCATAAACTAGCCTGCAATAAAATCAGAATGACCGGATTTGACGCAAACGCTAATGTATAATGTTACTGTATGGTATGTAGAACTAAAAAAAATCGTTTCCGTATTCCAAACACGAATGCATTGGTCCATTTCATATTTGGAGCATGCTAAATCTAGTTAAGCTACACAAATAGAATTCGCTGTCAAATTTAGTTTACTGGACTGGAAGGCAAACGAGGCAATTGAGATTCACAATCTACACGTGTCGTTTCGGGTTTAACAAAGTTGTATTGTTTATACTCATAAACGTTTTGACGACCGGTTTGGCCTATTGGGTAGTGACCCTGCCTACGAAGCTGATGGTCCCGGGTTCAAATCCTGGTAAGGGCATTTATTCGTGTGATGAGCATGGATATTTGTTCCTGAGTCATGGCTGTTTTCTATGTATTTAAGTATTTATTAATATTTATATATTATATATATCGTTGTCTAAGTACCCTCAACACAAGCCTTATTGAGCTTACTGTGGGACTTAGGCAATAATAATAATAAAATGCTTTATTGCACACTACAAAAAAAAATGGTACAAAGTATGTAAAGGTATAAATATGTAGGTAACAACAGGCGGACTTATCGCTAAACAGCGATCTCTTCCAGACAACCTTCAGATAGAGAAATGGCTAACATAATCAAGGCAATTTGTGTAATAATGTCCTATAATATTTATTATTATTTATTATTTATACTCGTATCGAATTTTACCTGTTAAAATCAAATAAATGCCATAATTCACAAGAAAACTAGTATATTGCTGGCGTACATAGGTTGCGGAGACTGCTTACCATCAGGCGGGCCGTATGTTTGATTGCCACTGACGATATGTGTCGGAGAACCTAGGTCTCCTTTTTCAAACACCAACAACCGCCATAAGGTACTTTTCGTCGTGGAACGTCACAAATATCCTCATTAACCAAATTGTAAATCTACATCAGTATTTACGTGGAACCTCGAATGTGGGATTAGACTCCATTAGCCGCGTGTAGTGTCGCGCTGTCGCACACAGATGTCGCCTTGGGCTTGTCGAGATATTGGTTCATATGTGGCGTAAGTCACAAACTTTTTTATTTTTTATCCTCCAAAACCTGGCTGCTAGCTAACGGTGGACTGGGTATTTATTTATTTAAACTTTATTGCAAAAAGAGTAAAAATGGCAGACTTAACGCCTTGAGGCATTCTCTACCAGTCAACCATTGGGCTAAACAGAAAAAGTTAGTTTGGTGCAGGATTGAAAAAAAGTTAAAAGTAATAATAGTACTTGTCATAAACGCGTATAGAAGGGGGTCCTATGTAGCCAGTTACCAACAGTTAGTGAACTGAAATAGATATCACACACTAAAAAATAAGTGACCAAGTTCATCGGTATCCGAGGCGGGAATAGCGGTAGGTACTGATAATTCCGCTACTCGATGCTAGATGCCGACTACGAAAATAATAAACGTGTTGGTACCAAAACTGATGTATGAAGTGAGCAGTTACTTACTTGTTATTTCTCTATGGCAAAGGCAAAGGGCATTTATTTATTTTTTTATTACGAATTAATTGAATTTGTTCCTTAGTTATGGATGTTTTTTGTGTCTAAGTATATATTTAACTATACAAGGATCGTCGCCTAGTGAACGATTAAAAAATTTTTATGTATTCATTACCCATTGTTCCACAAACTGCAATCGCGTATGACTTGATCCACAAACTCGTAAAACGCGTATAACTAGCTGAGTACGTGTTTATTGTGATTCCTTCAGCCGTCGCAGGGATTTTATTTACACTTCAGGTTAATGAAAACAGGTCGGGTTTTATGTCATTTTCTTAACAAATTACCTATTTTCATTGTATTTTTGTGTGGTTTTCTATTGCGCGACAGTGGCGCTCGCCTGGCATGCTTTCTAACTGTCCAAATTGTCGTCTTTCCCGCTCTTTTTCTAATAAACTATACATATGTCCTGTATTGTCTGTGATGTTCATAACAATAAATGTGGCTTTTCATCACAGAAGGGTTCCTAAGCTTCAAGAGCAAAAAGGTCCTTTTTATCTGAAATTCTGATGGAAAACCACAAATGTCTTTTGTTTTAGGTACCCATCACAATTTCTTTCACCAAATCAATATTTCATAAACACCATACATTCTTATCGTACGTGGTACGAGTACCTACCTAGGTCGATCTGTATAGACTCTTTATTTATTTTAAATCTTAGATTAGTTTTTTTTAAATAATATGAATATAAAAGTAAAACATAAAAAAAATTACAAAACAATACATAATACACATAAAAACATTATAAAAAACCTGAGCGGGGCGGCAGGGCCCAAGCTGCCGGTGGTCAGGGCCGCAGAGAGAAACCGACGTACGTACTATAATACGCGCCGTGTCCAAAATTACTGCCTTCTGCATTTGACCCTTATTTGTATGTCTTTCCCATCACGGAACAATGGTGTTCCGGACCTTTGGAAGGCGTGCGCGGAGCCGAAGCCAACACGTAGAGGCCCTTTTGACACTTTAATGAAATGTAAGGGGTACACCTAGCGGATGTTGCCCTTGCCCGCGTCATGGGACGCACGCAGAGGCAGCACCCGCCAGGGTGTAAGGACTATTTGAGAGTTGATGGAATCTAAAATGGACTGGGCTATTGGGTGAAAGCGATGGACTAAATACTGGGCTATGGGATAAAAAACCGGACGCCTGCCTAATAAAACGGTATTCAATTTTATTTCCGGCAGACGGTGACTCGCCCCCACAAGATGGGCCCCACAAAAAGCGACATCTAGGATCTTTAAATCCCAATAATAAAGGAGAAAAAAAGCTGCGAATAACTAATTCTTGGAAGAATTCCTTAGATTTATTAGAAAGTACCAAACAAATACTCATCCTTCCCTCTAATAAGTCCAAAACTAATTTTACTTTCAAAATTGGATGAACCCTATAATCAATTAAATACGCCATTTTAAGTCTCCCAACATTATTTTCCACAATAATCTTCTATTTGAAAACGCCAAATTATTACTTTTCAAAGCGGATGTTTGACCCACTTACACAATGGAAATCATTATATTTGAACCCTCTAACGCGAAACCCTTTTGTATTCACAATGAGACCAGTGGCTCTGTTTGGACTAATAATCGAAAATAAAACGGAAGGGTATAGCTGTTGTTAATGTACATCAAAGTGCGAAAAATATTTTCTATAATGCTAAAATCAAGAGAGGTAGGCGAAGATGCATTGCCACGCTGGAAGCGACCTTGGCTGCTTACCATGGTTATGTTGGCTCTTAACTAAGATACCGACTAATTCTGTGGGGTGGCTGTACACACTTTGAAAGGGCGTTCATAGCCCATAAGAAATGTATTCATGTATGTATATGTACTCCGTCTTCTTTCCTCTAAATGCAATAACACTCTTGTATGTTAAAGATCCATACATTTATTTAGTTTTAAGTTATGCTTGCGAGGTCTTCAGCGCCGCTAATTAGTTAAAGTAAGTAAGTAAACACCACATATGGCGTTATTTTAACGTACGATACATGTGCGAATAGGTAATTCGTAAATCGTGTCGATTTAAAACACTCCCTTCAGTCGTGTTTTAATGTATTGTCACTAATTACGAATTTCGTATTTTTCGCACTTGTATCATAATGTACCACAAAGAAAAAAAATGTATTTTTATTAACACAAAATACTTTATTTCAGAAAATGCACGATATTTATGATCTAAGGGATGATGCCTCCCGGTAAGCAAATTGTTTCCTGTGTTGGGGGACACCATTCTTCCTTAGGTAGTTAAGGGTTTTATTTACAGGCTATTATAACAGAATAGGTTAATTATAGTAAACTAAAAAACATATTAAAGTAAACATGAACAACATTAAAAAGTAAATAAAGTTAGCAACAGGCGGGTCTTCTCCCTATTCTTTTATATTGGCAGAGCCATATCTCACAAAGCCACTAGTTAAAATATCTATGTGTACCGATTAGTTATATTCGATTCCTGAGTAAATCCTTGGGTAACCGTGGACATTTGCCTCCTGTGATCCCCTATAATTGGATTGGAGTCTACATCCAATGCAATTCAGGTAAATAAATATTGACACTTAAGGCTGAAAAACAACATTTTCACAATACAGCAGCACTGCTCCAGGTGTCTACATAGACACGCATTATGGGGGTGGAGCCGCAATAAGTACTTACACATCTTGTATTTAGTAGCCTTCAGAACTTATAAAAACCAGGCTTTTACTGTCATGTACTACGGCATACATTTTCTATGCAGAAACTTATCTATCTATCTATCTATGCAGAAACAATGGAGCGTTCTATACCATTTCCCATGGCAGTAATTTGTAGTTAAAAAGCAGACTGATTGACTCCGCACCCTAGTAAATATGACTCACGATAGTTTAAATTCTACACTTCCAGCTCTGGTGTGATGACAGCCTTAAACATTGAATACCGCTTCTGAAAATGACTTAATTTGCGGCTATATAATACTCCGTTCATAACCGCTCCAGAATTTCATAAAATCTAGGTCCAACGAAGTGGAAGTTCCAGCCACTAGTTCAAATTAGCTCTCACACAAGCACATAATTGCTTCTGGCTGCATTTAGCACATATTTCAGTAGATTATGATGTTTAACCTACATTTCTCAGGTATTTACACTTAATAATTTTCTACATTTCTACGTTTCTCAGGTAGTTTCTGAATAAACTAAAAAAAACATTTCTTCTTCCTCGCGTAGTCCCGGCATTTTTGCCACGGCTAATAGGAGCCTGGGGTCCGCTTGGCAATTAATCCCTAGAATTGGCGTAGGCTTTAGTTTTTACGAAACCGACTGCCATCTAACCTGGAAGACCAGAGGGTCAACTAGGCTTTATTGGGATTAGTCCGGTTTCCTCACGATATTTTCCTTCACCGAAAAGCGACTGGTATCGTCACGTCTGAAAATATCGATACGAAAAAAGCACCAAAAATATGAATACACGACTTTATTGCCCATATATTAAGGTAGTGTATACATATTTTTGGCACTTTCTTCGTATCGATTTTTTTAGACGTGACTGTAGGTACCTAAATATCAAATGATATCGAGCCGGGATTTGAACCCGCGACCTCCGGATTGAAAGTCACACGCTCTTACCGCTAGGCCACCAGCGCTTATTTACGCTTATTTTCTCTTAATAACACAAGCGAGGTAAATTACAAGCCCTAATTGAACATACATATATACATTGTTATAAATATACGATAATACTTTAATAGTAAATGGAACGCAGCTCCAATATAGACTGTCTCATAAAATATTTAATGGTAACCCGATTGCCCTTTTACATAGATTACCACGCGTAGACTCTGCATTACCAAGTTTTTGCGATGACCGCGAAGTTATGACTTATAGGCGTTCTTTTATTTTGATAGTAACCACGTCACTCAGGTGCATTCTACACAATTGAATATCCCAAATACCTTTAAAAAATTTGAAATATTATATTGATATTATCTTGGTATTCATCTGTGTATTACGCTCGCTGTTAGATGAAGAAATAATAATACAAGATTTCCAAGAGATTCTTACCGTTATAGTAAAAAAAAAAATAATTTGCCTATATGAACAAGACAGTGAATATGAATAAACAGCTAGTGGATATCTAACTAGTTAACTTAAGCTAAAACTTAGAATAAGTGCCGACACATACGCCATCGATGTGTTCCACTTATAGTATCAAAAGGATACCGTTTTAGAAGACTTTTATATGGATTTTAATTTATATAAATACAGGTAAATGCACTGATATGAACGGTTACGCTCTTATACTTAATTATAGAATCTTCCAAATAGCTTTGTTACGGTGACACCTATCATCTCAACTCAATAAAATTTTGCGAAATTTGACATTTTAAGGTTACATATTGGATGGAAATGATAACTGTCACCGTACTCAGGCTATTTAAAAAATACTATAGTATGAGGGTACCGAAGTGTAATGAGTAATTATGCTCTATCTCCCTCTTTGCATCAGTTTTCTGAAGGTTGTGGCCACTACTAGGGAGCAGCTCCTCTTTGACAATTTGCCGCCACCTCTTTCTGTCTGTCGCCGAATGTAGGGCACCGTGGAGCGTTATATCAAGGGCTGAGCGAATTTTGTCTGTCCAGATGGACATGATGATGATGATGATGATGATGAGATCATTGGGCTCCTGGGTCTCGGCTTATTGCCTTCGATTTTACCAGTGATTACCAACTTTTCCAGGATATCACTGTCTTTCCCGGCAATGTGGTCAAATTACTCAAGCACTTTGCGTAAGCACGACCTGTCTGGTCTAATGGGTAATGACCCTGCCTATGAAGCCGATAGTCCTGGGTTCAAATTCTGGTAAGGGCATTTATTCGTGTGATGAGCATGGATATTTGTTCCTGAGTCATGGATGTTTTATACGTATTTAAATATTTATAAATATGTATATATTATATATATCGTTGTCTTAGTACCCGCAACACAAGCCTTATTGAGCTTACCGTTGGACTTAGTCAATTTGTGTAATAATGTCATAATATTTAAGCAAATGGTAGACAGTCTGGTTGTGATATTCAGTTCATCAAGGATCGATGCATTAGTACGGCGCACTGTCCAGTGAATCTCAAAGGCATCAATTCGCTTACATCAGCTTCCCTAAGGATCCATGTCGCTGCGCCATATGTGAAAATGCTATATCTAGTCGGAGAGTAATCTGTGCCCTTTTATGACTTTACGAACCGTAGTGCGTATGTGCAGTCAACATAATATAGTAACTTTATGGCCACAACATAGTGTGATTAATTAAGGTCATAAAATATTAGTGTCGGCCGTAAATAGATATCACCTTTAAACTCTAGTACATATTTAATAAATATTATATGTAGAGCGTATATTTTTAATATTAAGGATCCACGTATGTCCTTAAACTACGTCCAAAAGATAGGTATGGGCACTGTGAATATCATCTCGATTAGTGTGATAGGGCAAACAGCGCAGTGGATGTCATTCCAGATCTAGAGCACAGCCCAACTGGGGCAGTACCTTACAAAAAACCGCAGCCAAATAACACTAGACCCTACGCATAGTGTTATGTTCCTGCCGATGAGTAAGATTGCCAAACCTTAACCAGAGTGCGGGGTGTTAGGGTCGGCAACGCGCATGTAACTCCTCTGGAGTTGCAGACGTCCATAGGCTGCGGTAACCGCTTACCACCAGGCGGGCCGTAGATATGCTTGTGTTTGCCACCGAAGTAGTATAAAAAAACAGTTATAAAGATTTAATTCGTAGCAAATCAAAAAATATTATTATTATTGTGAGCCTGTTATGTCTCACTGCTGGGCCCTGGCCTCCATCCACTATTTTCCATTCCTCCCGGTTTTGAGCAATCTACGACCATTCTTTCAAGGAGTCTTGCTCGTCTCGCCATCGTCGACGTGGTCTGCCAAATCCTCCTTTTGAGCTGGGCTGCCACTCTGTGGTTATCTTGGCCCACAACTAAGTCGGAATACGACAGACATGGCCAGCCCAGTCCCACTTCAGCATAGCCGCTTTCCGAGCTACATCGATGACTTATGTTCTGGAGTGTGGTGTTCCGGATACGATCCACTAATTTTACACCAAATATTCTGCGCATAGCTCGCTGGCAAACCCCGAGTTTGGACTTCAGGATTGGAAGTATGCACCTTTCCAGGAATCTCCTCTTAAAAGGAATGAATGGCTTTGCGAGCCTACCGAAATAACGGTTCTTTTTCCATGAACAGAAATATTTCGGGAAAAATCGTTTTCCATTAACTAATTCTTAACAAATCACTCTGATTTTCAAGTCGATCGCTTCAGCATAATATACGAGTATTCTAATTTAATAGGTTTCGCTTTTTTTTAAATATAAAAAATGTCTTTGTTTTGTTTCCTAAGTTAAAAAAAAGGAAAACCTATAAACCCAGTTTTTCATTGCGTTAATAACATAATTATCATAAAATCATGGAGAATGGAAAATATTTACAAGTTTTACAAGAAAGTATTTTTATAAGAAAATATTTAGTCCTTATTTAAAAATTTATACTGTAATTTTTATTATATCATACATTATAGTACGGTCCCCAAATCTCAAAAGCCCTCTAGAAACACGATTTAATTGACTCGGCTCGGCCTTACCCACAACCGGTATCAATGTGTTCGGACAGTTCTCCTGATCACCGTACATGCGGTAGTAAAGCGGAAAAATGGTGGAGGGGATAGTAATGACGTCACAAATATGGCGGCCGGACCTATTCTTTTTGGCGGTGTATCTCGAAAACCACTTAACCGATTTTAGTCATCGAGGTGTCAAATAATAGCTTATATTATGGAGATTATTTCCTTTTCTACAAATATTCACGTGAAACCTATAGGAAAAAAAATAATCACAAAAAACATTTTTTTTATAAAATTATTATTTTTTATTTTGTAAAAATCTCCGTAAATATTAGCATTTCGCAAATTTTGTTTAAAATAAAACATATTGCTTCATTATCAAGGAATATAATGAGCCTTAAAACATACAGATCGAGTAATAAACAATGAAGCTACACTCATTTATTTGCGCATGAGTAACGATAACTGGCTTTTACCGGTCGAAACTGTGGTGACTGTTACGATACGTATTGAATGGAATTTATAGAGTCTTCTTCCTCCTGCCCTTATCCCACGTCATGTGGGGTCGGCACAACATGTTCTTCTCTTCCATTCTCCTCTATCTTTCGTCACCTCAGCACTCACTCCTTTCTTTCTCATATCCTCTTTCACACAATCCATCCATCGTTTTTTAGGTCTACCATCCGCTCTCCGTCCATCAACATTCATTCCTAACATTCTTTTTCCTATATGGCATTCATCCCTCCTCATTAAATGCCCATACCACGCTAACCTACCACTCCTTATCTTCTCTGCTACCGGTGCTACTTTCAAACTTCCCCTTATATACTCATTCTTAATTCGATCCTTTCTCGTCACTCCACACATCCATCTCAACATTCTCATTTCCGCTGCGTGCACTCTTCTTTCATCCGTCACTTTCGTCGCCCAGCATTCTGATCCATACATTACAACAGGTCTCACGATCGTCCTGTAGATTTTCCCCTTAAGTTTAAGGGGCATTCGTGGATCGCAAGTTGTTCCAGAGACCTGTCGCCATTTCATCCATCCCGCATTTATTCTATTTTTCACGTCACGGTCGATGTTGCCGTCACTTTGGATCAATGACCCAAGGTACCGGAAATCGGAGCAGACTGGTAGGGATACACCGTCTAGGCAATATGGGAAAAACTGGATAGACCACCGAAATCGCAGAACATATGCTCCGTTTTGGTTCTGCTTACTTTCAGTCCCACACTTTCCAGCTTTTCTTGCCATTTTCCCAGTCTGCTCTGGACCTCAAGTGCATTTTCTCCGACAAGAACAATGTCGTCAGCAAACAGCATACACCAGGGTGCTTCCTCCTGTATGTTCGATGTCAGAGCATCCATAACCAGGAGGAACAAATACGGACTTAAAGCTGACCCCTGGTGTAAACCTACCGCCACATTGAACTTGTCGGTTACTCCAGCTTCAGACCTGACGTGAGTACTGGCTCTATCATACATGGACTGAATAAGCCGCACATACTTCTCTGGCATTCCTTTTTCTCTCATAGCCCACCACAGAACCTTACGGGGGACTCTATCGTATGCCTTTTCCAGGTCCACGAACACCATGTGCAAGTTCTTTTGCGCAAGTCTATATTTTTCGCACAATTGGCGAAGTGCAAATATGGCGTCCGTAGTTCCCCGGCCCGGCATAAACCCAAATTGGTTCTGTGTTACCTCACTTTCTTCTCTCATTCGTCTCGCTACTACTTTTTCCCATATCTTCATACTATGTGACATGAGCTTTATTCCCCGATAATTGTTGCAATCCTGTACATCACCCTTATTCTTAAAGATGGGCACCAGCGAACTGTTGCGCCATTCATCAGGGATCGCCTCTTCTTGCAACAACTTATTAAAGAATAAAGTCAGCCACTTCCATCCATCCGCTTTCAGAAACTTCCATACTTCCACAGGTATACCATCTGGCCCAACCGCTTTCCCATTCTTCATACCTTGCACTGCCAACCTTACTTCTTCTACAGAGATCTCTTTCACCATACCTATGTTACATCTATCATTTTCTAGCACTCCACTCCAATCATTCTCTTCGTTCATAAGTTTATTGAAGTAGTTCTTCCAGCGTTCTTTTATGCTTTTGTCATCCGTCAAAATCTTTCCTGCTTCGTCTCTCATACATTTCATATGATTTATATCTCTTGCATTCTTCTCTCGTTCTCTTGCTGTTCTGTAAAGGTCTTTTTGGCCTTGGGGGCTCTCCAGGAAATCGTACAATTTATCTTGTACCTTGGCCCTTGCGATTGCTATTGCTTTCTTAGCCTTCTTCTTACTTGTTAAATAAGCTGACCTCTTGATTTCTTTCTCTCTATCGTTCCCCTCTTCCACCTTTCTCCATTCTTTAAAAGCATTCTTCTTTTCTTTCAGAATCGTTCGCACATCTTCGTTCCACCACCATGTATCCCTGTCAATCTTTCCTTTCCCTTTTGTTTCCCCAAAAACATCCCTTGCCACACTTCTTAAACATACCGCCATTTCATTCCAGCAATCATTCGCTCTCATCCCTGCCATGTCACCCATTCCTACCATTTTATCGACTATTCTTTTCCTAAAATTTTCAGCTAACTCCCTATCACTCAATCTATGCCATTTTGTTCTAGGTGGGGGCTTCGAGTTCTTTTGCAAATGTTGTACTTTAAGATTTAAGTCTAGAATCATTAACCTATGTTGGGAAACTAGGCTCTCACTGGGTATTACTTTGCAGTCCTTAGCCGAATGTATTTTACTCCTTCTTAGAAGAAAGTAATCAATTTGGGTAGAGTGGTGGCCACTACGGTATGTAATAAGGTGTTGTTCTTTCTTTTGATAGTAGGTGTTCACTATGGCTAAGTCAAAGGCTAAGGCTGCTTCCAGTAGAGCCTCTCCCGCTTGGTTCCTGACTCCGTAACCACGGCCCCCATGCACTCTTTCATATCCGTCATTCATTCTTCCCACATGTCCATTAAAATCTCCTCCAATGTACATCCCCTCACATTCTGGTATTCCCATAATTACCACATCCAAATCCTCCCAGAATTTCTTTTTCAAACTATCATCACATCCAGTCTGCGGTGCATATACACTAATAACATTCAAAATCAAGTTTTCTATCAACAATTTAACGATAATTACTCTATCATTCACTCTCTTTACTTCCATCACCTTGTTTTTAAGCTCCTTATCTAACACTACACCTACCCCATTTCTTTTTCCATCACTGCCGCAATAGTAAAACTTATACCCCGCCCCAATTTCTCTTGCTTTCTGTCCCTTCCACTTCGTCTCCTGCAGACATGCTACGTTTATTCGTCTCCTTTCCAAAACATCCGCTAACTCTCTTCCTCTTCCAGTCATCGTACCTATATTCCAACTTGCAATCCTCAGTCTTATTTCCCGGACTAGCTTCTTACGCTGCCCCCGTCCCTGGTGCAGCAACCCTCGTCCATTTCTCACAGCCGCCGGGTGCTGCGCCTGCGCGTCGCCTGCGGGGTACGCCCTAGCATTATCGCATATTCTATCATCTGTCGTGCTCATGTTGTATAAGATTTGGCATATCTTTTTACGATCGGCCGCCTGCCTGACATCAACCCTCCTTGGGAATTCTTTGCTTTGATAAGGATAGATAGATTGGGAAAGGGGAAAGGGGAAAAGGATGGATAAGGGTAGGGGTTTAGGATACTAGCGCCACGGAGACAGAGGGATGTGTGACACTAGCAGCTAGAGCAGTCCGGGGCCGCGTACCCGTAGTGATTCCAACCAGTTACCGGACAGATATAGTGGTGGATCCACCCTCTGGACATTATATGGAATTTATAGAGTATCGGTTTAAATTACTGAAATTATAATGACAATTATAAAAACCAGACACAAGAATGTTACCTTACTTCGACGTTTAGTCTCTTTTTTCGTCTTAATCATAGGTAGGTACATATTTCTTTTTACTTAAAAATTTTATACAGGGTGAACTTTTAACCACCAGTCATACTATGCGCAGCGACTTTATAGGTCATACTGAACAACTTTTACTGTTAGTACGGTCCCCAAGCCGCTCTGAGGCCAGATTTAATTGACCCAGCTCGGCCTTACCCACAACCGGTATCAATGTGTTCGGGCGTTTCTCCTGATCACCGTACATGCGGTAGTAAAGCGGAAAAATGGTGGGAGGGGATAGTAATGACGTCACAAAGATGGCGTCCGGACCTATTCTTTTTGGCGGTGTATCTCGAAAACCACTTAACCGATTGTATTCATCGAGGTGTCAACTAATAGCTTATATTATGGAGATTATTTCCTTTTTACAAACATTTACGCGAAACCTATAGGAAAAAAAATAATCACAAAAAACATTTTTTTAATACATTTGGTTGGTAGGTTTGTCTTATGTTTTAAAGCAGTAAAATCTTTACAGTCGAAACACAGTATAAATATATATTTTGCTGTCTAATCTAAAGGTATGATGTTCATTGTTTAAGACTGATTAGTGATTACTGAATTAAATAACATGCTATTTGTTATTTTTGTTTTATTTTTTAAATCAGGTATTAATTTATTCACTATGTATCACTATTATTATTATTTCTTTATTTAAGACCATCGGGGATCATTGTGTTAGTAAATCTTATCCAAGTGTTAGAACTATAACTATCTATACATAACTATACTTAATAACTACACTGTACAATTATTTATTACTGCGTGCGTGTATCAAGCAGCAGTTATTCAAATACATGCAATCCAATCTTTCTGCTAACATACTCAGAATGCTGTTGGAGCTGGCCCTCACTCTGCGCACAAGGGATGTCGCTCGCTTGCGCATGGTGGTGTAGAAGCAGTCTACCCGCGCCTCCGCGAACATCCCCGATGCACTACAGAATTTGGGCAGACCCATCAGCACTCTGAAAGCGTTATTATATTGAACACGCAGAGCGCTGTACCGTTTACGAGTATAATCAGCCCACAGGTTGCTTGTGTAGAAGGTTGTACAGTAAGCCCTAAAAAGGGTGACCTTTACATCTTTGGAACAGTGAGCAAACCTGCGAGCTATCATATTAGCTCTGACGGACAACGCTCTGCGTTCGCGTTCAATATCTACGTCGTCCTTAAGGTCAGAGGTAACCATGTGTCCCAAATATTTAAATTGATCCACTATTCGTAGCGGATGGCTATTTAGTTTGACACTTGGAAACTTGGGTGTAGCTTTACCTCTGGCCTTAAAGACAACGCATTCGCTTTTGTTTACATTATACAGCAAACCATGGCTAGAAGCGTATTTCTCACATATAGAGATGAGCTTAGCCAGTCCGCACGCCGAGGCACTCAGCAACACCATATCGTCGGCGTAGCTCAGATTATTTACGCAAACTCCATCGATATGGCAGCCAATACGAGTGTTACTGAGCTCCTCTATCAGTGCGTTAATATATAGGTTGAATAGCCTCGGTGAGGTTAACCCACCTTGGCGTACACCACATTCCAGTCCATATGGCTGAGAAAAAGATTCCGACCATCTGACGACATTAACCTGGTTGTGGTACCAGAATTTAAAAATCCCACTAATGTCAGCTGGCAAGTTGATGTCGTCAAGCTTCTGCCACAAGATGTTATAGTGCACAAGGTCGAATGCCTTTGAAAGGTCTAAGAAACAGGCATAGACAGCTGTTCGGCGGTCTGTGTAGTACCTAACGGTCTGTTTCAATGCCAAAATAGCGGTTTCGGTCGACAGGCCTGGTTTAAACCCAAACTGATTGTCGTGAATTTTTAAACACCTGTCTAGTTGGAAATTGAGCAGACCGTCTAGCACCTTCGCCACTATGGTGGCAAGCGAAATGGGCCTATAGTTACACTTATCGCTCACATCACCTGTTTTGTTTTTTACGATAGGAACCACTACAGTTTTCATCATTTCAGACGGCAAGTAAGTGTGTCCTATACAAAACGAGTAAAACATCGCCAGCACTCGACTCACGTGCGGACCGGCATGATGCAGATGCTCAACACTGAGACCATCGTGGCCAGGCGACTTCCCTCTAGAAATAGAATTTAAAGCCATTTTTACATCCTTTGCTGTAAACTGAGCGGTCGTCTCCCGTCCACAGGTCCCAGAGTCGGCCATGCAAGTCTGCGACGGCCCTAAAGGTGACTTAACTGTAAAGTGTTCCCTAAATACCTCAGCTATAGACCCACTTTCGCTCACCCCATCGACACTCACAGGCAGACCGGGCTTACCATTCAATCTATTGGTAGATTTCCAAAAACTACGGAAATCGCGCCTAGAATGATGTTCCGCAATGATATTCATTTTTATTTGCTCCTCGTGTTTCTGACACCACTTTAAACGCGATTTGAAAATCTTTCGACTTTCCAGCATATCATCGTAAATATGCCCCGATTTCGGTTCACCGCACCATCTCCACAGATTAAACTTACACCTAGCCTCTCTGTGAGCCGCACTAACATATTTATTCCAGCCTATTACACGTTTTCTATTTCGAACTAATTTTAAATTATAAGAAACAGTTGCAGCATCACTCAAAGCGGTTATAATTTCATTATACAGCTTGTCAATTAAGATAAGATGACTAGGGTTGTTACACAAGTGGCCACTGCAGTCCCGGAAAGGCTCTGGAAAATCTATTTCTTTTAACCTGTCATGACACTGGATGCTATATAATTTTACTTGTTCCGAATTTCTTTCACCCCATATAACTTTATTTACTACTAAGTTTTTATTACATAACATTTTAGGCTTAACAAAATTAAAATTACATTCTACAATTAATGGGAAATGGTCGGACCACATGACATCGAGTTTGACGTAAATATCGGTAATAGAAGGCGCGCCAGATTTTGTAGTCACACAGTGGTCTAACCACCTTTTCGATCCGTGCGCTTCACTTATAAATGTATAAGTTCCAGACTGCCGGCCCAGTGCTTCAACGTCCGCACAAACCCACTCTTGATCGGTACAAAAGCAAGCCAGTTCGTTGTAAAAGCGCTCACCCGGGTGAGCATTATAGTCTCCAAGAATGTAAACCGATTCGGCGTTATTACTATTAACAATAGCACTTACCAGCGCAAGACAGTCCGTAAATTCAGGCAAAATGTGTATCATAGTTGATCTGTGAGTACTTACTACTTGTGTCGAATATAGGTATAGGATGAAATTTTAACCACCAGCCATACTCTGCGCAGTGACTTTACAGGTCATACTGAACAACTTTTATTATGGGACCAATGCCGAATCACGCAAGAAAATTTGGATCTGGAATGATATCCACTGGCTGTGCCCTACCACACAAAGCGAGATGACATTCACAATGCCCATACCTCTCTTTTGGACGTAGTTTAAGGACGTACCCGGGTCCATGACGCATGCTCGCCACACCGCTGCTTAAAATAAGCTGACGCACCGTAAATTGATATGCGTAAAAATCGCAAAAAATATTACACGGAGATCTTATGGCAGACACCGTACCGGTGACGTAAAAGACGCAACTGTTTTTCGAACAAAAAAGATTCGCGTGAAGCACGTCACTGCGATTCCGTACCGTCACCGTTTTTTCAACAGCGGTGTGGGGAGCATGCGTCATGGCTCCTCTACACGATGGACCATCATAGTGGCCAACTAAGCTGGGCCAGCGTGTAGAGAGGGTAGTGGTGTCGGATGGCTTATGGCGCGCGGGATGGCGATGGGATGGCCGCGGTGTCGGTTTTTCGTCCGCACATCAAAGGCAGTGGACCAGCGATGGCTGTCTGCATCTACAAGTGGCCCATCCCTCAGTGCGTGCTCGAACGCGGTCGAGTGAGGACGTTCGTGCTGTGTATTATTTTAATTAAAAATGACGAGTATGTGGCCGCATCACGAAAGAATAAAGTTTTTAGAGTTATATCGGGGAGAAAGCGTAACATGGAACCCCAAACATAAAGACCAAAACTATAGAAATAAGGTAGCAGGATATTTAAAAAAAAGTTTTTATAACAAATAGTGCACGAATTAATTAGAGGATTAGGAAAATTACTTATACATTACGCAGACATCTGTATATACAGTACATTAACAATTAAAATAAATAAATATACCAATAATAAAAGAAATTAATATTAGATACCTACATATCTAAATATACATACATAAATTATACCTACATATCTAAATATACATAAATAATATATACCTACACAGCGGCACATTAAGGTGACATTAAGAGACAAGTAATGATTTTTAGTAGGGTTTCAAAGCTTTGAAAAGTTTATTGCACAAATTTAAATTGACTTAGGTGACAACCTGTGTGGCCTAGTGGGTAGTGACCCTGCCTATGAAGCCGATGGTCCCGGGTTCAAATCCTGGTAAGGACATTTATTCGTGTGATGAGCATGGATATTCGTTCCGGACACATGGATGCCTTCTATGTATTTAAGTATTTATACATATGTATATAATATGTATATCGTTGTCTAAGTACCCACAACACAAGCCTTATTGAGCTTTCTGTGGGACTTAGTCAATTTGTGTAATACTGTCCCATAATAAGTAGTTTATTTATTGCGATGGATATGTAACATCCACCATAATCTTCTACGTCATTTCTTTTTAATTACTTTATTATTGTGCAGATTAAGAAAAGGTTGGTACGTGGCGTATAAATAAATTGCTGCAGCGGCTAATGCTCCCACGTCCATCTTGGAAAACGAATAGATCGCAACTGAATGTCGCCATCGCGTAGTGGCGTGTCAGCCATCGCATGGCCATCTCGCTGGGCCAGCGCTGGGCCATCGTGAAGAGGAGCCATCAAAAACGGTACGCATACGACGCGTCCCTGCGATTCCGTATCGTGACCGTTTTTTAAGCTGCGGTCTGGTCGCACCTTTATATGGGACAGTCAAAATTTTTTTCGCGATTTCGGAATTGGTCCCATAGTAAAAGTTGTTCAGTATGACCTATAAAGTCACTGCGCAGAGTATGACTGGTGGTTAAAAGTTCACCCTGTATAAAATTTTTAAGTAAAAAGAAATATGTACCTACCTATGATTAAGACGAAAAAAGAGACTAAACGTCGAAGTAAGGTAACATTCTTGTGTCTGGTTTTTATAATTGTCATTATAATTTCAGTAATTAAAACCGATACTCTATAAATTCCATTCAATACGTATCGTAACAGTCACCACAGTTTCGACCGGTAAAAGCGAGTTATCGTTACCCATGCGCAAATAAATGAGTGTAGCTTCATTGTTTATTACTCGATCTGTATGTTTTAAGGCTCATTATATTCCTTGATAATGAAGCAATATGTTTTATATTAAACAAAATTTGCGAAATGCTAATATTTACGGAGATTTTTACAAAATAAAAAAAATAATTTTATAAAAAAACTGTTTTTTTTTTATTATTTTTTTTCCTATAGGTTTAACGTGAATGTTTATAGAAAAGGAAATAATTTCCATAATATAAGCTATTATTTGACACCTCGATGATTAAAATCGGTTAAGTGGTTTTCGAGATACACCGCCAAAAAGAATAGGTCCGGCCGCCATCTTTGTGACGTCATTACTATCCCCTCCACCATTTTTCCGCTTTACTACCGCATGTACGGTGATCAGGAGAACTGTCCGAACACATTGATACCGGTTGTGGGTAAGGCCGAGCTGAGTCAATTAAATCTGGCCTCGGAGCGGCTTGGCGACCGTACTATTACCAAATCATACATTTTTTGTCCCAAATTAGGATTTTATTTATTTATTTAATCTTTATTGCACAATACATGAAGGTACAAATGGCGGACTTAATGCCTTAAGGCATTCTCTAGGGATTTTGTCTTTATTCCGCTCAGAATTTTAATAAAACTTACTTGAATAAAATTTACCTTTTATAAAAAAATGTCGAAAAAAAAATCGACTCAAAGATCGGAGTTTATAGTTAAAATATATAATTCGCCCGCTTTGACGTCGTCGTTAAAAACTTTCAAACTCAGGTGTTAACTTACCAAACAATCCTTTCATTGGAGTTTTACAACCTAAAATTTACATTAAGCAACCACAAAAGGTTAAAAATACTTGCTAAATATCACAACATCCTAAAATATTGTCAAAAACATATAAAAAAAAATAGCAAAGAGTAACATAATAATACCCTTTTAATTGCTTTGAAAAAGGTTGAACTGGCAAATATAAATAAATAAATAAATAATATAGGACATTATTACACAAATTGACTAAGTCCCACAGTAAGCTCAATAACGCTTGTGTTGAGGGTTCTTAGACAACGATATATATAATATATAATTTTTTTTTTTTTTTTTTTTTTTTTTTTTTTTATTATTATTTATTACAGGTAAAACACAATTACAGAATATTTGATCAAAAAGTATCGTTAAACCACAATGGTTTGTCTCGATACTCCATTCCGCAGTATTTAATAATTAGAAATACAATGCAATACACATATACATCCAATTCGTAAATGACATTATAATTGCAAATATCACAAACTGAGCGCGTCTGTTATCATACCGGCCGGCCGAGCAAAACAAGAACCGGTCCCCGCTTACTCGATACAGGCTGCTCCATTTGCACTAAATGAAATAACATAAATATGTATTAGTTAAAAATATTTAATTGTTTAAGCATTTCCTTTTTAAGAATATATGCTATATTGTTTGGTGTTATCTTATCTTTCCACTCTTTAGGTAACTTATTTATTAACTCTGGTATGATGTATTCTGATGTTCTTCTGCCATAAAAATTGTTGAATTGGGGCTTTTGAAGCATTTGATTTGTTACTTGCCGCGTATTTATTGGATGTGAGATTAAATGCTGGATTTCATTTCTAAAGTATTGCTCTTTTAGCATATGGTGTTTAAACTTTGTGTGAACCGGTAGGACCTTACATAAAGTAAAGAGGTCACTATCACACACAAGGTTCTCTTTCATTTTACGGGGTACTATTAACTTTAGCAGCCTAACTTGCAGCTTATATATTTTGTCAAGGTATGACTTAAATGTACGGCCATAACTACTTAACCCATAGGAAATTATGCTTTCCACGAGTGCATTATAAATATCCAATCTAATATTATATGGAATTTTATTTCGTAGAATATATATTTTTGCCATTAAAGCTCGCAATCTCGTGCACACTGAGTCAATGTGGTCACTCCAGTTAAAGCGATTGTCAATTATAACACCTAAATATTTTTGTTTACAAACTTGTTCCAACGGCGTACAATTACAATTTTGGTCACAATTCTGTAGAGAGTGGAGACACTGGTGGTCGTGCCCTATAATCCTAACTGCTCTTACCGATCTTGATTGGCTAGAATGTATATGAAGCAATTTGGTTTTATTTGCATTTAGGACCAGCCCTGCGTCGTGGGACCATTTACATATGTTATTAAAATCAAATTGCAATTTCCTTTCTGCTACAGTTACGTTTTTATCTGCAGCAATGAGGCAAGTATCATCCGCAAATTGATACACGCTACAGTTTTTGACACAGTTATTCATATTATTTACGTAGGCTAAGTAGTGGAGTGGACCGAGCACGGAGCCTTGTGCTGTGCCCTCTGTCACCAATACTTTGCTGCTAAGAGCATCCCCTATCTTAACATGATAAGTTCTGTTACCCAAATAATTCTCACACCAATTTAACAATTGTCCCCTGACACCAGAATCCTCCAGCCTATGTATCAGTGTATCGTGGCGCAATGTGTCGAAGGCCTTACTGTAGTCAATAAAAATGATTAATACATGACATTTATTATTTAGTCGTTGATTTATCTCGTCAGTGAATCTAGACAGTAACTGAGAGGTACTTTTATTGGGCTGAAATCCAAATTGATTAGCAGAGAGAATAGAATGTTTGTTATAAAAATTATGTATCTCGTTACTCACATACTTTTCTGCAATTTTATCTAAAATAGGAAGCATTGTAATCGGTCTATAGTTCGTGCAGTTAGTTTTATCGCCACCTTTATATACTGGCCGAACTAGTCCTACTTTAAGACCGTCGGGATACAAGCCACCGGCTATATATACTTAAATACTTAAATACATAGAAAACACCCATGACTCAGGAACAAATATCCATGCTCATCATACGAATAAATGCCCTTACCAGGATTTGAACCCGGGACCATCGGCTTCGTAGGCAGGGTCACTACCCACTAGGCCAAACCGGTCATCAAATATCATACTTGAGTAATTTGAGTAATTTACTTTTAAAATGTTCTACTATTATATTTACCATTTTGTTTCTAATGAGTAGTAGTATATATTATATCGTTTAAAAAATCATATTTTTCTATTAAAATAAGCTTGTTTCTATACTTTCGGCTGGGAGTGCATATATTTCAAAGTACTATTTCGCAATGAATATGTACGCGGCTCATTCAAGGTAGCGCCTATTACCGAAAAACTCAAAGAGAATGAGGAAGATGTAGAATGAGGTGGTGGTGAAGGGACGAAAACTATACAGTGAACAATCCCAAGCAACCCCAGAGGAAGGGGCAGATGACCAGCAACCTGGTCCCCCGGGAAAAAGAGATGAGGACCCAAAACCTGACCACAAAGACAACCCAGGATAGATTCTCCTGGCGGCGACGTACCAGGAGACCCGACCCCAGCTGAACTGGGAAACAGGCTGGAGAAAGAAGAAGATACATTTCAAACCAGCTGCTTCCCACGACTTCGTCTGCGTGAAATAGTGATAATGATGATTGATGAAAACCATCCTAAGGATAGCGCTCGGTCGTTTTGTGCGGTAATCGCAGCATTAGACGCATGCGATCACCGGAATGTGTTTGCCGCGATTGCGTCCCGAAAACATGTAATTATTTTGCAGCAAACGTGTGCGTTAGGTGCTGCGACAACCGCATTGTCATTTTTCCCTCCCCGGGCCTCAAATTTTGTCCATACCAAATTTCATCAACATTGGTTAAGCGGTTTAAACCTGAATAAGTGAGAGACAGGGTGTTCATCCTCACACCCTAGAACCTAAATGATCGCGTACTGTGCGGTTTAAGAGGAATTTCCTCCCGCGAACGCTTCGGCAGTGGAATGAGCTTCCTGCCGAGGTTTTCCCGAGGGGCTACGGTATGGAGTTCTTCAAAAAAGGAGTGTACAGGTTTTTAAAGGGTCGGCAACGCGCATGTAATGCCTCTGGTGTTGCAGGCGTCCATAGGCTACGGTGACTGGTTACCATCAGTAGCCGTATGCTTGTTTGACACCGTCGTGGTATTTAAAAAAAAATATATATTATAATATTTGTAGGGATCTGCTGTCCTACTTACCATCGATAGTAATAATGGTTTGTCTGTTATTATCTAAGTAACGCAAGTCTTTTATATATTTTATGTAGTTACATTACACCAAGATATGTGTCATAATTTCATTTGCCACATAATTTGCGAGACTCATAGTCATTCTTTGTCCGTGTTCCGACAACATAACAAAGAAAGAAACATATTTTCCTTATCATGTCATGCAACAGGACCCTCTGTCTTGTCGCACCTTCATACATCATTGTGTACGCGTCCTTTCTACTAAACTTTCCCTGCTTTTGTATTTATACTACGTAAATGAATAGAAAAATATGTATTCAGTATGGTGACTAAACTATTATTATTAAAAAATTTAAGCCATATAATTTAAAAGATCTTATAGTACAATAAGAATACTACAAAAAGGAACGTATTATTTATCATGTCATGTGTGTCGCAGCTTCATACATCATTCCGGACGCGTCCTTTCTAATAAACTTTTCCTGCTTTTGCATTGTGTGCCTAAATGTCAAGGTGACTTAACATTATCGACATTTTCTATGTTATTTTTTTAACTAACTAACTAATGTGATCAGCGACCTAAAGAGGGTCTTGGCCTCTGAAACAATAGCATGCCACTTTTCCCGATCCTGCTCCGCTTCCTGACAATTATCGGCTTGGAGCTGCCACAGGTCAGGTGGGACTTGGTCTGGGTGTGGACATGTAATTTTTTAAATCAGTGCTTTATTTTAAAAAGTGAAGAGGATCACTGAGCCGTGGCCCTTTTATCCTACTGCAACGGACACAGTAGGTACCTACATATATTTTTTGATTAATTATTTGACTTTGTATGTGTGCTTATTTCAAATTTTCTGTCTCAATTTTTTGTGCCACTTTTATTGTACCTATTTTTTGTTAGTGTATTTTTTTTGTTTTTGTTATGGTGATTTTAAATTTATATTGTGTGATTTTGCAGCTGTCAAATAAATGATTTATCTACCTATGTACCTACAAGATCTTATAGTGGTACAAATAAGACGACAAAGAAAGCAACATATTCTTTATCGTGTCACGTGTGTCGCAACTTCATATATCACTCCGTACGCGTCCTTTCTACTAAATTTTCCCTGCTTTTCTATTTTGAACCTAAAATAGAGAAAACGAGGGAAGGCCTTTGTCCAGCTGTAGGAAAGTAATTATGGCTTATAAAATAAATAAAAAATGTTCCTGTACCAGCTACTGCTTATTATATAAATTGTTTTACAAACGCTATGTCATTGTAATTAAAAAAAAACCGGTCAGTGCGATTTCGTTTAACTCACGCAGGATTCCGTACAAACTTTCAAATCTTATGTAACTATAATCACGAAAGACTTTTGACCAGTACACGAAAGACTTGACGATTGTGTACAGCGCTATCTATCGGCAAAATGGATAACTAATTTGCGCGACTTGTATGTATGTTGATTTTTCAGGGATAATTCATAATCATATGAACCGAGTTTAACGATTATTTTTTATTTAAAAAAGGTGTATTTAGTGTTATCTCATAGAAATTTCAACTATAATAGACACCCGCAAGGTAGTTAAATTGCAAATTAAATAAGAAAATGTTTTTTGACAATAAAAAAATGTTATCTAAAACTAATAAGAAAAAGACATATTATCTTTAACACGAAGTTCCACAGGGCCGTCTGTCAAACCGCACCCTAATATATCTCGAGTTACGTCCAATCATATAATAATTTATACAATGCTCAATGTTGGAGAGCAAAGTCGAGATCTACACCTTAAAATGGAACTTTATGACTTTCACGAGTGAATAGATTGCTTGCCAAACTTTGATTTATTATTTAATAGTTGTTCAATTTAAGAAGTATTTCTTTTTCTTGAATTCAAAATTGTACTTTTCTTCCCACAGACAACTTATATATATCGAGATAACTCTAATAACCTCTAACACAATTAAGTTGCGTTATATTATCACAGAGTTCCAATGGCCACCTTCTGTCACCATCATCAGATCAGGTCGATCGTACGGTCAGGATCAAAAGTAGCGGATCAAATAATGCTTCATAAGTATCTATTGTACCATTCTGTAACTGCTTAACAAAAAGAACAATGAAAACTGTAAAAGATATACTTATGAACGAATTTTAGATCTTTATTTATATTTGAAAAAGTTATCCGGAATATCAGATTGCCGCGTTGTTTCATCCGCTACTTTTGATGCTGACTGTACCATAATATTACATTGTCAATCAACTTACATAAGTATGCAAATTTTCAGCTTCATTGGAAACCGGGAAGCGGGTCACATTTAACTTGCAAGACTTGATTACAGACAGACGCACAGATATATAACGGGACAGGTGAAACTACATAAAAGCTTGTAATTTCTATTTCTGTCAAAAATATTGGCGGCCTATATTGGGTTTAATTAGCAAGTCCTTGTGAAGCTTAATTTTGATCCATAAAAAACTCAATATAAAATGTTTACTTTTTAACCGTTTTGATATAATTATCATTATTATAATATTTCTCATTATTATTTTATTTATTATTATTTATTTCGAAAAAGGTATTAAATCAAAGCTTAAATACTGCCAAGAGCACGAACAAGATATTAAAATAGATATCTTAGCTAAAACTCAAACGAATAAAGATTGAATTGAATTTTTTTTTTCATGATTACTGTATTTATATTGTTCATGTTAAACAATATTTAATTTGATTAAATTTTATTTGTATCATATACGACTTATTATATCTGACATGTTTTCATGACCAGAAATTTCATTTCCACTGCCTCACGCGTGAAAATATTTTTCGCTACCCCAAGGAGCTGTATTAGGTCCACATAATAACATGCTTGATGGATTCGGGCGTCATTACAGCTTTCACATATTAAGTAGACCCTTTCCTGCTAAAGTTGGTTATTTTATATGCAAAGTAAAGCATAAAGAGCGTCACGCAATATGTCAATTGAGAATTTTCTTTATAAATATTTGAACAAGTTGTTGCTCTAGAATTTTTCGGGGCAAACTCCCGGGAAGTCTCACTACACGTTCCGTGACCTTTCGAACTTGTATTTTTTATGTTTTTAATTCTCTTAGGACAATTCATTTAGGTTGACATAAAACATGTAAATCACTAAGTAGGCACTTCCCTCACCTAGATTTAAAGCAGATATACTCAATACTCAATGACTTTATTGCTAATAAGGAAAAATCATGCAGTATCTAATAGATAGTACTTAATATACACCAATAGTTACCCAAGGCCATCCAAGATGGCGGATAAATTACGGCCCCAATCTCACAAAATATCGGTCTTACATTCTACATTACATCACCTTTAAATAATGGCTTTTCTATGGTTCAGTTTATGGTGTATGTTAAAACATTCAAGGCCCCAACGGTTGAACCTAATAAACTGAGACTATGTATATTACAAACTTGATTTCTTGGTAACAAAGAGACAGTTTGAGTAACGCAAGAGAAACTCAAAACTGTCAGTCAAAAAGTTGATTCGCCCTTAACGCTAACTAAAACTAAAAAGTATTTTGCCCATCATGGTAAAGTTGTTATCTGGGCCCGTCCATATCATGCCGTTGATGGAAAAATGACGTCTAGTGTATAATTATAATTAGTCATTTCGTAATGATTAATCATTTGTCGACCTGTTTAGTCAACAGTAGGGCTAATATGGCCTCTTTGTCATTTGTCACCATGCCTGTAACGTATGAGTATGTAAGTGCGAAAGAGACGCATGGTATGAAATGTGATAAAAATGCGACAATGATACCGCTGCTGTAGGGCTAAGATGGTTGGCTCTTTATCATTTGTCACCATGTCTGTCACGTTGTAACAAGTATGTAAGCACAAAAGTGACGGGCATAGTGACAAGTGATAAAAATGGAACCCATGCCGCCACCGCTGATGTAGATACTTGACAATGAGTACAAAAAACTTCTAACTGATTTTCATCTTATTGTCACTCAACAAAATAATAGATTGCTAGTTTATTAAATAATACATACCTACTTTTTATTTTTAACAGTACATTTTACGTAACAAGTTTTTTTTTTCTACGCGTCAATAGGTTCGTTACCTATCTAAACTTAATTTTATGGAGCCTAGTTCACTAGGCTCCATAAAATTAAGAAATCATTCATGGGTAATTGTGTAAGATTTTACAATAAACTTCCTAATATTATAACTGAATTGTCTGTTAGTAAATTTAAAAATTATGTAAAACGTAAGCTTATCTCTAAATATTATAGCACACAAGACTACATGAATGATGAAACACCGTGGGATTAAGTGTGATTGTAAAGAATGAATTATTTATTGTTATGTTAATAATGATGAAATTAATAATTCAATGTATATGTATACCGTATTTTTTGAAATTTAGATTTTATTCTAGAAAGTTTCTAGACTAGTATTTTTATACAATATTGATGTTTGACGATCCTTTTGTGAAATTCTTATTATTAAGTTTACCATATCTATAATAATTCAATGTTTTTTTTAGAACAATAATAACTGCATCAATAAATTGCTCTGATATTTAGATTAAGATGATATTTGTAAAATTTGACGATTTAAAAGTGCTTGTTGCTAGGCCTATTTGAATAAAGAATATTTTGACTTTTGACTTTTTGACTTTTTTAAATTTATAGTCGAATTTAAACTGTCGTGAGACATACTAACACTCCGTGTTTTTAGTCACTCGCGCGACATGTTTCGGAGAGCCTGGGTCTACTTTCTCAAGCACTAACAGTACGAGCAGCGTTCACGACGGCCGCGCTTCGCTTACTACTGCTCCGCACCGCGTCGCACGGTGCACTAAAAACACGTGTGTGTCAACCGTAAAATTAGTTCAATGTTAAATTTATATTGTTATAAAAAACTGCCTGTATATTAAATGGCATGAACAGTGCGGGCCGAGATTGTTATCAACGGGCCTTGATTTAAAACAAATATAATAGTGCTTATAACCGCCAAATGTTACCCAAGGCCAGCCAAGATGGCGTCTGATTTATGGCTCCAATCTCGCAAAATATCGCCCGGTTCTACATTATTCAATTTGAGGCATTACAGATAAATGATTTGTTTTAGTAATGTTCACGCTTGCAATGTAATTATTACGGATTATGGGGGATTCTAGGCTTCGGCTAAATAATATTAATGTGCGTGAAACGTTGGAAAGTTTAAATGGTGAAAAGAAACAATTTTACCTTTATTGAAATTGAAAATTTTATTTCAGATATATTATCCGTATCACTCGCTAGTAACAATATAACAAAATGCAGCTAAAACAAAAACTAATAAATATTATCCTTACTGCGCACTTGCCCAGTCTAGATTGCCCGCTGTCACCGGACATGTAATTTCATCCAGTGGTGCTGGAACGGGTAATCCAGCCTGCTGGCCAAGACGCACGCGCTGTTGGAGCTGGTGCATACGCGTCGCACTAGGGATGCCGCAGATTTATATGTATATTTATAATAAAAATAAGGACCACTTGCGCGTTACAGGGCTAACAAAATAACTTGGAGTTAACCGTTAACTCTAAATTAACGTTAACGTACAAACGGTTAACTCTAAATTAGTTAGCTAACCATGGAACGCGCAAATGGCCCTAATAAATGTAAAATGTACACTTTTTTAATACCACGTCGGTGGCAAACAAGCGGCCCGCCTGATGGTAAGCAGTCACCGTAGCCTATGGACGCCTGTAACACCAGATATGTTACATGCGCGTTTCCGACCCTTTAAAAACCTGTACCCTCCTTTTTTTAAGAACCCCTCTGTAGTACTGTAGCCCCTCGGAAAAACCTCGGCAGGGAGCTCGTTCCACAGCCGAAGCGTCCGCGGAAGAAAACTCTTAAACCGCACAGTGCGCGACCATTTAGGTTCTAGGCCCTGCCAACGGCGAGCAGTGCGGTGATAGAAAGCGGCCGTTGGCATCATGTCGTTGACAATTCTTCAGTGCACAGCCCATTGTACTTTGTATTTAGTTCCACATTGGTTAAAATATTTTGTTAAAAAGAAACTTCGTGAAAAATAGTAGGTTATCCAAACATTACCAAAATCAATTAAATTCAAAACGTGTCACCATAAGATACACACGGACACGCGCGCGTACTCACAGACACACACACACACACACGCACATGCACACTCACACACGCACACATACACGCACACGCGCACACTCACACACATACACCCCCCCCCTACTCCCCTCTTAAGTGAACTGGAAACCTGGCATCTTTACCCTGTAAATTTATTAATTTTCTTTTCAATTTTCTACTCAACTCATCATGTAGTTATCATTTATCATTTAGTTATTAGTTATCATTTTCTGTTTTTTAAGTTAATCTGTATCGCCTTTGTTAGTTAAGATACTTTACTGCGGAAGAGCGGTGTCTCTTATCACAAGTAAAAATCATGTATGCTAACGAATAAATAAAATTTTATTATTAAAAAAAAAAAAATATCAGTTTGAGGTCGTTTCAATGTTACGAGCTTATACGCGCATTACGTTTCGCTACGTTTGATCTTTACGCACGACAACGCGCGTGCGCGCTCGCTCGTATAAAACGCTTGTCAGAAATCATCCTAACCCAACCCAACGTTAGAATATATATAAACAGCAAAAAAGCATTATTTGCAAACAAAACAAAACACTAAACCTCAAGATATCTCCGTTTTAAGGATGGGATACTTTAGCAAAAACATTTACAACCAACCGGCTACCAAGGGACTAAGAATTTCTTAAACCCATTCTGTTCCTTAATATCAAAAAGTCACAAACACTAAGGTATTCAAAGAAATATAAACTCTACAGCAAATGCCTAAAGCTCAGTTTAGAGTAATAAGACAATAGTTCCATAAGGCGATAACCATGAGATTTAAAAATAAATAAGTTTTTGGAATAAAAATCTTTTTTGAAACAAGCTTTTCGCTCCACATGCAACTAAAAAAATGTAAACTGTTTATTGTTATAGGAAAATCAAACACATTTTTATTCACTTAGACTAATCTTATATTTTCAAGATTATATGGACTAAGGCAGGGATATGGGTATGGAACCCCTGTTTAAGTTATTTAGGTACTTACAATTAAATATTTATATGGAATTGGGTCTTTTTACATTTATATCTATCAATGTTTTTTTTAACAATAGCTTTAATATTATTAGGTTAGCTAATACTCATCAAGACAATTCTAAGAACCCCAAACACAATGCGTTTTTTTATCACACAGTTCCCATGGCCACCTCCTATCCCCATCATCAGATCAGCTCCATGTCATCATAATATTGCATTGTCATCCAATTTACATATGTATGCAAAATTGCAGCTCAATTGGAAATCCGAAAGTGGATCAAATTTAGCTTCGAAGATTTGACTCACATATCTAAATATACATACATACATAATATAACACAGCGGCACATTAAGAAAGAGACAAGTAATGATTTTTCAGTAGGGTTTTAAAGCTTTGAAGAGTTTTCGCACACCTAATATCTAAGGGCAGGCTGTTCCACAGCCGAACAGCTCGAAAAGTGAAAGAGTCAGTATAATATTTTGTAGAGGATGGAGTGGGAACAAGTTGATATTTCCGTGAAGGCCTGACGGAGGAGAGATAGGTAAAATGCTCTTTAAGATATGGGGGAGTAGAGGGGTCGAAAATAACGTTATAAACAAGAGTGAGAATATGAGAATTACGACGAAGACGTATTGGGAGCCACTTGAGCTGGGCGCGGAAGTTGGAAATAAAAGAAATAAGAAGTACATAGAGTGCTCACTCCATACATCGGTTTTAGTACCAAACCGCATATTATTTTCGTAGTCGACATCTAGCATCGAGTAGCGGAATTATCAGTACTGCTACTTGACAATAGATGTTGCGACGAACGAAAAGTCTAATGCTGACCTTAAAGACGATGCGGATATTGAGCGCGAGCGCAGAGCGTTGTCCGTCAGAGCGAATATGATAGCCCGCAGGTTTGCTCATTGCTCAAAAGAAGTTAAAGTCAGTTTATTCAGAGCCTACTGTACTAGTTTTTACACAAGCAGCCTGTGGGCAGACTACACGTATAAACGGTACAATGCTCTGCGCGTTCAATATAACAACGCGTACAGGGTGCTGATGGGGTTGTCTAGATTCTGTAGCGCGTCAGGGATGTTCGCGGAAGCGCGGGTAGACTGCTTTTACACCACGATGCGCAAGCGAGCCACATCCCTGGTGCGCAGAGTACGGGCCAGCTCCAACAGCATCCTGACCATGCTTGCGGACAGGGTTGATGGCCTATATTTAAATAACTGCTGCATGACTCATGTGCGCAGGAATAAGTGAGTACCTAGGCGGATTTTCTTGAATCCGCTTATTTATTTATTTATAAGAAACTCAAATATAGTATATAGTTTGCTATAATTAAATACATATTTATATATTAACATTAGCATTAAGATAAAATTTGTCACTAACACATAATGATCCAAGTTGGTCGTGAATAAATAATTTATATATAATTTATATATAATGCTCAACCATTTTCAGGTAAAAATATAACCAGAATAACCGGAACTCTATTCAACTCCTACGCTTAGGTACTCTGGTTGTAATATTAGCTGAAAATCGTTGAGCATTAGACTTTTTGTTTGCCGCGACATCTATTGTCGAGTAGCAGTACTGAGAGTTCCACTACTTGACGCTAGATGTAGACTACGAAAATAATAGTATTTTTGATAACAAAACCGTTGTATGGAGTGAGCACTCTTGGTCTTCTTAATTCTCTTTGGTGTCATCCACCATGACGCGCAGATAAGTTAAATTTAACCTTTAATAACATGACAATATGAATCAAGCCATGCGTCTTCGTGAATTCACACGATTTATACGTAACTAGGTATATCGAAAATTCTAAGAGTCATATTTACTGTAAAACATTAGTATGATACATGCGCGAATAGGTAATTCGCAACTCGTGTCGATTAGAGCCGAACGAACTTTGTCAAAAAACGAAAAAAACCGCAATTTTTTTTTTTAGATTTGGGTGATTTTAACCCTAAAGGATTACTTTTTGGTATGACCTTCTCGGGACAGTTTTCTCGCTTTTTGTCAAAATTGCGTTCGACGCTAAAGGTCACAAACTTGGATTATACTTTGGGCTAACATCATAAACAAGTCGGCAAAAGATTAGCACTACCGTAATGTAAAAAGTTACTGGATTATTAAGCAATAGATAATTTGTTTTGTAAGGTAATTTTAACTCGCTATACCCTACTCAGTATCTACGAGGATGTTGTTACAATTTAATTTAATACGAATAAATGAAACGAAAAATTTCATATAATGAATAAATCTTTTGTTTTACAAAAGACCAAAATATTTGTACCGTCACCCTATCACACAAAAGAAATATTGTTTGCAAAATCAAGAAGGATAATATAACCCTTCTCATACCCAACCTTTACTTGACACATATTAAACTTTCTTGCTACTGGGGCAGCGAGTGGAAATACAAATAAAAATTAAAACAAATTCTAGTGAAATTTAAGTCTATTGTATACGATTTTTTTAATCTTACACAGATCGACCTAGCCCCAAAATAATCAAGGCTTGTACTATGGGTACTAGGCGATGATGTATCCGTATACAGATAATGACATACTTATATACACAGAAAACACCCATGACTCTGGAACAAATATCTGTATGTTCATCACACGAATAATTTCCATTATCGGGATCCGAACCCGGGGCCATAGACAGGGTCACTATACTCACTAGGCCAAACGGTCGGTTTTGTTTTTGACGGTATAAAATTCAACTTTTAACAATCTTTTACTTAACTTGCCGTGTTAGCATGTATGTTTCATCACAGATTGATTTACTGGACTGATGTAACGTTTTGAATATATATGTATGTTACCAGGATTTGAATCCGAGACCTGGGGTCCATTTCTCGAACGGTATTAGACTAATATTATTAGTCTACAAAATGTCGAGTCACATGGGTTACCATGGCAACACACTTATAATATTAGACTAATAAATAAATAATAAATATTATAGGACATTATTACACAAATTAACTAAGTCCCACAGTAAGCTCAATAAGGCTTGTGTTGAGGGTACTTAGACAACGATATATATAATATATAAATATTTATAAATACTTAAATACATAGAAAACACCCATGACTCAGGAACAAATATCCATGCTCATCACACGAATAAATGCCCTTACCAGGATTTGAACCCGGGACCATCGCCTTCATAGGCAGGGTCACTACCCACTAGGCCAGAACGGTCGTCAAACTAATACCGTTCGAGAAATGGGCCCCTGCTTCGTATAGTAGTGACTAAGGCCGTTCATTTAACAAATTATAAAATCGTTCTTACAGAATATCCGTCAAGTGATCTAATGTAAAAGCCCTCAGGCTAACAATTTATGAGCGCTACGTGTTACGTGGTCGAGCCAAGTTTAAAACTGAAGGAAGTAAATTGCTACATCAAGTTCGTGGCAGGTTAGGAGGTCGATTCTAATTTAACAATTTGTAGGGTTTGAATTGGTTTTGATAATACCTTCATGGCCGCCACCAGCCTGATGACCGATGACCAAGGTTGTGGGGGAAAACACGAAATTTTCTTGATTTTGGAGAAAATTGTGTTCGGCGCTCGAGGTCACGTACTTGGATTATTCATTCCGCCAACATCATAAACAAGCCTGAAAGCAATCAGAACTACCGGAAACGCTAATGTATAAAGTAAAAATGCCACTCTATGACTTGCCTAAGCCCGGTTATAATCTAATCAAAATCATATAATATAGGGATAACGAACACATCCCCGGGGTATAATCATCTAAGTTAGTTAAAGCAACCCTTTAGGGGTTAAATTAAGTTAGGATAAAGTTAACAAAGTGACTAGTTACAGAAATACTGATATACGAACAGTAGTCTTACCACGATTGTCTTAGCAGTGTCACAGATCAGATATATATTTATACATTTACTTTATGATTACGGCTAGCTGTTATCAAAAACAGGGCCCTTTTGAAATGCGGCGGGTCAACGATTAGCCAGATTGTCATTGTGATACGTTCGTCAATAAGGCGGCTCACGTTTAGCCGCATCGCATCGTACTTCTATTTAGATTGTAGGGTGACCATACTTACAAAATAAAACGATGTTTAAATGAAAATCAAATTTAATCAGAAAATCCTAACGATTTTCCTTGCCAATCAAAAATTATCATAGTTACTATTCGAGTATACTAAATAAAAATTGTTGTTATGTCAGAAAGCGCCACGAGTGCTAAAAATGGGAACTAAAACTGTCAAAGAGGCGGCTAATGACTCGCTGTATTACATTACGGCTAGCCGTGTTGAAGAACGTTTGGTGCCAAATACATTCCGGCAGATTTTCGTTCAGCCGCATTCAATCCGGCTAATTGATGAACCGCCGCATTTCAAAACGGCCCTGTTTTTGATAACGGCTAGCCATAATGTAATACGGCGGATTAAACGATCCGACTGCAACATATCCATCAGAATAATATATTATTTCAACGGGCAACTAGTCGGTAGTGACCCTGCCTCCGAAGCAGAAGGTTCCTGGTTCGAATCCTGGTAAGGACATTTATTTGCGTGTTCATCACAAATATTTTTTCCCGAGTCATGGATGTTTTCTATGTATTTATATATAGCGATATAAATAATTATTGTAACGTTTCTAAGAAAAAAATATTTTTAGGTTAACTACAGTGACATCTTTTGATACTTATCCTTAAACAATCGAGCTATCTCGTTTGTTACACTGCAGCACTGGTAAGATTTTTTCTGCATCGATTTATTATGTTTAAATGGCCTTTTTAAAAGGTTTTTTTTTGTTGTAGTATGCCAATCAATTGGAATTATACACGCTTGGTTGGTAATTGGAGAGATTACATATAAAATAAATACCGATGTAGGCCAAATGGTGCTCTGAGCGACATCTCTTGATTTTTTCTGGAACTAATCGAGACTACTATGGGTTGATTACTCTATATTTATTTACTTTATGGCAGTGTCAAACTTACATATTCGCTAACGTCTGCGTAACTTATTTTCTATAAAGTTGACACTTTCCGGCCGAAGGGCAGAAACATTGTTTTAAATAAGTATATGAGATTGAAAAATTAAAAATAAAACGCAGGTACATTGTATCACTGCTTCGACTGCGTACTGGACACATACCTTCTAATAAATTCAAATATCTTATGAAGTTATCACTATCAGATTCATCTAATTGCCTAGATTGCAATATGGTTGAGGATGTTGTACACGTACTGACGGAATGTGTCCGGAGCGCTGCCCAGCGGCGCGATCGTGTCAGTGATAATGGTAGTAACGTAGGATGGTGTAACAGTGCCTTGGCCTCACCATCTGATACTTAAGGAACTGCTTAAAATTTATTTTTCCTCATTGTTAAATGTTACTTAGATTCATACATGTAATATTTTGGATTACGGGGGTGGCTTAGCGTAAAGCTAAAACTCCCAGGTTAAATAAAAAAAAAAAAAAAAAAAGTATATGAGATGATTTCAGGTCTGTTACTTTTTCCGGCAGACAGGATAATTGAATTCAAAGCTTGTAATATTTCTTTTTATTATACCAAACAAACGAAACACAAAATCAATCTTTGCTAACTAATAAAATTAAAAGTTACTTCGTTTTTAGTAAATCTTTGCATAAACTTTGTTACTACACACAAGAAACACGCACCTAAGAGCTTATAAGTTATAACTCTCTACTCCCTTAAGCAATCAAATAAGTTGTAATCCTACTTAACATATGAAATTTCGCAAGACTTTACTTGTTCATATTTAATTAAATACTTAGACATTTCAAATGTATTAAGCCTTTTCATATGACAAACATTATCATCAAGATTATTATGAATGTTTAATTTAAGTAATCACTTATTAACAACATTAAATTTATATCATTAACTAGCTGTTGCCCACGACTCTATCCGCGTATATTTATTTCCCAAAGCACACTTTCAACCCATTTTTAACCCTATTAGGGGCTGAATTTCTAAAAGCACGTAAATTATATTTAGTACATTATATTTTGTTTTCCTACTAATTTCAAGTCTCTTCCTACTCAAGTCATTCCCGTTACAAACTTTCAACCCCATTTTAAAACCCTATTAGCGGATGAATTTTCAAAAACACTGCAATAAATTTTCCCGTATTTCATGGAAAGTCTTATTACGAAGTTTCAAGTCCCTAACTTAAAATAAAACTAGCTTCCCATACATAAATCCCTTAGGGGATGAATTTCTAGAAACCCTGAAATCATTTTTATTTTTAACCGACTTCAAAAAAGGAGGAGGATTTCAATTCGACTGATTTTTTGTATTGTATGTATGTTACTCGATATCTCCGACAATCATAAACCGATTTTCAAATTTTTTTTTTTAATCGAACGGGTATAACTCCGAGATGGTCCCGTTGGCACCAAGTCGGGGTCTGATGATGGGATCTTGAAGAAATCGAGGGAACTCTTCAAATGTTATAGGTACATGTATGCGCTTTTGGTAATATTTGAAGTCGGTTTTATTTTTTGTTAAAAAGTTATAATATAATAACTCATCTCTTGTATACACTTTATAAATGCAACCTCATGTGCACATTTCAACTTTCTAGCTTTTGTAGTTTCGGCTCTGCGTTGATGAATCAGTCCGTCAGTCAGAACATGCGCATTTATATATATCGATTAACACATTGAGTGCCGGAAACCCGCTCGGTGGGATCTCTATTCGTAGTCGCTTTCCTCTACAAAGCGAGAAAACACTGAGATCAGCTACGAGCGTATTGCTATGAAAACGTTAGCAGTGAATGTGTACGCGGTATTTCCGGACCGAAACGAACTTCACGCCTTCATATGTAAAAAGCGTACTCCCATCTTAAAGGCTGGCAACGCACTTGCAACCCTTCTGGTGTCGCTAGTGTCCATGGACAATAGTAATTGCTTACCAACCGGCGATCTGTCTGCTGGTTTCCCTTCTATTTGTCACACTGAAAGCTGGAAAAGAGCCCAAAATCTTTTTAAGAGTGGCAAAAGTCTTAAGTAACTTAGTCCCACTTACTTACCCGACCTAACTCAACCTAACTCGATGGAACATTCTAGTCACCTATTTCTTAAGATATTGGGGAAACTTAAGCAATAATTCATAAGTTTTCGGACGCTTCCGATTCCCGAAGTTTTTGGGCAAACATCAGGGTTTTAGCGATTATTTGCTGACATTTGGCTTCTCATGCTATGCATACCGCTGTGATTCGGTGGCCGAGTGGTTGAGGCATTTGCTGCGAATGCAGAGGACACCGGTTCATCCCCAGCTCTGAGCACTGGAAGCCTGGGTTACTTTTCGTATATTACAAGCTTTTATTTAGTTTCACCTCTCCCGTTGTCTGTCTATCGGTCTGTAAGCAAATCTTGCAAGTTAAATTTGACCCACTTCCCGGTTTCCGATGAAGCTGAAAATATGCATACATAATATGTAAGTCGGGTGACAATGCAATATTATGGTACCATCGAGCTGATCTGATGATGGAGACGGGAGGTGGCCATTGGAACTCTGAGATAAAACATACATAATATGTAAGTCGGGTGACAATGCAATATTATGGTACCATCGAGCTGATCTGATGATGGAGACAGGAGGTGGCCATTGGAACTCTGTGATAAAACAACGCTATCTAATTGCGTTTGGGGTTTTTAGAAATGTCACGATGAGTATTAGTTGCGTGTGGAAAGAAAAGTACAGTCAGCGATAAAAGCTTGTACCAAAAATGAAAATATTGCCTAAAACTTATTAGATAACAATACTGCCGTCAAACACTGACATAACAAACAGCAATTAAAAATATCAAGCAATCATCGACTCATTTACGCGATTTATTTAGTATAAATTTCATTTTGACACTTGGAGAGATTTTACACCTTCAAATTTAATGTTATACCTTTAAACGAGCAATTCTTGTATATTTATATATATTTATTTATTATTATTATATAATTATAGGCGAGCAGCTATTTAGCTGATGAGCCTATGTCACACAGTGTCCTGTATTATACAGTTCAAAGTTTGTAAAGTCGTATCACATCACTAAGTAACATCAGTCTAACTTATTGTTTAAAAGCCACTTGTCCAATCTGTATTTAAAAACATTGACCGAGGGAGCAGTTACTACACTATCCGGTAAACGGTTCCAAGCCGCTACGACACGGTTGGACAAAGAATGATATGCAGCTTTAGTAGTAGTGGGAGTGCGAACTATTCTTAGGCTGTGACCTCGGGTCTCGCGGCTGATAGTTCTCTTGTTGATTATATCGTGAATGTCGGGGAGGTTGTAACAGTGGGTAACAATCTTAAAACACTCGATAAGGTCTCCTCTCGCTCTCCTGGCTTTGAGTGTGGGCAGCTTCAGTACCTTTAGCCTTTCTTCATAAGGTAGGCGTTTGAGCTTAAATGGAATCTTGGTGGCTCTTCGCTGCGCACTCTCTAAAAGGTCAATGTCTTTGACAAAATAGGGATTCCATACTTGGAAAGCATATTCGAGCAAAGGGCGGACATATGTTTTATAAATTTTGATAAAAACTTCAACAGATATGCATTGGAAGGAGCGTTTTATAACATACAAGAACGAATTTGCCTTTTTGACTATATTATTTATGTGCTCACCCCACTTCAGGTTATTTGTAACTGTCACACCGAGTTCCTTTTGAGACGTCACCGCTGCAATTGGAGAGCTTCCTATCGTGTATTGGACCATAGGGTTTTTTTTACCAAGGTGCAGAACTGCGCATTTGTTAACATTTAATTTTAATATCCACTGCGAAGTCCACTCCGTTAACCGATCCAAATCAGATTGCAGCTGACCAGAAGAAACATGAGGGTTAGCGAAGAACTTTCCATCATCAGACTCTATTAGTGCTATTAAGTCAGTCACAAATATTCCAAACAGAGTCGGAGATACGACAGATCCCTGAGGTACTCCACTCAGCACATTTAGTGGTTGAGACAGGCAGTCACCGACTCGCACACTGAAGGTTCTGTCTGACAGGTACCCTTCTATCCATTTTAGTAGCTTTCCACGGATTCCAAAATGATCTAATTTCAAAAGTAGTCTCTGATGAGGAACCTTGTCAACTGCACGTTCAAAGTCTAAATAAAGAATATCTACTGGAAGGTTACGGTCCATACTTTGGGTATATTTCGGGGATCTCGGAAACGGCTCTAACGATTTCGATGAAATTTTCTATATGGAGGTTTTCGGGGGCGAAAAATCGATTAGCTAGGTCTTATCTCTGGGAAAACGCGCATTTCTGAGTTTTTATATATTTTCCGAGCAAAGCTCGGTTTCCCAGATATTGTATTATTAACCATAGAGACTACACATCTCTTGTATCGTAGTAATTATGTATTTTAAGATTATTATAATGTCAAAAAGCGCTGGTGGCCTAGCGGTAAGAGCGTGCGACTTGCAATCCGGAGGTCGCGGGTTCAAACCCCGGCTCGTACCAATGAGTTTTTCGGAACTTATGTACGAAATATCATTTGATATTTACCAGTCGCTTTTCGGTGAAGGAAAACATCGTGAGGAAACCGGACTAATCCCAACAGGGCCTAGTTTACCCTCTGGGTTGGAAGGTCAGATGGCAGTCGCTTTCGTAAAACCTAGTGCCTACGCCAAATCTTGGGATTAGTTGTCAAGCGGACCCCAGGCTCCCATGAGCCGTGGCAAAATGCCGGGACAACGCGAGAAAGAAGAAGAAGATTATTATAATGTATTTTTTTTTATCTTTTGTTCTAATTAAAAAAATATGAACGTCAGAGCATTCCTGAGAAGTTACCCTACGTGGGATTTCAGGGCTTGTCCAATGGCTAAGGTTACCCTGTTGTAGATACATACACTCAAGTGTACGAGTATAACGGGTTAGTTGCTATAGCCTCTTAAGGCCCAGCCATAGAAATGAAAAATCCAAAATTTGCCACTGGAATTTGAACCTATAGTGCACGGAATACAGTAGATTTTATTTTGTTTGAAAATTGCACGAAACAAAACAAATGCAACTCTGTCCTAATTGAATATGATTTAAATTTCATCGAACTGAATAAGTCCTATAGGTAGGACCTTGGGCCTTACGAGGATAGATTTTCCATAAAAAGGTTACACTTTCCGTTCAATTTCAGTGTCATTGATTTCAAGGTTAAAAATAATAATTGGTCATTAAAGAGGCATTATGATATATAGATTCCACGTTAAATCGATCGACTCATTTGAATAATTTATTATATATTCCACGCATGGTCATTCCTGTATTTTCTAACTACTTATACTATACTATATACTTATCTTATATATACCATATATTCACATTTTTCACATTATTACGCCGACTGTACCTAACCACATTCAAAAATATCTGACACAATTTTAACGGTCTCCTAGGTTGGTCGGTAGTGACCTCAAATCCCGGTAAGGGCATTTATTTGTGTAATTATAACACATATTTTGTTCCTGAATCATTATGGATGCTTTCTAGGTATAAAAAAATATATTTACCTTTATAAAATATATATTATAATTAAACAGTATTTTTTTATTAAAAAGTAGCTTTAGCCCGCGGCTTCGCCCGCGTAAAGCGAACAAAAGGTGGAGAATTTGCTGCCTATGGCTGAGGTCTTGGTGGCTCAGATGGCAGAGCGCTGGAGTATCGATCCAGAGGCCGTGAGCTCAAGTCTCACCCAAGACAGTAATTTTTCCCTTTTAAATTTATTCTAAGCTTAATAGCATCGTTTGCAGATGTTTCTGTCTGTTAAAAAATAATTTAGTATGGGTAGCACATCGTTACTGGTGGAATTCCAATATGACTTGGAACTCCGGTAGTCTAAGAAGTGTAATGTTCTTACGGTAGATATCGCTAGGGTCCCCTAGACCCATATGGTGGGAAAATTTGCTGCCTACGGATGACGTCTTGGTGGCTTAGATGGCAGAGCGCTGGAGTATCGATCCAGAGGCCGTGAGTTCAAGTCTCACACATGGCAGTAATTTTTCCATTTTTAAATTTATTCTTAGCTTAATAGACGTTTGAAGACGTTTCTGGTTGTTAAAAAATAATTTAGTTATATATTACAAATTATTTATAATGCTTTATGTCTTACAGCCTCTAAGGTAATATATACATTTTATTTAGAATAACAATATACATAATGATTATACAGAGGTATGATTATAACTAGCTTAAACCTAAACTATGCCTTTGAGGCATTCTACCAAGGATGCTGGCGGCATTTCCTCGCATCGCAGTGATGATACGTTTTGCGAAGAAGCCGCCAGCGCTTCGGTCACCAGTTACATCAACCACACGCTTCATGATTTCTGCAAAAACCTTGTGCGCGCTGGGACCCTATGGACCTAGAGTTTTAACGTCAAATATTACAAAATGGTATTCTCTAACGAGGCTCTTATAAGGTAGAAGCACTACTGCTCGACGCTGCACTAGTCACCGACATGGGCACTTTATTTCATGGAAATATAGGTTAAATTTGAACAGCGAAGATTTTTCTGTATTCGAACTTAATCCTTGTCACTTTGACATAAAGTGCCCATGTCGAGTACTAGTGCAGCGTCGAGCACTAGTACTTCTACCTTATTCATTGCGTTTCAAAATTTCGGCGCTTTCCGCCGCTCCGCCCGCTTTTACATTAGTCCGTTGGAGGTGGCACGTCAAGAAATTGTGGTACCTACCCAAGGGTGGATCCAGGGTCAGTTGGTCAGTTTGAGGAGTACAGCCTACAGTTTAATTTATTGCTCCTGTTACAGGAAACACCCGGTATAATTTAAATATATTGTCGTCTAGTACCCATTCAAGTCTCACTGGTTGTAAGCTTAGGTCGATTTGTATTTTAGTTTCTTATTTGTAGACGGGATCACTAAACATAATTGCGTGCTTTGCTGAGCAAGATATTATAGCAGGTAAATGTACCCAGCTTAATCCTAGTAATTTCGATGGTACCTATTCTAAGCCCAGATTTGCAATCCCTATGACGGTAGGTACCTAAAGGTATTATAATTACATTGCGGTTTGGCGGCATATTTGCGGTGAAAATAGAGCTATTGATACTAAATTTAATTCAAATACAAATACGTTTATTTCATTACTTTTTACAGCAGTTCATAGGTACAAATATGTATTATTGATGTAAAATTTACCATGTTTTTTTTTTTCTTTCAATCTTTTCTCTTTCTTTCATGAGCACAAAAGTAGTATTATATATTTCGATGTATAATGTCCGACCGTCCTTAGTCTGGGACCGGTCTGAAAACCAGCGCTGGGCATGTCGGCCCGGCACACGCTGAGACTGGAACCCTTTGCCCAATTCAATAAATACAATACCGGTTGATCTGTATAAATTATTAATGTATCTTTTTTAACTATTATGTACCTAACCTTATTCTCCTATGTACTTGTATGTGGCAATAAATGATTCTTATTCTTATTAGGTAGGTAAGTAGTCCGTCTTAGGTACAAAGTGTAGGTAAGTATTTATCTCAACAATGTGCAACAATTTGATTGTGTAAGTAATGAAAAAGGTGCGGGTACAGCTTGCTGGATTTAAACCCGCCTTTGGTCAGCTAATCGAAGAGGTAATGGTATCATTTAGCGAATTGTACAATTGACATAAAAAATGAGAACATTTAGTAGGTAACAAGAGTTTTTTACTGAGTAATTAACACTGGAACAGAATAATAAATAACATGTATTAATTAACCGCTAACCATCATGGGATCTATGCTTGTTTGCCTCCAACATGTATAAACCCGGACCCGGGTATGTCCTTAAACTACGTCCAAAAGAGAGGTATGGGCAATGTGAATGTCATCTCGCCTTGTGTGGTAGGGCACAGTACAGCAGATGTCATTCCAGATCTAGAGCAGAGCCCAACTGGGGAAGTACCTCCACCTTACAGAAAACCGCAGCCAAATAACACTTGACCCTACTCATAGTGTTGTGTTCCTGCCGGTGAGTAAGGTTGCCAGAGCTCAACGAGGGGGGTGGGGTTAGGGTCGGCAACGCGCATGTAACTCCTCTGGAGTTGCAGGTGTACATAGGCTACGGAGACTGCTTACCATCAGGCAGGCCGTATGCTTGCTTGCCACCGACGTAGTATAAAAAAAAAAAAAGCTAAAATGAGCTGTGTAAATAATGTACGTAAAATTCATCTGAATTATAAAATGGAACGTCATTCTTATATGCCCTGACAAATAATTTCGTCTTGGACTTCTGAATATTTTGGTCTGTACAGACAGACGCGTCAAAAGTATCTGCCATTTTTTAACATCTTCACAAAGACAAATATGTATTTAAATGTAGAATAATGCAAATCCTACACAGGTGGGGCAAATAATTTTAAGCGCGAACTGTATTTTCTCTATTTTGCCAAGTATTCCAGGGTGGCAGATACTTTTGGCGCGATGTTTCATCCGATTGAATATATCGACTTAAAAAAGTTTTCCTGAACGTATTATCTACTTGAAATGACAATAATTACTATAAAAGGTGTATTCACAAACCGGAGCTTGGCAATTCAATTTAAAACTACCAAAAACTTACCTCTTCAAACTCATTATTCCAATACAACTGTCACAAAGATTCACAAACCGCGCACACAATTCCAAAAAAACAATATAACTGTCACAAAGTTTCACAAATCGCACACACAATCACAAAAATCAACAAAATATTCGTGACACAAAAACAAATGCAAGCTACATTCTAAATGGCCAAGATTCAAATTTAGAATCGGCGAAGTTTAAATTTGGAATGAAACGGTTTATTTTTTTTCACGAAAAGACAACAGGAACCTTCGGAACTCACAAATATACTGAATTTTAGCGCGCTTCGGAATTGCGACTTTAACCCCGTACTACATTTGCTAGAGGAAAATAAACCTTAACTTTAAAGATGAAAGGTTCATTCTGAAATGTTGGAGAGTATAGACAAGTCACCCTTAGCTTCTCAGTTGACTCTGCAATCGAAAATGGACTTTATTAGTATGTATTAAGGTATATAAAAGCTTTCAAATTTAATTTGTGAACAATACAAAATTAGCTTTATTCTACCTTCGACATAGCAATCGGTTGGAAAATTTCTATATGTCTTTCGAATCTGCAATCAAAACTTATCCTTCCTCAAACTGAATACGGTCCAAATTTGTTTGATAAAGATTTTTGCCTAAATTGGAATAACTACCTGCAAAAACATCGGTTTGCTGCAGCGAGTTCTGCGGACTCTACGTTTATGTATTAGAGTTCACATTTGCTTGGCAAATAATTAGATAAACTGTCAGATTTGTAACGATCTAAACTAATTTGTGACGGTGAAAATATTTTGGCTCTGCTTTATTTTGACTGCTGACTAGAATAACAGACTAACTGTGGTAATTGGAGGAAATAACATCTACGTTTTATTTGAAACTGTGTTTACTTTCGAGAACGCATAGTGAAGGGTTTAATTTTGCAAATCATGCTTTATCAAAGATATACATAGAAAACAAAAATTGATGTCAAAAATGCCTTCAACTCGCTTAATAGGGACCTGCTTGCAGAAGGCAATAACCACGCTCCAGAATATTTATAACTATTTATTAAATTGCTATGCTAATCCGTCAAAATGAATATACAAAAACCACGAACTTTCCTCCGAAGTTGGCTGTCAGCAGGGCGACCCTCTCGGACCAGCCATCTTCAGTTTAGCTATCAATCCAATTGTTCAAAACCTAAATTCAAAATTTAACGTTTAGTACTTGGATGATGGTACCCCAGGAGGCGATGTTAACACTGTACTAGCAAACCTTTCGGAAATAAAAAGTAAATTTATGCTAATTGGACTGGAATTAAAATTCGAGAAGTCGGAATTATCCCGACATCGTACCAAAATTTCATGCCATCACTCCTAATATAAAAGTAGTCAGCAAGGACTCACTAAACCTCCTAGGGTCAACAATTTTCGAAGAAACCATTCCCAGCATTATTACAAATGCGATTACTAAATTCAAAAACTGCGCTTATCGCTTGCTCGACATTAATTCTCATTCCGCTCTGAGTATTTTAAAATTCTGCCTTTTTGTACCAAAATTTACTTATTTGTTCCGCTGCTGTCCATTTTGGAAACACCAAAACTCCTTATCACTGATTGACAACCTTATTAGATCTTCCCTAGAATCCATTCTAAATATACAGCTTAGCGAGCATTCTTGGAACCAAGCGTCCCTGCCCATCAGATTCGACGGGCTGGGTACGCGCAAAATTTCTAGTGTTGCTTTGCCGGCGTTTCTATCTTCCGTCCATGGCACTTCCTCCCTCGTAGGAAAAATATTAAAGGCCTGCACTTTAAACTACGAGACGGTGTGCTTGACGGAGGCCAGAAACGCCTGGCTGACGGCTTGTCCGGGTCAAAATTTACCACCAAAATTAAACGTTCAACGTTGCTGGGACGACACGTTGTGCAAAATTAACTTTGATGAACTACTTTCCAGCTCAGATGGTCCTACACGTGCGCGGCTGCTCGCAGCTGCAGAACTAGAATCCAGCCAGTGGCTACATGCCTACCCCCCCCCCCCCCTCCCGATACCCTCCGTTTAGCCGCAAGCCTTAGATTAGGGGTACAGGTCTGTGCCCCCCACTGATGCCCCTGCGGCTCAACCGTCGACGTGCTTGGACACCACGGCCTTTCTTGTCAATTAAGTGCCGGTCGCCTCTCCAGGCACTCTGCCCTAAACGATATCATCCGTCGATCTCTTGCTACCGTCAACGCGCCGGCTATCCTTGAACCAAACGGCGTTTCGAGGGACGATGGCAAGAGACTGGACGGTATGACCCTGATCCCGTGGAGGATGGGTCGGGTGCTAGTCTGGGACGCCACATGCGTCGATACACTGGCACCGTCCCATCTACCTAGAACTTCTACCAGTGCTGGGGCAGCTTACAAATATCGAGGTCTCGGCCCCCAATACCACTTTGTGGCATTTGGAGTCGAGACGCTAGGGGGGCCTAAAACTCATTCATTTATTTAATAAGTGACATCTGGTAACTACAGTTGCCAAAAGCATGTGAGTGGTTTAGTCCCACAGTAAGCTCAATAAGGCTTGTGTTGTAGGTACTTAGACAACGATATATATAATAATGTATAAATATTTAAAATACATAGTAAACACCCATGACTCAGAAACAAATATCCATGCTCAACACACAAATAAATGCCCTTACCGGGATTTGAATCTGGGTCCATCGGCTTCATAGGCCGGGACACTACCCACTTGGCCAGACCGTTCGTCAAACACATACATACTGTACATTATGTCATAAAATGATGTTTTGGGTATATTAAAACAAAATTCAACGAGGTAAAAGCAAGTATAATAATATTACTAATTATATTTTCTGAGAAATGCAACCAATTACAACGGAAAATGAAAATACTTTCCTGTATTTTTTTTACAGTACCCCTCCCCTAGTGTAAATTTATTCGATAGCGAAACGTGATGTACGCATTTGCGTTAAGTGACATTTTGTATGGGATTTAGAAACAGCGCGCCAAGCGGGACTTTTTGGAAACTCAAAATCCCATACCAAATGAGACTAAACGCAAACGCGTACGTCACGTTTCGCTATCGAATAAATTTACCTTAGGGGTACTGAACTCTAAAAAAACTGAATTCACTACAGTTTTTAATAAGCTCCACATCCAATTTTAATTTTTAGTTTTAATTTAGTTTTATTTAATAGATAATAATTCAGTTTATTTTTATTAATGTACAGTTAAATTATACATGAAAATATTTAAATAAAAATAATAGTTATATTTTAATGTAAATTCAGGAATATAGGTCACTAGCTCTAAATACTAGGAAAATATTTAGATTGAAAACTAGGCTGAAAATAACCCTTACAGCGTGTATTTTAATATAACCGTAAATTGAAACGAGGCGTAGGCTTCAGTGCCATGTTTTAATAGAAAATTTCAGTTAAGCTTGAACTAACAGAATAAAATTATTTTTTGAATATTCTTTGATCGGAAATCTATAAAGTACAGTCAGCAAAGCTATTAGCTTGGCACGCTTGCATGCCTGCACATTTCTTCATTCATTCGTTCATTCGGTCCAGTGGGATTATTTCGCCAGTATAAAGGTTTAAATACGACTAAATTTGTACAGTTAGTACAAGACAGTGTACGGTGATTTTATCAGCCTTTGTAAAGCGATAGCTGGACTTGACTCCAAAATGGTGGTTAAACGCGTTTAAAGATTGATTCTCCATTCACTGTAAACGTCCGCATTAGTTTATTATAAGCTATCGATATTACACTTTTAGCAATATTAATGAGCAAAAAACGAAGGAATTAATCACGAGGCTAACCATCAAGATGGCGCTTGGATCGGAAGACCCTACATAGTTATCACATGTGACAGTTGTGACGTCATGTCAGTAAAGTGTGGAGGTTTGAATTAAAAAAAAGCGGCCAAGTGCGAGTCGGACTCGCCCATGAAGGGTTCCGTACCATTTATGACGTATTAAAAAAAACTACTTACTAGATCTCGTTCAAATGTTTTTTTTTTTTCTATTTTTGTGTGAAAATCTTAATGCGGTTCATAGAATACATCTACTTACCAAGTTTATAGTTTCTACTTATAGTTTCGGAAAAAAGTGGCTGTGACATAAACGGACAGACAGACGGACATGACGAATCTATAAGGGTTCCGTTTTTTGCCATTTTGCTACGGAACCCTAAAAAGTATTGATATTTACATTGCGTGCTGAATTAATTTATTAGGCATATTTTATTTAGTAAAATATATGAAAGTTTATTCATGTAGACCTATACTGTCTTCAAATGAAAATGTAAAATATCTTTATTATCTATTTACAGACATATAGTAAGCATTTGTTGGGGCCTCTCTTTAGGCTTACAAAGCCTGTGTTGAGACGTCCCGCTCTTCCACAACCGTAATTACTTGTAGTTACATTATATTACAAAATTACAGAAAATCTTAGTATTATTATTTTTTAATAATATGAATATGTGGAATATGTGGTCCTTAGAATATGTGGTCGTATCAACAGTACACGCTGTATAATAATATCTAGATATCAGCCCTCCTTTAGCAAAATATTTGTAAATTATAAATTCTCTTTTCCTTAAAATCATAAACTTCGTTTAAATTCAGTCTGATAAAATAACCAAGTAGGTAAATAAGAAATTGCTCTTAGCATAACGATTTCCGAAGCTTTATCAGTTGGCCAACTTAGCCACTGCTATTGGTTTAAATTCTAAAAAGGGCAAACATAATTTTACCTACTTATTTTTGCCCGAAGCGCTAGCGAAAATCACCATTTTAACTCGGGTAAATTGCTTTCGTATGTCTGGATGTACTCGTCTACAGGTCACAATTTTGTGAGCAGGTTCAGTATTTACATAGAATTTTTCTGTCGTTTCGTTTTTTGGAAAAGCTTAAAATAAATAAATAAATAAATAAATATTATAGGACATTATTACACAAATTGACTAAGTCCCACAGTAAGCTCAATAAGGCTTGTGTTGAGGGTACTTAGACAACGATATATATAATATATAAATATTTTAGAAATACTTAAATACATAGAAAACACCCATGACTCAGGAACAAATATCCATGCTCATCACACGAATAAATGCCCTTACCAGGATTTGAACCCGGGACTATCGGCTTCATAGGCAGGGTCACTACCCACAAGGCCAGACCGGTCGTCAAGATGGTGGAAAATGGTATAAAGGACTTAAATACTTTAGTCATTAGGCACTTAAGATCATTGTGAGTACGCTGTGATAATGATTCAACGAACTTAGGGCCAACACATATACCCACGATACGACGTCGTATCGTGAAAACGACGTCCTATCGTGGGTATGTGTCTTGGTCCCGCGATACAACGCCGTAAAGTTGCATGACGCCGCAACGTGAGACGACGTCATATCGTGGGTGTGTGTGTTGGCCCTGCGATACAATGCCGTAACTTTGCACGACGACGCAACGTGAGACGACGTCGTATCGTGAGCATGTGTGTGAAGTATTTTTCACTTTTACATTTTCTAAGCTTACCTAGAGGTCTACAGCTCACAGAGCCAATAATTTAAGTTAGCCTTTATTGCTAAAACTATTGAGGAAAATGAGGACTACGTTTCTATGCAGAAGCGGCCGTCCCCTTTCCTTTTAATCGTTTCACACATTCTCAATTTTGTAGCCGGAAAAAAAAATGAAAACGTCTACAGAATCGAAATAGTTTTGTGAGATTTTATATATATTATGAACAATATTATTCCAGTTTTAGTTGCCTTAACAATTGTTGACACCAAACTTTATCCCACACTTCGTCCGTCCTAATGATGCCATTTGCCAGCACCTGGGCGCTCAACTCTCAACAAATCATAACTAAAAACATATACTCTATTCTACACCCTATTTCAAAGCATTAAGGTTTAAAATGATTCATCTGAAATGTGGTAGCTGTACGTGACAATTGGGAAGTAAGAATACATGGAATTTTTCAGAATTATGTTTCTTTACGTGTACTTATGTGTGGGCGTCATTATTGTTGGGCGTACAATTATGTGCAAACCACGTTATCAATGTTGTATTGAAAATAATTATTGGCAAAACTATGTACTGTTGGAAACCCTAACTTCACCGCTGGTACCCAACTTCGATCAAGTAAAATATTATAACAATAATTTACCAAGGAATAGATATCATTGAATTCACAACAAATTCTCTCTTTAAAAATAAGTTTTAAAGTGAAAAAATAAAATTATAAAATAACCTAACTTCGCTACCAATCTTCAACTTCTTTGTTTTATTTTCGTAAATCCTTTTAACAGAAACTACTATTTATTACGCCTTAAAGGTATAAGGTATAGGTACCTACGAGTATATTTCACAATATCGATCCAACGCAACGTTAAAGCCTCATGCATGTAATATGAGACCCAAAATACGCGGGTACGAAACAATAGATTTAAGTCCACTGCAAACCTTATATTCGAGGTAAATTCACCTTAAACTTATTGTGTAAAGGATTTTATATCATGCTGTGATATGAATAAGGTATAATATTAAGAATGCGGGGAATGCCGAGAGAAGGCGGGCCGATACGTTGGCATTTATAGCATTAATTTTACTAAAATGTTTTTTTCAGATATACGTATTGAATGTATATTAATGTATAAAGGAAAACTCGAAATAAATGATAATTATTTCTTTTGTTTTCAAATTGGACAGGTTTTATTAAAACAGGACAGGTAAATTATTAAAATACCTAAATGAGAAAATAATTGCTTTGGATAGCAATGGGAAACGAATTGGTTAGGTGTGTTTTTTTAAATAGAAAATAATATGATAAGCAGAAAACTCTTTTTATTTGTCATTAGAAAAAGGGTCAAGTTAGGGCCGATTTTTTTTTTCACCTCACTAGCATGTAAGGCTGTCTTTATTCTTCAAAAACGAATGAGAAAGTTGCATTTTATCAAAGAGAGCGGCTCCTATAATATATAAAAGGAATAAATTAGGTAACTATTATAAAGCCATTTTTTTATTAGAGTAGGTACACATATATAAATAAAAAGAGTGTAACTTTTCGGATACAAACTGTCATGCAGTTTGGCGAAGCTTTAAAGAAAGTATTGTACATTAAGGGTTTTGTATAAATAAATTTAAAAAAAAAATTAAGCCATGGTAGCCGAGTGGATATGACGTCCGACTTTCAATCCGGAGGTCGCGGGTTCAAATCCTGGCTCGTACTAATGAGTTTTTCGAAAGTTATGTACGAAATATCATTGGATATTTACCATTAGCTTTTCGGTGAAGGAAAACATCGTAAGGAAACCTTCATCAATCCGCATTGGGGTAGCGTGGGGACTATAGCCCGAGCCCTCTCGCGCATGAGAGAAGGCCTGTGCCCAGCAATGGGACGTATATAGGCTGAATTTATTTATTATATGTAAACATCTATTTTATATAATTATCATTCAGCTCCGTTGCATCCACGATCTTAAACAACTGAAGATCAACCGTGTTGTTTTTGGGTGAGTGAGTTTGTGTTATGAGTGCACATGGTTTTGATCGTTCAAATGAAGTGACCAGACTGAAATAATACTGTCACAGACAGTTTTGAACCATAAAGAGGTTAATTTTTGGTGCAATAAAGAATATTTACTTACTTACTTACTTACTTTAAAAAAAAACCACTGGCTTGGGCCTTGCCGTCCCCTACATTACATAGTTATTAGTAATATACATCAAATAATGTAAAAATATTTTCCATAATGTCAATATGTAGAGAGGAAAATGTCGACTACGTTTGTATGGAGAAGCGGCTACGGCTGTCCCCTTTCCTCTTAACATTGATCGTTCTTCACCCATTTGGATTAAAAACTTAGCGAGGTTCAAAGAACGTTGCAAGTTAAATAAAAGCTAGTAGAAAACCATCTTTATAGTGAAAGTAAATAACAACTTTAGTATTTTCAAGTCTTCGGTGACCGCTAGCCTAACAAGTTACTTACCAACTTACGAACTTAGTATCTGACTTAAGTTGGCCGTTTGACAACTTGATACTTAGCAGGTAAGTTACTGGAGTTTGGACTACTTAGGGCTTAGTTGCGATGGGAGGCGATCGGGCAGTGAAAAGAGCGTTTGAGGGAAAACCGACGAGCACGCCAAGCCGCCCGGCCGGTCGACCTAGGTATCAATGGGCCGTTAAGACAGAACCTTCTTACGGTAGATGTCACTACGTGTCTCCCAAAAGGTGACGTTTTAATTCAGACTGCAACAGCATTACCGCAGCAATATTGCAGTGCGACATTACTGCCGACTGCATTGCTACCGCGAATGTCAAAATTCCGGGCAACAACGTCGATTTTGATAATAGCGGCATTAATGAATTTAAATCGTGAAAATTTCCGAAGCATGATTTTTTACGATTTTCGATGTGGTTTAACTCAGCAAGAAAGTTGTCAAAGACTTCAATTAGCATTTGGCGATGCAGGAGCGGTCGCGGGACGCGCACCACAAACGAACTGAAGTGCACGTAGTGCACTATAATTTGGATCTTTTTAAATCGAGAGTAAATATACATCTTTTAGGTAAGCATGTTCCATCCTAGACTGCATCGGCACTTTCCATCAGGTGAGATTGTGGTCAAATGCTTACCTTGTCCTAATAAAAAAAAAAGTTTATACGCGATGGATATCGCACGATTTGACGAAAGACCAGAAACGACTGCGTGTAGAGTGGAGCAGTAAAATGAAAAAAAAATTGACGGTGGACAATCAACGGCTGTATATAATATCGTGATAGGTGACGAAACCTGGGATTATTGCTTTGAACCGGAAAGGAAAAGTCAATCGACGGAGTGGATCTTTCCTTTTGAAGACTTGCCGAAAAAAGTTAAGAAAAGGCGAAGCACTGGTAAGAAAATGGTTGCTTCTTTTTTTGGCAAATCAGGGCATTACACCACTATACCGCTTGAAAATCAATAGACAGTAACTGCAGATTGGTAATATGTAAACACGTGCTTGCCCAGATTGTTTGACATAGTTTGTGAAAAGCGTCCCCGTAGCAAAATAGTCCTCCACCACGACAACGCATCGGCACAATCCGGCAATTCAACGAATGCGTATTTGAAGGTCTCAATTTAGATCATAGGATTACACATACCTGATTGCGCAACTCGTACCGTCCTCGTCGTCCTCTCTCTTTCTCCTCCGCCGCCGCATATACAAGTACGCGGCGAGTGCGAAAAGGACGGCTATAGCGCCGCAGCTCAGTATCACCACCAACACTACATCACGTTTCTTCATTGTGAACTGAAACAAAAAAGTTTTCCATTAACATTTTTGATTCAAGCTTTTACTCGTCGAGACAATTCTATAAACCCCAAACAAAGTTAAGTTGCGTTGTTTCATCACAGAGTTCCCATGGCCACCTCCTGTCTCCATCATCAAATCAGCTCGATGGTACCATAATATTGTATTGTTACCCAACTTACATATATAGGTAATGTGAAGAAGGGATGTCACGAATATTCACATTCGCATTCATATATTCGCATCATTTCAAACATTCGCATTCGCATCAAATGAAGCGAATGTGCGCAGGTCGTGTCCTGTCTAGTCGACTCGCGTATGGGCAGTGCGCGCAAACTGTTTTCAAGTAATGCATTTTGACCAGTAGACAGTATTTCTCAACACTTTATAACATCCGTTCTAAGCATTGACATATGTATCTAAGGAGAAAGTCAGTCAGTCTGATGCAACTAGTTGCGACCAATCGCGCGCGTGATGCGAACTCATCAACCAATCGCGTTGTGGCGTTAGACTGCACGATTGGCTCAAATTCGTGAGTGACACCACTGAACTAGCACCATTCTCAGTGCCCGTAAGGACCGTCCTTAGATATAAGTCAAAGTTCTAAGGTTGCATATGTTTTATGTACTAACAGATTTTTTTCTAATTAGGAATGATAATAACAACTACATATTCCCTATACATTTGCATTCGCATTCGGACATTATCATTCGCATTCGCGAATGTGAGAATGCGACATTCGTGACATCCCTGATGTGAAGTTACAGCCCAATCGAATAATGGGAAGCTAGCAAAAGATTTGCCCAGAACATATTTAAGTTTTATTACATACTTAAGTTTAATAAAAGCTTGTACAAAGTGCTTATAAAACATTTTAAAATGTGCGGTCCAAAAAGAGGAAAGGAGACGGCCACTTCTTCATGCAAAACGTAGTCCCAATTTTTTCTGGATATTGACATTATGTAAAATATTATTACATGCCACAGCATGCAGCTTGCGACTGCTTACCATCAGGCGGGCCGTATGCTTGTTTGCCACCGTCGTGGTATAAATAAACATAATTTGAAGTATATTAACCATACCTACAATAGTCAAAAGATCGATTTTTTGATTACCTATTGTAAAAATTAGGAGTGAAAAACAGATTTCTTACAAATTTTGAAGTGCTCCTACCTCTTATAATAATTAAAAATTCTAGAAATCAAACATACCTAGGGTATATTTAGCTGTGGTTGATATACAACAAATTATATGAAAATATATCCTTAATGTTAATATCCAGACGAAAATGAAGACTAGTGTTCGCGCCCTTTTTCATTCATTATCATTCATATTCATCCATCTCGCTCGCTTTTCTTTCATACTATCTACTCTATTCAACCTCATTTTTATTCTCATATCACCCGCCTTTTTGCCGACCTACTTAAACGCAAAACAAAGAAGCTAAAAATTAAAAATACATGTCAATTGTTGGACAACGTCAATGAAGTGAAAAATCAATATACTTTTTTCCTGATAATATGAATAGAATAATACGATGAAATAATTATTATAAACGAGAGTGATAAACGTGAGTGTGAAGGAGTAAGGAGAGAGAAGAACGAACCAAAAATTAAATACGGCGGCCGCCGTTAACAAATCGGAATCTATACCCAGGTACGGTCGGCCTCATAATTAACATCTTTTTAATTTTATTCTCATTTTTAGTTTTCTCATAGCCATAGTCCCTCTGTATTTCTTGGACTGCGCTTTTCCTCTGGTCCTTCGGCATTCCTCGCGTTAACATTTCTGGTCCTTCGAACCGGATTCTCTTTTCTTTTCCCTCTTCTCTCCTCATACATTCATTGCTAATCGTTCTCCTCCCGCACCGCACCGCCCTTATAAATATTACCTAAATTATTCTATATTAATCGCTCCCGCAGTTTAGGTATTTATTTATATGAGTATTACTATTCGCCGCGCCGCCCTTATAAATTAATTACCTAAATATAATTTCTTAATCGCACCCGCAATTTAGGTATACGTTTATAAGAGTTAATCCTTATTCATAGGAACATAAATTGTTTTACCGCATAAATAAAATTAAACTACTTAACCCGTCTCCTGCATTATGGCGAAAGATACAAGAAATATCGAAAGCGTCGACAGCGCGTATTATGAAGACGAGCTGTCGATGCTTGAAGCAAAACGCAATATCTTCTTTGAACTCGTCCAGGGTATTTACAAAAAATCGCTAGTTGTCGATACCGATTTAGCCAGTCGCGAGAGTTTCCTTGATGCTGCTGACACTATCGACGAACTCCGATCAGAGTTCAAAGAGGTGGTTAATGAGTATAATCGTACGTTGCTAAGAGCTAGGGCGGCTGCTGTCCCTAATTATCAGCCGATTATAGCCTTCGAAGATTTGTACTGCCGCATCAGGAGAGTGGTTAAGCGGCTGCAACCAGCCGCACCGCCGGCCTCTTCGCTGCCTTCTATAGTGGAGAGAGCCAGACCTTCTTTGCCAACGATGGAACTGGTAGCGTTCGATGGAGATATACGTAACTGGCCGCTTTTCTACGCTAGTTTTAAATCCAGAGTGCACGAAAATCTGTCGCTAACTGATGAAGAGAAGCTCTTCTATCTTATTGGGAAATTGTCACCAAAAGCTCAAGCCGTCATCGCGGGTATAACTCCGAGCGCTGAAAACTATCAGCTTATCATCGATAGTCTAATTGACAGATTTCAAGACAAGCGCACTCTTGCCTCGACCTACATGGATCAAATGCTCAATTTAAAGATTAATGGTCCCGCTTCCTCGTCTAATTTTCAAACATTCATCGATAAGTTTGTCACAGCTGCGAATGCGCTTAAGTCGCTTAAGCTCGATGATTTATGCGATTTCATGCTCCTTCATATGGCATTAAAGAAGCTAGACCAGGAAACTCTTCGAGCATTTGAAATGTTACACCGAGATACGAAATTGCCTACCTTCCGCAATTTGACAGATTTTATGAAGAGTCAGTTTAGGATTTATCAAAATGTGCAACCAAGCACCGTCGTCGTCTCCGCCGCAGCAAATCCATCGCGCGAAAAAGGTGTTAAGTCGTCTCAGCCGCGTAGTGCCGCACCAAAACTACAAAGTTATGTTGCTTGCGCGAGCACTACTAAATGTATTTGTGACAATATTGTTCATGAACATTTATTTAAATGTCCGTCCCTCAACAGTTTAACGCCTTCCGAACGCTTCAAACGCGCTAAAGAGCTTAAGGCATGTGTTAACTGCCTAAGTATCAAACACCGCACCCGCGAGTGCAATTCCGAGGTGAAATGTCGAGTTTGTCATCAAAAGCATCATACTCTGTTGCATTTTGACAAAGACAAGGATGAAAGAGCTACGACGTCTGATGTGTCAAGTGTATCTGCGAGCGCCGTAGCTAAGTCGTCTTCACCGCCGCCGGAAAGCACATCTTGTAACACGTCTATCGTGACTCAAGCACTAGCGGCCTCTAACAATAAGATGTCAAAACAAAACTCAACATCTTCGTGTGATACGGTATTGCTGTCCACCGCAAAGGTTATCGTCCGCGATAATAAGGGTGGCACGCAAGTCGTCAAATGTTTACTTGACACCGCGTCACAAAGTAACTTCATTACTGAGGAGTGTTGTAAGCGCTTAGGTTTGAATTTTGATAAAAAGCCAAGCGCTGTATTTGGCATTGGAAAAACTAAAAAAATTGTTAAGGGTAACGCAGATATTAAAATATTTTCGCGATTCGACGAAAACGTCAACTTTGACGTTTCGAGTTTTGTGGTCGATCGCATCACCGACGATTTGCCATCAGTGCCGGTTGACATGTCAACCCTCACACATGTTCATGGCCTCCCTTTGGCTGACGACACGTTGGATACGCCCGTCGCAATTGATGTACTGGTGGGTGCAACTATATTTCCACATTTGTTACTGCCGCACATTGTTAAAAGCGATGTGGACTATCTGCCACCGGCTATTCAGACAGTATTGGGGTATATTTTAATGGGTTCGGTCCCTGCTTTACAGTCACCGCGTAAATATACTTCAGCATGTTGTACTTCTATTCAAGACTCCACAGACAACCTTCTCAAAAGGTTTTGGGAACTTGAGGAAATATCCGCTCCGCCCGCTCAAAGTCAAGATGACCTTGAATGCGAGGATTATTTTCGCGCCACCACTACGCGCGACGCTAATGGTAGATATACTGTCGCATTGCCTTTCCGAGATGACGTGTTCAAGCTCGGAGAGTCGCATTCTGCTGCTAAGAGGCGCTTTCTTTGCCTTGAAAGAAAGCTAGAGTCATCGAGTGTGTTACGTGCCGCCTATGACGATATCATTCGTGAATACGTCAGTAAGGGTTACATATCGGAGGTAACTATCTCCATGAAGGCCTCTCCAGCTGTCGCATACATAATTCCTCACCATGCTGTCATACGCGAGGACAAATCAACGACCAAAGTGCGCATGGTCCTGGATTCGAGTAGCAAGACAAGCACAGGTCTGTCGCTGAATGACGTTTTGCACTCAGGGCCCAATCTTCAAGGGGATTTGTTTTCAATCCTTCTGAACTTTCGCTTATTCAAAATAGCGCTTTCGGCCGATTGTCGCCAAATGTTTTTACAGATTGGTGTTCGCGAAGCGGAACGCAAGTTTCAACGAATCTTATATAGATTCCGCCCGGCAGATCCCATTACCACATACGAATTTAATCGCGTGTGTTTTGGTATGAAGTCGAGTCCCTATCACGCGCTCCGCGTCGTCCGTCAGCTAATTGTAGACGACGGGCATAAGTACCCAACGGCAGCGGCGATCGCGTCCTCTTGTACATACATGGATGACGTATGCTTTAGCATTATGTCAGATGACTCGCAGCAGCAGGATGAGTCTGTTGCTATCGCCGCGGCTAAGGAGCTGATTGATTTATTCAAATGCGGTCAATTTGATCTTGTGAAATGGACCTGCAATTCAGACGCCGTGCTACGCGAAATACCTGCTTCGCATCGGGCTTCCGTAGACATTGAAATCGACCCAGGGGTCTCCCAAAAGGTCCTTGGCTTATGTTGGAATAAATCTGGTGATTACTTTCATTTCAAGGTGACAGAGCCAGACTCAACGTGCACTAAAAGGACGATCTTGTCCGCAGTGGCACGTCTATGGGATAACGTGGGCTTAGTAGCTCCAGTTGTCTTATACGCAAAACTCCTCATCCAGGAGCTTTGGTTGATCAAATGCGACTGGGATGAGACTCCCCCACCCCATATTGTGGATTTATGGGAACGATTCTGTTCGGAGTTGCCAAAGCTCAATGGAATCCAAATACCGCGCCATCTTGGAGTAGCACAGGGTTGTACTATAAACCTTTTAGGCTTCGGTGATGCATCCGAGCGTGCATATGGAGGCGTCGTATACCTTCAGGTTCTAAAGGGAGACGAAGTGGCAGTTCGGCTGGTGTGTTCCAAGTCGAAGGTCTGTCCCCTTAAAACAGTCTCCGTCGCGAGATTGGAACTGTGTGCTGCGGTCCTCCTGGCAAAGCTCATGCGGAAGGTGCAAGATAACTTCGAACCTCGTTATAACATTAACGAGGTCTACGCGTTTACAGACTCGAAAGTTGCTCTCTGCTGGATTCAGTCATCCCCCCACCGCTGGCAAACGTTTGTTGCCAACCGGGTAGTTAAGATTATCGAAGCTATTCCGGCCAACTGCTTCCATCATGTGGCGGGCTTAGAAAATCCCGCGGATTGCTTGTCCCGTGGCCTGACGCCTTCTAAGCTCGTGGACCATCCTTTGTGGTTCACGGGACCGGCTTGGGCTTCCAAGCATCCATCGGAATGGCCTTTAAGGGAGCTCGATCGAGAGTCCATCGGTGAAGTGCCGGAGCTTAAGCCTCTTGCACACGCTGCAACTACGGATGTGTCAGAGTCACCACTTTATTCACTCGCTCAGCGAATATCGTCGTGGTCTCGATTATTGCGCATCGTGGTATACGTGTACCGCATTCTTAAACCGAAACCGCGCTTCTCAGCACTTTCCCGAAATGACCTAGAGTTCGCTGAGGGTAAAATTATTTCATCGTTGCAAAGTGAACACTTTAGCGACGACATTGATAAAATAAAGAGCAAAAGGTATTGCTCACCTGCCTTGCAAAAGCTTAAACCATTCTTAGATAAAGACGGGCTGATTCGTGTTGGAGGCAGGCTGTCAAATGCTGACATGAAATATTCGCAGAAACACCCAATTGTGCTTCCACGACGTGATCATGTAGTCAATATGATCGTCGACTATTTCCACAGAAAGCATTTGCACGCTGGTCCTGAGTCATTAATGACTATACTTAGGCTTCAGTATTGGATACTGTCGGCTCGTCGTGTCATTCGCGACCGCGTTGCCAAATGCAACACGTGTTTCAGAGCGAATCCACAATCGTCTCTCCCGCTCATGGCAGACCTACCGAGCTGTCGCGTGAATCAAGTGAATAAACCGTTTACACATACGGGGTGTGATTATGCAGGTCCCTTGCAGTACACTCCTACTCGAGGCAGAGGAGTCAAGAGTCGCAAGGCTTGGTTATGCATTTTCACTTGCCTCACGACGCGCTGCCTTCATATCGAGATAGCGACGGAATTGAGTACCGCCAATTTTTTGGCTGCTTTAAAGCGCTTCTTGGCGCGGCGTGGCCCCGTACAATGCATATATTCGGACAATGGGACTAATTTTACCGGTGCCAACTCTTACATGCGTGACCTCTACAAGTTTTTAGACGGTCATCGTCCACATTTGGAGATGGAGCTCGCGGAGAACCGCATTGATTGGAAGTTCATTCCTCCCGCTTCTCCACACTTCGGAGGCGCATGGGAAAGCATGGTGAAAATAGTAAAAAATCACCTTTTCAAGGTAATCGGTACGCAAATACTGTCATATGAGGAGCTTCTGACTACGCTTGCGCAGATAGAGGCCCTTGTAAATTCGCGACCACTGACAGCTCTGAGTAGTGATCCCGCTGAGCCTTCAGCTCTCACCCCGGCTCATTTCCTCAACACTGCTCCGCTGTTGTCCTTACCTGCTCCATTGGTCGAGTCAGGTAATTTGCGTGACCGACATGCACTTCTGGATAAGATAGTGCAGTCCTTCTGGCAACGTTGGCGTGCAGAATATCTGCATCAGTTGCAGTCTCGAGCTAAATGGACCACGCCATCAGTTCCTATCGTAACTGGTACAGTGGTTGTCATAAAAGTAGATAATGCGCCGCCATTTTCATGGCCTTTAGGCGTCGTAGAGGCAGTACATCCTTCGAAGGACGGCTCAACCCGCGTTGTCACTGTCAGGACAAATAAAGGAAGTTTCGTCCGTCCTGTCGTGCGATTATGCCCTCTGCCTAACCAATAATTAATAGGAGTATACTTCGTTAGAATAATACTTTTTCTTTAGTTCATTATTTCGCTATATTATTGTGAATGTTCGTTTAATTTGATGATAAGGGTTATTATTTATTATATTTAGTTTTTCTTTCCTTTAAAGGAACCCTTTAAGGTCGGGGGGAAATGTTCGCGCCCTTTTTCATTCATTATCATTCATATTCATCCATCTCGCTCGCTTTTCTTTCATACTATCTACTCTATTCAACCTCATTTTTATTCTCATATCACCCGCCTTTTTGCCGACCTACTTAAACGCAAAACAAAGAAGCTAAAAATTAAAAATACATGTCAATTGTTGGACAACGTCAATGAAGTGAAAAATCAATATACTTTTTTCCTGATAATATGAATAGAATAATACGATGAAATAATTATTATAAACGAGAGTGATAAACGTGAGTGTGAAGGAGTAAGGAGAGAGAAGAACGAACCAAAAATTAAATACGGCGGCCGCCGTTAACAAATCGGAATCTATACCCAGGTACGGTCGGCCTCATAATTAACATCTTTTTAATTTTATTCTCATTTTTAGTTTTCTCATAGCCATAGTCCCTCTGTATTTCTTGGACTGCGCTTTTCCTCTGGTCCTTCGGCATTCCTCGCGTTAACAACTAGGTTTGTATGAAAAGGTGATTTCGTCTTAATTCTCACATTTTTTAAAGAAAATGCTTAAATTGCAAAATAGTGTAAATTATTAAATTCCAGCAAAAACTACAAATTAGGTACGCCAACAATTTATGTGAAATTACATGAAAACCTTTGAGAATTTCACTAACGGCACACAATTTGGCTTACATCCAAAATTCTACATTAATCCTCAAAAGGACGTAAACCCCATGTCCTTCCAAACAACATACGCCATTTTATAAAACAAAATCGACGTGCGCTCGCCGTGTTGCATACAAATTTATATACTGCATTCGCTTGAGCGCTTAATGCATCATAAATAAAGTTGAAATTACGTTAAAACCTCATTGCATACTACATTGACATGCAAATTTACATAATGCGAATGGGTAGGAACTTAAGCAGTTGGGTTAAAGTTTAAATTTGATCAGCTGTGTGTGCTGCATACGATTAATGCATACGGTAGGAATTCAATTTAGCGAAACAGTTGGTTAAGGCGCGAAACCGTTAATAATGAGGAGCTTAATGTTCGCGCTTACATTTGTGAAGTTCACCCAATTTGCCGATAGATGGCGCTGTACCAACTATTGCAATTTCTACATCGCGCTAATGATTTTTTTGTTACACGTCGATGGCAAACAAGCATACGCTCCGCGTGATGGTAAGTGATCGCCGTAGCCTATGAACGCCTGGAACTCCAGGGCTTTAAAAACCTGTTTTGAAGAACCCATACTGTATGTTACCGGCACCAATCATGGAACATTTAAGAGAAAATTTCGAGTGTTTTTATATTTCACCGACACCTGTAAAATTTGCTGCTGCAATTGGTTTCAATATTAGTAACCAATTAACACTGTGGTTTTTTGCTCTAGCCATGGAATGTATGCCGCCATTCATTTTCAAAATAACAAATATCAATGAAAAATTAAACTTAAGCAGCTATTTGGCTCTTGTTTATGGTAAAATGTTGCCAGCGATTAAAAACTGATGGTACGAGTAAATACTTATATTACCTGTGCCTGTTCCATTATAGGGGTGTTTACTATAGTCCCTCGAGGAAACCTCGGCAGAAAGCCGGTAACAGTATTTTGACAGGATTGATGAATAAGGTAGAATAAATAATGTTTATCGTGTAAAAGTATCCCGGAGGAAATAGTCTGCCGGAGCTGTCCGTCCGACTCTATTTTCAGTTTCATAGTTAAGTTTCATAAGTTGCCGTAGCTTAAGAGAGCAAAGTTTTTGAAAAATCTTACCGCTTTTTTAGATAAAAATAAGATTGCCAAACATATAATTGGTAATCTTGAGGACTTTCTCTAGAGATTTCAGTGATTCGAATCCTGACTTTTTGACTTTCACTCGATAGAAGAAAATCACAAATACAGTATCCGTACCATGAGTCACTGACAGTGTCAAAACTGACATAATTATTACATATTACATAATTGACACTTATATGCGAGTACGAGCGAGATGCATAGAAAGTAAGTTACGTTCTCGATCATTGGCCACAGCACATTTGCAGATGATAGTTGCAGCGAATAAGGAGGTATTTTGAGGAAGTAGTCTACAGCCTACATCGACTGCGATGACTGTATATACCAATGGCCGATCGGCATTTGTTGCCGCATCGATCACAGATGTGTCTTGACCCCTGGGGTGGTCCAGCGACTTTGCGAGTACGCTTCCGTTTGAGGTGGTCCATCCAGAGCTCGTCATGCTTTGCCATGCCTTCCCGCAGGTTACGATGCTCCTCCGGTCTCATCTCCGCACGTTCCTCCCAACAGTTAACCGGTATGTCGAAGCCATTCATGTCGCGTTTACAGGAATCCTTGAAACAGAGTACGGGTCGACCAACCGGTCGACCAATCTGTCCGAGCATGACTTCACGTGGCAATCTGTTAGGATCCATTCTATGAACGTGTCCTAGCCAACGGAGTCGTCTCTGTTAATACCGCTACTGATAATTCCGCTACTCGACGCTAGATGTCGACTATAATAAGCGTTTTGGTACCAAAACTTATGTATGGAGTGAGCACTCTATGCTTACTTCTTATTTCTCTATGACCGTGGGTAGTGACAATTAACACGTTCGCTGCGGAACTAAAACTGACGTTTTTTTATATGGTGCGTTAAATGGCCGATTGGCCTGATACTCAATGTTTACGCCGCGGCGATATGGGGCTCATTGACCTAGTAAGGTATCGACTCATATAAATGACTATAATTATACAAAAATGGAAAAATGTGGACACATCCCTATCAATATCGATAGTCGACGAGTTGGTGGTTACAGTACTTGCTTCGCCCCGGGTTCCTACTATTTACTTGAGAGATATATACAAAAATACATGTAAGGCCTTGTAACCCGATGACGCACTGAATAATAGGTTTATTTTAGGAAGTATTAGTGATGGGAAATAAGTTATCGACATATCCTTTTTATATCATTTATTAAAGAATCAAAAAAAAATAGACAGCCAGTATTATTTTTCACATTATATGTGAAAAATTAATTAATTACATGTGAGTTTTATAGAAACATGACAAGCAGTATCCTTTCTTACATTCTACGCAGAAAGATTTTATTTTCTTTACTTTTCTATTTGCTTCTCGGCTGTTGAGTGTACCACGCAGCTTTTGGTAGCAGCCGGCACAAATTCTCCTCTTCTCACCTTTCTTTTCGAAGTTGTGTTTTTTCTTTAAGACTACCTCATTTTGACCATCTGAAAGTAAATAATATATATTATTAATATGGCATTATTTTTTCACTAATAATTCTTGCCTTACCCACCAATTAACTGTAAGGCTTGTTTTGCGGGAACTAGATTTACATTGCGGGATCTATTGCCATACTAATATTATAAATACGAAAGTAACTACCTATCTGTCTGTATGTTATCTCTTTACGCCTAAACCGCTGGACCGATTTTGAAACCTGGGTAGAAGCTAGTTCTGTATATAAATAGATACATAATATTATCATATAACTGCATGAAAATTACTCATGATATTATTAAATAAATATTTCATACAATACTAATTATGTATATGCACTTATGTCATAGTTGCGTAAGTGCCAATGTAACTAATTGAAATACATTTTAATTTAATCCAATTTGTAAGACCCAACAACTGTTTGAGCGAACATAGAACTATTATTGTTTTGTCAAAATAAAACAGAGCTTGATCTTTATAAAAATTATATATTAAATTAAGAGCAATTTTAATTCGTTACGTTACCCTCATAGTTGCATTTGCCTCGGGTGACCTTAAATGATTGAAATAATAAATAATAGACTTACCTGAGTTAGTATCCGTGATTGGCGTTTTGGTATATGCTGCTATGATCGCTTCGATGAAATCTTTCTTTGAAATTGGAACTGGCTGCCGAATATTGTAAACCACCCAGCTATTGACCAAAGCTGTCCCAAATAGCAATTCAAGCATGACTTTACGAAACCACTTGATTCCTCTCTTTAGGGTTGTGTAGTACGATGACATCTGGTCACTAAAGTCTATACCCTTTTTATTTTCATTGTAGGTCATGATGCACTGTGGTTTTTTAATTGCTTCTCCGGTAGTACGTCTTATCTTACCGGTGTCCTTTATCATCAAATCATGATCCCGACATGTAGAAATCATATTAACTGGTCTCTTATCCACCCATTTTATAATTCGAACCCCATTCTCATTCATTGCACCAGTTATTTGGCCTTTTTTTAGTTTTGATGCTACTATGCGTTTTGGGAGACCTTTCCGATTTGGACGCAAAGTACCACAAAGGAATGTTTTTTTGCGTATAAGCTCCTCTGCAAGATCTATTGAATTGTAGAAATTATCAGTCACTACGGTTCTTCCTTCATTTTCAAGGCCCCTTATTAATCTTAAAACAGTCTCTTTTCCGTGATTTAACTCTCTGCCATTATCACCTTTACCAGTATAAACATTCACGTTGAAAGTATACCCATCCGGCGTACATAATTTGTACAGCTTCACCCCGTATTTATGGGACTTACCTTTTAAATACTGTCGAAATTTTAATCGTCCCCGCCATGGTATCATCGATTCATCGATTACTAAATACTTTCCGGGTATTAAGACCGTGTGAAATCTCTGAAGCAGCATAGAAAACACATCTTTAATTTTAGCAAGTTTATTTCTATCATCAGGGTCCTCTTGACTAAAGTGCCAAAATTTCAAAATTAGCAGAAATCGGTCTCTCTTCATAGCTGAAACCACATACTGATTTCTATAAATACTCTTTCTCGACCAGTAATCATTTATGTGTGGTAGTTTTACTAAACCCATCACCATAATCACGCCCAAAAACTTTTTCATTTCCTCTTGATCTGTAGGAATCCAAGCTCGAACTCGTGATTTGGGCTTAACTTGATTACCTGCTATGAATTTTTGGGCATAATTATTTGTTTCTACGACCATCTTAGCAATAATATCCTTTGTAACAAATAAATTGTAATAATCTTCAGGGGTGACTGCATCATCGGGAATGTTTATCTTACAATTTTCAGTGAATTCTTCGAAATTAGGAATCGTATCATCAATATCTTGCCACTCATCTTCGCCCATAGAATTTGCTACTGGAGGAATTACGTTGGGTTGCATTTCTTCGACATTTTCGGAATCATCTTCACTAACCGAGAAATCGCTTCCGGAAGAAGTGCTACTGGTATCTGATTGAGAACTGATTAGATTTGGGTTAAAATCTTCATCCGTGTCCGAGTGGTCTTCATTGGTAGGTTCTATGTCAACCGATTCCCCTATCTTACGAGCAGTCTTATCAAAATTTGTGGAATAGGCTGGAGAGGCTACATTCACATTATTAGAACTGGTCTCCAAAAACGATTCGTTTTGATAGTTTTCAAAAGATGGTCCTGCTGCTATATTATCAATTGCATCATTATTTAACGGACTACGAACGGTCTTGCGAAGATTTGGGGATTGGGCTGGAGAGGCTGCATTCATGTTATTAGAGCTGGTTTCCAAAAACGATTCGTTTTGTTGGTCTTCAAAAGATGGTCCAGCTAATAATTCATCAATTGCATCTTTGTTTAACGGGCACGGAAGAGATTTTGCACACGATATATCGCTTACGGAACTACACCTGCTTGTCAACGTCGACGCGTTTTTAGTGTCATAGACTGCCGGCGAACGGAAAATGGATTGAGTTTGTGGGTTGTTTCTTGGTAACGTTTCAGCATTTTTTAAAACTTGTAAGGTTTTACCAGTACTAGGGCTCACGTAAATCGACTCTTTGTCACCTTCGTTCAACAGTTGTACTTTCCGGGCTCTAGGGGTATTTTCTAGATCGGTTTGAAATAACGGTTTCAAATGAATAGGAGAAAGTCGGCTGGTGTCAGGCTCTGGCACATTATACTTGCGTTTTTTAGGAGCGGTAATTGTAATTGTGCTCGCTGTTCCTCTACTCACGTAGTTCCGCTGTAGCTCTGGGACAGTTTCCGGTTCCTTACTTGGCCCAGGATTGACGATGTTTATTTCGGATCGATTTTGCTGCGAGTCATTATTTTTTATATTATTTTTGATAAACACTTTTCTCCATCTCGATTTGTCCGCATCAGAATTTTCACTTTCACTGTTTTCATTTTGCTGAAACGATAATTCCAGCATTCTTCTGCACCGTTTATTTGACCGAAGCATAATAAATGATAAAACACCATGAACTATCACAAAAACGTAAACAAACACTTGAATAGTGCACTATCGTATTTACGTCTATTCCCGCTAATGATGTCACAACACTAATCGGAAGTAAACTATTCTATCACCTACAACAGTGCGGGAAGGGGTGGAGAGACCTTGTGATCTATGTCGGGCCTTACGGCCTATTACCCGCAAGGAATCGAAAAAAATATTAATCAGTGCGTTATCAGGCCGAAAAACCTTACCACAGTTTTAATGCTTTATTTAGTAGCCCTTAAAGTCCTAAACTCAAACCTATACTTGTCTCTTTTGTACATATAGAAATTCTCATTATACACCCCCCCGCACCACGGGAAGTTCACCGTTTTTCGCCTCCGCACGGAGTGGGAGTACATGCATAGGGCATTTAAGCCTTATATCGCAGCGAACGTGTTAATGTCAGTTGAAATTTAATTTAACTTAAAATTTAGACATTAAAAAGAATAACGGCACGATTCTAAAGAATGATTAAGGCACGTTTAAGATCTTGGAAAGATCTTTAAAAGTAACTAAACGACATGTCAAAATTGACGTTTATTTCGATTCCGCTGTGATCCCCGTAAGATTTATCTACGATATTTCTAACATCAAAGTGACATTGGTTGTCCGAGCTGCTTCTGTCCATTATACGACATACAAACGATATCTAAATGAGAACTTATCGTTATCGTATCTCATTCTACGAATCGGGCCGTAAGTTTGTTGTATTAGTCTTACATAAATGTGATCGCCATCGATTACTGAATTAGAAAAAATGGTTCCTGATCACCATGTGTATATATATTATCATTTTTGTGATAGTAATTTAACGTGTTGCTCGATATTTTTGTAATAAACTATTTTACAGTTGCCTCCTGGCTGACACCTCCGAAAAAAGTTACACCTTTTTTACCGGCTTTAAAAAAACGAGGTTTTCAGTTTGATCCGTATGTTTGTTGAACCGAATTTGATGCGGTTTTCAGAAAAGTCTTCGTTACATTCTGGAAAAGATTTATTTAGCTGTCAAACTTGTAACTTGTAAAACTAATATGTTTTTAAACATAGTATCTTCTTTTGTTCGTTTCCGAGCTCTGTTTCCTGCAGCTTAGCCATGCACAAAAGTTTTGAGACACCCAGCACCTTCGGTTTAATGCTAAACTCTTCTCTTGGTCTTTGCGTAAGCCTAAAAATTATTTAATTTGGGTATCGTCATAAAGAAAAATAGACAGGATATTAACAAATAATAATAATTGATCAATATTGTTACTGACTCACGAAAAAAAATACATTGTAAATAAAATGTGGTAGTACAAAATATCGGAGCGCGGGGCCCCCCTAGGCGCGGGGCCCTTAGCATATGCTTTTTCTGCTGTTCGGTTAATCCGCCACTGCTTATATTATGTAATAACATAATTTATGTTATACGAGGCCTTGTGTTTGTAGGTGTAGTATTTACTCGTATCTGAGTGTTAGCGACGCGACTGAAAAACCTTAGATGACGCTAAGATTAATTAAGTTGAAATACGATTAAGGCTGTATTCGAAATAAAGATTTTATCCGTTAGGTAGGGCAAGCAGAAAATTAGATTGTTATTAGACATAAGAGTATGTAATCGTTAGGTATATCAGATATTATTCGATATTTAGGTCACGCAAACCCTAAATCCCAAATCCATATTCGAAGAGCGAGATGAACGAAGGAATAAGAAAATAAAGAAAACTTATTCATTGGTTCATAATTATAGCCAATCACATGCAAATAAAGACAAGGAAAGGTAAAAAACAGCGAGACAGAAAATCTCGATCGTGATTGGTCAGTCAATTTCCCGTACAGAATTCGATTACGCTCAGTTGTACTATGAGACGCACATATTTAGGTTATTATCGCAGTAATTACTTTAATTAGACTAATGAATGTTACGTATAATCGTAGAACGTGAATTGCTTAACACCCTAATATAGGTCATATTATCGTAATCCTAGCTATTAGATAATAGCATGCCGTAAACCGTCGAGAAACGGGCTATTGTTCCGAGCGCGGGCGAACAATAGGCTTTGTATTCGTGAAGTAAGCAAGTCGGACAGGTGTTATTGTTTTGTTTCACTGACCTAGAAACCGAGTTAGCGTGTTATGCAATATTTAAGTCAATAATTAGATATTTGTGAGAATTATAGTTATGTAAACGATAACGAGATAACACGATTTAACCCGAACAAAGCCGAATCAAGTAACCGACCAATCAGAGGGCTTGATTCAGAACGAATCGAAACGCGTCTTATCTCCTTATCGTAAGGGTGTTCCTTTTCTACGAGATTCGTATATAAGCGAGGAAGGAACGGAGTGAAATCGTAGTCAGTCGTCGAGTGATCCAGCAACCAGAAGCCTCAAGAAGAAACCAACCGGAAGAGAACCAGAAGCGGTTCAATCGCGTAGTAGGGACTGTAGGAGTATTTTTATACCTTTGTATCGCGTTTAATAAAAGTGAGTTTGTGCGAAACAGTAGTTTATTTAGCTATCTCCTCGCGCATCGAATTCGCTCCTCTTCACGCGGCGACGTAGAGGGCCGTGGTCACGGTCTTGGCAGTAGGAGTGGTGGCGACAGCCCGGTGCCTTCTCCATTGAGCTATCGTCGGCAGATATAGCGCCGCGGGCTGCTATATTTTCCTGGTCCTTCGAGCCGGATTAACTGTCAGCCCATCAAGACCGTCGAGATCAGCTTCTACTCTGCGTGAAGAACCCCATCGTGCGACATCGTCAAGATGCCGATAATTCGGACCAAGAAGGCTACGTCGGTACAGAGCGACGAAGACAGGCAGCGTTTCCTAGAAGAAGGCGCGGCGGCGGCCCAACATCGTGAGGTTGCCCGCGAACACGCTGAGAGGACTGAGGACGCCGACGCGGAGCGCCCTCCCCTCCCCCCTGGCGAGTCGGCCGACGCGGCAGCGGTCACCCATCGAGCTGCTAGCGCGGAACCGTTAGGCGCAGCGGCTACATTATCGATCGACGACGTCTACCAGAGGCCACCGAGGTCTCCCTCGCAAGATACGATGTTGCTATGGCGTAGGGACCTGAACAAACGCCTGCGACGTCTTGCGAGACCTACACCGATCCCGTTACGTCATTCGAAGACAGTGGTTAAAGACGTTACCACATCGCAACGACCGAAGGATACTCCAAAGGAGGCGAGCACTCCGCACGTGCACACCCGTGCGCAGTCCGTGCGCTCACAAGCGAGTACCGTCATCGAGGCCAGACTCTCGCAAGCCGAGCTGGAGGCGAGCGAGCGGCTAGCGGAGATTCAGAAGAAGGAGCTGCAGTTAGAAGCCGAGTTAGTGAAGAAGAGGTTGGAAGCCCAGAAGCTGCAAATTCGTGCAGAAGCCAGTGAATCCGACGCGGCATCCGATAGGAGCGAAATCGGACCGCAACACCAGCGCATCCTGACATGGATGGACGAATCGCAGGACAAGACGCTAACCGAGCCCGTCAAGTCCAAGAAGAGGTTAGCCAACGAGCCCCCACCGGATTACGAGACTCCAAGGCGCTCCACGCGGGAAGAGAGGCATATTCGACGTCGCTCACCGAGCCGCGAGGACCGTCGGCGATCGTTATCGCCACCGATCGAGCCACGTACGCCGCACACGGAGCGTACACAGCTCACTCAGGAAGGAACCGTAGCGGAGTCTATGTTGCAGTTATTCGAGAAGATGCAAATGGCGGCTCGACCGGCACCGAAGGATATCTTCGAACTACCTCACTTCTACGGAGATGTGAGTGAGTGGCGAAGTTTCTACAACACGTACACCGAGACGTCGAGAAGATATAAGTTTACCGACTACGAGAACGTCGCTAGACTGCGTATGGCGCTACGCGGGGACGCGAAGACATGTGTGTCACACGTCCTATCGACCGCAACTCGTCCAGATATGATTATACGAATACTGAAAAAGCAATTTGGTCGGAGCGAAGTATTGCTAGACAGAGCAATCGAAGATTTGCGCAAGCTGCCAGCGTTGGGACCTACAGCGAACGATCTCAACAGCTTCGCAATCAAAATTATGAACATAGTGTCCACTATTATGGATATAGATCGGAGACACTACGCCGACAACCCGTTGCTGATTCGCGAAGTAACGGACCGGTTATCGCCCCATATTCGAAGCAGGTGGTGCGACTACGCACGCAATCATCGTGATACCGACGAACCCGAGATCCTGCAACTTGCTGACTTTCTGATGGAGGAAAGTGAACAAGAAATGGCGTTTTGTCATGCCCGCGCAGCCCCGAGGCGTGCGCAGGTACCGTCAGCAGCACCGAACGCGCGCGCGACCGGCACTCGTACGAATACATCCGCGCCGCGTTATCCGATTCCCGCTACCACACCCGGAGGTCGATACGCCACAGCACAGAAGGTGACGTATGCGACGCGTCAAGCCAGTACATCGAAGTCGACGTGCCTGTATTGCGGCGGCAATCATTCAACGCCGGAATGTCGCAAGCTAGCCGCACAGAGCATAGGCGCAAGATGGGAGTGGGCAAAACTCAACCGTATATGCTATAGGTGCATGGACGCGAAGCACCTCAAAATACAGTGCAAGGCGAAAGGGTGCGGTGTGGCAGGCTGTCCGCACGTGCATCATCGTCTGCTCCACGCGGAGACGACGCAGGAGCTCCGTGATAATACCGCGATGGCGATGACTCATGCTACGCAACGAGCGGCCGTAGCGCGAGTTACTACGGCATCGATCGAGCCGACGGCGGCACAAGAGACGCAATCTACGCAAGTTACGCCACGAGAGGACAACGACCCACGAGTCTACGTGTCATCGACCCCGAACTACAACGTGTTATTGAAAGTGTTGCCTGTAACGGTAACAGGCCCGCAAGGAACAGCGCATATTTTCGCTTTTATCGACGACGGATCGACATTGTCGATGATCGATCAAGATGTTGCTGATGAGATAGGTGCAGTGGGTCAAGACGAGCCGTTATGTATTCGAGGAATAAGGAATCTCAAGCACACGTCGATAACACAGACTGTTAAGGCCACCGTGAGACCGGCGAAAGGAGGTACCGAACACGAGATTACCGTCAAGACCGTAGATGGCCTAGGAATCAGGTCACAGTCGCTCAATAAGGAGCAACTACTCAAATATAAACATCTGGCGGACTTAGGCGACGGATGCTACGTCGGAACAGGCGTACCACAGATGTTAATCGGAGGTGATTATAGTCACTTGATTACACCGACGGAAATCAGGCAGGGCGGCGAGAACGAGCCGTGCGCTATGAAAACACCACTAGGTTGGGCGTTTTTCGGTAGAATGCCACGCATTATTCGTACGAACGAGCAAACCGTGCTACACTGCCGTATGGGGAATGAAGATCTCAACGAGCAAGTGAAGAAACATTGGTCGATCGAGGCGTTAGGCGTAACGCAAAAGGAGAACGTGAGTCCGAGCGATCAACGAGCCATCGACATATTTAATAAAACCGTGAGAAAAGTTGGAAATCGCTACGAGGTTGGCCAGCTATGGGCGTCAGACGACGTGAAGCTACCACCGAGCTACGCTATGGCGCGTTCAAGATTACATAGCTTGGAAGCGAGAATGCGTCGCGACAAGGACTTCGCGGAGGACTACGAAGCCCAGATTCAGAAGTTGCTGAAAAAAGGATATGCCGAGCGTATTATGGAACCACCGCAAACCGATAAGACTTGGTTTTTGCCGCACTTTAGTGTTTTTAATTTGAATAAAGGCAAAGGAAGAGCCGTATTCGATTGTGCCGCGAAAAGTCAAGGAAATAGTCTGAACGACTATATTTTAGCGGGACCAGACCTGCTAAAAAGCCTACTGGGTATACTACTGAGGTTTCGCGAATGGAGCTTCGCAGTAGTAGCAGATATACAGGAGATGTTTCTGCAAATCCAGATTCGAGCCGAAGACCAGCAGAGCCAGCTATTCTTGTGGCGAGGTACGAGAAGAGACATGGAGCCGCAAGTCTACAAACTAAACAGAGTTTGTTTCGGAAACGTATCGTCACCGTTTCTCGCGCATTCAGTGCGCAATCGTAACGCAACCGACAACGAGGACAAGTATCCAGAGGCGGTCTACGATATACACAATAATCATTACATGGATGATTATGTGGCGTCCTACAAGACTGAAGATGAGCTACTGAGAGTGTCATCGCAGGTACGAGACTCTCACGCCGAGGGAAACTTTCACCTACGAGGCTACGCGAGCAACAGCGAGCGACTGTTAGCGAGCATCGAGCCAGAGCTTCACGCACAAGAACCGACGCATCTAGGCGAGAAGCAACAGACCGTTCTAGGAATGACTTGGGATCCTAGCACCGATACTCTAGGATACAATACGAAGATGCTGCGCGTACCGGACGCAGTAAAGAATCACGAGCGATCACCGACGAAACGAGAGTTACTCAGCGCGATAATGTCAATCTACGACCCGATGGGACTTATCGCTCAATTCGTGATAAGCGCGAAGATAATATTTCAGCGAGTTTGGTCAAAAGGAACGGATTGGGACGCACCGCTACCATACCAAGAAGCTGAAGACTTTTTTCAGTGGCTGAATGCACTGAAACATGTAGCTACGCTACGCATACCGCGACAGTACGAGACACCGAGAGCTGCTACGAAATATACTCTGCATATTTTCACCGACGCGTCAACGGAAGCATATTGCGCTGCAGCATATTGGCGCATAGAAAACTCAGAGCAAGAGGTTCGAGTAAGTTTAGCAGCGGGCAAAAGCAGAGTTTGTCCACTGAAGGTGCTATCCGTACCGAAATTGGAGCTAACGGCGGCAGTCATCGGAGTACGGTTAGCAGAAACAATCTGCAACGAGCAACGATACGACATCGACGAAGTGATTTATTGGACGGATTCAAGAGTCCTACTAGGATGGATTAAAGACGACGCACGAAACTACAAGCCATTCGTATCACATCGATTAGCCGAGATCACCGAGAAATCGAATCGTCAAGCATGGAGATATGTACCGACCGATCTTAATCCGGCAGACCATGCTACACGAGGCAAGCCTACAAGGAGGATCGACATACAGGACGATTGGTACAGAGGGCCGCAGTTTCTCTACCTAGCCGAGGCGGAGTGGCCGAGCCGAGATATCACAGTAAACCGCACCAAAGATCTCCCTGAAAGGAAGCTGAAAGTTAAGTCAGGAATCGTTTTATCGACTACGACATCGAAAATGGAGCCATCAAGCGTATTACCCAATATACGTCGCTTCAGTAATTACGATCGATTGATTAATTCTACAGCCTACGTGCTACTTTTCATCGATAAGCTGAAATCCAAGAATAAGGGACTACAGCTACAAGTGCAACACATTAAGCGAGCAGAGCATATGTGGATACAGAATAGTCAACGGAGAAGCTTTCCAGACGAAATACGTACTCTGCACATCGGACGCGAAATCGACAGGAAATCGAAGCTATATACGCTAGCACCAGAGTTATGCGACGACGGCGTGCTACGTATGAAAACGAGATTGGGCAACGCTCCAGTACTCTACACGTCACTACATCCGATAATACTGGACGGCAGAGACTCATTTACTCGATTGCTGATTCAGAGAGCCCACAGACGATCAGCGCACATACACAACGAAGCCGTGATAAATCAGTTACGTCAAGATTATTGGATTTTGCATCTACGACCGATAGTGAAAGCCGTAGCGAGAGACTGCGCACTTTGCAAGCTACGTCGAGCTTCACCGCGAGCGCAGCCCTTCGGAGACCTACCCCCCGAGCGACTACAGGCTTATCAACGACCGTTTACCTACACCGCGCAAGACTATCTAGGCCCCATGTACGTGACAATAGGCCGGCGAAGAGAAAAACGCTGGGTCTGTTTATACACATGCCTAGTCACCAGAGCCATCCATCTGGAAAGCGTGCATAGTTTGTCGACGGACAGCGCGCTACTCGCCCTACGACGATTCGCTGCGCGACGAGGATGGCCACACACGATGTACAGCGACAACGCGACATGCTTCAAGGCAGCATCAACGGAGCTACGAGAAGCATATAAGCAGTGGCTACCACAGCTACGTGCTTACGGTCTACATCATCGGATGGAATGGAAGTTCATCCCGCCTGGTAATCCCTCTGCAGGCGGAGCTTGGGAACGCATGGTGCGTACCGTGAAGACGGCAATGGCGTACACATTCCATACAAGAGCACCGCGAACAGAAGTCTTCGAAACACTATTAGCAGAGATCGAGAATATCGTTAATAGAAGACCTCTCACACACGTTAACGTCGACCCGCAATCCGAGGAAAGTCTTACACCGGCACACTTTCTACTACTGCACAACGCAAACCTACCTATGATATATGTTCATATACCTGCAATTGAGCCGTGCGACGTAGATTCAGCCATCAAAAGACTAAAACCCCGTTGTTCGATGGGTCCTGATAGCATCCCTGCATACGTGATCAAAGGTTGTAAGGACTGTTTAATTCCTCCCATTTGTCACATTTTTAATCTGTCATTGTCCATTGGACGGTATCCTGACTGTTGGAAAATCACTCGTGTCACTCCAATACCAAAATCCAGCGATGTATCTAATGTTGAGAACTACAGGCCTATTGCTATCCTATCAGTTTTAGCTAAACTATTTGAATCTGTCTTACATACATTGATAGGCTCGCAACTCTCACCCTTTTTATGCAATTCTCAACATGGCTTCAGAGCAAATAGGTCAATTGAATCCAACCTCCTCACGTTAGTTGACATAATATCGAGACATTTGGATGAGGGTCAGCAGGTTGATGTCCTCTATCTAGACTTTAAAAAGGCGTTCGATCGCGTTGACAACGACGTTCTGCTACACAAATTATGCCGTATTGGTTTCTCGCCTACACTCCTTAAGTTCTTTGCAAGTTACTTATGTGATAGGAAGCAATTTGTCAAACACGGAAGTTTCGTGTCTAAGGAATATCCAACGCGTTCGGGTGTTAGCCAGGGGTCGATCTTAGGTCCACTGTTATTTGGCATTATGATCAACGATCTTGAGGAAACAGTCGAGCATGCCAAGTGTCTACTCTACGCGGACGACCTGAAACTAATACTTGAAATAAAAAATATGACCGACTGTAAGAAGTTACAGGACGACATCGATTCTGTTCGTCAGTGGAGTACAACTAATAAGCTGCACTTCAATGTATCCAAGTGTTCTGTCATGACATTTAGTCGAGCAAAAAATCCGACACATGCTGACTACAAACTTGGGTCCAAGAGTATCTCTCGAGTCGTAACAGTCAAGGACTTAGGAGTTATCTTTGATGATCACCTGACTTTTCATGACCATATAAAAAAGTTAGCTGCTGAGTGCTTTAAAAGGCTCGGATTTGTTATCAGGAGTTCACGTGACTTCCGAAATCCAAGCGTAATTAGGCTCCTGTATACATCACTGGTTCGTAGCAAACTCGAGTCTGCGGCAGTCGTTTGGAACCCTCATGAGAGTACTTATGCACTGCTTCTGGAGAGAGTACAAAAAGCATTTTTAAGGTGCCTGTATAAAAAACTGCATGGGTACTATCCCTATCTATACCCTACTAAGTTCTTGCTTGGATCACTTGGCTTCAACTCTCTGGAAGTAAGGCGTAATTACAAGTTTTTGACACATATGTGTAGCATATTGAGGGGAAAAAGTGACTGTCCCGACTTGGTGTCAAGACTTGTAAGACTTTCGGTACCGTTCGTGCCAAAGAACCAGCTCAGGCCGCGGTGCTCTAGTCTTTTAGCCGTTCCTCTTGCGCGTACAGTTTCGTGCAGAAACTCTCCAATTCTTCGAGCCCTCAGGACAATTAACGCGTTCTTGTCATCAGCCCCTGACTGCGATGTGTTTGCTAGCAGATGGGTAAATGTATGTCGTGAATGTTTGAAATACTGTGAGATGATGGATGAATGATTTGTTTTCTATTGTTTATTGTATTGTTTGACATGAAATTGTATAATTGCATATTTTAAACCACTTGACATATTTTTAATTTATAATATTTGCATGACTTAATTGTAGTTCAATAATTATGTACTATTTTGCATGTATACATTTGCCAGCGCTTTGGTGCGAACTGTAATGCTGTGTAAATATATCGTAATAATAATAATAATAATAAAAAATGATCGGAGTCTACGAAGAAAACGACAAGAAGCAGTGGAAGGCTGCACAGGCGCTCGCAGACCACTTCTGGCGGCGCTGGACGAAAGAGTACTTCCCACTGTTAGCACCACGTAAATCGTCCGACGAGGGAGGACGACAGATCCAGCCGGGAGACGTGGTCATCATCGCAGAACCCAATGGACCTCGCAGCGTATGGCCCAAAGGAGTCGTCGAGGTCGTCTATCCAGGCCCCGATGGACGGGTCCGCTCCGCAGACGTCAGGACGAGGCACGGGACGCTACGCAGGCCGAGCTGCAGACTGGCGGTCATCGCGTCGCAACCCATGCAACAGGAGTCTTCGACTGCGGGGACAAAATGTTAGCGACGCGACTGAAAAACCTTAGATGACGCTAAGATTAATTAAGTTGAAATACGATTAAGGCTGTATTCGAAATAAAGATTTTATCCGTTAGGTAGGGCAAGCAGAAAATTAGATTGTTATTAGACATAAGAGTATGTAATCGTTAGGTATATCAGATATTATTCGATATTTAGGTCACGCAAACCCTAAATCCCAAATCCTTATTCGAAGAGCGAGATGAACGAAGGAATAAGAAAATAAAGAAAACTTATTCATTGGTTCATAATTATAGCCAATCACATGCAAATAAAGACAAGGAAAGGTAAAAAACAGCGAGACAGAAAATCTCAATCGTGATTGGTCAGTCAATTTCCCGTACAGAATTCGATTACGCTCAGTTGTACTATGAGACGCACATATTTAGGTTATTATCGCAGTAATTACTTTAATTAGACTAATGAATGTTACGTATAATCGTAGAACGTGAATTGCTTAACACCCTAATATAGGTCATATTATCGTAATCCTAGCTATTAGATAATAGCATGCCGTAAACCGTCGAGAAACGGGCTATTGTTCCGAGCGCGGGCGAACAATAGGCTTTGTATTCGTGAAGTAAGCAAGTCGGACAGGTGTTATTGTTTTGTTTCACTGACCTAGAAACCGAGTTAGCGTGTTATGCAATATTTAAGTCAATAATTAGATATTTGTGAGAATTATAGTTATGTAAACGATAACGAGATAACACGATTTAACCCGAACAAAGCCGAATCAAGTAACCGACCAATCAGAGGGCTTGATTCAGAACGAATCGAAACGCGTCTTATCTCCTTATCGTAAGGGTGTTCCTTTTCTACGAGATTCGTATATAAGCGAGGAAGGAACGGAGTGAAATCGTAGTCAGTCGTCGAGTGATCCAGCAACCAGAAGCCTCAAGAAGAAACCAACCGGAAGAGAACCAGAAGCGGTTCAATCGCGTAGTAGGGACTGTAGGAGTATTTTTATACCTTTGTATCGCGTTTAATAAAAGTGAGTTTGTGCGAAACAGTAGTTTATTTAGCTATCTCCTCGCGCATCGAATTCGCTCCTCTTCACGCGGCGACGTAGAGGGCCGTGGTCACGGTCTTGGCAGTAGGAGTGGTGGCGACAGCCCGGTGCCTTCTCCATTGAGCTATCGTCGGCAGATATAGCGCCGCGGGCTGCTATACTGAGCATTACAAAACTCATAAAAGTATTGTTTAGTGAACTGAACCCCTAGTGTAAACATATTTGATAGCGTGACGTGACGTACGCGTATGTGTTAAGTCTCATTTTGTATGGGATTTAGAAACAGCGCGCCAAGCGGGACGTTTTCGAAACTCAAAATCCCATACAAAATGAGACTTAACGCAAACGCGTCCGTCACGTTTCGCTATCGAATTTACACTAGGTATACTGGTTATTCATGGCATCTATATTGCTGTATAGACCAATAGTGGGACCGGATTTTTGCCCTATAAGTTTCGATAATTCTAAAGAGTGAAAAGTGATGTTTATCTGGTATGGGACATATTTTTAAGCATATTTGTAATATATGAAGAAAATTTAGAACGAGTGTTAGATATAAATAAGGTATTTATGTATTTTTATTGATGAATTTTGAATATTGAATTAAAGTACAAAATTTAAGCATCGTCTTTTATAATATGTATGAGGCTTTATGCTATCAAATTTTTAGAAAAAAAATCAACGTGCTACTTTGTCAAACTCAAATTAGCTTATTATTTTGTCAATATTGAATTAAAGTTTGAAAAATCCACAATATCATATCTAAATTCTTAAGTTAATAGGCAAGGCAAAAAATTAGAAGAATAGGATATGTGCTTTACAATTAATATGCGTTTTTTGTCCTGTAAGATCTAATATTGAATTAAAGTCCGTAGAGATAAGTCTATTACTATAAAATAATATATGCAGCCATTTTATGGAAAGGTAGAAATATCTGTGTGTAGCTTGCATTGTAATAGTAAAATCAACTTAAAAAGGCGCGAAATTCATAACCACGCCGCGCTGGTCCGTCAACATGTCGGCTCGGCGCGCGGGAGCCTATCGTAGCCGACCTAGTGAGCGATAGATACCTCGCCCCGCCCGCGCCCCCCGCTCAGCTTCGCAAGCGCTGTTTGTCTTTTCTTTCAAATCATTCATTTGTTTATTTATCGTGCACATAAATTAAATGCGGACATTACATGAATTTAATTATAGAATAAAAGTTATTATGACTTCAAAATGAGTGAAAAATGTTTGATATGTGTACTGTACTGACTTAGTAACAGAGAAAAAAACGAGGAATTGAGCAGTTAATAACTGCGAGCAAATAATCTTTCTTGGTGATGGGAAAGTTAAATATTTCTACGGGAAGGAGGAACTACGTTTCCATAAAAAGTGTAGATTATACATTGAGTCGAAGGCTATACCGGCGTACAAAAGACTAATGGAGGTGGCATCAGAGGGCTTACCGCGAACCACGTTCGACGTGTTGCCTCCCTGTCATACTTACGTACGAATTTACAAGTGCGACAGAGAGGTAACACGTCGAACGTGGTTCGCGATAGGCCCTCAAATGTACAGCCAAGTGACGATGATGAAAATTACATTTTCAAAACTTTTGTCTTTTGTTACCATTGTGTTAGCCGCCTGTACTTACTTTCAACATATATTAGTAGTTTATGTTACTGCTACATAATAAAAGGCATTAAAATACACGAGTGTGGGCTTAGGAAACGAACGAAGTGAGTTTCTTAAAAGATCACACGAGTGTTTTAATGCCTAATTATCTTATACCTTTAAACGAGCAATTCTTGTATATATATATTTCCGGGATCTCGGAAACGGCTCTAACGATTTTGCTGAAATTTGGTATATGGGGGTTTTTGGGGGTAAACAATCTATCTAGATTAGTCTTATGTTTGGGAAAACGCGTGTTTTCGAGTTTTCATGCGTTTTTCTTTCGACGCAGAATATGGTCGCTAATTTCGTGTTGCCGGCCACTGTCCGTCTGGTCCAGCGGGTTAAGACGCGGACTGCTAAACGAGTGTTACGGGTTCGAATCCCGCCTGGTGACTAACTTTTGTTTTTTTTTTATATGTTCAATTTTATATATAATTTTTTAATTTTTATTGTTTTAGACAAGTTTAATTTAGTAAAAGAATGTAGTTAAGATTATCACCTATACACCACCATATTACAATAAATAGTTAGTTATAACCGAGCAAAGCTCGGTCGCCCAGGTACTGTATAGTTATTGCAGGTAGTTCGCAATCACATTTTTAGCACAGGCATTATAAGAGAGGTATGGGCATTGTAAATGTCATCTGGCTCTGTGTGGTAGGGCACAGCACAGCGGATGTCATTCCAGATCTAGAGCAGAACCCAACTGGAGAAGTACCTCCACCTTACAGAAAATCGCAGCCAAATAACACTAGACCCTACTCATAGTGTTGTGTTCCTGCCGGTGAGTAAGGTTGCCAGAGCTCAACGAGGGGTGGGAGGGTGTTAGGATCGGCAACGCGCATGTAACTCCTCTGGAGTTCCAGGCGTACATAGGCTACGGATACTGCTTACCACCAGGCAGGCCGTATGCTTGTTTGCCACCGACGTAGTATAAAAAAAAAACACACACACAATTAAAATATTTCATACGACATGTGCTAATTATTTGTCTCAGTGTAAACAAAAATATATCATAATTATGATATCAATTTTCAAATTCAAAATGGCGGACATGTTTTATAACTTATTTTAAGAAATTATGAGTAGTTTAAGACTTTAAAAAGCAAGAAATTGTTTCTTGCTTCTGTTTGTATATGTATCATGTAGTATTTGATGTTTTCATTATTTTTGAAAGTCCTCAGGGTGCCGATTACGAAAATGACATCCATTATGGAACCCAAGATGGCGGACATTCATTTTTCTTAAAAATCGGTATGGTCATCTCCGAGGTTTTTCGAGGTTCCGATTACGAAAATGACGTCCATTTTGCAATCCAAGATGGCGAACATTATTTTTTCTTAAAAATCGATATGGGTGTCATCTCCGAGGTTCCTCGGGGATCCGATTACGAAAATGACGTTCATTTTGAAATCCAAGATGGCGGAAATTATTTTTTTCTTAAGTCGATATGGGTGTCATATCCGAGGTTCCTCGGGATTCCGATTACGAAAATGACGTCTATTTTGAAATCCAAGATGGCGGACATTAATTTTTCTTAAAAATCGATATGAGTGTCATCTCCGAGGTTCCTCGGGGTCCCGATTACGAAAATGACGTTCATTTTGAAATCCAAGATGGCGGACATTAATTTTTCTTAAAAATCGATATGGGTGTCATCTCCGAGGTTCCTCGGGGATCCGATTACGAAAATGACGTTCATTTTGAAATCCAAGATGGCGGAAATTATTTTTTCTTAAAAGTCGATATGGGTGTCATATCCGAGGTTCCTCGGGATTCCGATTACGAAAATGACGTCTATTTTGAAATCCAAGATGGCGGACATTAATTTTTCTTAAAAATCGAAATGGGTGTCATCTCCGAGGTTCCTCGGGGTTCCAATTACAAAAATGACGTCAATTTTGGCGGTTCTTGTTGGTGCAGATTTCACAAATAGAGACCATTTTAGAATTAAAGGTGGTTGATATCACGGCTACACACATCGACACCCATTTCAAAAAGTAGCGTCCGCCATATTTATTTTCAAAATAGATGCCATTTTTGAAATCCACACCCCTAAAAACCCAGAAAACAACACCCATGACGACTTTTTCAAAAAAGTGACGTCCGCCATCTTTATTTCCAAAATGGACGTCATTTGTAAAATTAGTACACATACAAAATGAAAACTAAAAACATTTCCATCCTCTTTTGGGCAGTTGTGTAAGTCTGTGATAACCCTAGGTAGGTACGGAGACCTTGAGCGGTGTCGGCATTTACGCAAACATCAAAGGCGTCGGCCCACTGTTACTTTTTACACTGTGCTTTTAGTGTGTAAACGAAAACGTCACATGATATATCAAAAGAAAAGTTATTTTATCTTATACCTTTAAACGAGCAATTCTTGTATATATATATATAATTATATTTCTGTGATCTCGGAAACGGCTCTAACGATTTTGCTGAAATTTGGTATATGGGGGTTTTTGGGGGTATACAATCTATCTAGATTAGTCTTATGTTTGGGAAAACGCGTGTTTTGAGTTTTCATGCGTTTTTCTTTCGACGCAGAATATGGTCACTAATTTCGTGTTGTCGGCCACTGTCCGTCTGGTCCAGCGGGTTAAGACGCGGACTGCTAAACGAGTGTTACGGGTTCGAATCTCGCCCGGTGACTAACTTTTGTTTTTTTTATATGTTCAAGTTTATATATAATTTTTTAATTTTTATTGTTTTACACAAGTTTAATTTAGTAAAAAAAATGACCTATGTAATAAGAGAAATCGACAATAGATGGCGTTACTCTGTGACAAGTGCTGTAAGGTTAAAATCGATTGTAAATAATAATAATTGTCAGTTCACATTTTACTTTTTAAGTTTATGTAGATTATCACCACCATATTACAATAAATAGTTATAACCGAGCAAAGCTCGGTCGCCCAGGTACTATATTACTAACTGTACTAGGTTGCCTTTTTAACAAGCTGGTCCAGTCCATGGTTGCCTACATTTTATTTAAAAATCGGTTAATCTAGGCGACCATTAACTGGACCAACTTTTTTAATACGGCAACTTTCAAATAAGCTTTCATTTGGTATATCATACGATGAAATAACAAACAAAAAAACTATCCGTACGCAATCTTACAAGGCAACCTACTTGAAATGTATCACTGTGAATTTTGTCTTACATTTATTTCTTATCAGAAATAAATAACATGAGGGTGCATATACCTTATAACGTATCTCTATATAACTATCGGTTATCAATATTAGCATTAGCGGTTAACAACAACATTCCCCTTAAAACAAATAACTACCGCGAGGAAAATATCAAGTCCAAACATCTGAAAAAAATCGGGAAAGAAAAGCTGCAACTGGCTTTTAAAATGGTACAAGGAAGGGTGGTCATCTGTATGAGAATGTGTTTTTTTTGTCTCTATTTGACCCAATGGTTGACTGGTAGAGAATGCCTTTTGGCATTAAGTCCGCCATTTGTGTTTTTTTTTTGTTTGTGCAATAAAGTTTAAATAAATAAATAATATTCATGTAACGCGATAACGAATTCTACGTGAACGAAACCGCGGGCAATACCTATTATAGTAACAACAAAATAACAATTTTCTATTGCTATTAATTTAAAACACGCTTTAGGAATTTTTTTGATGGACCGTAGACGCAGTCAAGGGCACCCCGCTCCCCACTACCGTTGTTCGCTGCCTCCTGCCACAGCGCGCGGCGCGCGCAAACTTGCCGCGCGTTTGAAACGTAACGTATTTATATAAGCAAGGAATGCATACATATCAGTAATGAGTGTCGCCGTGATTTTATATTTCTAAATTTTTGTTTAGTAACTGAGATCATTGTTGATGATCGATTATTATTAACTCTACAAACTTTAATTCAATATTAGCTATACTGCTTAACCTGAAATCAATATCTAGACAAGCACATTGTCTACATGTCTAACTTTTTACTAGAATACTAAGTTGATCGATAATATCGTAATTTTGCAATATCAGCAACTCTAATTCTATATTTACAAAATAACTCGTGTTTTTACGTTTACCAGAAAGCAGCTGTTCCAGATTTCTAAAAACTGAAAATTGTACATAAATTGAAGTGTTATTCGATATGCTAAAGTTTTCTGTAACTTTAATTCTATATTTACTTAGTTATTAGCAAAAATTAAAATATTTAAATATAACCGAAAGCTCAACCTTAAAATTTCTAACTTTTTACCAAAGTATTATTTAACATACTCCCAATGACATATCAAAAAAGAAAAAACTTTAATATTATCGAAACCCATTTTTGTTCAACCGCTGGTCTATGTAGTTGCCGATACCCGATTGGTAAACTTTTATAGAAGAGAAAATCGTATGAAATATGCCTCTCTATAAACAAACATTTTCATTGTACCTACCGGCAAATGGGAGCGATTCAAGTCTCTACATTTTCCATGTAGATTAGTCTAAGAACACACTTCAATACTGTATTTGTCAGTTTTCGTTTATTTCTTGTTTTATAACACGCTTTTATTAGGTCGACCTGTATGTATCTATGTAATGGAATCTAAGGTAACTAATTTAAGGGCCTACTAAAGCCGCGAATACCGGTTCGTAAGCCACGCACGCTTGCTTCCTCACTCCCCGCTAGCACGCACACATGGAAGCGCTCCGCGGAGTCCGCGGCGCACGTGTAGGTGAAAGCTCCATCTAGCGTTACAAAAGTTAACTACGATTATACGTGGTCGGCCAGAAACTTAATTCTTAGAAAATAAAAAAGATGGCGTTATTACTTGCTACTAGAAAATAAAAAAATATATTGTTGTAAATTGTAATAAATCTGAGACTACAATATAGCCAATTTTTATTGTTGATTTTTGGAAGATGTTAATAGTATAGTTAATTGTAAGTATAACACTACCTATCTTTTTAAATTCGGTATCTTACATTGTTAGTTATCATATTTTATTTAGTAATATATTGTTGAGGCAGGAAATACAGGGTGCCGTTTTCCGACGACCAATTTTTCGGATGATAGTGAATCACAGTTGTCAGTGGGAACTACCTACATATAAAAAAAGAAAAAAGTAAGTAATATGGTAACAACGAAAACTACCAAAAAAAAGCGGCCAAGTGCGAGTCGGACTCGCCCATGAAGGGTTCCGTACCATTTATGACGTATTAAAAAAACTACTTACTAGATCTGGTTCAAACCAATTTTCGTTGGAAGTTTGCATGGTAATGTATATCATATATTTTTTTTAGATTTTTCATTCTGTTATTTTAGAAGTTACGGGGGGGGGGACACACTTTTTACCACTTTGGAAGTGTCTCTCGCGCAAACTATTCAGTTTAGAAAAAAATGATATTAAAAACCTCAATATCATTTTTAAAGACCTATCCATAGACACCCCACACGAATGGGTTTGATGAAAAAAGATTTTTTGAGTTTCATTTCTAAGTATGGGGAACCCCCAAAATTTATTGTTAATTTTCTATTTTTGTGTAAACATCATAATGCGGTTCATAGAATACATCTACTTACCAAGTTTGAACAGTATAGCTTTTATAGTTTCGGAAAAAAGTGGCTGTGACAGAATCGGACAGACAGACGGACATGACGAATCTATAAGGGTTCCGTTTTTTGCCATTTGGCTACGGAACCCTAAAAAGTGAAGTAAGTATTTTTATTACGCTGAAATATGTAATATTCAACTAATAACTTTTAAACAATTACTCAAACAATCAGGGTGATTCTTAAATTGTGTCCAGAAAAATATTTTTTCATAAAAGCTTTTTATTTTTCACATATTGTTACGTATAAAAAGCATTTTTTGATGCATATGGTCAAGCTTAATACCCTCAGGAAAGGTAAATAAAATGAGTACATAATCACGGTTGTCACAAAGTGTCCCTCAGTCGTGACGTTTCAGCATTTTGGCGGCCAACTCCACTATTTTGAATTATACAATATTTTTAATATAGCCTAAGTATAACTACGACACATCGAATGACAGCTCATACGTTGAAATTCGTCAAACTAGCGCTGTAGAGCGTGACAAAGAACCGGATACACATCATACATCCACATACACGCGGAAACCATTTTTCTGCTTTGGCAGTTGGGCAATAATAACAAATGAACGTATCTAATAAAATCCATTTCTAAAGAGTGAGTATGCCTCTAAATTAATCAAACGAATTGAGAATGTCACGACCACGTGTCTATATGTCACGAACATGGATTCAAAAGTCCATGGTGGGGACAGAATTTTGAGGCCACTGTCGTGACAATTTGAAACATGTTCGGTATTTCCTAAAAATTTCCTTTGACTTTGCAAATATTAAATAATTAGCTCAATCTCGAATGTAGTAGGTATATCTTATGTTACAAACAATAACGTGAAATGAGTACTGACTTTTAAAACTCAAACACGGCGGTGACGCGTTAAGGTTGACCTTTGTTTTTTCTTTAATTAACACAAATAAATAATTTTCGACAACACTTCTCCCTTCAGCCATTTGCAAATATGACACCAACACAGTATTGCTGTTCTAAAAAAATAGCGTTAAAAAGGCTGCCAGACGTAAAGGTAACTTTCTACCGAGTACTGCATGTTTATGTTACCACGTGCGGCGGTGACACGAAAACTGATCTCGTATGTTATTAAAATTTTCATAAAGTCGTTATATATCCATACAATTTTTAAACCATATTGTGGAATAGGTGTAAGTGTTAACATTTGATATAAAATTCTTCCAAAATCACTTTCAAAGAAAAATAAGATATCATAAAATCCGAGGAAGTCACACTACACGTTTCGTGACATTTCGAACTTCTTAATATGTTTCTAATAAATGCTCTTAGGATATTAGGTTGACATAAAACTAGAGGTAAATTACTAAGTATATTGATATTCAGTTAACTTATTTTCTTAAAAATATATGCTATTCTTACTGATTTTTTTTTATTTTGTTTGTTATTTTGACTGTTTTTAATTTAATTTGTATTGTATTTTCGTTTGTTTGTGATGTAATTATGGGTCTTTCACCTGAAATAAACGATTTCATAATATCGTTCCCCTGGCTTTGGTTCACTGTGATTTTCATTCCCGTGTGTTTTGATATAAAATGTATTCTTCATGGGCATGTACAATGTTAAATCATATGTCAAGTAAATGATTATTTACTTTCATGGATTAAGTAAAATTATCGTAATCATAACAGTTGATCAAAGACATACTTTTTTTTTTCCCCTGGTTCTCATTCCATCCCTTTGGACTGGGGTTTCAACTAAAATCAACGCTTGGCACTTCGTTCTATAGATCTTAAAAATAACATTAAGTTGCTAAGAGCGTTCTATGATTCAGTATATTATTTTGGAACTAATTGTTCCGAAATTCATTGTCATTATGTCATTCCTTGTCATTCCCTTATCGGTTTTTTTCATTCCCTCGTCGCTTTTAGATTGATGGGCTTATATTGAAATTATATTTAATAATCTGATTTCAAAGAACGACCCTTCAATGCCCGCCATAAGCTAATTGGTTGGCTAATGGTTTCAAGAGCATAGACAAATAAAGTATAGACTAACATTATCAACACAGAATCGCGTTCCTCTGAAATGAAAAGTTTGATCGGGATATCCATAATTGCACAAAGCCGTCTATTAGGAACTACTTTAATTATCAGACAGTTAGACAAGAGGTTGAAGCAACTGTTAAATGGTGGTATCTACTATAGCAGTTGCCTAAACTTACAGGAGAGCGATTTTGTAAAGACATTGTTAGTAAGCGATTTTGCTAAGTATAAAACTTTAATCGTCTTTGTCAAGCCTAAGATATATTAATAAGGTATAAAAGTAGAGCGGTATAATTTTTAAATCTGAAAAAAAAAGAAATTAAAAACAGTTTAAGTTCTAAGATGTACATTATCAAAAACCATCCTGTATATGTTAACATTTATAGTATTTTTCAAACTCGATGGGTAGGGTGACAGGTGTTATCTCTATATAATTTTAACCTAAAAACGCCAAATCTCGCAAAATCGTATTGAAACAACAGCTGTCAGCATACCCATTATAAAAAAAAACTATAGATAGCACCACACACGAGCTGAATTTTCTTTGAATGGCAATTTTAAGAAAAGGACGATTCGGTACGTTTTTCTTATTGCTCCTTGTCAAGTAAAATCAAACTGAAAAGCATACTTACTTTACTCTTTGCTGAAAAGTCATATTAGTCATTGACGTTTTGACAGTATCCTGTTAAATAAATTATGTGAATTATGTTCTTAAGGCGGCTGTAATGCGGATTACAAACCAGAGGTCGCTGGTTCAAACCCCGGCCCGTGCAAACGAGTTTTTTTTTCTAATAAATGTGTTGATTTTTTCGTTTTTTTATATAATAAGTAGGTATATTTGTTTTACATAAAGATTACCTAGGCTATACAAAAATTGGTATGAATAAAATAACATTATTCGTGTCATTAAAATATGTTTTTTATACACATATTTAAAAGAATAACTTTATTTCTGTATAAGACAGACAAGATTTAATTTTACAATAAAATAGAAAATAAGGAATAAAGATATTATATAGGAACAAAAAAAGAAAACAAAAAGTTGCGATTAGATTGGTCTATAGATGTCTCGCATTTTTTCTTTGGTGTCTACACGACCACACAGCTACCGATACATTACAGAAGCTGTCGAAATTTCCTTACCCGTTGTAATTGTTCAAAGAGTATTAGACTTTGACGTAGCTAAGCAAACACGCACACATGCGTAACGTATAGGCCTGTAAAGATAGCTCCATTCGTAGTAGACCTCCGATTCCGTTACTAGTTAATAGAGCTACGACTCGACGTTTATTGGATATGTCGATTTTACGTAATTTGGAGCGCTGCGCGATTTGACATAGGTCTTACCTCTTTGAGGCACCACGGCCATCTAACATTACTGGCATAAAGGACGCATTTATGACTTTGACGCATGACAGAAAGAGAAACCGAACTGCGTAAAATGGGCGTTTTCTGTTGAATTCATAAAATCAAAAACGAGAATAAATCCGTTTGTATAAGATAATAAGTTAATATTTAGTTGAATGATGTTTAAGACGAGATGAAAACCTTTACTTTAAAGTGGATTATGCTGGATGAAGATGTGTTTTCTAGTTGCACTGAGGTAAACACTAAACATGTAGATGTAACTTTGGATTTATATTCTATCGAGAAAATTTTAAGCCTTTTTGTTTCGACTAGTATCATACCTCTTATCATATAGTCAAGATACATATATCCGAAAATCACGCCAGTTTGTTTCCGGGGCTAGCCCCTGCCACGCTTCAAAGATCCCGTTATTTTTCGATGCAGGGCCTTAACAATCTTCCAAGGATCGTAGCGTCATGAAAATTGGCAGCTGTATGTAGTTCTGATGACAATACAATAATATGGTACTGTCGAACTGATCTGATGATGGAGCCGGAAGATATGAACTGGAACTTCATGATGAAACATAGTATCATAGCTGTGTTTGGATTTGTTAGAAAAGTCTTGTAATGAACTTTGACCACGATTAGGTTTCAAGGTCTGATGATGAAGCCGGAAGATAAGCACTGGCATTCCACGATGGAATATCGTATCATAGTCGTGTTTGCACTTGTGAGAAAGGTCACGTAATGGACTTTGAACACGAATAGGTTTCAAGGTCTATTATATATTGATTTTTGGTTTTTATGTGTATTTATAAAAGCGTGTTTTTCTAGTTTTTTCATTTTTCTAAACTATTATTTCTTTTTTTTTATGAGAGTAAATTTTTTTTTCGCGATTTCGGGGTTAGTGTCATAGTAAAAGTTGCTCAGTATGACCTATATATTCACCCCGTAAATTATTACAGGTGACTAAATAAAAATACTGTATATACATACTTCTTCTCTCTTCCTCCTGCCCTTATCCCACGTTATGTGGGGTCCGCACAACATGTTCTCCTCCATTCTCCTCTATCTTTCGTCACCTCTGTACTCACTCCTTTCTTTCTCATATCCTCTTTCACACAATCCATTCATCTTTTTTTGGGTCTACCATCCGCTGTCCGTCCATCAACATGCATACTGTACACTTACTAATACTTGTGTGTGTTACTATGTATGTATATACATACATAATAACTTAAAGCTATGTAATGACACGGTTTCTTCACAACATCTTGCGAACGCAATATTTATTTCATCTCAGCCTGCGTTATATTAAAACACGCAGCTGCCTTGTCTGTCTAGGGCAGCATATTGATACCGCGTTATACTAAATTAAAATGTGTGGTCCATCAAGTGAAAATAATAAAAACAGCAACAGAAAATCTGAGGGCACAGTAGTGCCCCTGCCTAAACGAGCAGCGAATCGCAAGGGCACTACCTGCCCTTTCTTGAAGCGCTTCGTCGTTTTTGTAACCCTCATAAATTGGGATTGGATTATACCAAATAAACAAAATTCTCGGATTATAATGTCAATAGTGGACTTATTAAGCATAAAAAATTTCAATTGCAAGCTCTCATACTTTACATTTTATTCATATCTAAAAATACCCGATTTCGTCACTGACTCACTCACTCACTGATGATCATCAAAACCCTTTCTGAAGTCCTAGTAAGCTGAAATTTGGTATGTAGTATAGAATTAGTACGAAACAACAAACAATTTAAAAAAAAATTGCCCCTAAGGGGATGAAAAGAGAGGTGAAATTTTGTATGTGGTATCAATAACCGCTGAAGCGATTTAGTTGAAACTTGGTATGTAGATAGTTTTTGATATGGGGAAGGATATAAAATAGTTTTCAGCCCCAAATCACTCCGTAAGGGTGAAAAGGGGAGAAAAAGGGCGTTAGGGGGAAAAAAGGAGTTGAAGTTTGTATGGGGAAGCAGTAAAAAAAGTAGATTGTATAAATGATGCCTCCAGATTTTTATTAGTAAAACACCCTTTAAATTAGAGGATGGAAAATTATCATAAGCAACGTACATAAAGAAGTGAAATCCCAACAAAAACATGTAAAATGTGGCCAAGACGAAACCATAAAGCTCGCACTGTCAAAAAGTTATCAAACCTCTTGTAGAGCCAAGCTTCTAATTCTACAAGCCCTAACTTCACAAACTCTACACCCTGTTCAAAATATGTGGCTAGTGTTTCTTGTATTTATTTTTTTGCTTATTATAAACGATCGGCGATTGGCTCTAGTCACACCTGATGGAAAGTGAAAACAGCTAAGATGGAGCTCACCGGTTCAGTAGTAGCCTATTCACTCTTGCTTTAAAGATACCGAGGTCATATTTATCAGGGAATACAGATGGCGGGAGCGCATTCCATTCTTTAGCATTATTTGTTTGATAATAGTGATTACATAAATACTCAACACTTTTAACAGTTTTTTTAATTTTTTTAATCATGGAGGTGATCTGGACGAAACCTTCTGTACATTTTTGATTTTAAAAAACTAAAAGAAAAGTGACAGCTATTCCTTCTCCATAAATGTACCTTGGCCGCAGCTTTGCATAATTCCGATATTGAATTTGTTAAATATCAAAAAGTGGCGCCATCTAATAGATCAAAGGCCAAAGGTATGGCGGCAACGTTTCGAGCGATGCCCGGTAAGATGGCGTCACTTTTTGATATTTAACAAATTTAAACATATCAGTGAAAGAATAAGGATCAAAGTCAAATGGCGTTCTAAAAGTTTAATCATGCGTCGAAAGATGGCAGTAAATTTACTGTGGCTACAAAATTGTCTTTAACAATCCACCTCTATTTTAAATTCTCTTCGATAGTATATACTCGTCTAAAACTGATATTGTATCCTATTTCCGAATGGTCCTGTAGTAAAGGTAACGCAAAAGCCAAGATATTGTTTGTATGAACAATTTGTCGGTCATTAGTACAAATTAGCGTCGACCGGAACCGGAAGTGGCGCGTAATGGCCGCTGGAGGCTTGCCAGCACACTTGTTCACTGTTTACGCTACTTTATTATGGAATATTAGAAAATAATTTTTTTTCCAAAGTTTAGGTATACATTGATGATCGGTCTGGCCTGGGTAGTGACGATGGTCCTGGGTTCGAATCCCGGTATGGGCATGTATTTGTGTGATGAGCACAGGTATTTATTCCTATGTCATGAATGTTTTCTATGTATTTAAGTATTTGTATATTACATATATCGTTGTCTGAGTACCCACAACACAAGCCTTCTTGAGCTTACCGTGTGATTTAGACAATTTGTGTAAGAATGTCCCTATAATATTTAATGATTGACTCTTCAAGTACAAGGTGATAGGTACAAATATTTGGGGATAATCTTACATAGATCGACCTAGCCCCAAACTAAGAAAATCTTGTACTATGGGTACTAGGGGACGATACACATACGTAAATAGATAAATACATACTTATATACATAGAAACACCCATGACTCAGGAAGTAATAACTGTGTTCATCACACAAATAAATGCCCTTACCGGGATTCGAATCCGGGATTTATGCATGGTTGGACTAAAAAGTAAATATGACGATGTATAAAAATGTCTACCTTTAAAATATAAATTGGTCCGAGTATTAGAAAGCCAATACTTCAAAATGTCTAAGTCTTATCTAATCGGAATATAAAAATGACTACTATCAAAGTATACAAATGTCCAAGTCTTATCAAGTTGGAATATAAAAATGACTACTATCAAAGTATACAAATGTCCAAGTCTTATCAAGTTGGAATATAAAAATGACTACTATCAAAGTATACAAATGTCCAAGTCTTATCAAGTTGGAATATAAAAATGACTACTATCAAAGTATACAAATGTCCAAGTCTTATCAAGTTGGGATATAAAAATGACTACTATCAAAGTATACAAATGTCCAAGTCTTATCAAGTTGGAATATAAAAATGACTACTATCAAAGTATACAAATGTCCAAGTCTTATCAAGTTGGAATATAAAAATGACTACTATCAAAGTATACAAATGTCCAAGTCTTATCAAGTCGGAATATAAAAATGACTACTTTCTTTACATAGGTCCAGGATTATAAAAAATACATATACGGAACCCCTACGTATCCATCCCCTCGTAACATCTATTATAGTTCCTAAATTAAAACGAATAATATTCAATATTACGGGTTGCGTGGTCAAACCCAATAAGACGCGTAAATAGGGTTTTGAAATAAGAACTCTGTAATGTACATATTATGGTTCTAATGTCAAATACTTATTTACGCCACTTATCGGGTTTTACCACGCAACCCTTTTATTTAATTAAATTAAATTATTTATTTTATGGACAAGCATTAGGTATATACACTCAAGAGCTAAAAAAGAGCTGTAGAAATGGGCCAGTTTCCATGTGTCCAATGTCCGTGCCATCTGATCCGTTTTACGGCATTTCGACCAACAATCAACAAACAAGCTGAATTCTAAATAGACAGTCATCTATAAATTAATTTAAAAAAATCGGAGAACCTTTTGAAAATATATTTATTAATAATCTATAACAAAAATACTAAACCAAATGTTTCTGCTTACACTTAATATAAAAAAAAAGATTTTATTCATTGGATCTCCGCCAAACTATAAGTTCAAAAGTTTATTCGTAGCGTTCCAACATGTTGTATTGTAATTTAATACTGATAATTTTGTCAAGAAACTCTATCGGTGAAATATCTTCCGCGATTACTTCTAATAAATACTTCTCATACGTCTTATCGAATAAAATGTCCGTGTTCCGTCTGTTCTTTCTCGTCGAAAAAAACAGACTGTTTCTAATGATATAATCAAAATGATTCGCTTCTTTTTTGAGTTTATACATAAATTCCAACACAGGTAGCTTTTTCATGAATTTAGATTTCAGTCTCCTGTGCCAGCCTTCCAGCATATTCGTGGTTCGGTGTTTATTAGTCGAACAACTTAAGACGTCCGTCGGGAATTTGTGTAGCCAATTATCAGTAAAATATCTAATCTTGGCGCACTGCCTGCGGACGACCTTCTTGAGAATGCGATTATTGTAATTATTATAGCTATTTATAGTAAAGTACCCATCAGTAATGGACGTTGATGCCGTTATGGAACAAATCACTATTAATCCTCAAAAATAAAAGTATCTAAAACTATTTTCTAACCACTGGCGGTATTGTACCATAAATAATATTTATAGACATTTTTATACTTTGTCAAAATTATACATATACGCACGAAATTATGCAAGTTGACATTTTTATACATCGTCATATTTACTTTTAGTCTATTGTCGCAACATCTTTATATTTGGTCTAATATACATGTGAACATTTTTATACTTTGTCAAAATTATATACGCACGAAATTATGCAAGTGGTTCTTTTTATACATCGTCATATTTACTTTTAGTCCAACCACGCATAAATCGAACCCAGGACCATCGGCTTCATAGGCAGGGCCCACTAGACCAGACTGGTCGTCAATATAGTCGTAGTATATCGCACAGTGTGTTTTAACAATAATTCCAAAACTGATATTATAGAAAACACATTACACCCGTTTAATACGTCATTTTATCCTGCAGTTCCATCACCTGTCACTATGCCCGTCACTTTCGCACTTACCTACTTGTTAGAACGTGACAGGCATGGTGACAAATAATAACTATATGAGAAAAATATGAAACTTTTCTTTATTGACATTTCTAATTTGTTTTATCCTACACTCGGTTGATATAGAGGTAATTAAATAGGTAATAAAATAACAAAGATAGGAGTCTGTGCAGAAAAAGAAGAGTCGTGGAATGTATGGGGCCTAATAAATTCCACGACTCTTCTCTTTCCGAACAGACTCTAATTGTAAAACAAGTTCTTCGGTCATAAGAAACTCGGTTTGTAATAAATAAATATTATAGGATATTATTACACAAATTGACACACACACACACACACACACACACAGTAAGCTCAAGAAGGCTTGTGTTGTGGGGACTCAGACAACGATATATATATATAATATATAAATACTTAACTACATAGAAAACAGCCATGACTCAGGAACAAATATCCGTGCTCATCACACAAATAAATGCCCTAACCAGGATTTGAACCCTACTTCAATTTCATACAGTTTCTCGAATAATAATCTTATAAGTAATCGTATAAATGCTTTAAAATGAAAATTTCAACAAAATTTTTCACAAAATTGTAAATCTTGAATCTTTTTTCTTATTTTCGTCTAAAACTTGCCGCATTACTTCGCAACGGTTTAATACTTCGCAACTTTTCAAAATGGCGGTCTTATTTCGTGAAAATAAAATGGAAAGTTGGAAGTGTTCCCCTGCTAAGGCTTGTGGTAATTCTCAATGCGTGCAAATTGGTACAGATACGGCCTCTAAATCTACAACTACTATGTGTATTATCGAAGATATAATATAACTCCGTATAAGATAAATAAAGCCTAAAGGTGACAGTCCATTTCCAACTGCAGCTGCACTACCGTTGCGACATTACTGGTGCGACATTACTGCAGCGGCCGACTGCTGCTGCTTGCGGCGTGCAGTCGCGGCAGCGTTCGTCAGTTGACTGTCAATGTCAATGAGTTATGAATAATTTCACTGTCAGACGTATAAATAAAATTACTAATTTACTTATTAGTATATTTTACGAGAAGAAGTAAGTGACGATAATGCTACATTGTATACGAAAATGAAGAACAGATTTGCCTTTCTACAAGAATCACAGTCAGTCCAAGGCAGTTACGCAATATTATTAAAAACCAGATATTGAATTGTGATCGTTTGTATGCCGATTAAATAAATAGCAATTTAACTTCAAATCGAAGAAATACAACCAAATTACTCGAATGAAATTAATGCAGAGGAGCAAATGTTTCTTAACTTAAGGTAAGTTAACATTTTGAAATTATCTTCCCCATCCTCTTGACTAAATGCGTGACCACCGCGCACACAGCAACCCGACGAGAGCGGGACTCATGTTGCTCGTGATGGATACGGTGTACGCTGGTTTGCAAAGAGATTCGTGGGTTTCGGAGATGGCAATGCGACACGTAAGAATAAATTCTCCAATGTAGACGTTCAGTGTTAGTAAAATATTACACATTTATCTTTCCGAGTTTTCATATTAAGCCAATTTTACTTTCTTTAGGTACCTAACAGTGAAAAATAAATGAATAAATTGCTTTGTAAGAGCTATAATTGCGCAATTTACACTTAATATTGTCCAGTGTCCTATTTCAAACTGAAGCACAAATTTAAATCTTATAATGGCTCTTGTGTTGCAGGTGTCCATGGGCGACGGCACTCGTGGTTGAGGCAGATACAGTGTATGACTAGACCTTATAAAACTTGACGGGCGAGACAAGAAATCCTTTATGAAGAAAGCTATTTACGTCAGCCAAGGGGCTGATAGAAAGAATTTTGAATAAATTAATCGGAATAATACATATTTACCTCGTGTTGAAGTGATGAAAAAATTTCGTGTTGCACTCTGTAGCAAAGTTTATTTAACTCTCATTCCTTGAATCCCCGCAACTGTCAATACAATTTTACTTTTAAAACCGTTGTCACTTCTCTCGTGGTTCAATTTTGTAATCTTTCTTATGATTGAGTATCCATATGTTACCATGTGTTAAACAACAACTTTGCCATTTATAATACATGGTAATACAACTTACTGATTGCTTCTTTTAGCTCAGGAATGGCTTTGCTATGACAAAGTGAGAAAGTGTCACCATAAACGAGTTAAACGATATTATACACCGTGGGCTGGTAAAACTTGATAATTTTTAAATTTGTATTCTTAATCGCATTTAGAGACCAAAATATCATACAAAGTTTTCTGAAATCGGTCTTCTTTTAGAGAAAACGCCTTTTTGGCTGGGGCGCTGTCTCTATGTGACTTGGTTTAGTTAGACATACCTTCTGACAAACATTACTGAACTAAAAAGAACACTCGCAATTTTGATCTATAGATGAATTAAGAAAACTTTACTTCTTCGTTGTGGTGTTTTTTTTTTCGCCAAGATGTAAAAAGAAATAACGTGTTGTGTGCAGAAAATTTCTTTTTTATCGGCTAAAAGAAAAAAAGAACATTTTTTTGCCGAATTTGACTAAACATTTTTTTGCTCCTCAGGAATGCGTGCTTAAAATCTGCCAGGTTTTACCAACCCACGATGTATATAATATGATATTACGACACTTTCACATTTTATCACGCCAAATTCACTGTGCCACGGTATGGTCAGCGAGCATTCAGTAATTAATCCTGTTAAATGCGAGAATCACTTAAACTTTTTTTCGGTCGGTGGCAAACAAGTATACGCGCCGCCTGGTGGCAAGCAGTCACCGTAGCCTAAGCACGCCTCCAACTCCAGAAGTGATACATGCGCGTTGCCGACCCTTTAAAAGCCTGTACACTTCTTTTTTGAAGAACCCATACTGTATACCCTCATAAAAACCTCGGCAGGGAGCTCAAACTACAGTCGGAGCGCCCGGGGGAGGAAATTCCTCAAAAGCCGCACAATGCGCGACCATTGTGGCCAGTAAAAAAAATGATCTACTATGGTTTCGTAGTATCCTAACACAAATACAGAAGATACAGAGTAAGCTATTTCATCGAAACATTTTCTACTTTAATTCCGAAATCTATGGATAAGTCAGAGAGAAAGAGGAGAGAGAGGAAATTGCATATGACCACCCCGTTCAGTCTTAGAATCATCAAAGAAATATTATATTGTCACATTTGTATGCTGTGTGTACATGATTGTATGATGAATAACAGTTATTATACCTACATCGATCTTTTTCTAACATATAAGTGCGTCCTGTAATTTAGTAGTACATAGTAGTAGTAAAACTCATAATTGTACAAAAATGAAAACAAAACAGGAAAAAAACACTCATCATTAGTACAAATGCGAACTAGTTTTCCAGTTTTTTCACTATCAGTGACGTAAATAATTTATATATACATACATACATAGCTCCTATCTACTTATTGCCTACCATGAAAATCTTAATTTGAAAATCGTATATTTGCCTCTCTATCGCTTTTGCCCTTTCGAGCTTATAGCTGACCTCGGAAAAATACGAAAAAATGAAAGCACAGTTTATTTAATGAATTGATCAGGAAACATAAAAAAAAAAAACAATAAGAGCCACGCCAGGATACAGAGGGCCTACCGCGAAACACAGAAACTATCGGGGTTGTTTATCCGCGGGTGTAATAAACTCCTTAGAATGTAGTGGTTATATCCTCTTAGCTTAGAACTACTAATATCTGTGACCAAAGACATTTCTGTACAGGTGAAAGATTTGACGTGCAGCACGCAGCTGCAGTTGCGCTCCAAACACTAAAAATCGCCATGCTACGTGCAGTCGGTCTTGTCATCATTTTACTATGGAATTTGACAATAACACTGACGCATTCAGGCCGCTGCAGTAATGTCGGAGCAGTAGTGCAGCTGCGGTCGGAAATACGTTAAAATTACCATATTACGTGCAGTCGGTACCGTCATTGATTTTACTATGGAAATTGACAATAACACCGACGCGTTCAGGCCGCTGCAGTAATGTCGGAGCAGTAGTGCAGCTGCGGTCAGAAATGGACTGTCACCTTAAGAAATAACCGTGCCTCGAAAAATCAAGAAAGCATGCTCGAATAGATGGCGATATATACCTTTGACCTATACTTGACTAGATGGCGACACTGTTTAGTATTTAACACATATCAGTGAACGAACATGGGTCAAATAGCCATATGTCATTCTAAGAGTTTTAGTCTTGTGTTGAAAGATGGCAGTACATTTAGTGGACTACAAAATTTACTTTGACAATATGCCTCTATACTAAATTCTCTCTTATCGCTCGGCTTCCAACGCTTTTATCATAAAATAAACTTAAATATTTGAACATTTTCCTCGCAATCAAAGTGAAAAGTTTAAATTCGCTCCTACATTTCAAAGACGTCTAAAATCATTGTTTTTTGGCTCAAAATGCTCGGCAGGCGATAGTAACATAGCAGCTTTATAGGTACTTATAATATTCAACAACTGAGATTTCTCCTTGTAGACATAATAACTTATTACGAGTTTTATTAAACTGCAGCAAAATATTGTTGTTGACGATTCTTTATTAATTTAATTTTCGGTATTGACGTGTATTTTTAAGTTACATTATTAAAATTATTATTAAATTCATTTTGAACAAGCAGAAACGTCTGCAAACGATGCTATTAAGCTTTATGGAGGGAAAAATTTGCTATTAATGAGGTCGTGGTGGCTCAGATGGCAGAGGGCTGGAGTATCGATCCAGAGGCCGTGAGTTCAAGTCTCACCCGAGGCAGTAATTTTTCTACTCTCAAATTGATTCTTAATTAATTAAATACGTTCATAAATATGTAAACATGTCATGTTTCATCTATTGCAATGGATTAAAGTGAAGAAATGTATACATATTTATGAACAATGAGATTACGCCTCCTGGCTAATACAGTGTCTAAATCCAATACGGCCAATCAAACCAGAAATATAATTCACCCGTATAATCATTTTTTTTTAGGTTACATAATTCATCATCTTCGCGTTGTCCCGGCATTTTGCCACAGCTCATGGGAGCCTGGGGTCCGCTTTACAACTCATCCCCAGAATTGGCATCGACACTAGTTTTACGAAAGCGACTGCCATTCTGACCTTCCAACCCAGAGGGTAAACTAGTCCGGTTTCCTCACGATGTTTTCCTTCACCGAAAAGCGACAGGCATATCAAACGATATTTCGTACATAAGTTCCGAAAAACTCATTGGTACGAGCCGGGGTTTGAACCCGCGACCTCCAGATTGAAAGTCACATGCTCTTACCGCTAGGCCACAAGCGCTTCAATCTGTGGATATAGACACATAATTATGACTCCATTATTAATTTTTGAAAATTTACCGGGCAGTAATGTACTGCAAACATTTCGCGACATAACATGACATGACATCACGAAATACGAGCTTTTTACAGTAATTGTAACAAGCATTGACAGCTACCATAAATAGCTCGTATCTCGAAGCATGTGTGTTGGTTTACATTGCGGGCTAAAAATTTTGTATGGTTAATATATATAGATAGATAGAATATTGTTTATTCGAACACCTCAGTAAAAAATATAGCTATAAGAAAAACAATTGATTAAAGATAGAGGCAGACAACCGGCGGTATTATCGCTAAAGAGCGCTCTCTTCCAGTCAATATTTAGGTAATATTAATATATTCATTTTATTGGTTAATATTTTATTTGTATTTCTAAGCAAAAGTTATCTCAATATATTCTTAGGTCCTATGCTGTCGACCATTTAAAGGTTTGCCCGTATTGAATTTACACACTGTGTAATAATACTAATAATTGGTAAATACTAAATATTGGTGGTTGGATCAAGGGTCAGATGCAGAAGGCGATGATCTTGGACACGGCGCGGATAGTCCGGCGGTTTCTCTCTCTGCGGCCCTGACCACCGGCAGCTTGGGCCCTGCCCCGCTGCTGGCGGCACCCTAGGTTAGGTTTTTTATTTTATTTATTTTTTCAAATATTTACACGGCGTTACAGCATATGCCAATACACCGAATAATTAGACTATACAAATACAAAACATATATAAAATAAAAAACAGATATTCATTAATAATCACATGCAAGTGCTGGAAAGCCTATCATCCATCATCTCACAGAACCTCAGACACTCCTGGCACACATTCGCCCATCTCCCCGCAAACAAGTCACACTCTGGTGCTGATGTCAAGAGTGCATTGAGCAGCGTTAACGCGCGGAGGAGTGGCGAGTTCCTGCGCCATACTGTGCGCGCCGCCGGTACGGCCAACAGTGGACGCGTTCGCGGCCTCAAGAAGACTCGAGGAATATCCGGGACGTACAACCTCAAGACTCGATCTACCAGTTCCGGGCAGTCCGATTTATAATGTAATGATATGTATTTTGTATTGTTTTGTGTTTTTATATTTTACCTTTATATTCATATTATAAATTACCTATAAAGAGAACTGATATTAAGACGATATAGGTATTGTATAATAACAAGAAACGAGAGTCAACTTTATTTATAGACCTTTAAAAACAATACTACCCATGACCGACTCAACCTTGGCCGTTTTTATAAACAGACAGGCCCCTTGTTTACAAACGAGTGATTAATTACCCTGATCGCTCAAATAAACGATTATACAAACATGAATAAATCCTATAATTATCCTATCATTATTATATTATTGATCGGCTCTTTCGACTTTCCATGGCTACGTAATGTCGAATCTTAGGTATGGCCATATATTATGGGGTAACAGTACAACCGTAACAAAGTACTTTCACTTAATAAAAATGCTTGCGTCCGATCCGTGGTACAAAAAAAAAGTTTTTTTTTATGATAGAGGAGGCAAACGAGCAGACGGATCACCTGATGGTAAGCGATTACCGCCGCCCATGGACACCTGCAACACCAGAGGGGTTCTAAGTGCGTTGCCGGTCGTTTGATCAATCTTTAAAAAACAGAACTTCTTCGTCTTACCAGCGTTTGTCCCGGCTTGTTGCTACAGCTTATGGAAGCCTGGGGTCCGCTTTGCAACTAATCCCGAGAATCGGCGTAGGCACTATTTTTTACGATAGCGACTGCCATCTGACCTTTCAACCCAGAGGGGAAACTAGGTCTTATTGAAATTTATCCGGTTTCCTTACAATGTTTTTCCTTCACCGAAAAGCGACTGGTAAATATCAAATGATATATCGTACAGTTGGTTTCGTTGTTATGATATTAAATCCTGATATGGAACTCTAAAACATCCCATTTTGTTATTGTACGAACCCCATCCACTACGTTACAACCTAGGTTGTAAACACACAAATTGGCAATACCCCACCCTTTACCCTTAATCACAAAACATCCTATCTTCCTACCAAACACTTAGCAGATACGACTTTTTTTAACAGCGCAGACGAAAACCTTACTTTCCAAAATAGCGTATCTCCTTAGAAAAGATTTGGTGGTTACGACCTTTTTAAACGAGGAGCAAAGAAAAGGTGCGACTGACTGCGTCATGCCGCAGCGGAGCATCGACCCGAGACAGTTGGGGCGAGCAAGTGTACTTGTACGAGTTACTGGAATAAGTAAGTAAGGAACAGTTTATAATTTTCAAATAAATACTAGTGACTCTGTGAGCTATAGAATTCGCGAACCGATTATAAAATAAGTTTTTTGTTAAGAATTTCATTTTTGATACAAGATTTTATCGCTGACTGTCCTTTCCTCTAACCTTACAAAGAAGTAAGGCCTGACCCTGGATTACTTTGAAAGTCATTGTCACCAACACGCACATTACTACAAATATTACAATGACAATATTATCTTAAGGGATGAGATTATTAACACTCACCCATAACTATAATTTGAACTTTACAATTAAGAAAATAATGTCGAAATTACATTACGATTTTTATTTTTAACGATAGTGTCATCTAGCGTCGAGTAGCCAAGCTACCCATACCACATCCACATAATGAAGTTCAACAGATGTCGCACCTAGCGTCTATGCTCTATCCCTTTTACATTTACATTTTTTACATTTCAAAATAGAGAAATACGGCAATATTGGGATTCAAAACGGGTTAGATGGTTAAGCGTCGTAGAGAACTGACAACACTCTGTGGTAAAAGTGAATGCAGCATGATCCTACCACACGCTTAACACGTAAGTTAGTCTTCTATAGTTTTTCAAGTTCTGTGCAGGGCCTGTACTGCAGGCCATAACCCAAACATAATTAGATTGCGTTGTTTTAGTACAGAGTTCCTATGGCTTCCTCGTGTTGTGTGTACATCATCAAATCTGCTTGAGCATTGTTTTTTATGTACCTGTATCAATCTTAAAACCGTCCTACTATGGCATTTAAAATAAACAAATGTTTTTATGGAATTTATAACTCTTTTCCACATTGGGTCATCTACTTAGCATATCAGTAGAACGTAGTATAAAATTTTATTTCTAACAAACTATGCTATCCTTGGCGTCTGACTGATGGGACAGAATAACAACAAAAATAAGGTAATTCATCCACGAATTTAAGAATCATATTTTTAAAGATTTATTTAAGTAATTATTTTAGTATCTATGTTTTAATAAATAATAATAATAATTCAGCCTATATAAGTCCCACTGCTGGGCACAGGCCTCCTCTCATGCGAGGGCTCAGGCTATAGTCCCCACGCTAGCCCAATGCGGATTGGGGACTTCACATACACCTTTGAATTTCTTCGCAGATGTATGCAGGTTTCCGCACGATGTTTTCTTTCACCGAAAAAGCTGGTGGTAAATATCAAATAACATTTCGTACATAAGTTCTACTATCTATAATTACTACTCTCTATCTTCTGTCTTACTATCTATGCTTTACTAAAGGTAAATCTATAATCATCAGAAAACTCAATAAAAAGTCAACTAAATCAAATTAAACTCCTTCCTGCTTGCTCAAGTAACTCTACTAAACTACTTACAAGCGAGTGAACTCGCTCGTTCAAGGGCAGCAGCGTAGCTACACAGATAATAAATATAACAACTCAGGCAGTATTTTAACACTAGTAGATGGCTTGTGGTTCTGTTTATCTTCAGTGGCTTTTTTGTTTTATTACATGTCACTTAAGTAGTCATCTCCGTGTTGTTTTTAAGTTTTTTTTTTGCTATTTGTAAGTGTTTTCTTATTATAACTTCTTCTTCCTCGCGTTGTCCCGGCATTTTGCCACGGCTCATGGGAGCCTGGGGTCCGCTTGACAACTAATCCCAAGATTTGGCGTAGGCACTAGTTTTTACGAAAGCGACTGCCATCTGACCTTCCAACCCAGAGGGTAAACTAGGCCTTGTTAGGATTAGTCCGGTTTCCTCACGATGTTTTCCTTCACCGAAAAGCGAGTCGTAAATATCAAATGATATTTCGTACATAAGTTCTGAAAACTCATTGGTACGAGCCGGGGTTTGAACCCGCGACCTCCGGATTGTTTTCTTATTATAACATGAAGTGTAAAGAAACCTGGCAAATTATTAATTAAAATACAGTACCGGACAATTATATCATCTTCATGTTTTACGGTAGAACTTTTTTTTTATATGTGTAAGTGATTTTCACCTCACTGCTGTAGGTAGTCTAGTAGGTAGTAGTCCTTTGTGCAAGCGTTGGTCTCCTGCAATGGTTTTTTCATAGAGGTTTTTTTATATAGTCTGTCCCTAGTCATCGGATAAAGCCAAAATGTACATATGCATTAGGGTATTTAGAACCAGTGTACAAAGTATCATAACAACCGGTGTAGCGGTTTCGAAGAAATTAACAAATTACCATGTTTTACTTTGGAGCAGCCTGTATGTGTTAGTAGCTCCTAAGGTAATATCTTCAAAGAATAGAAGTAGAATGACGACCGGTTGGTCTAGTGGGTAGTGACCCTGCCTACGAAGCTGATGGTCCCGGATTCAAATCCTGGTAAGGGCATGTATTCGTGTGATGAGCATGGATATTTGTTCCTGAGTCATGGGTGTTTTCTATGTATTTAAGTATTTATAAATATTTTAGTTCTTGTAGTAATAACGTTTTTAGCCACATATTTTGACTAAGGTATAGAGTTTATGAAGGGCTTGTAGAGTTAGAAGCTTTGCTTGACAAGAGATCTGAGGGCTTACCGCGAACCACGTTCGACGTGTTGCCTCCCTGTCACACTTACTTACGAATTTACAAGTGCGACAAAGAGGCAACACGTCGAACGTGGTTTGCGGTAGGCCCTCAGATCTCTTGTCGAGCCTTGGTTTCATCTTGGCAACATCTTAAATGAAAATATTTTTGTTGGGATTTATTTTACGATTTCGAACTTAGTCCCCTAGTCAAAGTTGTTCAGTGTGACCTACGTATTTAATAATGTATTGTCTCGAAAGTTCTATCTTCACCGAATTAGGCTGTCAATGAGTATAACCTACAAACCGTCAATAAATTCTAGAAAGTTATTGCGGGCGCTATTGATTTTCATTTAAATAAATAAATAAATATTATAGGACATTATTACACAAATTGACTAAGTCCCACAGTAAGCTCAATAAGGCTTGTGTTGAGGGTACTTAGACAACGATATATATAATATATAAATATGTATAAATACTTCAATACATAGAAAACACCCATGACTCAGGAACAAAAATCCATGCTCATCACACTTGAACCCGGGACCATCAGCTTCGTAGGCAGGGTCACTACCCACTAGGCCAAACCGGTCGTCAAATTTATATATTCATTTTTTATTACATACACACAACCATCGTTACAGGCTATCCTAATTTGATAGTATGGAATTTGACACGCAAAAGAAAATAAAAACAAAGGTATGTAGTACATAGATTATTACAAATTACAGAAACACAATACATATAGCGTGGCCCTTGTGAATTCGTTCAACGAACAAAGAAACAAATCTAACTCGATCGCTACTCGATTAATCATAGATAGAACAGCTTAAAGAAAAACGAATGATTAGTGATAGAGGCAGACATCAGGCGGTTTTATCGCTAAAGTGCGATCTTTTACATACTTACATGATTACGTTTTGTTTTATTACTTTTCATACTTGCCATTTTTTTATTTGAAAAATAATTAGTTTAACACAGACATATAAGGTCAGGTAGGGGGAGTGCGCCATGCCGTCTAAGTGCGCCTACCTTAAATTATATCGAAAACTGCGTATATACTACTAATATTACTAGTATTCTACAACACTCTTAGAGTCTAAGTGTTGTAGAATACTAGTAACTACTAATATTACTAGCAAAAAAAAGCAATAAGCAGTTTTCGATATATTCAAGGTAGGCGCACTTAGACGGCATGGCGCACTTCCCCTACCTCACCTTATTCACTATAAAATATGTTTACAAAATCTCACAAAAGATTAAACTTATATAAAAAAAAAAAAAAAAAAAATTGGTCTGACAAGTTAACTAGTGGTCGCCGTTGCGTTTTTTTTAAAATATTGCGCTTTTTCAAAAAAAAAATATTCTCACAGAACATGGTGTTTTTCGATTCTTTCAACTCAGAATCAGTAGCATATTAAGTAAGTAAATATTCTTTATTGTGCACCATACAGTTAAAAATAGACAGGAAATGAAAAATTCATTCATTCATTCAAAAACACGTAAAAGTTAGGTTACAACAGGCGGTCTTATCGCTAAGAAGCGATCTCTTCCAGACAACCTTCCATATTCAATTCTTATGCAGATTTTAGTTTCCACTACGTCACGCATATACATTTTTTTTTTCACACAGATGTGATGTAGTGGAACGGACATTTTGGGACATCTTTTTTAATGGTAGGATGGAGAGTGCTGTCGATTCTGAGAAGAATAATCCCAAAAATGTCTAGATTTGTAAGAATCTTGTTTTCAATATTTATTTTAGAAAATGCCCCGTTACGCAGGGATCGGAAACCGGCATTTTTTGTTTAGGAACGAAAACGGTATTTTTCGTTCTTCGTTAATTATTTCATTTCTAATCGGGCGATCTAATAATACGGAGTCGTTATCTAAAAAACACAATTGGGTCCTATATTTGGAGTAAAAAATAAACCGAAATATATGATCATATCAAAGTTTTTGCAAAAAAACCGGTTCCGATTCCTGCCGTTATGTTTCGCCTTTTAGTTCCATTCAATTTAATTTTTAGAATGACTTGTAGTTAAAGAAATAAGCAACGTAACAGTCTTCCTTATATAGATCTATTATATAGATGTCGCCTGTCAAACGCAGGTGGCCATCAAATCACTCCGAGTTAAGAAATATATTGTGTATTTGTGGAAATGCCTCCATTTCCTGATATGACATGTTAGTGGAAACATGTCTTTACGTGACATAATCTATTTTAGCCGGGTAAGTATCGTTGGTTCAGGCTCTAGTTGGTACGGTCATGTATGAAACTATAGATACCGATGGCAAAATATGTATACACCTTAATATATGGGCAATAAGGTCGTGTTTTCAATTTTTGGGACTTTTTTTCGTATCGATATTTCCAGACGTGAGTGTGCTACTTCTATTAGGTTAAAAAATACACGCATTTATTAAATAACTAGGCGGATTTTTATTTGAAATCTATCTACGAGTATCAACCCAATTTTATTCAAATCTGCCAAATAAATCATCAACTTTAAATGCAACGTTTATTTAATAGATAATCGTGTAATGGATATTTTATTTGCGTACAAAAAATGTTGCATTGGTAAAAATTAGCAAGAAAGTTTACTCAATCTCATGGTAGATGGCGCTGCTCAGCACACATCGCGCGATACGAGCGACCCATATAAGCGACGGCAGATTGTCAAACTTTTTAATTTTGCAATATCCTTTACTGAATTAACATGTATATAGTAAACACCCCTATAATGGAACAGGCACCAGTAATGGGACGGTACAGACAAATTCTGTAAAACAAGTATTTACCATCAGTTTTTAATCGCTGCCAACATTTTACCATAAACAAGAGTCAAAGAGCTGCTTAAGTTCAATTTTTCATTGATATTTGTTAGTTTGAATATTAATGGCGCCATACATCCCATGACTGTAGCATTAAACCATAGTTTTAATTGGTTAATAATATTGAAACCAATAGCAGTAGCTTTCATTAAATACACAGAAAATATAAAGGACAAATTGGACAGATGTCGGTGAAATATCAAAAAAACTCCAAATCTTCTCTTAAATGTTCCATGATTGGTGCCGTTAACAGACGCGTTTAAATGTCTGTTGTAAATGGCGTCTCAATTCTTATTTCACAAAATATGAGTAGATAGTATGAGAATTTGACGACTGGTTTGGCCTAGTGGGTAGTGACCCTGCCTACGAAGCTGGTGGTCCCGGGTTCAAATCCTGGTAAGGGCATTTATTCGTGTGTGGGTGTTTTCTATGTATTTAAGTATTTATAAATATGTTTATATTATATATATCGTTGTCTATGTACCCTCAATACAAGCCTTATTGAGCTTACTGTGGGGCTTAGTCAATTTGTGTAATAATGTCCTATAATATTTATTATTTATTATTATGAGTAACTAGAGTGTACATATTCAGAAAAAGTTTAATCCAATTGGTTATTCCACTCTGGTAAACTTCAAAAAACTAATGTTAATTATACAGTGACTCGTTTTTTATTACTCTTGCACGTGAAAAAAATAGTTTATAGAGCAAATCAGTCAACTATCGAAATTCTCCGTACAAAAAGGTCAAGCAAATACTAAAAAGGCTGCCCTGATGACATGTGAACTGTCCTAAACAAATAAAATGGAATACTGTCGTCCATAATGTTGAGAGGGGCAAAAAGCCAGGAAATTAGAAGGATACAATAAAAACAGCGCGCCGGGAGATACTTGCGACAGAAGATATGGAAGTCGCACGGGTTATTAGGTACCTTTAATTGTTATTAGATAAAGTATGACATTTATTTCTTTTTTTAACGTTGTTATTGTGACATGTATAATATTAGCTTTATTAGCACAGATAATAGATGTACGCGTGTTTGTATTTTTACATGCCAGTCGCTGGTGCACTAGGCAAAGGCATGTGCTTAGTTACTAAGTACCATATTTTATGCAAAATAAAGATATTTGATATTTTGATTTTAATTTCAATGAGTTTGACAATAATTTAATTCAATTTCGGTTTCGTTCGTAAAACCGTTTTATTTCAACCGGATTTCAGCATAACATTTTCATAAGTTCTTGTCAGATTAGCCGGTTTAGAATAATAAAAACCGGTTTCTTTCTATGTCGGTTTATTTGTTTACGCGGCACACCACCGCGCCGGCTGACTCGTCGCTAGGCTAAACCAGTATAGCTAAACCATATTAAGTAGGTGCAGTGTCTTTTAAAGTAAATTAATTTTTATACTACGTCGGCGGCAAACAAGCATACGGCCCGCCTGATGGTAAGCAGTTTCCGTAGCCTATGTATGCCTGCAACTCCAGAGGAGTAACATGCGCGTTGCCGACCCTAAACCCCCCTCCCCTCGTTGAGCTCTGGCAACCTTACTCACCGGCAAGAACACAACACTATGAGTAGGGTCTAGTGTTATTTGGCTGCGGTTTTCTGTAAGGTGGAGGTACTTCCCCAGTTGGGCTCTGCTCTAGACCAAGACTATAAATTAATTTAAACTATATACTGATAAACTTACACATAAACATACATACATTGATTCATACATAATTATATACCCAGTGTGAATCATTAAGTTGACGAAGAACAAAGTTTGTCAAGGAAATACTTGCGCAACATGCGCTTAAATGTGAATTTGGTCTGCGCTTGTCTGATAGAGTCATAGTGGGAGAACGTTCCAAAGTATGATTGCCTGGATAGTGAAAGATAGATATGTGTTGGATACTTGGTTATTGATCTTATTATAGGGATAAGTCGTGTATGATTTTCCATTAATAATTATTTATTCATTACTAAAGTCTGAAGTTGGACAAAGGAATTTTGCGACAAAAAATAGCAACCACACTTGGGAGTTCGAAGTTTGGAGGGAGTTAACGAAAGAAATGTCTCGACAAATTTGTTACACGAGCAAGGAATAGTAAAATCATGTATCATAATGTCAGTTACTTATATGTACCTACATAAATAAATAAATACTATAGGACATTATTACACAAATTGTCTAGTCCCACAGTAAGCCCAATATGGTCTATGTTGAGGGTACTTTGACAACGATATATATAATATATAAGTATTTATTATATATATCGTTGTTGTTATATATATCTACATAAAGGGGAATATTACTCATTCATTGGATGTCTATGCATGTACAATCCAATGAGCACTATACTTTTTACTAACATAGGTATATATTAATATATAATTGTTACTACCATAGTGTTGTACACAAACTACTTACTTACTTACTCCGTTGGCTCAGCGACCCAAAATGAGACTTGGCCTCCGACACAAGACAGCGCCACTTTTCTCGGTCCTGTGCGACCTCTCGCCAATTGTCGACTCGAAGCTCGCGCAGATCCGCCTCCACCATGTCGCTCCAGCGATACCTAGGGCGTCCGATAGGACGTCCTCCTGCTAGGCGACCCAGGTACGCTCTTTTTACGTTCCGATCTTCGTCCATTCTCTCAAGGTGGCCCAACCAACGGAGTGTGTGGTTGTACACAAACAAAATATACAAAATATTTTAGTTTATAATTTTTTTAATTTCTCGAAACTCTGCGCCACTGCCACAATCCATCACAATCTGAGGGTCTACCGCGAAACAAGAAAATCTAAATTTCGTTTTCTAACCTCTCTATCACTCTCGCATATTCGAGTGATGAAGAGGCAGATAAGTAAATTTCGATTTTCGCGTTTCCCGGTAGGCCGTTTGTAAACAAACCGCCTTAATGCATCAATTTTAGTCATATTTTAGTATCTGCCTGTTTCGTGTTAAATATCTCATAGAATAATTATAAACATTTTCATTTTAATCTCTGGAGATCAAATTTTCTTAAATAATGCTTTGATCGTCTTAAAATGTGTATTAAACTCCTGTCAAGTATTAAATTAAGATTTGAGCTGCTGTAGAGAAATGTTTAACAGCAGCAAAATATACTAAGTTCTGAATCCCTCTTACTGTAGCTCTGGCACGCGAAATCCATCAGTGTCTACTTTGCTAAAGCGAATAGTGTCGTTCATTGTGTTGTGTTGTCGTCGTTGGTTTGACGACCGGTTTGGCCTAGTGGGTAGTGACCCTGCCTACGAAGCTGATGGTCCCGGGTTCAAATCCTGGTAAGGGCATTTATTCGTGTGATGAGCATGGATGTTTGTTCCTAAGTCATGGGTGTTTTCTATGTATTTAAGTATTTTTATATTATATGTATCGTTGTCTAAGTACCCTCAACACAAGCCTTATTGAGCTTACCGTGGAACTTAGTCAATTTGTGTAATAATGTCCTATAATATTTATTTATTTATTTATTTATTGTGAAATACAGCGTGTATTTTTGATACGATTACATAATCATAGGTTTTATAAAAAAAGTACGACTTTTATTTTTTCTTATAATGTAATTCAGCAAGCAGTGTTGCTACTTTGTTTTAACTCAAACCATCGCATTTACTGAAGCGACCTCACAACACAACTCTCATAAGTGATCAATGTGACATATGTGGGTAGATTTAGTAATCAGGCGCCGACTGAATGTGGGTAGGCTTAATTCTTCGTTCTCGAAATACATTCTATGCTGAACGGACGTGTTTCCTTGGTGCCTCCTCATCAGCCCTTACCCTGGCCGGAAGGCATACTTAACAATCAACAATTACGAAATGCATTGTCGCTCAAAAAAAATCATAAATTAATGATACTCTGGTGGTTATGAAAATATTTATAATTTTTTTATAATCGTTTCAAAGCATTAAAAAGTTTACGGTTATTTCAAAAATACATACTGTAGAATTCTGATTAAAACTAAAAACACACTTTTTTAATTGGAATATTTTGTGTTATTTCTATTCAGAATCAGGATTAAAATGCGATCTTACTAGGAGAAAAGGTCTAAAAATTTCCATACATGCTTAGTTCCTTGCATTCTGTTACCATCATACAAAGTATAAGAAAAATGGTAACGGGGTGTACCTAAATGAAGTCTTGGGACATTTCTCCGACTAAGATCGAAGGAGCTCAAGATTCTGAGTAGAAATATATACCTACATAACACACCTAATCACGCCTTTTTTGCGGAGAGACCACGAATTTCCACTTACTACGATCCTGACATACCTCTTTCGCTTCCTGCACTTTCATGACATAATTACTTCACGCTAGTCGGTTAGGGTGTTCTTGACCTGGCTTTTCTTCAGGATTTCCCCGATTTGATCAGAGAAAGTCCGCCGAGGTCTATCGCTTCCAGCTCCCTCTTCTACTTGTCCCTTATACACTCTCTTTGTTAACCTCCTTTCACTCATTCGTTGCACGTGTCCAAACCATCTCAACATACCATCTTCGTCCAATCCACACTTTACCCCTTATCATGTTCCTCATTATATCTTGTAATCTCACAGTACAGTCAGCGTCAAATACTTTGTAGCAACCAAAGTAGTCAAATAGATCGGTACACCATATATTTAGTATGGTGTTCCGAACTATTTGGCCACTTTGACTGCTACAACGTATTTGACGCTGACTGTACATACACTTTTAAACGCTTTCATTTCCACTGCACTTGGCTGCTTGAGTATAAATAATACAACAATTTCCAAGTAATAAAAAGTGCAGTGTATAACTTTTAATAAAAATGGGCATATATAACAAGAGTAAATAATATACTTAAAGTTTGAAATGGCACTCGTTTCTATTCATTTTTATTGTTTGCCTGACATTTAAAATCCATCAACGTCAGTTGTAATAAACTTTTCGAGCCCAGAGCTTTGAAAGTGTGTTTTTGTGATTTATTCTACCAGTATAATCTGTTATTAACAGAAATTTTTAATAATGGAAAACTTTGCAAACGTCAAATAAATTTTCATAATCTATTATAATCAATCACGAAATGTTTTTAATAGGCTAAATCCACGCGTTTTTCTGCGATTTTATTAATAAATCAAGAAATGCCAATTATTATTGTGTCAATAGACAAGTATTTTTGTCAAAAAAAACCATGTCCATTAAAGTATATTCGTGTTTTCACAATATTTTGACAAATCATAATAACAATATGTTTTGCATGATACAAATAAGCTTTTAATTTTGTCTATATCTATTACTCAAAGTAACGAAAATGTCTTAGATATTCTTTGATTATAATAATAATAATATATAATAAATAATTTTTTATTGGCATCAAGGGAAGTACATTTTAGTGTTGAAGTCCCTGACTTTTGAGCTAGGTAAAAACCTGTGTTACAGAAGTCAGTGTCCTCTCCCAAACATTAAGACATTTACCATTTTCATTTTAGATTGAATCCTGTTACAGATGTACTGTACAAAGTTTAATTTACGTAAGATTCTATTAAGTAGGTACAGATAACTTTAAAATCTACCTAGAAATGTAAAACGAGACACGTTCTGAAATCATGATCCCTCCTAAAATATATCGTCATCTTTTTATGTGGACATCTAAATACGTCTAAGGTTTAACGCCGATGTAAAAGTACGTTTTAAGATATATTTTTTATGATGTACATAAACTTTATGTTACGTCGAAACTTACTTGATTACAAGCGTAAGATTATTTTCATGCTTAGAATTTATTGAAAATAATGAAGTCCTTATCGAAACCATTATATCTGACGTGAAATTTTTACCACACTTTTCTTATAATCAATAACTTAAAATATCTTGGGAGTTAATTTTAACCTAGAAATAGCCGAAATAATTTGAATATGCCAGATATGTACATATATCACTGATGACAACACAATAATCGTGTACCAAGTTTTAAACACAGAATGCAATAATTTAGTGAGTTAAAAAAAATCTGGCAGATCTATGATAAAATAAGAAAATATCAAAATTGATAACAAAAGTGATTTCTTATCGTTAACTTTTAAGTCATTTTTATTACTTTGGCATTAATTTTTGACCAAACTTCGTACCTTGTGGAATGCCTACGAAACTTCTAAATTACCGGACCAAATATAGTGCCTTGTGGAACACCTATAAAACTTCTATTTTATACCGACATACACCAAATTGTTTCCAACGAACTTCGCTCGAGTATCGAATTGTTTTAATTTGTTATGGTTAGGTTGTATCGAAAATACGGGATTGGAAATGTGAAAGTTGTTAGTGGTTTGCGAATTGGGAATAGCCTTTTAACAGAGTAAATTCTGTTTAATGTTATATTCTCTCGCGGGAAAAATTTGTACTCAATATCAAAGCATATAAATGGTTAGTAAAATCAATAATACATAAATAAACATAACACAAACTTACACAGATCGCCTAGCCCCAAATATAAGTCAAGCTTTTACTTACTAAATATGGGTATTACGAGATTTACAAGTAGGTACCTAACTTAAATTTAAAAAAAGATAAATTTATTATACTTAGATACTTATTAAACATCCATAAATAACAAATATTCTTAAAACACACGCATAAAAATTCAAACCCAGGACAACTATGACTCAAAGAATTTTGTTTTCAATACCCTAAAGTATTTGAACAGTGTATAGAAGAGTTATTTCATCCAAGTAACATTTTCAAACAAAAGCTATCACATCGTTGCTAGTCCCAAAGGGTTCTTTTTTTGCATCTCTATTGCAGGAACGTCATATTGACATTCGACAATGGCGAAGCCTTTTTAATGGATGGCACATAAAAAGTTTTGGTCCTAATATAGTACCCTGTGATACCCTAAACACACAAAATATTTTAACGTGTATAAACATTAGCTTGAAATTCTCTTTGTAGCCACAATTTAAATCATGTATTACTTTATTGGAAATGTTAGAAGTTATAGGGATAAATTTGTAACTTTACATTGTATTGCCAATTTTATGAGCTTCAAAATGACAAAAGTTTATTATTGTAATTTCAATGACCTGTATTGGCTTGATGGTACCAAATTTGCAGCCATAAAATGTCGTATTGAATTAATGAGAAGCAAGTTACTACCTAATGGCCTTTGGCATAAAAGCTTTTTAAAATTATTTTTTTTTTTTTTTATTATTTTTATTTCCCACACTTACAACTATTTTTACAGGTACTAAACCTAAGACAATAGTGTAACTACTTATATATAAAAATACAATTTAAAATACATCATTAAATCTATAACATAATATATACAATGCTGACTTTGTGAATTCATTCAGAGAACATGAGAATATGTCAATATTCTCCGCCATTACGTTGAGGGTCCGCACAGCGCGCGTCAGCGGCGCCAGACCGAGCAGATTTGTGCGCCCCGCGCGGCTCGGCCAGCAATCGCGGCCGACGCCGGCGCCACACATACCCGTCGGGCACGTACACGCTCACATACCTCAATACCTGACTGTTGTGCAGTTTTCCTCTGAGCAGTTTAAAAATGTATGTTGCCAGGCATAGCTCTCTGCGCACCCGTAACTCGTTATATCCTACCATACCAAGAACGAATAAAGTTGGATACATTAAAGGGTAGAAAGGGTATACTTTATATTTCCGCCAATACAAAAATCTAACAAATTTGTTCTGGATACGCTCCACCATTAAATTATATTTTGTTTCATGCGGAGCCCAGATAGCTGCATTGCATTCAAATCTACTGCGCACCAGTGCGTTGTATAAGGCGATAATAGCGCCAACATTTGTAAAACCATGTGAACGCCGGAGCACAAAACCCAGCATTCTATAGGCTTTTTTACAAATATCGACGATATGATCCCTAAACCTTAGATCAGCTGTGAATTTAACTCCCAGGTCTTTAACTTCTGTCACTCTATTTAAATTCTCCGAGTTAATTTTGTAGTCATGTACAATGGGGTTTCGCGCTCGAGTGAAGGTAATAGTCACGCACTTGGACGTATTAAAATACAACTTATTAGCTTTACTCCATGAAACCACACTATCTATGTCACTTTGTAAATTTGCACAATCCGAAGTATTTTTAATGGGTAAAAATATCTTTAAATCGTCAGCAAAAAGCAGGCAAGCCGAATTCTTGATAACCTGAGGCAAGTCATTGACCATTACTATAAATTCCAAAGGGCCAAGGTTACTTCCTTGACTTACCCCAGATCTCACAGAATAAGACTCTGACCTGAATCCCGCGTACTCAACATACTGTAGTCTGTCGCTCATGTAACTCGCAAAAAACTTCAGTAAATGAGGAGTGAAGCCGACGCCGGCTAGTTTTCTTAGTAGGATATCATTGTCAACGACATCAAACGCTTTACGAAAATCAAAATAAGCGGCGTCGACCTGCCCCCCACTGTCCACTTCCGGTATAATTTGGGCCACGTAACTAAGCAAGTTGCTGGTTGTGCTACAACCTGGTCGAAAACCGTGTTGCGCGTCGGACAATGTAATACAAGAGGACGCTTCTTTAGATTAGAATGAATGATTAAAATGATGATGAGATTAGAGTACGTCTTCATTTATACACGTTATTAAAACTTTTTATATAAGCTTCAGCTCAAATGAAATGTGATTCGAAGCGAAATGAAAATCTATATTTTTTATAATATATTCAAGAAAATATGTTGCAATGTCACCTTCGAAAAAGTGTCACTGTTTGTATCATGAAAGAAGTTTATTGTCAAAATTTTAATTTTTAATATAAATTTTTATAAAATATTTTAACGTGTATAAACATTAGCTTGAAATTCTCTTTGTAGCCACAATTTAAATCATGTATTACTTTATTGGAAATGTTAGAAGTTATAGGGATAAATTTGTAACTTTACATTGTATTGCCAATTTTATGAGCTTCAAAATGACAAAAGTTTATCATTGTAATTTCAATGACCTGTATTGGCTTGATGGTACAGTCAGCATCAAAAGTAGCGGATCAAATAACGTTTCATAAGTATCTACCATTCTGTACCAGCTTAACAAAAAGTGATGTCTTTAATACAGAACAACTAAGACTGTAAAAGATATGCCTTTGAGCGCGACTTTTAGAAATTTATCTATATTTGAAAAAGTTATCCGGAATATCAGATACTTTTGGCGCGTTGTTTCATCCGCTACTTTTGATGCTGACTGTACCAAATGTGTAGCCATAAAATGTCGTATTGAATTATTGAGAACCAAGTTAATACCTAATGGCCTTTGGCATAAAAGCTTTTTAAAATGTAATACAAGAGGACGCTTCTTTAGATTAGAATGAATGATTAAAATGATGATGAGATTAGAGTACGTCTTCATTTATACACGTTCTTCTTCTTCAACCTAGCGTTTTCCCGGCCTAGCGCCAGGGTCCGCTCTCCTACTTAATCTTCTCCACTTTGCCCGATCTTCGGCATCCTCAGATGTGAGATTGCTCTCCACCATTTATACACGTTATTAAAACTTTTTATATAAGCTTCAGCTCAAATGAAATGTGATTCGAAGCGAAATGAAAATCTATATTTTTTATAATATATTCAAGAAAATATGTTGCAATGTCACCTTCGAAAAAGTGTCACTGTTTGTATCATGAAAGAAGTTTATTGTCAAAATTTTAATTTTTAATATAAATTTTTATCGCTCAATGTATTTTTCATTCAACAAGCAACTAATACTCATCGGGACAACTCTAGCAAATACTAACATAATTAGGTTGCATTGTTTTATCACAGAGCACCTATGGCCACCTCCTGTATCTGTCATCAGATCAACTTGATGACACCATAATATTGCATTTTCACCCAACTTATGCACTTGGGTCCAATATAGCTTGCAAGATTTGACCTGAACATACATACATACAAACGTTGCCATTTAAAAGCTTGTAGAAAAACAGCAGCCACATTAAATTTAAAATTTAATGTAATTTGATAACATAGTTTTTAGTGTACTTATGACATTAAGTGAGTAATAATACCAACAGTGTATGGACCAAGGGCAAATAAAATAAAATATATTTTTTAAGCAAAGTTTTCTTTAATGTTTAAAGCTAAAAGTACCCATAAGCACGATGTCCACCTACCGTAAGGATCGAATTTATTCGTAAACGTGGAGGTAAAATTTCCTGACAAGGTCAACAATTTAGAGACCATACACCGGGAGCCCATTTCTGATTAAACGTTTTGTTGATCAAAAAACTTGATCTTGTTTTGATGCGATTTTCACTCACGTTGGTTGAAAGTCGTATGTGAGATGCGCTTTAATCAACAAGACGATCTTAGATCTTAGATAGACTTAAATCGACGGGATATGAACCGTGATTACCTTTTGTATTGTTTTCGAGCTCCCGATATTTCGACGCAGTTACATGCTTACATGCACATTGTTCACGGGTAACTGGAGATAGTGGCCGGGTGTCAAAGTTGTGTAGACCACGCTCGGTCTACCCTCATTCGTGCGCGTCGGCTGCGTTCGCTTTCAACGCTACCACTGGTCGCGTCCACACTTATTGGTCTATCCACGCACACTACTGTAAATGCACAGTGTTACTACGCGTGTTTGATTCGGATATCAATGATATTTTAGACTTCACAGGATTCTACACATTTGACACTTTAAACCCATCTTCACGATTGAAAATTTTGTAATTTGTGAATTTGCGTGTTTTGTGTTTTTGAATTTCACCGGCTTTTCTTAATAATCTTGCTATATAGTGAGCGTTCTGTCGAAATGACTTGGGGAGCTTAAAACAATACAAAAGGTAATCACGATTCATACGAGTATCTCGATCAATATAAGTCTAGATAGTCGTATCAAAACCAGTTTAAAACTATAGCAAATCTTAAAATTAGAATCGACCTCCAGGTCAATTTGTGATTTCATTCAGTAATCCGTTACCTAAATGGACCCACTTCCCGAATACTTCTTTACTCGCCAGAAAATTGAAGTTTTCATTGTGAGGCAGTAAATACATTAAACCTAGTAAGAAAACTATTAGAAGAACGAAAAGTTTGTGCTTTACTCCGTCGTCCTTGCCCCTGTTTTAGTTCAGTTTTTTTAAATTAATGGTTTAAATTAGTGGTTTATCAGTGGGACAATTGAGCTAGTGTCAAGGTATTGACATCTATATATACGATGAATACGAGTATTGTATGGTTAGTACAAGACATTGTACGGTAATTTAGCTCTTGTAAAGCGATAACTGGACTTTACAAGCCACGTGGGTAACCTGGCGTTTACACCAGAATGTGTCAAGATTCTTCATTCGCAAACTTTCACATTAGTTTCTTTCATAATATTGATGACCTGCATGACCTAGTGGGTAGTGAACCTGCCTATGAAGCCGATGGCTCCAGGTTCAAATCCTGGTAAGGGCATTTATTTGTGTGATAAGCAGAGATATTGTTCATCATGTTCATGAGTTATGGGTGTTTTCTATGTATTTAAGTATTCATAAATATGTATATATTATATATATCGTTGTTTAAGTACCCACAACGCAAGCCTTATTGAGCTTACTGTAGGACTTAATAGTGTCCTATTATAGGGACCAAGATGACGAAGTACATTACAAAACTTTCGTTATGCTTATAGTTTTTTTTAATTCGAACGAGCGGACGAATGGCCTGTTTGTAAGCAAAATATTACAATAATATCAGAAACTAAGAAATAAATAAATATGACCATAACACCCGCCAATACAAAAAAATTACTGATAGTTAAGAATCTTAAAATTGGTAAATACTGTATTCACATTGTATATAAGTAATGACGATCATAATACAAATTCATATAGATTATCTTAAAAATAATTTATATTATTTAATATTATGAAAGAAATAAAACTAAGGTAGAAGTACTAGTACTCGACGCTGCACTAGTGCTCGACATGGGCACTTTATGTCAAAGTGACAAGGATTAAGTTCGAATACAGAAAAATCTTCGTTGTTCAAATTTAACCTATACTTCCATGAAATAAAGTGCCCATGTCGATGGCTAGTGCAGCGTCGAGCAGTAGTACTTCTACCTTAGTTAAACTTCGTTGTATTTATGATCAATAACGTTGTTTACCAACCTACTGTTTTCCCAACGAGCGCTGTGTACAAATGGCCTATCATGTCTGCGAAGGACGTCGACAGATTATTTCGCTTAGCCTTCCTGGAAAATTCGTGACCTTGCTCTTTTAATAAATAAATGATAAACAAACAAGTAATTATCGCTTTTCGGTGAAGGAAAAACACGGTTAAGTGCCTACCTTGCGTGATTTTTCTCACTTGATGATCTCATCGGAAGATCAGCGCTGGAAACCACCAGCAACATGCTGAGACGAGGCCATTTCATGGCACTTTATACTTCCTTTGTTTTTGTTATATCATGCAATTTAATGTGTCTTGTTTGTGTCTAGGTACGTATAAAAATTATTCTATTCTATTCTAAAAATATTCAATTCAATTTATTTTTAAAGAAAATAGTATTTTAAAGAAAGTATCAAATTGTAGGAAAATAATAGCTTCTTTAGATGTTAAGCTTCTTTTTAAAATCACAGGCAATGCAAGGCAAGCTCTCAGGAATAAACCCTCCTAATAACACGTCAAGATTGTAATTAGAGGAGCCCCTTAAAATTACAGCGCTGAAAATAACTTAATCCATTTAATTACAAGCATTTTTCAGGCGAAATTGGACCTTGGACGTCTTTAAAAACGTCTATAGCGGGATTTTCTGACGACCGGTTTGGCCTAGTGGGTAGTGACCCTGCCTACGAAGCTGATGGTCCCGGGTTCAAATCCTGGCAAGGGCATTTATTTGTGTGATGAGCATGGATATTTGTTCCTGAGTCATGGGTGTTTTCTATGTATTTAAGTATTTATAAATATTTATATATTACATATATCGTTGTCTAAGTACCCTCAACACAAGCCTTATTGAGCTTACTGTCGATTTGTGTAATAATGTCCTATACTATTGATTTATTTTTTATTTATTTACTCAAGGGACTTGTATATTGTCTTGTCTTATGATGCATTATTAGCGTCCCGTTAACAAATTATACCCCTAAACCTTCCTCAATAATTTATATTGACAGGGAAAACCCGCATGAAAATCCGTTCAAGAGATTTTGAGTTACGCGAACATACATACAGACGTGGCGAGGGACTTTGTTTTATACAGTGTAGTGACAATAACTATACCCATTATTTTACTTTCCCCCTCCCCCTCATTGAGCTCTGACAACCTTACTCACCGGCAGGAACACAACACTATGAGTAGGGTCTAGCGTTATTTGACTGCGGTTTTCTGTCAGGTTTACTCCCCCATTTGGGCTCTGCTCTAGATCTGGAATGACATCCGCTGTGCTGTGCCCTACCCCACAAAGCGAGATAACATTCACAATGCCCATAACTTTCTTTTGGACGTAGTTTAAGGACGTACCCGAGTCCTGTGACGGAGTGGAGCTTTTCGTATGAGATGAAATTTTGTTTTTAATTTTTCTCATGTAAAATATAATCTACAACTACACTACACTACACTCTAGTAGACATAGATACAATCGTGACAGAGTGGTCACAAACAAACAACGAAAAGGATTTTGACCCAATCACTAGCTGCAGCATACGATGCCCCCGAAAAACCGGGTTATGATAACAACCGTAAATGCAATTGGAAAACCAGTTTTAACTTGAAATTTTCTGCTGGAGAATTTCTTAGAATGCTTCGTATGCAGCAATATTTTATCCACAACTAGTTACTACATTCCCAGATTTTGCATTCCGTCCCCATACTTATAATTCGGAGCGCGTACACGAACAAATTTACATGGAACACAGAGCGACGAATAATTGGAGAATTAGCCAAAATTTCAAGCCATTGCATACGCTTCGAGATTTAAAACATAATGCCGTTTCAAATTATAGCTAGAATCCGTATAAGCTAATGAAAAAAGTGAGGGTATGTCATAATACACGTATTAATATATTATTTTATATAAGTTTGAATGATGACTTTGCCATACTTTGTGATTGCAAATGCCATGCATTAATTTGTTCCAGCTCTATAAGCCACGGCCCTTTTATGATAGGAAATATACTATCTATACATTTGTAAGATCTACATTTTACGTAAGAAACAAAACAAAGAACTGTACGAAAATTTCATTTCTTTCTAACGATATCTTTTCAATAGAAAACCCCTGCATACTAAGGGCCACTTCGCCACTTGCACCAATCACTAACCCGGGGTTAACCGGTTAAACATGGAGTTAACATAGTTACCTGTACAATATGACACTGGGTCAACCGGTTAAAACTGGAGTTGCTATGGTTATCCTCTACAATTTTGACGCTGGGTTAACCGGTTAAACCTGGAATTGCTATGGTTACCCCTCTACAATTTGACACTGGGTTAACCGGTTAAATATGGAGTTTCCATGGTTATCAGCACAATTTAACACTGGGTTAACGGTTTAACCGGTTAACCCTGGGTTAGTGGGATGGTGCAAGTGGTCCTAAGAAACTTATCTTTCCCGCTTGTTTTCCCCCAAAACATATAGCGTAAAGTTAAACACGTAATCTTAACCATTCGTCTTGCTCAAGCGTCCATTCGCGAGACAGAGAACCCGATTCACATATACAATTTGTTAAGGTTTTGATCTTATTTTGATACGACAAAGAACGGATCACGCTTATTGGTGCATGTGAAATGAAGTGAAAGTCGTGCGTGATATGTGCGCTAGTCACCAAAATGTTCGTTTAGGGTCTAGCAAGCTCGGTTCTCCATACAAACGTAGACTCTCATTTTAAAACGACTTGCTAGATTGCTCTAAAACTTAGTACTTATAATGGGATAAGATATATCTATGCCTGTGAGGTGCACACCTATGCACTCCCACTCATCTACGCGAGGACCACCGCGGGGGCGGCAAGACGCAGGGGACGGCGCGCCTACGAACCGGCTCCCAGTCGAGCGGCGCTCGCGCCCGACAGTGCCGATCCCTACTCCGAGCACGACGCACGTCGCTTTGCCCGCGCGCTTACGTATCGTATACGTTTTGCTTTCGGCTTTAAACTTTCCTATTTTCTATCGCTCTTCTTCAAACTGTTTCATCTTCTCTCTATTGTAAATTTCTTCTGCCATTACATCGCTTGTTTGGACTTAGTGGTTTTCTTTATAAACTATAGTGATTAGCACCTATACCTGTAATTAGTTTATTTAGGCTTCAGAGACCATAGTTAAAAAAATACGGCGAATTTAAGTTTTTCATTTAAAACTTGTTTTTGCTCTAGTTTGTTTTATAAAGTAGAGCTAAACATGGAAGCTAAATACTAATTGTAACCGCGGCCGGCAAAACGTCCCACTTTGTGGCTAGTCATTAGGATGAGATTTGCTTGTATCTTTATACGAATAACCTCTCAAGGCGTCCTTTAAGGCAAGCAACAGAGTGGGACGTTTTGCCGGCAGCGGTCACAATTAAATAACTAGATATACCTCATGTCATTATATGTGCACCGTTTCATTACAATTGAACACGTAGTTTTAAAATGAGAACGAAACTCTGTTTGTATTCGGCCGAGCTTGCCGGGGACAAGGTTATCAAAACCACAACGGTTTGTGAAATTAGAATCGACCTCACGCGTGAGAAGTCTACGGATACTCTAAAAATCACGTACGAAACTTTTTCTATCTCTGACCTGAATACGGGAAATCGCGATTTCGGCTTTTTCGCTACTGTGGAAACAAAAAGCGGAAGATATAGATAGAAAGTGAAAATAAACGAGATTTATTGAGTTATATTGATAGGCATGAGTGGGCACATAATACATTCAAGTCTACTCTCAATATTAAATATTTCGAAACACATTTGAATGCAACTCACCCACTTTTATAAATAAAATCTTTTAATCTTTAAGCTACGGTCACACTTATTAATCTTCGAAAACGCATTTTGTTTAGTTTGAAGCGCTGGTGGCCTAGCGGTAAGAGCGTGCGACTTGCAATCCGGAGGTCGCGGGTTTAATTAAACTCCGGCTCGTACCAATGAGTTTTTCGGAACTTATGTACGAAATATCATTTAATATTTACCAGTCGCTTTTCGATAAAGGAAAACATCGTGAGGAAACCGGACTAATCCCAACAAGGCCTAGTTTACCCTCTGGGTTGGAAGGTCAGATGGCAGTTGCTTTCGTAAAAACTAGTGCCTACGCCAAATCTTGGGATTAGTTGTTAAGCGGACCCCAGGCTCTCATGAGCCGCGGCAAAATGCCGGGACAACGCGAGGAAGAAGAAGAAGCATTTTGTTTAGTTTAATTAAATATTTATATAGTTTTGTAACATAACACCACGTCCAATACGGAAACTTTGCCCAATTGCTCGCTAGATGGCGCTAGCGTTGAGTTCGATCGCGCAAGCGTTAGTCTTTCACAGTTTCATGGCATATATTAGACATTAGTATGCAAACCGTTCGATAGATGGCGATGGCGTCGAGATAGAACACGTAAGCGTTTGCCTTCCATAGAATAGTTAAGTTGTAAGTGTGAAAATTGTTTGTTTGATACATGCGATAGCTGACACGGATATGCTATATGCGGCAAGATATTTAAAGGTTGGAAACCTTCACAGTCTTTTTGAAGATAACTGGCAACAGTTACAGATTTGAATTCAGAACCATCGCCCTACCAGATGATTAAAGATCTGCAGATGGCCATTCGTGGGCTGGTAGTCATTAATCTTGCAAAAAGAAGAAAATATATATAATATCAGTAATCTATGTCTGCGTTTATATTCCCCACCACAGATAGAAAGTATTCCCTCGTTACAGTACTCTCTTAGTAGGGATGCTCAGACTGATAACTATGTACGAAAGTAGGTAGGTACACGGTGCATTTGCTCCTGCATACTTTTACACGAAACTTTTTTTGTGTACTGTACCCCTAGTGTAAATATTTTCGACAGCGAAACGTGACGTACGCGTTTGCGTTAAGTGTCATTTTGTATGAGATTTTTGACTTTCCAAACCGTCCCGCTTGGCGCGCTGTTCAAAAACCCATACAAAATGAGACTTAACGCAAACGCGTACGTCACGTTTCGCTATCGACTAAATTTACACTAGGGGTACAGATCTGAACTTTAAGCTAATATTACGCCGCGGACTCGACGCACGCGCTTTGCGCGGCGCGATCAAAATGTATAGATTTGAATAGGCTTGATGTTTTTTTTTTTAATATACCACGTCGGTGGCAAACAATACGGCTCGCCTGATGGTAAGCAGTCACCGTAGCCTATGGACGCCTGCAACACCAGAGGTATTACATGCGCATTTCCGATCAGTTAAAAACCTGTACACTCCATTTTTGAAGAAGCCCATGCTGTAGCCCCTCGGGAAAACCTCGGCAGGAAGCTCATTTCACAGCCGAAGCGTTTGCGGGAGGAAATTCCTCTTAAACCGCACAGTACGCGACCATTTAGTGGATATTTTTTTATTAATAGTATCAGTCGACCAAGTTTGTTTTTAGGGTGAAATGTCTAAAAAGGACCCATTGCATTAAAGCAATACAAAAGTCAGAAATGATAGTCAAAGTCCGACAGTCACACTTCACTCGCGAAACGCTTCTAGTAGACCGATAAGTGAACGTGATGTCACGGTCCAACTAAGAACCCGTCTTAGTATGTAAAACAAGAAAATAACTATTTTATCGGTGAAATATTGCGTTTAACTATATACACAGTTGCTATACAATTTTTCATTACATTTTACCTTTTCTAATGTAAAAAAAAAACTTAAAATTTGAACACTTTAAAAGTCCATCATTTCCATATTATATTATTTTAATATCCACATTATTATGATAAATTGCTATTTCACTAAATTCTGTTATAAAATTCAATATGACTGTGTCATCATCCCTATTAATCTGTTTTGGACGACAGCAGCGGCCGCTTGCCGTGCCGCCCGCCACCCCGCTCGCCGCACCGCGCGCTGCGTGCGTCCAGTCCACTTTATTCATGCAATGCAATAATGAGTAATATTCAAGTTGAAAACGAATGAATTTTATCTTGTCTGTAAAATTTGTTATATTAATTATTTTTCAACTTTTCCCATGTTTCTGATTGCCTTATTTTGCTTGGTTATCGAAAAAACGCTAAAATATATATATATATATATATATATATATATATATATATATATATATATATATATTTTTTAATATGGGACATTATTACACAAATTGACTAAGTCCCACAGTAAGCTCAATAAGGCTTGTGTTGAGGGTACTTAGACAATGATATATATACATATATATATAATATATAAATATTTATCATTACTTAAATAAATAGATAACACCCACGACTCAGAAACAAATATCCATGCTCATCACACGAATAAATGCCCTTACCAGGATTTGAACCCGGGACCATCGGCTTCGTAGGCAGGGTCACTACCCACTAGGCCAAACCGGTCGTCAAATATAAATAATACATTGGCGAACATTATAATTTGTACTCGATGCGGGCGCGATACAAGTGCGAAAAATAAAAAAATTGTGGCCGAAGGGAGTGTTTAAATCGACAAGAGTTGCGATTTATCTATTCACACATGTGTATTATATTAAAATAGGCATTATATCCATTATGACTTAGATTAAATTATTATTTATTATATTTAACATTACACACCCATCGACTGGAATAAAATCCGTTTAAAAAATCAAATAAAAACGAAAGCTTTTAGGGCTTCTCCAATTATTAGCTTACCCGTTTTAGACCTCCTGCCCCTACTGTCCATTTGGATAAAACGAAAATTAGTAGCTCGAAGTCGATTTGAATACATTACCGTAACGGACAGGAATCCCACGGACAGCCACGCCACGCCTCGTAATTACATAGCTTTTGTGAAGCCTACATTTTTGTTGATTACGGAAAAAATGTTCTTTTCATATTTATATTTCCAAATAATTAGCATTTTCTGTTAGGGGGTACGAATACCCCCTACCTTGATATATTCATCTTTGCTCCAAGCATACGAAGCTGCTATTACGTATCACGGATATGTTTCGTCTGTTCTTCGCTATGGATATTGTGGGGCAATGCAGTGGATGTGAAAAGAGTCTCCAGAAAAAGTGCGTCAGAGGTATTTGCAATGCACAGATTGATGACTGTTGTTTCAGACTATTTAAAAATATATACATATTTTACCCTTGCCATACCTCTACTTACTGGAATTATCTATGTATAATTCACGCCTGAAATCCACAATTCAGTAATCATAAATATGTATAAAAGATTTTACGTTACTGAAAAGGATTTAGGTGAAGAAAGAAATACATATTTTAGTCGACTGTATCTGTGTTATTGGCCTCCATTTTATTTACATAAACACGTATGTTATTTATTACTGAGTTTTTTTTATACACAGAATTACTTTGACAAAGATTTTTTAACAGTGCATAATTTTGATAATTTTAACAAACATTAGCGTTTGTGTATCAAAGCCAAAAGAGTATATTTTGATGACCGGTCTGGCGTAGCGGGTAGTGACCCTGCCTATGAAGCCGATGGTCCTGGGTTCGAATCCCGGTAAAGGCATTTATTTGTGTGATGAACACAGATATTTGTTCTTCGGTCATGGATGTATTTCTATGTATTTAAGTATTTTTATATTATATATATCGTTGTATGAGTACCCACAACACAAGCCTTTTTGGCTTACTGTGGGACTTAGTCAATTTGTGTAAGATGGTCCCTATAATAATTTATTTTATTTTATTTATACGTTATGTTTCAGTTGCGTAAATGATTATACTTAGCAGTGGCGGATCGTTCAAAGAACTCGATTCCCACCGGCTTGTCTAAACTTCAGCCCGTTGAGTACTTTCACGATCGGTTCATGGAGAAAAGGAAAGCAAAATTAGCTCCGGGTTCCCTACGAATGTTTGTGACGCGCCGCCACTGATACTTAGTCTTAATTTTTAATGATATTTAAATCGGTATGAAATTCAAAACGGTTCCTTCAAAACTTTAAAATGTATTTATTAGAAAATAAAATACCGTAAAGTTGAAATATGACCAAAACTTACAAAATACCCAACCTACCTTTTCGCTCACCCAAGTGACATGATCAGAATTCACATGGATCTGAAAATTAGAATGCGAAATCCGTCGCTCAATTCATTATTAGTTTTCTGAATGCTCTCTAGGAGCGATGGCTGTAAATTTACTTTATTTCTTTTCATGGATATGTAAAATATGTATTAGCTATAATAGCATGAAGCACCTAATATTACTAAATAAATAATGAATACCAACTACCCAAGGAAGAAAACTCAGATTAGCATAAATCACATGAAGATTCATATAAATTAAAATATATTTAATACGGATCACTCTATTTATTTAATTAAAGTATCCTAACATACATTTTTCATAAATCTATATAGAACAATTTCGATTAAAATTACCAATTTAGATACCAAGATGGCTGAATTGTACTTTTCCGTAAATTCATCACGGGTATCGTATTCTAAGTTGTAGAGGGTGTAGATTTCGAAAATTATTACCATTTTAGAATCCAAGATGGCAGATATTTACCTTAATTACCATTTTAGATACCAAGATGGCTGAATTGAACTTTTCCGTAAATTCATCATGGCTATCGTATTCTAAGGTGTAGATAAGTAAGTTCTAAGTAAGTAGTAAATTGTAGTAAGTATTGTAAGGTGTAGATTTCGAAAATTATTACCATTTTAGAATCCAAGATGGCAGATATTTACCTTTAAGTAAAAGTGGTTATGGCTATCGTTTTCTAAGTTTTCCGGTGTGCGGGTTTTGATAATTAATGACCATTTTTTAATCCAAGATGTATATTTTTTCGTAAAATTGTCATATATATCGTTTTTTAGGTTGTAGGAGATGCCAATATGGAAGATGGTGGTTGTTGAGTTGTCAATAATTATGACATTCATTAACTGGGGCCGTAGGTTGCCATCAGATTTACCGGACCGGCCCAGGTGTTCAAAATATCTGAACACGTGGCAAGAGTAGTCAAGTATCGCCGCGGATTTGCGCAAAAGCAGTCAAGTGGCGGGGCCCCGATGGGTGGTCAGCGGATTAAGGGAATGTTACAAAATCATCGGATTAAGCTTATCTATGTTTGAAAGTATATTAAATCATATTTCGTTGGAAAAAGCGTCAAATAGTCTATTTTAATATTTAAAAAAAATACTGCAATGTTCATAAATTTGGCCAATCGAACGCCGGAAGAGTAACAGTTTTCCAGTTACCTTGTTAAAAATGACTACTACCGTAAATCTAATTGATGATTGGAGGCAATTGCTATTTAATTATCAAAGTAAGTCTTATATTTTTAAGATTAAATCATTAAAAAGAAACTAACATACAATACATTTTACAAAACAACCTCTTAATAATCAAGACTGAACTCGGACTAGGCGGTCGCTCCCGAATGAGTGGTCCTCACCAACAATTTTATAGCAAGTGTTTGTATGTTTCTTACGATGTGCTATCCTTGTCTAACTCGCTAACTCATTTTGGGCGTTAGAAGGGCGTAACTATACTTAAAAGTATTCAATTTCAACTCTAGATACGGCAATACATCATTAACCACTCACTGGTGGCCAACAGCTTACTGGTTTTCGATCCAACCACTCACGGGTTGACCGCCACTAGAACGGTTTAAAGAATTAATGCAATATTTGTGTTGCTAATTTAAAAAAAAAAACAATAGATATATTAAACCCTGACCTATCATCTCACTTTGTGTGGTAGTGGATGTAATTCCAGGTCTGAAGCAGAGCCCAAGTGGGGAAGAACCTTCGCCTTACACAAAACCGCAGCCAAATAACCATGGACCCTACTCATAGTGTTGTGTTCCTGCCAGTGGGTAAGGTTGCCAAAGCTCACCGGGGGTTCAAAGTGTTAGGGTTGGCAACGCGCATGCAAGGCTTCTGGAGTTGCAGACATACGGCTACGGCCGTATGTTTGCCACAGACGTAGTATAAAAAAAACTCTCAGAAATTTAAACAATTTGTTAAAAGGTCATCAATATAGGATTCCCAATTACAAAACTTTATAAGGATACCAGCAGCAGCCTTATCTCACCCGGCGTGAAATGAAGGGGTTCAGCCTCCCGCGACATGAATGGTGCAAGCTTAACAGATTGCGGACAGGGTTCGGCCGTACCGCACATTTTAAACATCTTTGTGGATGGATCGACTCGCCCAGATGCGATTGTGGCGCTGAATCTCAAACTGTCCAACACGTGGTACAGGAGTGCCCCCTCAGAGCCTATCCTGGAAGCCCCGATGACCTGTTCTCACTTACTCCTGACGTAGCTCAATGGCTGAAAACCTTGGATACAAACTTGTGACATACCTACACCTACGAACCCTACGCCTACGAAGCCGATGGTCCCGGGTTCAAATCCTGGTAAGGGCATTTATTCGTGTGATGAGCATGGATATTTGTTCCTGAGTCATGGGTGTTTTCTATGTATTTAAGTATTTATAAATATCTATATATTATATATATCGTTGTCTAAGTACCCTCAACACAAGCCTTATTGAGCTTACTGTGGGACTTAGTCAATTTGTGTAATAATGTCCTATAATATTTATTTATTTATTTTATTTATTTATTTACCTGATATATTTTCGATTTACTTGTGATTTTTGTTATGCCATTCGATTAAATAAATAAATAAGGATACCTACGTCGAATAATAATTTAGTCCGGTGGGGAGACTAATTTTTTGAAAGTCCATTCACACGAATAATTTGATTAAGTTCCTTTTAGTTAAGTTGCTAATTGAAATGGCTCTTAAAAGGATCTGCTCGATTATTCCAAAGAATTTTAATTAAAAGATAACCAGTATAATAGGAAATAAATTGAGTAACGATAAATGAATTAAATAACGAATGTAAATTATTGAATATATTGAGAAGGGGCCGGTTCTAATTTAACAATGTGTCACGGTTTTGATATTTCTTTATACGACTTTGAATATATGATGCTGCGCTGAGCTGATTGATGCTTGTAGGCCAGTCAAATTATATATTTTTCCAGGATAATTCCCAGTAAGCTGGAAATCGTCTTGTACAATATGCCTAAATTAACACATTAACAGTAACTATACGTTACTGCCTCCAACATAAATATGCGACGCACGTAATTGTATAAATAGCATGAAAAGTTATGTTTAGTTTTACCCGCTCTTCTATATACTTGTTGATAACTAGCGGTGGACTGTGGACTGTATAATGAACGATGGGATGATGGAAACACGTATTATAAATTAATTACTTTAATAAATATAATTACAACAAATATTAGGCACAATTCTATCAGTGGCAACGGCAGAACTGACACATGACATGGAATAACAAAAAACAACTAGAAGAATAAAAGAGGTCGCATGCCGGCCAGTCGCCAACATACCGGACCCCCAGTGGAACACTAATCACTGGTGGCTACTGGCCGAGGTGCGGCCTCCATCAGAATAAGTTTCCGGGCCGGTCTGCGTAGCATGCCTCCTTTGGTGTGGACGTCTGCCACGCGGACCGCTCCGTCGGGTCCTAAGTAGACCTTTGCTATCCTTCCTAGTGGCCACAAACCACGAGGAAGGGTAGGGTCGGCGATCAACACCACATCACCCTCGCTAAGATTTAACGCGTTGTTGTTGGGTCCCCTCGGTCGAAGCGTCGGTAAATACTCGCGTAGCCAACGTGCCCAAAACTGATCTGCTAGGCGCAGGGTTCTCCGCCAGTCACATCGTCGGGATAGAAGGACCAAAATGATAACTAGCGGTGGACTGTGGACTGTATAATGAACGATGGGATGATGGAAACACGTATTATAAATTAATTACTTTAATAAATATAATTACAACAAATATTAGGCACAATTCTATCAGTGGCAACGGCAGAACTGACACATGACATGGAATAACAAAAAACAACTAGAAGAATAAAAGAGGTCGCATGGCGCCAGTCGCCAACACTTGTAAACCAAGAATACACATCTTCGGCAATATGTATGAGGTTACTTAATCTCCATTCGACCCTCCAACGGCTCCAACTATCAACCTATTCGAGTCTCAAGTCCCCTCTTCATCGAGGTCATCTTCCAAGGGACTGTCCTGACCTGTCTCTGCTTCTACGGCGATCATTCGATCACCAAAAAAATTTTCACTACTCCTGGGTCGGAGCAAACTCGGATAACAGTAATTTAGAACCAAATGAAGGTATTAAAACGATATCCAGCTTGCTGGGAATTAATTTCTAGAAAAAATCTTTTTTGACGGGTCTACAGTCGATATAAGTCTAGTAAAAATACACATATCAAAAATATCAATAATAAACATAAATGATGCAGAGCAGAGTGAACAGAGAATATAATGTTAATATAGAATAGGTCTACTAAATATTCCCAAACATCGCAGTTTCGTCGTAATTCAATTGAATTCAATTCACATAATTTATTTCGTGTACCTAATTGTGACATACATTTTGTTAGTAAATATTAGTTTCAAAAGGTTTAGTACCTAAGTCTTTAATTTCGGTTCTTGTCTGTTTGTCTAATGTAATTACTTGTCTTTTAATTATTTATATAAGAATTCAAGTCTTAGAGACCCATTACATCTCTAAGGATAATTATGATAATGATCAATTTTTTATTATATTTTATATCTGAAACTTAGAGACTTATACATCTTTAAAGAATTTTGGTATTTGTTGGTTGTATTTTTTTTATTTATTTTTTTGCGTAATTCGACATTTAGAGACTGTATAATTCTCTAATAAAGTATATATTATTTCATTGATTCCATATTTGTAATTGTATTTTGTTATTTTTTTGTTGGAAGCGGTGGTAGCCAAGTGGGTATGACGTCCGAATTTCAATCCGGAGGTCGCGGGTTCAAATCCTGGCTCATACCAATGAGTTTTTCGGAACTTATGTACGAAATGTCATCTGATATTTTACCACTAGCTTTTCGGTGAAGGAAAACTTCGTGAGGAAACCTGCATACATCTGCGAAGAAATTCAAAGGTGTATGTGGTCCCCAATCCGCGTTGGGCTAGCGTGGGGACTATAGCCCGAGCCCTCTCGCGCACGAGAGGTGGCCTGTGCCCAGCAGTGGGACGTATATAGGCTGAATGATTATTATTATATTGTTCCAAAAATTTGACATGTATAAATGTCCCTGTGGCCTATTTGCTGAATAAATAAATATTTGATTATACTTATAACCTAAAGTTAACCTAAAAAATATTCTTAAACATAACCTAATGCCATCTTTATTTTAATAATACGAAACTAAAAAAAAAACTACTACCGGAAATCTATTTCGGTATTTCGGGATTTGGGACTTTCGGTATATCATGCCCCAGTCGACACGTGTATCTATTTTAATACATACACAAGCCAAATGACATTAAACATGTTTTGTTTACCCCATAAATTCAAATTGAGAAACGCCTTAGATGTGGGCGTAAGTATTTTGAGGAAGGATTCGACGATTAAAAATGATTTACCTCTACCCTTTCTGTGTCACATTAAGAGGGAAGAACAGCCTTTGCGATCCTAACGAAATAACGGTACGCGGTACTTTTTCTATGAAAGTTCCATTTCGGGAGAAAACGGTTTCCAATATCTAAATCTTAATAAATCACTTTGATTTTGATGTCGATCGCTTCAGCATAATATATTTTAGGTTAATAGGTTTCGCTTTTAACTTTATTTTGGTATTGCAAATTTTGAAAAAAAGAAATCCTAGTTTTTCATTGTGTTAATAACATACTAAAAAATCATCGAGAATGGAAAATATTTAGAAGTGGAAAAACATTTTCTCTTCTCCTATAGACGAGTACGTAGTAGTAGAGGTACTTAAAGGTTTTGTGCACCTTTTTCGTAACAGAGAAGAATAAATACATAACAAAATTCCAAATGACATTAAATTTTCAGAAAGCGACACAATATTTTGTTATGACGCCACGAATATTCAGCCTAATCGGCCACATTACCGAATATTCGGTAGGTATTCGGCCTTACGTACTATTCAGCCGAATACCGAAAAGGTACATATATTACTCCTACTTACATACATAATACTATAATACATGTCTACTTTGTTAAAACACAACGTCTACTTCTAAACCAAGCATGTTACTTTGTTGACGATTTTATTACAGAGATTATTTGAAAATGTTGATTTAAAGAAACAATTATTGCATGATTATCATTTAAGGACGTATATATTTAGACAAGCGAACCATGTAGTCTATCTATAGTTCGTTTTTTTAGCATAAGAAAAAATGTTAACAATTATTACATGTCGTTTTATTGAAAAACTTTTTTTTTTAAATCAAAAATAATGTAAATTTTCGTATATGATTTATAATTGTTACATATTTGCCGTGACTTAAATGACAAAAAAAAAATATTTTAATGAAAAAAACGGACCTGTGTGAAATGACTGTTATTACTTAAAATGACATTTATAAAAAAAGAGACTGAAATTAACTAGACAATAGCCTTCAACTCAAGATTAAAAAATAAGATTCTACAACCTTCCAGTAACTTTTACTAAGCAAAAAATTTAAGAAAAGATTAGTCTTGCCTAAGTGCTACAAATTAGTTCTTTCATTTCACATCTTAGACTTTCCAACCAATTGCACTTTTCAATATTAAAAGCCATCAGAACATTTCAAACTGAAATTAGACAATTCATAAAGCCCGAGGCCTTTTATAGAGATAATATGTATTACGATCCTTAAATGATAATTTGACAATATAAAAGTGGAATTATCTAAGTGACAGGGATTGAAACAATTTCAAAAGTTAGTCTGCGTTATTTGAAGACGTTGGTGTATGGTAGAATTCAAAATAAGGCTCGGAAACCGATTTAACCGGTTATCATGTACTTGGCGCAAAACATTTTAATTTTGGTTTCGTTCGTACACCACTTTTTAGGAGAACTTTTCCGTAAAGTTCTTCTCAGATCAACCGGTTTAGAACAATAACCGGTTTTTTTTCCTATGTCGGTGTCTTTTTTTACGCGGCACACCACCAGGGGGCTGATTTTGAATTTCGAATGCTCGCATTCGTCACTCGAAAATCTGTGGAAAACGGCGAATTGATATTTTAGAAATACGAGCAATAGGTATTGGGAATCTAGTGGTATTGACCACTCGCTTCCAATTATATTAGTAGAATTTAAATGCCTAGTAGTGGAGATAAATTGAAGGGAGTTACACGAAATTAAGCACTCGAAATTCAAATATCTGCCCCCAGGCCGGCCGGCCATCTCATCGTTTGTCGAATAAAGCGGTTTATTTAGGTTACAATAAAGTTCTAAACAAGTTCGCGTTCTTCTGAAAGTTCGAAGTAAAACCAAAATAAACCGGTATTTACCACAATTTTTAAAACCGGTTCCAAGCCTTGATTTAATTCGATAGAATTCCATATATTTCATACATAATCCACTTCTTTTTGTGGTCCTTCGAACTCTACCAGTCACCAGCCAATTCTACCAGCCAACATTTAAGGAAACAACTAAAAATTAATTGCTACTCTTGTGCTGGAACACCAGTGAACACATAGAAATAAATTCGCGTTAGAGTCGCTAAAAATTATGATTAAAGAAATATGAGTTCAAAACGTGATAATTATTCATTTTAAATGTTACATTGGGTTATTTATAATAAGAATACAAAAGTAAAATATAAAAACACTTATAAAGCAATACAAATTATATAAACACATTATAATAAACCTAACCTAGGGTGCCGCCGGGAGCGGGGCAGGGCCCAAGCTGCCATACGAGCCGTGTCCAAGATTACCGCATCTGACTCTTGATCCAGCAACCCAGCAAGAGTCTCTCTAGGGATTGGTTGAGACTCTTTGCTATGAGACCGTTCGCTGACACGACTATGGGAACAATGATCGTTGAGTCAACATCTCACATGGCGGTTATCTCGTGAGCCAACTCTAGGTACTTGCTAGATTTGTCCTTCTCGGCTTTCACGAAATTCTCATCATGGAGGATGGTGACGTCGACAACCACAGTCCAGCGCTGCGATCGATCTATCAGCACGATGTCAGGCTTATTGGCTACAATTATTATAGTCCTGTCAGTAATGATAGATCAATCCCAATAGAGCGCGGCACGAACATTGTCGTAAAATGGCGCAGGTTATCTTATTGTTAGGTACTTATTGACAGCCGCTTCAAAGCATTCCCAAAGACAATTTTTCGGTATTCAAATAATGTTTGCTTATAACTTGCACCCTCGATAAGTCGAGTAATTTCTTATTATTGTCATAACATCGCAGCCACGTGGAGCCAGAAAAATGTCTATTTATTTTTAGTAGAAATAAAGACACGGCTAAATAAAGATTATTGAGCGTAACAGCAGCGTTTTACGAGTAAGTATTAAGACGTAATTTGCAGTTAATACGAGTAGGACTGTGTTTTTAGGGTTCCGTAGCCAAATGGCAAAAAACGGAACCCTTATAGATTCGTCATGTCCGTCTGTCTGTCCGATTCTGTCACAGCCACTTTTTTCCGAAACTATAAGAGCTATACTGTTCAAACTTAGTAAGTGGATGTATTCTATGAACCGCATTAAGGTGTTCACACAAAAATAGAAAAAAAACATTAAATTTTGGGGGTTCCCCATACTTAGAACTGAAACTCAAAAAATCTTTTTTCGTCAAACCCATACGTGTGGGGTATCTATGGATAGGTCTTCAAAAATGATATTGAGGTTTCTAATATCATTTTTTTCTAAAGTGAATAGTTTGCGCGAGAGACACTTCCAAAGTGGTAAAATGTGTGCCCCCCCCCCCCCCGTAACTTCTAAAATAACAGAATGAAAAAACTAAAAAAAATATATGATATACATTGTCATGCAAACTTCCACCGAAAATTGGTTTGAACGAGATCTAGTAAGTAGTTTTTTTTTTAATACGTCATAAAATTAAAAAAAAAATTTTTTTCATCAAACCCATACGTGTGGGGTATCTATGGATAGGTCTTCAAAAATGATATTTAGGTTTCTAATATCATTTTTTTCTAAACTGAATAGTTTGCGCGAGAGACACTTCCAAAGTGAAAAAATGTGTGTCCCCCCCCCCCCGTAACTTCTAAAATAACAGAATGAAAAATCTAAAAAAAATATATGATATACATTACTATGCAAACTTCCAACGAAAATTGGTTTGAACGAGATCTAGTGAGTAGTTTTTTTTTTAAAACGTCATATAATTAAAAAAAATTTTTTTCATCAAACCCATACGTGTGGGGTATCTATGGATATGTCTTCAAAAATGATATTTAGGTTCCTAATATCATTTTTTTCTAAACTGAATAGTTTGCGCGAGAGACACTTCCAAAGTGGTAAAATGTTGAACAAAATCTAGTAAGTAGATTTTTTTTTAATACGTCTTAAATGGTACGGAACCCTTCATGCGCGAGTCCGACTCGCACTTGGCCGCTTTTTTATATACGATATCTATTTCAGTTTTATTTCGGTCAGTACAAAAAAATACTTTAAAAAAACGAAGCTTAAGACTAAGACCTAAGTATAGTCAAAAAGACCAAAACTCCCCCCCCCCTTCCTCCCCCCCCGCGTTGTCCCCGTTGCAAAGGAACCCATAACGCTAACCGCATTGCTATGGATGGATAACCTTTGCACTGTATTTTATATATTTTTAGTTTTAATTTATTGCAGCAGCAACTGCATTAGGGCATTGAGAGGGCATCTGGGCGGCTACCGGGAAAATCGAAATTCGTCAATTGCGGGCATTTTTCTCTGTCACCCTAACTACGTGTTAGTGAGAGTAAAAGACAAAGATCCCCGCAATTTGCGAATTTTGGTTTTCGCGGTAGGCCCCGTGGACTGACCCATAACTACATACTGGGTTGAGGCTGTTATTGGCAAGGCAAAGTTATATCCAATCATATTGTTAGTTATAGTTATAGATCAATAGATATATTTTTGTTTTATTGTCATATTACCAACGTAGCTATTAAGTTTTGCGGGTTACCAAATAAAATATGGATCATGTTAACAGATCTGAAATTTCTTTCTTTCATTAATTTATTTAACATGTCATATCTTTGCGAACAGTTAATTCAAGTTGGTTTTTTTGTGTGTTTCTGTTAACAACGCAAAAAATTTACGATAATATAATAATAAGAGTATATCCTGGTAATCTGTTTTAAGTAGTATATCCTGGTAACGACACTTCCGTTCGTGGCTGTATAGCCCTATGCGAGAGAGGATCCCACGATAATATAAGCCATCACGTAAGTCACGTATGAGAATAATGATTGCAAAAGACCAAACTGAAAATCATACCCACTTTTGACTCTTCATAGCGGCCGCAAGCGGTTGCTTGTATATGCTGAACGTAAGTTAGCGGATGAAAATATTAACATTTTAAACGTCAAACTTCTATAAATTTATGACGATTACTTAACACTTGCACAGGCTGGGCTATCGAAATCGCTGCCAACTTAGCTTGGTCTGACTTTACGAGCAATAAAATTGGGACTCTAGGTGCTATTGACGACTCGTTTTTAATTCTATTAGTAGAATTTAAAGGCCTAGTTTTGGATATTGAAGGGAGTCACACGAAATCGAGCGCTCGAAATTCAAAAATCGGCCTTATGTAGGAAGAGTTAAATTAAACTGTTTTTTTTTTTGTTATTTTATAGTTTTTGCTAGGCGTCTAGAAGCGCGAGACCGTCGGTGAGCGCTGACTTCGGCGACCGCCGCCACTGAAGCCAAGATGAATTGTTTGCAGAAAACGAAAAGAAACGCTATTGTCTCTCTTTCACTCTTCCATATTAGTGTCATAGACATAGATGGCGTTTGTTTTGTTTCTTTACGAACGTTTGTCAACTTGGCTAGGCCCCCTGATCTTACTTACTGATTATATTAATCTGGTGTCAGGACATTGCACAACGTACCTGTAAATAAATAAACAGAAATTTAATTTAGTTGGCACGCTAAGACGTAACATTAAGACTCACAGGAACCCGCCACCAAAAAGCTGCTCCCACCGAAGTTACGCTTTCATTTTTACAAGCTTTTATTTACTTTCACCTGACCGTTGTCTGTTTGTAATCAAATCATGCAAGTTAAATTTGATCCACTTCCCGGTTTCCGATTGAGCTGAAAATTTGCATACATATGTAAGTCGGGTGATAATGTAATATTATGGTACCATCGAGCTGATCTGATGATGGAGACAGGAGGTGGACATAGGAACTCTGTGATAAAACAACGCAACCTAATTGTGTTTGGGGTTTTTAGAATTTGCTCGATGAGTATTAGTTGCCTGTGGAAAGAAAAGTACAGTCAGCGATAAAAGCTTGTACCAAAAATGAAATTTTTGCCAAAAACATATTAAAACTACATGCTTAAATTACATAAAGCATGGCATGTAGGTAAGGCTGTGGGACCTGGTCCCTAACGCTGAAAGAAGAAAGTCAGCTCCTAGGTGCGTAGAGAACAGTTTTTCGCAAGATGCTGGGACTTATTAAGAGATATAACGGCACCTGGAGAATCCGGAAAAATGCCGAGATCGAGGAGTTAGTGGCCGAGCCCAGTATCATCGGCGAAACTAAAGCCCAAGAGCTGGTTCAGTCACTGAGAATGGGAGAAGTTTGGGCTGTCAAGAGGGCGTTCTTGGGACGACCGACTGGTAGCCGTCCGGTGGATCCACCCAGGTATCGCTAGGAAGACAGTGTGGCGGTGGATCTGCTTCACCTTCGCGTCAAATGGCAGGAAGTTGCGCAGGATCGGGACAGGTGGCACGCTCTCGTATCGGGGGCCAAGATTCTTTTTGGGATCACTAAGCCAAAATAGTTAGTTAGTTTTGGCATGTAGGTATTGGCGGCGGTGTAATTGTACGATATCACTTCCAACAATATTTCAATTCAAACCTAGTACAAATCAACATTTAAATTAAGTATTTTTGTTGAATCGCATAGGTCATCTTGTCCCATTCCCCACCTCATTTTCATGAAAACATGTCTACCCCACTCAGTTAAACAACTGACAAATATATAATTAAATTCTAACTTTTCTGTCCCTAGTAGGGTGACCAGATCCAAATTTTTTTCAGGATCTTGATATTAAAATTCGCTATTCCTGGATTAACAAATAAAAATCAAGACACGTAAAAATGTTATCGGCATATTTATCATATTCCTAGCTTTGTCCCGGCTTTTTTCCATGACTCCAAAAATTTATGATACTTACTAGTTTTTACGTAAGCGACTGAGACGCGTATCTGACCTTCAAACCCAGAGTAGAAACTAGCCTTATTGGAATTCCAGGTCAGATTTCCTCACTATCTTTTCCGTTACTGAAAAGCAAACTCGCGTCTTTAGCTCATAGCTACGCCACAAAGCGCTTACATGTAATATACGCAAGTACGGTCCGAAATTGGTTTTTCCAATTTTTTTAACAGGGCAAATCTCATGTTTAAAAATCTGGAAATCCTGATAAATCTAGCACAACTGGTCACCCTAGTGACCCGCGTCCACAGAGGACCGAAGGTCGAGGCCTTCCAAGTCAGCAATTCCTTTTCATATCTTAATATACAATTAATTTTTGACCATTATTTTGATGATAATGCTGAAATCAGATCAACGTTGAGAAACGTCTTCGGTGGTACGGGCACATTCAAAGACGACCTCCTGAACATAATGGTCAATGTAGCCTTAGCGATGCCTACGACGACGCGAGGAAGCGGGAGACCACCTGCCACTTGGTTGACGACGGTGGAGAAAAACCTGAGAGAGCAAGGGATTAATGACGCACACCTGGCACTAAACCGTGCAGAATGGAAGAAGAGGACAGGGAGGGCCGACCCCAAGTAAATGGGATAAGGTCTGGGAAGAAGAAGAAGAATGCTGAAATCAGATCAGATCTTATAGTTTGTTTTTACAAGCTTTTTAACTAACACTTGCAGTAAGAAAACACACACCGTTTCATAAATATCAAATATTTCTAAATTTTTTGATTGCGTGTATCAAATTGGTAGTCGCTATTAGTGAAAAAGGTAACATTGTCCAACCAGAAATAAATTTCGGATCGACCTAGCCCCAAACTAAGCAATAATAATAATGTGTTTTGTAATTATAATTTTTAATTGAATTTAACAAAAGCTTATTTTTAAATATAATATATGTTAATTTCAACTAAGCAAAGCTAGTACTTTGGGTACCAGGTGACGATAAACATACGTATATAGATAAATACATACTTATACATACATAGAAAACAACCATGACTCAGGAACAAATATCCGTGTTCATCACACAAACAAATAAATGCCTTTACCGGGATTCGAACCAGGGACCATCGGTTTCATAAGGCAGATTCACTATCCAAATCCATTAATCCAGACCGGTCGTCTGGCTGATCATATCCCATAACGATCCCAATTAAAATTACAATAAGAACACGGCTCCAGTCGGGTACCTGGTGCCTGCCTGGTGAATTTTTCATATTTTTTGGACCCATGGTAAAATTTTTCTTTCGTAGAGATTATTTCCAAAAATATGAACTTTATCAAAAAATGGTTTTTGGAGACCCTTATCCATTTTGAAAGACCTATTGGGATTGGAGAGACCTAACGATACAGTATTGAGTTTAAACAAAAAAAAATATAGGAAATACCCTAAATTTTTTTTTTAATATTTTTGATTTTACCGCTTTGTCGCCACGTATGATTTATCCATACCAAATTGCACTTTTTAGCACTAACGATCACGGAGCAAAGCCGCTGATAGACGGGCATGGCGAAACTATAAGGGTTTCTAAGTGACTACGAAACCCTAAAAACAGATTTCATACAAGTCTTTCTATGGTTTCTACGTTTAAACTAAAGAGCATTATATCCTTTGTATAGAACAAACTGCCTTCCAGGAATCAAGATATTTAAGGGTAAAATAATCCTTACCCTATTATCTTTACCTTCATCATTTGACCTTTTTCAATCCTAATTAAGCTTTTAGACTGTAACGTTTATCATATTATTATAAGCGCGTTTAACAGAATTCCAAAAAAAGTTTTATAATTGACCTTTAAGAAAAACAGACAAAAAGCGAAAAATTTATGTCATGAAGGGTTAAACATAGCTGTGTCTGTGTCGATATGGTTGTCATGGTTATTACGTACGCTGTTCTCTGATAAACAGATTACAAATTCATGGATCTATAAATTTTAATAGCGAAGGGACTTATTTTCTCGTTTTGCATACTAATTCGACGTTAAGGGTGAAATTCCCACTAAGTAAATAAAGATACAGTCTGTATCTCATAAAACTGAAGGTCAAATGTTAATTGCCTCAATGTCTGCGAAAATGTGTCGTACTCATAAAGCAAAAAAGTTAGCGCTTCTCTGGAAAATTTATAGTTAACAGCTTGTGTGCCTAATAACTTACCCTGTTAGTTAGTATGTATGTATGTATGTACGTTAGTGTGGGTCAAAACATGAAAACTAAATTTAGACCAAACTTAGAATAAATTTAAAAGTGGGTAAATTACTGCCTTGGGTGAGACTTGAAAATTAATTAATTTAGTATGGTGAAATGCAAGGCGTTAGGGGTAATAATTGGTACTCGGTTCAAAACTAACTGATTTATTCAAGATATACAGGGTTTATAATCGCTATGTGCACCACTGTTACGCAACCTAGTGTCCGCAAGTCTAGGGGTAAACGTCAATTCACTACATCTTATAAAACTACTTCAAAACTAAAAACTACTGAACGGATTTTCATACGACTTTCATCTATCAATAGAGTGATTCTTGAGGAAGGCTTAGGTGTAACTTGTTAAGGTTTTGTGTAAATTGGTTGAAATATAACGATGTTGTCGGAAAAAATCACGCTGGCTAGGAGCTTTAATCGAGAACGCTGCCTAATCCGTTTGAGCTATATAGTTGATAGTTAGGCAGTTGAAATTTGTACACATTATGTATTTCTATTGCCGCTATAACAACAAATACTAAAAACAGAATAAAATAAATATTTAAGGGCTCCCATACAATAAACATATTTTTTTTGCAGTTTTTAGGGTTCCGTAGCCAAATGGCAAAAAACGGAACCCTTATAGATTCGTCATGTCCGTCTGTCTGTACGATTATGTCACAGCCACTTTTTTCCGAAACTATAAGAGCTATACTGTTCAAACTTGGTAAGTAGATGTATTCTATGAACTGCATTAAGATTTTCACACAAAAATAGAAAAAAAAAAACAATAAATTTTTGGGGTTCCCCATACTTAAAACTGAAACTCAAAAAATATTTTTTCATCAAACCCATATATAGGATAGGTCTTCAAAAATGATATTGAGGTTTCTAATATCATTTTTTTCTAAACTGAATAGTTTGCGCGAGAGACACTTCCAAAGTGGTAAAATGTGTCCGTCCCCGTCCCCTCCTGTAACTTCTAAAATAAGAGAATGATAAACCTAAAAAAAATATATGATGTACATTACCATGCAAACTTTCACCGAAAATTGGTTTGAACGAGATCTAGTAAGTAGTTTTTTTAATACCCCATAAATGGTACGGAACCCTTCATGGGCGAGTCCGACTAGCACTTGGCCGCTTTATTACTGTAATTCTCGCACTTGCCAGGTTTTTAAATTTGTTTTCTTTGTGTTGCAATAAATAATATTTACTCACTAATATGGAAAAGTGATAGAGAGACATTACCGTTTCGTTCGCTACGGCGCAGACGATTGGCATCTTGGCTAGACACTCAGATATTTTGTAAAAATCAAAAGACACTTTAAGATTTTCTTGCTCATACGCAAACCTCATGAACACGTTCCCTGCCAACGTTTTCGTAGCGCTACGCTCGTAGCCGAATCCAGCGTTTTCCCGCTTTGTAGGGGAAAGCGACTAAGAACAGAAAACCCGCCGAGCGGGTTCCGGCACTCAACGTGGTAATGTGATAACCGGCTTCTACACTGATAAAAAAAATATTTAAAACAATTGAAATTGCATTAACGTTTAATGCTTTGAACACCATATGAGCCTATCGAACAAAACAATAAATTTTACTGTTCCGAAAAGACAGTAAATTTTATTGTTTTGAATAGCCAAAATATAGTGACCGTTCGTTTATTTTTATAATTTTTTCAATACTTAGAAATGTTTAAACAGTTAACGTTACTGTTTCATATGTTACTGTTTTTCAAACGTTAAAATTGTATAAAGCAGTTAATGAAAATCACTTTAATGTGTGCTCGATAGATCATTATTTTTTAGTGTACTTTTGTTATACTTTGTTGATCCAAAAAGCATCATTTTACTAAGGTACAAGTTCATTTTATCTCTACACTCCACTAATTCAGAGCCTGCATTGCAGATATATCATGTATTTGCAGAGAGATTCTTTTCACTTCATTTAAGAGATAGAACGTGATAGTATACCCATGTCAAAGGTTATACTCGTTAGACCTTTGGTATCTTTATCCAGCTGTTTTACTGGAAAAGCTATTTTATTGCTTTATAAATAAAGTGCAAAATACAAGGTACCGCACATTTTTTACGCGTTGTTGTTTCCATTGAACTAGAGGAAACATAATCTAATTTTACCAAGACAAACAAGGTTTTAAGATTGATAAAACCTGATGTTCTATATATGGCAATGGAACAGAATATCTTCACAATTTGGGATTTGGACGCATAGTAAAATTCCGGGAGATAATTGTATAGTTTTGGGCCCAATATGTGAATAAGCTTGTTCGACTTGGACAGCTTGTGCGGCACGGGCGCGAGCCTGCGGTAGGCGCGGCCGTAGCGCGCGGGGTAGCAGTGCAATAGAGTGCGATTTTAGAATGTTGTCGACTGTAATGGTTGAATTAAGATCTCGTATACCAAACTATAATTGGGTACTGTTCATGTATGGGCTCCCAACTCAACTATAATATTAATTTCGAAACGGCTTAGTCAGCTATAATATAATTGACCAATACACAGCTCGCCGCGGTCAAGAGGACGAATCATAACTACAGCTCAAATTAATTATTTTAGGTTGTATAGTATAGAAACAATTGCTTCATAAGTCATAAACACAGATGTGTCACCCTTAATATAGCAATTAGCAACATCCGTAGACAATCCAAGCAGAAATTAAATTAAATGCTATAGTACCAAAACTAACAAATAAAACTTGCACAAATTTTGTATGGAGAATGCCTTGCCCTACTCTTTTTCATAAAGGTAAGCCTTTATGATTTTATTAGTTTAAACCTTTAAAATATTATTTTTGTTGACTCGTAGAAAAAGTATTGTATACAATAGTGATATAATCAAGCTTTTCAATCTCGTACCCAATAAGGCCACTCAGCAAGCTTCGTGGCCTTAACTCCGTACTCGACTGAAAAGGTCTCCATTATATTACGATTGTATAAAATACTATAAGTATTTCGGTTCGGCAGGTATTATGATCGTATTTGTTCATTTACAGTACATATGGGGCTACTTTATAGCACTAGTGCGAGAAGTAGCATATTACGTTACTGTGTCGAACATTTAAAGGGCCATATGTACTGTAAAACGTTGTACGATACATGTGCGAATAGGTAATTCGCAACTCGTGTCGATTTAAAACACTCCCTTCGGTCGTGTTTTAATTTATCGCCACTCGTTTCGAATTTCCTATTTTTCGCACTTGTATCGTAATGTACTATTATGTAGTAGTGCAAGCGAGACGTACGGCCATATGATACTGAATGACATCATCAGGTTTAGCCTAATGCGATAAATAAGCGCGACAAACCAATAATCAGAGTTATTATAATTATATAGTCAATAACTCTGATTATTGGTTTGTCGCTTATCTATCGCATTAGGCTAAACCTGTAATGATAGATTTAAGTTTTATTAATAAAAAAATAAAAAAAATCTATGTCATCCAACTTGTATAGGCAAACAATCCAAGATCTGTAGGTAGCAAATTCTCTAGTGACATGTTAAATTAGAGTACATGCTCATGGTGATTTAAAGAGATCGTAAAGCTGGAAGGGATGGCAGACTTAGTGAAATTAACGATGTACTAAGTTTAAAAGCTAGGGGAATTATTATGAAATTATCAGTCTTGAGTACGTATGTATACTAAATACAATACATATGTACACAAAAGTGTGTTCAGGATACTCGGAATCATTTCCGAGTGTCGAGTAGTTAAAAGTGTAATATATAATTTTATATATTATAAAAAAACATTTATTACTATGATACAGACTTATACACATTAACCTTAGGGACAAGTTACTCTATACCTAATACCTGGATTATTGCACCTTCTGCGGTACGCGACGCGTAGATATGAATATGAAGTCGCGCGAAAAGTTCCATACCTAAGCCTGCTCCTGATCTGATTTTCGGACTTGGTGAATGAGGTGTCAATCGACTTATTTTTATGTCGCGGGTAACAATGGCCTACAGTTTTGACTGACTTGGAAAAGTAGGATTTATTAACAGGAAAACCGCAGTCATTATTTTAAACGTTCAAGGTCATCTTATTTGTAATAGTAGTACATACTGAAGTTACTGACACTTTAGGTTAAAAAAAACTGTTTATTATAACGAGCCCATTGTGTCCCACTGCTGGGCAAAGGCCTCCCCCCTCTTCTTCCACTCATCCCGGTTTTGAACTACGACCGGCCAGTCCCTCAAAAAGGAGTCTTAAGTTATCCCGCCATCGCCGACGAAAAAAACTGTTATTGGCTTGATATTGCTATGCCTTCATATACCTATGTATTAGTATCGTGTACTCTATATAAAACTAGGTATGCAATGAATGATTTTTTAGGGTTCCGTATCAGGAAGGAAAAAGGAACCCTAACGGTGCGATTCTGCTGGTCTGCTTAAAATACATTTAAAATATTCCATCATAAGGGTATTTATTCTCCCCTCCAAAGCTAACAGCGCACAAGATTATGTAAATCCGTTTTTCATTAGACACCTGTTTTGTGAAAACAAACAGAGATTACCAAACCCCACAACGAAAGCGCCACAATATCATACACAAACAAACAACCTTCCATGAGTTATAAAAATATACGCGATAATCGAATTTGACGAGAAAATTATTAAATCAATTAATCTATCTACAGGATAAACGTTTAGGTGGTAATAAATTTCAAAAATGTTGATGTGGACGGCCAATCGTAACATCAGGCAGATTGTAATGTTCCTGTGTAATGTTTTGACCGTAGTCAAATTAAACCAATAGATAGTTAGATAGATAGATAGAATACTCTTTTTTGGCACACCTTAGTAAAATGATACAAGAAAATAATGTGAACAAAACTAATCGAAACATAGCTAAATATGACAGTAGCATGTCAGCCACTGAGTAAAAATAACTATATAGTACTATATAAACACTAAGGAAGAGATAAATAATGTTCTTTGAGTGATTTTTTAAACACAGCAAGAGCCAGGTGGTTCTAAATTATTTACGTTGTCTTGTTTTTTGACCCCAAAAAATGTAACGGAGTGTAGCTTTTTGAATGATATGAAATTTATTTTTCTCATGTAAATTGTAACTTATCGCTAAAAATACATACAATATTACTCGAATTTTTTTATTAATTTGATAGAAGCTACAAATATAAGCGTAACAGAGTGGTCAAAAACAAGATTCCGAAAATAATTTTGATCCAGTTAGCATAGGTTCGTTAGGTTACTTCAGATGCCCGAAGGGCAAATTGGCCAGAAGTAGTAGCCCCGCATGGCGGGGCTCCGTCGACTCAGGAAACGGGGCAAAGATTTCCACGTTTCACGATATGCCTAGAAAAATTACGATCTGACTGATCTTACGATCGGCCGCTGACATACACAAGAAGTTATAGTAGCGCCCTAGGGATACATATGTTGTAAAAATATATTAATACTTTAATGTCATTGAGTTAAATTATATAAAACGGAACTCAATTGCAATAGAGTTTGACTCTTATCGATCGAATCGTTTCCGCTCGTGTCAAATCGTTTTAGTCGCGTCCAATTGTAAACGTGTGTATTAATTAAAAATATAAATCATCGCCAATAATATCTCCTATACGCCCTTTGTAGATTTAATCGAAATCGTAAAAAATCGTTTCTAATTTGGCTTGTCACACCCCTAAAAATGCTTTTTGATATGTATTTCCTACACTTCGAGTTTGAAAATATACTATATGTTCCGTACAGTTCAGTTCAGTTCAAATATACTTTATTCATGTAGGCCTAGCAACAAGCACTTATGAATAGTAAGACAGTATTACATATAATTATCTTAAGCTAATTATCAGAGCAATTTATTGATGAAAATATTATTCCATATATAATACTAATGAATATATTTCATAGATCAAATTTAATACTAAGAATTTCACAAAATATCATCGTACAAAAAAAAAACAATTGTTTTAAAAAAAGTCTATAATGTTTTTAGAATAAATTCTAAATGTCAAACATATAACAAAAAACAACAAAGGAAGTACATGCATGGTTCAAAATGAACTTATATCTTAGTTTAATTTATACCCATAGCAAGACACAGGAATAGTTTGCATGTCACTTTTGACAGTATCATATCGGAAACAGATCGAATAACTAAAACTCGAATTGGCCCGTGAATCAAGTCTTTTTTTCCAACTAATATCACTGTAAATCAAGTTCAGTATATGAACAACTGTTTATTTGAAACACTCGAACATCACGCACTACTGGTAAATAAAATATCAGAAGACATATTCGATGAGAATCGATCTTGGCTTATGGTATGTTACGTGAGTCATACGGCCTAATTCGAACAATGCTTATAAGATGTCACTGCGATACGATATCGATCTGTCAGTATCAAAATTGAGGTATTCGGTTAAAAAAATGTCACTTTTGACAATGACAGATCGGTATCATACCACTGTGACATCTTATAAGCATTGTTCGAACTGGGCCGATAACTAGTGCTGAGGTCTTCCGATTCGAGCGCCATCTAAAGCTAATAAAATCACTGGAAAATACAAAATGCGCATATTAAGTTTGAATGAACATTTATTAACTTTAAATTAAATATAATAACAAAGGTGATCGCGGGACGTGTCGTCGGTTCGGATCGAGAAAGAAGAGAGAGAGTTGCCACATGCAAATTATAGGGCAAGTACAAAATATGTTGCTATATAAAAAAAATAACTTAAGCTAAGCTTACACGCTATATGTTTTGTATTAAACTATCACCGTACACTGTCTTGTACTAACCGTACAATTTTAAGCTACTAATACCATGATACTGGCGAAATTGGACTGCAGCCATAACATTTTAAAAGAATGGATGAATGAAGATCGGTATCGTATCGCTGTGACATCTCACAAGCATTGTCCGAATTGGGCCGATAACTTGTGCTGTGAATATGAGATACAGCACAGACCAGCAATGTTTTTTTTTCTTTAGGGTTGGATAAAATATGGCTACCTAGTTGGAAAAGCTCCTCATTCTATGTGGGATAAATACGAAATATACCTAACATTTAAAACTTTCGCGTTTAGAAATTTAAATATAAATTTTAACAGGGAGGATGGATTTAACTTTTAGGCAACTTGGGGACCAGTGATCTAGAAGTTAAAGCCAGGGGATACATCTTCGGATGTGTCGAGGGCTATTATAAGTGTTGCGTGTCGGACTATTGACAATAATTACTCTCTCTTCTTCCTCGCGTTGTCCCGGCATTTTGCCACGGCTCAAGGGAGCGGCTGGGAGGGCTGGGGGGGAGGGGGCCTGGGATTGACAATAATTACTATTTGTAACATATTTCGCACTTGTATCGTAATGTACTATTTCACAGATAAGATTTTTTTTGTAACAAAACAGATTATAATGCAGATTAATGCTGGCCATTGTTTGTGGATTTTGAACGCATCATCCTCACTTCTTAGATACATGGCACACGAAGAATAAGCGGGCATCTCGCTGGTTTCTTCCTAGAACGTACAGAATGTGGAATGAGTTGCCTCCTGAGGTATTTTCTTTGCGCTACGACATTGGATTCTTCAAGAAGCGGGTATTTAGGTTTCTCAAGGGTCGGCAACGCTTAAGTGGCTCCTGTGATGTTGCTTATGGCCATGGGCGACGATGACTGCCTCCCATTAGGTGGTTCGTCTGCTCGTTTGCTGACTATACTATGACATTAAAATACCTAATCATAGAGGGTTTATGATATGTGTGTACATAAAATCTCTGACCTACTTCTTATATGGGTTATACACATTACTCTTAAATTCCACCCTAATTTCAAAAGCCCAAACAAGCGAATCAGAGTAGAATATTTCATGAATATGGAATATTTTATGAAAGAGGAATAATTTACGAGAAGGACCGACTGAACGCATTTACGAGGGCCCTTCACTCGCCAGCGGTGTGATTGGTGCTTAATTCGGACCAATCTAGCTTTTTTACGATCTGTCTGGTGTAGGGGGTGACCCTGACTATGAAGCCGATGATCCTAGATTCGAATCCCGGTAAGGGCTTTTATTTGTGTGATGAACACAGATGTTTGTTCCTGAGTCTTGGATATCTATGTATTTATGTATTCGTATATTTTATTATTTCATATTTGAGTACCCACAACACGAGCCTTCTTGAGTTTACTGTGGGACTAAGTCTTTAAGAATATCATATTTGTTTATTTATTTATTTATAACTATGTGTTAGCCAAGAACCACACAAAATATCACCAAGGGGGAGGGGGGTCAAAAAAGTAGCCGAAATAACCTCGTGTGATTTGTGCACAAGCCCTTAGATGTCGCTGTTCCATCGGCTTCATTTTCATCGAAATAACCCTTTTATATGTGTCCCAAGTGTACACGAAGTCTAAATGAATTTGATTAGTTTACACTTGGCATTCAGAGATTTAGACCCCGACGAGGGTCGTGTTATCTGCCTTCAGACTTACGATTAATGACTGCGGTTCCGGGCTCCGTCAAAGTTTCCAAGATTTGTTAGATTTCGATACTTAGTTATATACAAAATACAAAAATACAAATACAAAATAGTTTATTTGGCTTAACTTATAATACACGAAACATAAAGGGCTGGAATTTCCCATTAAGTATAACAAATACTTGTGTCGGTGTATGTTTAAATAAATAAATAAATATTATAGGACATTATTACACAAATTGACTAAGTCCCCACAGTAAGCTCAATAAGGCTTGTGTTGAGGGTACCTAGACAACGATATATATAATATATAAATATTTATAAATACTTAAATACATAGAAAACACCCATGACTCAGGAACAAATATCCATGCTCATCACACGAATAAATGCCCTTACCAGGATTTGAACCCGGGACCATCAGCTTCGTAGGCAGGGTCACTACCCACTAGGCCAAACCGGTCGTCAACCGGTCGGTCGGCCGGTTTATATATTTATTTCAGTTAACATAATTTATAATTTATGAACCTCCAGGTCTTTTTGTTGTATTTTCCTTTTGTTGTGGTACATCATTTATATTGCATTGTTGATATGTTTATACGACTGTTTGATTTCTAAATAAATATATATATTCTGTTTGTTTATTAGGTTTATTGTTTATTATTAAGTTTAGAGACATAAATCACAGAGAACTGGGCCATTAGTAACATTTTTAACAAAAAAAGTAGGGGTTGCCTTACTCGACCCTTGTAAGGCTTCGACAAAACTCGCCCTGCTAAGTACCTTAACAAAGATTTTTTTTAGTTTTTGATCTTCTGCAATGATCAAAACAATACTTGTATTGAAATACATAAGCAACCCACCGCACCACCGCTGCAGGGTACCATGCCAAAATAGTTTTAAGTTTATGAAATTTATATGTATATTATGAATCTTCGTTACCCGATAATAAGCGATTTTTGATTATTTTTTTTTACTTTACTCGCATCTCCATCACATTATAATACCAAGACGAGACAATCAATTAAATATAATATGCCTACAGCAGAAAAGCATCAAATAATATCTTAAAGATTGAATTTTCGTCAAGATATCCATCGCTACGAAATACGAGTAGTTACTACGAATAATACGTAACTTCAAAAAACATTTTCCATCTTATAGTTGGAATCCATTGAAGCATTTATCCGAGCATATTTATTTATTTATTTATTTATTGTTCGGAGAACCAACAGCTATAAATTGTACAATAGTTATATATATAGATAACAAAGAGCCAACAACACTGATTGGAACATTTATGAGTATATTATTATCATAATATTATAATGATGTTCTATTATATTATACATAATTATGTCAGACAACTATCGAACCTTTGAGGGTCCATGTAAATGATATGCCAGTCCTAATTGCTGGCTATATAATTCCTACGCTATTCACAAGTATTATGAAACTTTTCGCTTCAACCGTACCAGATTTTTTTGTTACATTTACCTTTACGGGGGTACCTAATGATTCTCCGACAGTTTTTTCGCAGATTATCGATTAGCAGACGACGATTCGCCGAACATCGTTTCGCAGAGTGATTTATTTTGTAGATGTAACTTTTGGTCGACTAACGTTACGCAGACTCTTGGTTCACAGACAGTTCAGCACCCTTAGTGTAGTGTTAGTGTTGTGTGTATTCGATAGCGTGACGTGACGTACGCCATATATCAATAAGGATATTTAGATTACGCCCCATAATGGCATCATCGCCATCAAACAGGCGTTTTCCACTAAGTTACAATAAGATGATTTTTTTAAAAATTGGTATCAGAAATCCAGAAAAGTTTAAGAAAGCAAGTAGGAAAGCGGACATTGAAAAAGTCATACATCTCACGGCGAGCGTCTAATGTAGAGATACCACTTAAATTTGATTAGACTACATAGATTTTACATGTACGAAATCTACACATTTGGGTTCGTCTTTGACGTCTCTCAAAACGGGTCAGAGATTATAATTTTAAACTAATTAACACAAAAGTTATGGCCAGTAAACTGGTTTTTTGGCCTACAATTATTCGACTTCGATGCCAAATATCTCGAAGACAGTGTACTTTGATTTAAATATGGGATACTATATTGCTTAAACCCGTTGCTGTTGATTTGATGAACTACAGAAAACATCGCTTATCGCTTTTTAGCGATAAGTCCGCCTGTTGTTACCTACTTATATATGTCCTTTTTTTTTTTTGTTTGTAACATGTATATTTCTTTGTAGTGCACAATAAAGTATTTTATTATTATTATTATTTATCAGAAAACTAAGGGATTCAGATCGAAGCTCATTGGCGTTAGGGAGCCCCTTTGATCTAAACGCGAGAACCTTCAAACGCAAGATTAGCGTTTGTCAATAAACACTTGTCTTTGGCTTGGCCACTGAGCTCATAATCGAGATATTTGCTCTGTGAATCAAATAGAACGGTGGATCGGGCGAAGGGATGGATTAGTGAATTAAAGTGCAAATTCCTGACATTACGTGAGACGACAGCTGAATTAGGGAGGGTTATCCCGTAGGTCAAAGCGACGTAATAAAACTGGGGGAAGTATTTATAATGCCAACGAGCTACAAAACTTTGTCACTTTCTATACCTGTTAGTGTTTGATCCTTTTGCATTTTCTCAAAGGTTAGCTGGAAGAGATCTGTTTTAGGGATAAGTTCGCCTATGTACATAACATTATTTTTTGTTTTGTTTTGTCTGTTTTATGTTAACCTGTTTATGTGCAATACAGTGACATACATACATACATAACTATAGTTGTACAATACATAATTATTATTAAAAATAGAACCGATTTCAAAGACGGTTAAAATATATTTGCAATATTTTTAACCATTTATGAATTTACTATGTATTATAGGTACTTACCTATTTTACTCGTAAAAATCAGACAAGCTCCAAGTAAGTTTTCTTTCAAACGGATGTTACTTAAGCATTTGCTAAAGTAATAGTTCGAATACTATTAATCTACATTATATTTATAATATGTGTGTATGTATGTAAATTATTTTCTGGCTGAAAGCTACAAGTCCGAATTTCCGTGATTAGAGCTGTCTCCGTGAGAGTCAGAGGCACAGCTTTTGAGTGCGAAGATGTTGCAGGAATCATAAATACTGAAAGTCCCCCAAGATCCCTCTCATCCCTCTTCACATCACTACTAAAGGCAGCAGCTTTTTTTATGTACTTTTTACCGCCTCCATGTTTATGTATATTGTATCTTACGTTATCTATGAATGTATTTATTTATGAAATATATGTAGTTAATAAGTATATTAGTTTGCTTTTCTTAATTCATTGTTTTTTTTTCTCTCTGCACCAATTGTAAGTGTGTCTGTTTGGTCCTATGGTTGCCTGATAGAGAATGCCATTTAGGATTAAGTCCACCATTTGTACATTATTGTTTATATTTTGTGCCATATCGTTTAAATAAATATATAAAAATCCCGAAACCACCATACCTATAACATTATAGATATAAACCACTACTTATACCTAATATAATATTTGAAGAGTTCCCTCGATTTCCCCGGGATCCCATCATTAATTAGAGTTCGTAACAATGGACCAGCTGTGAAGTTCGACCCTTCCAAACGAAAAGTACTTTTTTTCAAATTGTTCTAGCCTTCTTTGAAATATCGGGTGACATAAATAAAAAATGTCAAGTTTCGAAGAACTGAGAACCGTCAAGTGGAATAACTTGGGACATGAGGTAACATCAGACATTTTTTGGCATGAACTCACCCTGAATCAGAGATTTATAAATCTATATAAACATTCTGATACAAAGATTGTAAAAAGTACATTGCTGTCAACGATGTTTATATATAATTGGGGAATATTTCCTTTGTTTTTTTTTATACTACGTCGGTGGCAAACAAGCATACGGCCCGCCCGATGGACTCCAGAGGAGTTACATGCCTACCTTTACCTTTTTCTGTACTTTCATTGGCTGTATCTTGGTAACCATTTAATATAATAGACATGCAGTTGTTTACCTTTTTAACCGACTTCAAAAAAGGAGGAGGTTCTCAATTCGACTGTTTTTTTTTGTATGTATGTTACTCGATATCTCCGAGAATCGAGAACCGATTTTAATATTTTTTTTAATCGAACGGGTATAACCCCGAGATGGTCCCGTTGGCACCAAGTCGGAGTCTGATGATGGGATCTTGGAGAAATCGAGGGAACTCTTCAAATGTTATAGGTACAGTCGCCATCAGATATATGGTAGCGGCCAAGGTACTCAAATATTTCGGAGCAGCATTAAATTTCAATATATTAGTTACGATAGATAAGGTCTATAATATCGGACCATATAATTCGCCGTAAATTTGGGAGCAGCGACTTTTCAATTAATTCGTGACATACAATGAGACAAAGATATCGTAACAAACAGATCGTCAATGGTATCTAAGCAGTCAAGGTGATCATAAATATCGGAACATTTATGAAAAAATATACTGTAAATCCGTATGACATAGTACAGTCGCCATCAGATATATCGGAGCGGCCAAGGTGGTCACAAATATCTGAACAAAACCTCTATTGTCAAGGCGATAAAGTACATGTTCAGATATTTGTCCGCTCCGATATATTTGATGGCGACTACCTACACATTTGAATTCGTTACTACCTATATTGACTAAGTTGTCAATGTCAAGGATGATTTTGACGACTATTATGGATGAGCTAGTAAGTTTCTTAGACACATGAGATAATTTCAAGCAGCATTCTCGAAAACTGTATATTGATAGGTAAGCTAACGACACCAGTGCTCGATATTCACGCAATGATCGACACTTTCAACCTTATTTCATAAGTAATAGACGTGAACTACTGGTGTCGTTTATTGGGTATTAAGTTGTCGATCATTGGTATCACTACCTTATTCATATGAATATAAAAACTTAATATAAATAAAAAAACTGATTTAGTAGAAAATATTTTTATTTTAAGAATCAAACACGAACAATATTTACTTATACCATTAAAATAACCTTTTAATACGTGCTTCGCTAGCCGTAAACAAAATAAAACTCTGCTTTTCTTCAGCCTGTGAAAACGTTAGTACTTCGTGTAACTTCCCGGTGGCTCGGCGTTTAATACAGCTTGCAATCGTCTTCGCATTGAGCCGACCAGATTTTCACACACGTTTCGCCCTCTAAAAGACTCCCAAACGTTAAGAGCGTGGCGTCTTAAAGCATCTTTGGTGCGACACTGGTTTCCGTCCCACTCTTGCACCATTTTACCCCATAGATTTTCTATGGGGTTGAGATTGGGGCTCTTTGCAGGCATTTTTATGCGAGTCAGCACATCTCTGTGGTCATGAATCCATCCCTGAACCAAGCGAGCATTATGCACCGAGCTGTTGTCTTGCATGAATGTTATATGCTCATTGGGGTAAAATATTTGGGCAGTAGGCAAAAACGACTCCTCAAGTATTTCTTTGTAATCCACCGCATTCATACGACCTGTAATTTCTACCAGCTCCCCTGGGCCATCTTTACACATCCAGCCCCAAAATCCAATTGTAATACGCCCACTCTGGCGGTTAGGCACTACATTTTGCTCCAGATAACGCGTATTGTCTGGTCTCCATAAACTCATTCTGCCATTATCTGCTGAACAGAACACCTTTTCGTCCATAAAAATGACTTTATTAAAATTATGATTCAAATACCTAGCTGCAAATTGCAACCTGTCCTCTTTGTGTCTATCAGTTAGTGCCGGTTTCCTTGCTGGCACTCTATTTTGTAAACCACCCTCTTTTAGACGCCGTCGTATGGTACTGCTCGATACTTGGTATTGGTTTGCAAACTGGGTGGTATTTATGAATCTTTCTTCACGAGCTTGATTTATAATATCCATGTCTAGACGCCGTGTCGTAGAACGTGGACGTCCAAAAGATACATGATTCGACAAAGCTCCTTCTTGCTGCCATCTCTCCAGCCATCGATACACGGTGTTTCTCTGAAATAAAATTTTAATTTATTAAATCATTATCGTAATAACCTTTGCATTTAAATTCTGTAAGTATGTATAGTAAACAATACTTACTGCAACTCCAACTTCATTAGCTACGTCTGTTATAGGCAGACCATCATTCCGCAATTGTATAATTTTCTTTTTTATTTCAATATCTACGCGATAGGGTATCATGGTCGTGGGCAAAATTGTTAAAGATTAAAATAACAATTTTCGCAGTCTACTTTCGATAAAATATTACGAGGATAACAATTGCAGGAAGTTGTCAACGTCAAGAATATAGAAAACCAAGAAAACATGAAGAAATCAAATATCGAACGCAGTTTGAAGTAGGACTACGCGAGTTAAAAGAGTTCGCACGTGAAAGATAATTACCAAGTAGGTTCTAGTACTTGATCAACAATTCAAACGTGATAGATATTAGATACCTATACTAATCATTTTAAGTGCAGTCGCCATCAGATATATCGGAGCGGCCTAGGTGGTCACAAATATCTGAACAACGCTATTCTCAAGGCGATAAAGTGCATGTTCAGATATTTTGAGTGCCTTCGCCGCTCCGATATATTTGATGGCGACTGTACAGTCGCCATCAGATACATCGGAGCGGCCAGGGTACTCAAAAATATGCGAACAAGCACTTTATCGCCTTGACAATAGAGGCGTAGGGATGTGACGACCCCATCGCCCACTGGTTTTCACCAGCGCAATCAGTCAACGCAGGGCAGCTTGTGGCGAGCTGTTGGAGAGTAGCGACTCCACGTACCTGAGTGCCCCTGGGGTGCCCTGTCGGATGGTGGGACAGGTCCCCTGCCTCTGGCTTGCCTTAGCCGGCTGTCCAGAGTGGGGTCGTTAGAGCTTTGTTCTCGAGGGTAGATGTGGAAACCTACGTGGCGAGTTGGCTATATGTTTAAAGTCCAGTGACACCTCTCTACCCCCAGCTCCCGCACCGGTGTTGCCCTTGAACCATCTTTGATGTCGCTTTTTATGGGGGCCCATCTTGCGGAGGGCGAGTCACCGTCTGCCGGAAATAAAATTGGATACCGTTTTATTAGGCAGGCGTCCGGTTCTTCATCCAATAGCCCAGTAATCAGTCCATACTATTCACCCAATAGCCTAGTACATTTTAGACTCCATTAACTCTCAATAGTCCTTACACCATGGCGGGTGCTGTCGCTTAGTGTACCCCTCTCTTTTCATTAAATTGTCAAAAAGGCCTCTGCGCGTTGGCTTCGGCTCCGCATACGCCTCCCAAAGGTCCGGAACACCATTGTTCCGTGGTCGGGAAAGACATACACGATAATAATAATGTAAAACGTAGCCTAAGAACGAAAATGAATAAAGGAAATAATAATGTTATTTTTATCCAAAAAAAAAGCAAAACTACTTATAAGGTAGAATTCATAAATCCGCGGACTGATTTGACAGCTCTTTTCATACATTTGACAATCGCTTTGTATGCCAGGAGCTGTCAAATCAGTCCGTGGAATTATGGATTTTAACTTAGACGGGGAGCTGGCCACGTCAGATATGACACAATAATGAGAGCAACGAAACCCCTCTAGTTAGTTTGCAATACTATGCTTATTTCTAGATCCGGACATCTGGCAGCTGTAAAGTGGTGGAGGTAAAAGAAAGCAAATAACTTGAAGAAAATAAATTCTAGAGTTCTGGTTTTGATCCAATATTATGAAAAATTATGTAATTAATTAGATTATACATATAATATCTAAAGGTTTCGATTGGCGGAAGTAGTGCCAAATGATGTATAATGTAATTTTTGGTTACTCGCCTACTGTTCTTGTTTGTTCTAATGTTAAAATATAGGCCCTGTTCTCTATAAATGACACAACTTTAGCAGTTTTTACCTATTGCGTCATTACTTTTTTTCAACTTAAAAACTTTGTTGGTCTGTCACTCTGATCTCCACCCATTAAAAGCTGCCAGATGCCCGGATCTAGCAATAAGGATGGTTATGCAATCTAACCGAACTGATTACAAACCTCTCATTATTGTGTCACATCTGACGTGGCCAGCTCTTAGACCATTACTTACATCAGATCTGAACCCATGACTTTGTGCTTTAACTTTTTCGACGCCATGTCAAACGCAAAACCTACCACTCAGATGCCACGACATCTAAATGTCAAAAATGAAGTTAAACTTTATGCGTGTGCATGTAGGACTATTTTGCTCTGTGGTGGGTGACCGATATATCGGTCTTTGGCGTTGGACCTGTGGTGCCGATATATACGTCTTTGGCGTGGAAAAGGTTAATAGTCAAGGGACTATCAATTACGCCATTAAGCATCTGACATCTGACATAATTTGACGAAATTAAGCTACTCATTCTACGCCCGCCAATTTTGACATTGCGTCGAAACAAAAAATTGTCTAATTCGAAAAAGACGGAAACATAGGTATTTTGTCACGATGACAAGTCCACACTCTTTTCGGTGAATGTCACAACAAACAATTTCGTTCTAAATTTAAAGTATTGATAACATAGTATTAATGCCTGCCTGAAACCTTATTTTCATGGGTCCAATCTTAACTACTTTAAGTTGTATTACACAAACTTAAGGTACATTTTCTATAAATGTTCCGATCTTTATGATCACCTTGACTGCTTAGATACCATTGACGATCTGTTTGTTACGATATCTTTATCTTATTGTATGTCACGAATTAATTGAAAAGTCGCTGCTCCCAAATTTATGGCGAATTATATGGTCCGATATTATAGACCTTATCTATCGTAACTAATATATTGAAATTTAATGCTGCTCCGAAATATTTGAGTACCTTGGCCACTACCATATATCTGATGGCGACTGTACATGAATGGCGCTTTTGGTAATATTTGAAGTCGGTTTTATTTATTGTTAAAAAGTTTTATTATTGGATCATTAAACTCCCAGCTCGTAGGTACGGTCACGTCTGAAAATATCGATACGGACAAAGTGCCAAAATATGTATACACTCATCATCTCCTAGCCGTTTTCAAGGGCGGATCCACCGTTGTGGGCACGATGGGCATGCCCACAACCCTAATAGGGTGCCCTATTGATTCGCCGAGTAAAATTACGCCGATTTTTGTTTCGCAGACGCTTTGGCAGAGGACTATTTGGTAGAATTTCATTACGCAGAGTAGTCAGTTGGCAACTTGGCATAACAATGATAAGCTAAACACGATACACACGAACGCGAACAAGATAAACACGATAGGTAGAGTGATTTTTAACATTACAGGGGAAATTAGTTTTAGCTCAAGGAGTCTTAGAAATCTTAAACATTTACAAATATTAGTATAATTTCTAAAACTCATGCCAGCTTTTAATTTTCAGGCGTAGGAGTTTTTTAGCGTAGTTATCTATCTAAACAGGGCTCCATGGGCTGCAATAAATTGCTTGCGATTTTCGACACATTACCTTTTACGCCGAATGTAGTATAAGCAAAGAGAATTTGAAATAGAGGTGGATTGTCAAAGAAAACTTTGTAGCCATAGTAAATTTACTGCCATCTTTCGACACATGATTAAAACTTTTAGAACGCCATTTGACTTTGATCCTTATTCTTTCACTGATATGTGTTAAATTTGTTGAGTATCAAAAAGTGGCGCCAATCCACCTCTATTTAAAATTCTTTTTGGTATAAGTATGGACCGCAATTGCTATAGTTATTTGTGCAACAAGAGAGGAAAATTAGTTTTCCTTGCGAGTGTTTATTTTGAGTCCCGAGTAAGCGAAAGATTCTATAATTGAATCGCGAGCGAAGCGAGTGATTCTAAGTTAGAATCTTGAGCGTAGCGAGGTATGTAAAATAACTTTGCTCTCGTGTGACACATACAACTTTTCACCTCAGTAGTGAGAACATATAAAAGGTAAAAAAAATTAACATCAAGTAAAGTTTGTATTCCTGTATTCATAGCCTTCAATAAATTAAAAAGCTACTTTGTCTTACTCCCTGGAGACAAAGAGAAGTGAGTAGGCTTGTTCGAGCTGCTGAGGTGAAAAAATAATTTAGCTGTCACTTTATTCGAAATTAAATGTAAAAAAACGTTACTCGAGTAAAAGTTGTTTATACGGATAGATTACTCTGCCAAATGAAATTCTTGGGTTACGAATGGATTACCATGGATTACCAAGTTTTTTGCTAAGAAAGAAAGAAAGAAAAAAGATCACCTACCAAAAGATTTTGACTTGATTCCCATTTTCTAAACAATTTATCGCAAAAATAAAAATGCCAAATAATCATTTCCCAACTCAACAAATAGTAGCATTAAAAAATGTTTTGCATCAGAACTCTTTGCAAAACAATGTTAAGACATTTCAACGATTTTTATATCACAATTTTTTTCCTCGAATTATTTACTTAGTTGCCAAAGGGTGTAGCAGGATAGCCTAGGAAAAATTGCCCCCAGCGATTTTGGGCGGAAACTGTAATCAAACGATGCCTTTTGGGGAGGTTATACTCTGCACAAAGTTTCATCCCTCTGTTACCCCCTGGGGGTGAAAAACACCCGATTAACCCCAAAACTGTTTTAATTATTTTTTCCTAAACTATGAAAGTGACTTTAATTAGGTACTGATTGTGCAAATTTGCCAATTTGTTTAACTCGCGTGAAAGGTACCGTTTCATCCCTTGGTTAACAATTTACTATACTTTAAGCTCCAGTTTAGCTTATTGTGACGGAAAAGTAACTACGGAACCCTACACTGAGCGTGGCCCGACATGCTCTTGGCCGGTTTTTTTTTTAATTATTTTGTTTTCGGGTCCGAGACGTTGCGTATTAAGCATGATATGAGTATAATGATTAGTGGCTACGAAATAGTACGTTTATTTTAATTTCGCAATGTTCCTTCTGGAGTAGGTCCATGAAACTTTTGTATAATGTAGAATATAAACTGGTTCATTTTTGAAAAAAAAAATGGTGTGTGTACCATGAGCCAAACTTGATATACAGGGTGATTCTTTTTTTATTTTTGTTTTTTTTTACAAGAATTTAAATGGTTAGGGGGTTAATATATTTTTAGCACATAGCTTTTAGTCTTATTAATATTTGTACAAAGTTTCAAATTCGTCACTTTCATAGTTTAAGCAAAAATAATTAAAACAGTTTTGGGGTTAATCGGGTGTTTTTCACCCCCAGGGGGTAACAGAGGGATGAAACTTTGTGCAGAGTATAACCTCCCCAAAAGGCATCGTTTGATTACAGTTTCGGCCCAAAATCGCTGGGGGCAATTTTTCCTAGGCTATCCTGCTACACCCTTTATAGGTACGTAAATCAAATCAAAGCATTACAAACCTAACATTGGACAAATAAATACTTTATTTAGTAATTTTTAATACATTGCTGTCTTTGTCTAATATATAGCAAAAGAATCTTTAAATTCATTTAAATAGTAACTTTAGGTATTTTTAGGCAACAATTCGTTTTTGGGGGGTCGCAAATGCTTTTCTGGCAACAGTTGATCTTTTCTGGGGTCGTAGTTCTAACTTAACCCACTTTTCTGGCAACGGTTTGTCTTTCTGGGGTCGCAGTTCTAACCTAACTTAGTCCGCTTTTTGGCAACAATTCGTTTTTATGTTGTTGTTAAAAATAGACTAAACATTAGTATGGATAAAATATCGTTTGTAAAGTAACATGTTTGACAAACTAAAAATTGATAAACATTTAAAAACCAAGTGAAACATTTTGGTCTAATAAATGTTGTTGAATTATTGTTAGGGAAATAGTAATTTGTTACATTCAAATCTGTCAAATAAGTATATAGGCAAAATTTGATTGAAAAATTTACAGTTCGAAATGATTTGCTGGGAGATGAAATTTGGTAAAATAGCAATATCCCGCAATTCTTCCAATAATTGTTCTGTTAATTTACACTAAAGCGATTGAACGGTATCTGAACCAAGACTCTGCTAAACGTTAGTCAACTAAAAGTTACATCTAGGTACGAATAAATCCCTCTGCGAAACGATGTTCAGCGAAATGTTGTCTGCGAATCGATAATCTACAAAAAATTGGTCGGGGAATCATTAGGTACTTAGACCCCTTATAGACTTGTGACTTAACACTTTCACGGTAAATTGAGATCAATAGGCTAATAATCGTTCATGAATCATGATTCTTCATGAGCGAGTTCGTAACTACTCTGACTCGCACTTGGCCGATTTTCGGATGGACGTGACCACAACCTATTTAGAGGGCTGGATCCGCGCCTGGCCGTTTTCGACCACAGCGACTGCGTTCTACCGCTGAGAGCATCGCTGGTGCGCTCTCAGGTGACTGATATAGCCAATTTTTGCAGAAAATGTGCGACCACACTCGTTGCAAGTCAGCACCCCTCCGACATACTTGTAAATTATGGCCGCAGGTGGTCTGGCCTTCAGCTTGTCGCGCTTAGCGTCGAGTTCTGTGAGCCGCCAGGCTTCAAACTGATGGACCTGCTTCTGCACAATATGCCTCCAACGTGGACGGTCACTGGCTAGACTCCATTTCGTTGGCTCTATATGAGCTCTCTTCATATGCCGCTTCAACACATTTTTGAACCGAGTACTGGCCGCCTTGTTTGCGCTTTCCATCTTGCAGTTCGCAGTAGAAGATGCGTTTCGCGACTCGATCTTGGGACATGCGGGAGACGTGACCGCACCATCGTATCTGTCGTCTCATTAGGTAGGCCTCTATTCCAGCGCCATCGCCCACACTACCTTAATATACGGGCAGTAAGGTCGTGTATACATGTTTTTGGCACTATTTTCGTATCGATGTTTTCAGACTTGACTGTACCAATGTGTTTTATGGACCTTCACTACACCTTATAAAACGAAGTACCCCGCCGCGTCCCTCTGTTTGTATGTTCGCGATAAACTCAAAAACTATTACCGAATGGATTTTCATGCGGTTTTTACCTATCAATAGCGTTTCTTGAGGAAGGTTTCGGTGTATAATTTCTTAAGGTTTGGATGTATTTATTTAATATAAGTAGTTTATAGTTGCTCTACAGTAAAGGACAACTTCGTAAAGAAATCGGATGGTTACCAATAAGGCAAGGGTCCCCTGCGGATTGAAGATCCAATGGTAGTCGCTTGCGTAAAACCAGTTTCTGTCCCAACTATTGGGATTATGTTTTCAAAGCGGACCCCGCTTCTATAAGATATAGGGCTATAATCGGGATACATTTATAACCAATGAAGTTTAGGATTTTCAACCACTACGTAACTTAGAAGCGAGGGTTTTTGGTCAATCCAGGGCAGATTGTCTGAAGAGTCCGTAGCTAGCTCGGCCGAATTCACATTCCCATACAAACGGAGTTTTGTTCTTATTTTAAAATTACCGGTTGGATTGTAATGAAACTTTGCAAATACAATGACATGAGGTTTATATATGCATGTAATTAGTTTATATTACCCCAGCTTATAAAACGAACGAAATAGAGCAAAAATAAGTTTAGTATGAAAAAAAAAATTTACTGTATTCTTTTTTACTAGGGTATCTGAAGCTACATAAACTTATTACAGGCATAAATTTACCTTATCCTATTGTATGTACAAAGTTTCTTAGCAATCTAGCTAGTCGTTTTAATACGAGAGCGTAACTACGTTTGTATGGAGAACCGAGCTTGCTGGGGACTCTGCGGGTGTTTATTATACTTGAATTTTCTACGAGATTACATCAAAAACACCTTTCTAATAAAATTAAAAAAAACACATACACAGGACGCGCAAATTAGTTAGCCAATTTACCGATCATAATCATAATCATAAATCGTTTATTTTGCTTGAAACATGGTACAAAAGATGGTCAATATACAGGGCGTCCCAAGACTATGGGACATCAAGGGAAAGTAGCTTAAATATAAGACATAGGATATTTTGCTAATAGGAGACTTTATTTTATTTCAAAACTGAGTAATACTGCATTCAAAGATTTTAAAAAAATAAGTTACTTTGCCCGGAAATCGAACCGACTCAAATGTGAAAAAAAAAACATCCTGTATCCTGTATTTTTATGATGCCAATCGCAAGAATGCATAAAATATAAGTTATCTCAGAAATATGATATCGCAAAAGAAATGAATAAAGTAAATTTTTTGATTAAAATTTCAAGATTCGGTTTAATTCCCAGAAAAAGTAAACAATTTTCTATTTTTTTTAGAAATTCTTTGAATGCAATATTACTTACTTTTAAAAATAAAATAAAGTCTTCTTTCAGCAAAATATCCTATCTACGATATTTAAGGTACTTTCCCTTGATGTCCCATAGTCTTGGGACGCCCTGTATTAGGAAAACACACATTTCACCAGCAGCTGGCATGCAAAATTACATGATTACACTTATTCATTCAATATTTACAAGGTCATACCATAGAAATCAAAACAAGCAGGAAAACATAGAAATACATTAGTCATTTTACAACATATTAATAGTTAACATTATAGTACTTTATTGACAATAACAATATACATAATGGATATATACAGATGATTACTATTTTTTTTATTTTTTTATTATTATTTTTTATTCAAACAGATTACACAGTATTACAGTGAGACACTAAGGCACTGTGGAATGCATACAATATAATTACTATCCAAAAACATGTTGTGTTATACAATAACAAATAAACTTAAATACTAACCGAAGACGCGTGATCATCCATCGCCTCACATAACCTCTTACATTCGTCACATAGAATCTTCCAACTACTGGCAAAAACATCACAGTCAGGAGCTGATTTGACAAGTGCGTTTAGGTATTGTAAGGCGCGAACCAATGGTGAGTTCCTGTACGCCACAGTGCGCGCTTTAGGAACTGCCAGTAAGTCGCGCTTACGTGGCCTAAAATTCGTCTTTGATTGAAACAGAGGGGGCACTAGAAGGCGTAAAAGTTGCGAGACCAGCTGTGGACAGTCCGAATCCCCACGTATTATTCGGCACGCCGCGGTCACGAGAGCATAATTACGCCTCACTTCCAAGGAGTTAAAGCCCAGGGTGCCAAGCAGAAATTTTGTTGGGTAAAGGAAGGGATAGTACCCATAGGTTTTTTTATATAAAAATCGCAAAAACGCCTTTTGAATTTTCTCTAGAAGCAGGGCATAAGTGACCTCGTGGGGGTTCCACACTATAGACGCTGCCTCCAGTTTGCTCCTAACTAGGGCGGTGTAAACAAGCTTAATGACAAAGGGGTTATCAAATTCACGAGCATTGCGGATTACGAATCCCAACCTCCGATAGCAGTCGGTAGCAAGGGTTCTTATGTGGCCATGAAAATTAAGATTTGAGTCAAATGTGACACCCAGGTCTTTCATAGTGTCAACGCGTTTTATTGATTTAGTTCCAAGCCGGTAATTGACAGATAAAGGACTACGAGCACGGCTAAAGGACATCACGGAACACTTCTCAGGGTGAAAAAGCAGCTTATTCGTGACACTCCATTCATAGATTCGGTTAATATCATCTTGGAGCGATTCAGAGTCAGACAATTGCTGCAGGCCATAAACAAGCTTTAGGTCATCAGCATAAAGGAGACATCGGGCATATCTAGAGAGAGACGCCAAGTCATTAATCATTACGCCGAAGAGAAAAGGGCCTAGAATTGAACCCTGGCTTACTCCGGAGCGAGTGTGGTAGGAATTGGAAACGAAGCATCCGTGCTGCACATACTGCTGCCTATCGCGTAGATAACTAGCGAAAAATTTAAGCAGTTTTGGAGAGAAACCGATGATACATAACTTCCTTAGTAGTATGTCGTTATCCACGCGATCAAAGGCTTTTCTAAAATCAAAGTACAACACGTCCACCTGTATTCCTTTATCCAAATGCTCAGAAACAGAGTCTACCAGGGTTAAAAGGTTTGTCTCTACTGATCGCCTTGGCCTAAAACCATGTTGGGAGTCACAGAGATAGGGCTGTATTTGGGAGGCTACATGCTTCTTTACTATTGATTCAAATAACTTCGCAATCGAGGAGAGATAGATAGATAGATAGATAGATAAATCATTTATTTGGCAGCTGCAAAAACACACAATATAAAGTTTAAATCATCATAAAGAACACAAATTATTACAGGAACAAAAGGAGAGAATCGCTATGGGACGATAATTTTCAACCTTAGTTGTATCGCCCGACTTAGGAATCGGTCGCACGCGGGTTACCTTCCACTGATTCGGGTACTCCCCAGTGCGTAGAGCTAGGTTAAAAATATGAGCTAAAGGCAGTACTATCCAGTCTTTGCAGCCCTTTAGTATATACGCTGGAAAGGCATCCGGACCCATAGAGCTTTGAGGCTTTAGCTCAGCTATGCCTGATTCGACATCCTGAGGAGATATCGAACCAATATTAATTAAATTGGCACTTTTTGTCCCATCCTGCTCATTTGTTTTAGCGTGGTCAAGTAAAGGTACGCCAGGAAGGAAGACGCTTGAGAAATAATTCGCGAAAGCCTGAGCACCCTCTACACCCTCATGAGGCTTCCCATCGTATAACAACCGATTCTCAAACCCACCTTTGGATTTTAGGTTGTTCATATGTTGCCAAAAAGCTCGAGGATTGCCTGTGATGTTAGTCTGGACTCTGTTAATATAATTATCATAAGCTCTAGACGTTTTTGATTTTATATCGCCCCTAAGCTTAGAAAAGTTGGCGTATACTTCTCTGTCTCCAGTACGTTTCCACCTACGGTGAAGGGAGGCTTTCCGTTTAATGTCCTTAATAAGATCCGCTGTAAACCAAATTGGATACTGTCTACTGGGCTTGCTGGACCTTGTCTTTCTGGGTATACACGTATCAAAAATGCCGTACATCAAATTATAAAAGCGTTCTACGGCGATATTGACATCCTGGGCTTCAAAGACGCCTATCCAAGACGCTTCGGCGATCAGTTGACAAAGAAGCACGTAATTGCCCTTAGAAAAATTCCAATCACGGCTCGTATCAATATTACTAGGGTCGATCTTTACGGGAATACTTACAGTTTTTCTAAGCGGGATAGAAATTTCAAGCGGTGGATGATAAGAATCGGCATATGGAACCAGGCCATCATCCGGGGCCTCACAAACCAAAACACCATGGACGCGCTCTCGCACCAGCACTACATCTAGCACTCCTCCATGCGCATTTAATACCTCATTCATCTCAATAAAATCACAGACTGTAGTAAAATAACAATAGTAACTAAGGACATTAGATGAGACATACTTAGGATTAAGGTTTAGATCACCAACAATTACGACCGCACCGATAGAGTCAATAAATGATTCTATTTTTTGAAAAAACTGCATATACACATTATCGGAAGAGTTAGGTGGAATGTATACAGCACACAAATGAAAAAGCGTTTCTCCTATCACGAAAGAAGTCCACAGGTCCTCCCCATCGGCAGTTTCAAACTCAGGTCGCCGTCGCAGACTAATACCTGGCCTCGCGGCAACCAGTACTCCTCCACCATGTTTACCGGGAGCGCGATCTCGGCGTAAGATATTCCAAGCATCTCCCACCAGCTCGGGGTCCCCGACCGATGCCGACAACCATGATTCCGTGGCGACGACAATATCACTTTCGTGAGCAAGAATACAATGTCTAAAAAACTTCAACTTAGTGTTAAGACCTCTGACATTTTGATAAGTAATGGAGATAGTGGGGCCATCAATTGGAGTTTGAGGTTCTTTTTGATTCCCTGGTTTGCTTTCGAAAAAACCACATCTTTACCCTTGCATTATAAGGCCATACTTCCGCTGATAAACACTTATCATAATAAGCAACAGGAACACCCAGCTTGTAGGACTTATATTCGCCTTTGGACTGCAGCTCCTCGACGGTACACGTGCCCTGCTCACAAAGCCGCTGCAGGTACTCCCGGACTTCTTCCGCACTGGACACCATGTTCCATAGGTGGATGTGTTTCCGGACCTCGACGGCTTTGAGGGTAGTGACATTTGGGCCACCGGTGCAGCGTATGGATGTTGGTAGTCTCTGCTTCTTTTTTGCTGTAACTTCTCTCCATTCCTTGGTCATAGAAGCTACCTTATCGCCCGAAGACGAATTCTCGGCTATGGCATTACTCTGCTGGGAGCATTCGGGGCTAATGTAGTTCAGAAGTGGATCCGCAGGCGGGATTTCAGTTGCTGTCATCACTGCTGAGGTGCTGGGTACTGTCATGGGGTCCATATCCTTTCTGCTCTTTTTGCTCTTTTTTGTACGGTTGCGTTTCGGACGACGAGTTTTTTCTAACTTACTGTTTACATCAATCTCGTCACTACTGTCGGAAGAAATGGGTAATACTGTTGGTGAGGTCGCAGCACAGCGAGACTCGAGGGCACGTTCCAATGCATCGAGTTTGCCGCTCATTGTCTGGACCTGATTAGTGCATGTAGTAAAAGCGGCTTGAAACCGCCTGATGACAGAGACTGCATCCGCCAGCTGTTCCGTTAAAACAGTTATTTGCTCCCGAAGCAATGTAGTATCCAAGGTCGTAGGCATAGACATAGATCCATCAGCTTCTGGCGACTGCCGAGGGGACCGTCGAGGGGCAGAGTGCGGTGTGACAGAAGGCTCATCAGAGGGTGGCTTTCTGAGCGCCACATTTTTTATATTTACAGGGGTACCAACCGGCGTATCACAATTTCGGCCCCCTTTTCGGGCTGCACAGGCACATTCGGGACAAACCCAAATTGTTTTTTCGGCCTCTGAGAGGGTTTTGTTGTTGCAATCGTAATGATATAATTTCCCACATGTCTCCACCATACATTGCAAATACTCTGCGCCCACAGCTAAGTCCAATTGGCATCCACTGCATATCATACTATCGTCCAGTGCAGACTCCATCTTACTCTCTCGGTCGATGCGGTAAAAGTCAAAAGTACCAGGGCTCTAAGGATGAACGGAGCTCACACAGATGAGCCGCGTAGCATATGACGCGAGATAATGACGCGCTCACACTCACACCATATCAGCGCAGTACCAGGAGCGCATACGTGCACAACAGGTCGCAGTACTTAGGCGCTGCGTAGCAGAGGCAGGATGACGTCGTAGCAGCGTAGCACTCACCCAGTCAGCAGCGTAGGCGTGACGTATATGCTACGGTGGTGGGATGTTACACGCTTCGAACTTATGCGCTCCTAATTTCTCACTTGATTTTAATGGTATAAAATGTTTATTTAATCAATTTGAAATAAAACCGCGCTGGGACTTAGACACGTCTACACCTTGCGGGGGTCCGAGGGAAGAGGACTATAACTAGCTTATATCTAAAATAGGCCCTTGAGGCATTGTACCAAGGATGCTGGCGGCATTTCCTCGTTGTATCGCAATACTGATACGTTGTGCGAGGAAGCCGCCAGCTCTTCGGTCACCAGTTACGTCAACCAGACGTTTCGCGATTTCTCCAAAAAACTTGTGCGCGCTGGGACCCCATGGACCTAGAGTTTCAACGCCAAAAGGTACAAAATGGTACTCTCTACCGAGGCTCTTATATTTATTACGTTTCAAAATTTCGGCGCTTTCCGCCGCTGCGCCCGCTTTTACATTAGTCCGTTGGAGGTGGGACGGTGCCAGTGTGTCTACGCAGGTAGCATCCCACACTAACATCCGTCCCAAGCTCCAAGGAACGAAGGACACCCCATCAGGCCTCTTGCCATCATCCCTGATAATGCCAGTTGGCTCAAGAAGAGCAGGCACATTGATGGTGGCAAGAGATCGACGAATTATGTCATTAAGCGACGCATGTCTTGAAAAAGATAGTAGTTGTAGAAAGATGGCGCTGTTCACAATTATGCTTGGTACACTTCTGGTCAAAAGCCTTTCGTGTTTATTTAAAGATGAGACAATTGAAAATTTGTACGGAACCCCGGTGCGCGAGTAAAACCGATTCGCACTTGACCGTTTTTTTTTATCTTTGTGGCAATTCTTGAAACTGAAATAGCTCCAGGCTTCAAGATTGTAAACATCTGGGAGAAAAGGAAGTGGATGCAACATCTCGACTTTTATTGCATTCACGTTTGACTTGTTCTTGAGGCGCATTCCACATTTTTCCATCGTTTTCCCCTACAAATGCGAATTTTATAAAAAAATATGGTGCATTCTATGAAATTGTCTATCGTTGTCCTATACAAACGTGATTTTTCTGGAGATTTACAGGTACAAGAGTTTCCTTTTCTGTTAATGGTCTCAAATATACACAGAAAAATAATCGCCTGCTTTAAACGTCGAACAAAAAGTCCAAACACAGAAAATAAAATGCGTCCGTACAGGACAGCGCGTGGAATCCTTTCGTTTTATATGACAAAGGATCGAAAAATTGCCTCAAAGGATCAAAACCAGAGTACTTAAAATTTCGGGCATCAATTACGAAAATGAAAATGAAATACTTTACAGTACATATGGTGCTACTTTATAGCACTAGTGCGAAAATTAGCATATTACGTTACTGTGTCGAACATTTAAAGGGCCATATGTACTGTAAAACGTTGTACGATACATGTACGAATAGGTAATTCGCAACTCGTGTCGATTTAAAACACTCCCTTCGGTCGTGTTTTAATTTATCGCCACTCCTTTCGAATTTCTTATTTTTCGCACTTGTATCGTAATGTACTATTAAGAAGTAAATACTGATATTAAAATTAAATACATTAGTGACTTATTATTTGAGTTGACATGTTGACTCATGGGTAAGCGTGTACACAGTGGAATACGAGCTTTATTGACCTCTTCCAACAAAAACTTCATGCCAGATATGAAGCACATCTTAGAGATTTACCCCCTTATTCATAAACGTCTACTAAAGTTGACAAGCCGCTAATAATCGTTTGTCCCTTTCCGACATAGTGGTATGATGGAAAGGGACGAAAGATTATTAGCGGCTTGTTAACTTTAGTAGACGTTTATGAATAAGGGGGTTAGAATTTGTAGGCAGAATATTCCGTTTATTTACTAAACTAAATATTATTTACAAAACAGACATTATGTTACACGTGTTCTTTGACGGGCTTGTTTTTGCCCCCGCGATAACGATGTATGTAATCATACATCGATAATTACGATTTTAGTACATACGTGTTATAATTAACACGTATGTACTAAAAAAGCATAGATAACCTATTCAGGAACCCCCTAGTTGGATACCTCCTATTTCAGTAGTCAATGTTAGTATTTAGTAACAAAACTCGACGGTGCACTTCGCAGCGCCGTGGTGTTTGAATCCTAACTTGAAGTCCAATTACGAACACTCCTAGAGAGTAATTAAAGCTAAGGGAAGTCAATTTTAACTTGTTTCTAGTATTTATCTGCACTATCTACTTAAAAGTTGAGCCTTAACCTTTTAACCGCCGTATACAGAGATACACCGTGGGCTGGTAAAACCCAACAGATTTTTACCACGCATTCCTGAGGAAAGAGTGATAACAATTTTCTGTTCTCAGTGTTAAAAAAAAAATAGACAAATTTTTATCTACAAAGATTTCGCAACATTTACAAACGTCCCAATCCCATACAACAAAAATTGTTAAAACTTTATTTCAGTCATAATGTGATATCAGTTATGGCCTGGAGCTTACATATATTTTAATTAGAAATATTTTTTTTATTAATTTAGAAATAAATTAGAAATAAATTTTTCAAAAACCAAAATAATTCAATTTAGGCCACACCAAAAAACTGCGTTAGATATAAATTACTCCTTCAACGGACTGACTATACAATGTGTAGATACTTTCACCCTCCTTGGTTTGGATATTGACACGCACATTAATTGGAAAGCACATATAAAAAAAATTACAAGTAAACTTTCGACATTTTTATATGCTTTGAGAGAATTAAAAAAATCAACGAATTTGGAATGTGCTCTAATGGCTTACTATGCATATGCCTTTTTGTGGCTTAATTACGGGATAATCCTATGGGGAAACAGTACCGATATAGAAGATATATTTATACTACAAAAAAAATGCATACGAACACTAGCAAATATAACAGCACCTGACAGTTGTAAACCCTATTTTATTAAATTTAAAATCCTGACCTTGACATCCATTTATATATTAGAAATTTGTAAATTTGTCAGAAAATATCCTCATATTTTCCCAAAATCGGTCGACAAACCTCGGAGATATGAAAGTAGATTCAAGCATAACCTGGCACCACCCGAACGATCAGAACTACAGCTACACAAAACAAGTCCAAAAATGATGGCAATAAAAATATACAATAAGATCAGTGACGAAATAAAACTGCAGGCCTCAGAAAAACAATTTAATAAACAGTTGAAGAACTTTTTACTTAACAAATGCTATTATAAACTTAATAATTTTTTTGGATGATAAAAATAATGACGAATGTTATTAGATATCTACTCATCGCTATATTTCGCATCGCATTATTTTTAATATTTAAGATGATATGAGATTTTATTTATTTTATTTTTTGACATTACTATTAAAATTAATATTATATACACTACAATTTTATTGCATATAAAATGTTAACTATCAGTAATATTATCTCTTAGTTGTAAATGAATTTGTTGACATAAAATTTAAAATTGGAATTAGTATAGAAAAGTATAGTATAAAATCCACTAACCATTGTTATAAAACCTCGATTACATAACATAGATTACGAACATAACATAGATTTAAGACTATTGCTGTACCCTATCAGGGTCCATGTGAAACTCACAACTACTACGAGTATGTAACACCTGTACAAACCATGGATGCAATAAAGAAAGAATAAAGAATATATTATGCATACCTTATGGCATGCGGAAAATTTGGGCGCAATAAAATAATTTAATAACGTATTTATTTCGAGAGGCAACACTTTTCTGCTTGCTTATACAAATACCCGATCTGTGACAGAATCTTTAATAAGTTTTCTGTCACAATTTTAATTTTTCATACAACCTTTTATCGCTGACTGTACTATTCATTCAACATGCAACTGATACTCATCGAGACAATTCTAACATACACCAAACAAAAATACCTTGCGTTGTTTTATCACAGAGTTGCTATTGCCACCTCTTGTATCCATTATCAGAATGGAAATTCAAATTACAAACAAATATTGCAAGTTCAAAAAAAAGCTTGTAAAAACATGTTATTCTTTTAAAATCCACCGCAAACATCGTCTTATATATAAATCCACATAGAAATCGTCATTTTATTTCATTCGTACATTTTCCATATAATCCTGTGCTTCCATATTCGCGTGGAGTAAGCCTTGTGTGTCTACCGGCTTGCTCCGTTTCATAACCGGGTATATCATATTTATAAATATGACAAGAGGGGCTTTAGAGTCAGCGATTGGATGAGTAAAATATCCCGTTGGGGTATAAACTTTGATTAATTTATTTCGTATTAATTAGTGCTTAGGTAAGGTATAGTGGTGCTATCGTAATATTACATTTTTAATATATAAAGCGATAAAGGTTAATATTATACTTCTTCCTTCTTCTTCTTCCAAGTTAATAATTTGCTGATTGGCTCAGGGACTATGGCTATTGCGCAGTCTTACTATTTATACTACGTCGGTGGCAAACAAGTATACGGCCCGCCTGATGGTAAGCAGTATCCGTAGCCTATGTACGCCTGCAACCCCAGAGGAGTTACATGCGCGTTGCCAACCCTAACCCCCTCTCACCCCTCGTTGAGCTCTGGCAACCTTACTCACCGGCAGGAACACAACACTATGAGTAGGGGTCCTACTAATCTAACAAAGCGAAAAAAAAACAGTTTAGTAATAATAGTAATCTAAAAGGACTAAGCGAACTATAATAGTACTTCTACTACCAAACGAATATTTCTGTTCGGACTGGCATTTTGAAATAATAGTATTTTATACAATCGTGATATGATAGAGAGCTTTTCAGTCGAGTACAGTGTTTAACGAAGCTTGCTGAGTTGCCAAAGTGAGGTACGAGATTGAAAAGCTTGATTATATACAATATTATACTTTTTCTACGAGTCATAAATAAATAAATAAATATCATAGGACATTATTACACAAATTGACTAAGTCCCACAGTAAGCTCAATAAGGCTTGTGTTGAGGGTACTTAGAAAACGATATATATAATATGTAAATATTTATAAATACTTAAATACATAGAAAACGCCAATGACTCAGGAACAAATATCCATGCTCATCACACGAATAAATGCCGTTACCAAGATTTGAACCCGGGACCATCGGCTTCGCAGGCAGTCACCAAAAATAATATTTTTTTACTATAAAACCTAAATAAGTAATGAAAATTGGTAAGTATCTAAGTAGCATACATGAACGCGTGAGGTGTTGGTGCAATAATAGTATATTACGATGTGCGAAAAATAGGAAATTCAAAACGAGTAGCAAAAAATTAAAACACGACCGAAGGGAGTATTTTAAATCGACACGAGTTGCGAATTACGTATTTGCACATGTATCGTACCACGTTTTACAGTACATATGGCCCTTTAAATGTTCAACACAGTAACGTAATATGCTAATTTTCGCTCTAGTGCGGTAAAGTAGCACCATATGTACTGTAAAGAATATTTACTTACTTACTTACTTAGTCTGTTATTCCTAGTGTTGGTCACACGAGTCCTTTGAGTCCTCTGTTTGGAACTCGACTCAGTTTTTCAGTCACATAATTAAGCCTAAACTAGAGTTCCTTTCAACTTGGTAGAGACTGGAGTCTTTTGTAGAAAATTGACTCGATTTCAGAGAACACACAATTTTTTTTTGTTTGCAAAATGTCGAAATGCTATGTCATTCGTGGATTAGGTACACAAATCCTACAATAACGCATACTTTCTTTATTGATATTTTTAACGGAGAAATCGAAAAAAAGTCAAACATAGCTATGGTTACATCAAATTATATATATAAAAAATCCAAAATCAATACCCAGTGAGGAAAATGGGGACTATCAATAAAGAAAGTATGCATTATTGTAGCATCTCATTTCACTTGAAGAGACAAACGGGCCAAGAGTCTCTTTGCTCAAGTCGATACCCTGAAAAAAGTCCATACTTCAGACACCTGCTCCTAAAATTCCTTATAGGGACAAAGTTATGTAACTGTTATTATCCAATTCCCATACGGCCTGATATGAAGGCATTTACAAAATGTCCAGGAGGGCGCGGAATAGGACAATTTGTCCAATTAAACTGTCAAAATGGCGGTCGACAATCGCAAACGTGACTAGAATGAGAATTCCCGCATCCGTAATGTTACGAGTCAAATTTTATATCATGGGATTAGGGGGCTTAGAAAGCTTGGTTGCATCTGCGTTTGGCTGAAGGCCTTTTCGTATTTGAAAAAAAAAAATCTAAAATATAACACGAACCCGCCGCCAAAAAACGCTTTCATACAATCGAAGTATCGCTCTCATATAAAAACGACCCGTTTTTTGTATATCAACCACAGCTATTGGATTGAATTGAATTGAAATATTTATTTCGAACTTGACGTCCATAGGGTAAGGTAACAATGACTTATGTATCTAGAGTTAGTATTACAGTTAATTAGACAAAACAAACAAAATAAAACATTACATAACACCATTGACGACCGGCCTGGTCTAGTGGGTGGTGACTCTGCCTATGCAGCCGATGGTCCCAGGTTCAAATCCTGGTAAGGGCATTTAGTCGTGTGATGATCATGGATATTTGTTCCTGAGTCATGGGTGTTTTCTATGTATTTAAGTATTTATAAATATTTATATATTATATATATCGTTGTCTAAGTACCCTCAACACAAGCCTTATTGAGCTTACTGTGGGACTTAGTCAATTTGTGTAATAATGTCCTATAATATTTATAAGTTTCGTGGCGGCACAGCAACAGATGAGTGTAGCTGCACGTACCGCTTGACAAGGGGCGAGTCCCAATGCTGCGCCAGCGTACTTAGGATGCTGTTCGTGCTGCTTCGGCTGCGAGTGAGGAGTCACGCGCATCGCTTCCTCATGATGGCGAAAGTTTGTTCATGTCTCAGCTATGCTCATACGTTTTAGTTTTTTAGATTTTTTAATAATTTGAAAAATTTGGTGCGAAAAACAGATTTCATACAAGTTTTTAAAAGCTAACCTAACTCTAATAATAATTTAAAAAAAAATCAAGCGATGTGGTTGATGTACAAAAAATTGAGTCAAAATATCTTAAATAAGGTTAATATCCAGAGAGGAAAATGGGGACTACGTTTGTATGATAAGGCGATTTCACACGGGTCCTACACTTTCGTCATAAATTTTCATGAAAAATTTACACACTTACATGAAAATTGTCATGAAAATCTTTACATTTACTCAGCATATATATATAAAGCGATAGCTTTTTAGCAATAAGACCGCCTGTTGTTTACCTCTTCTTTATGTGTTGTATTATTTGCACTGTTTCTGTATTGAGGTGTGCAATAAAGAGTATTTGTTTTGTTAGTATCTCCGTCAGGTACTAGTTTTTCTTGCAAAAAATGTTGTCCAAATAAATTAGTGCGAGAAAAAGTTTGGTTAGTAAAACTTCTACTGGCACTAATGTGGTATTTTTTGTGTTACAATTTCTATCAACGAAAACTAATAAGTAACAGTCATAAATATAATGTTAACTTGAATGTTTACGTTATAAAATAAAATAATAAATAAATACCAGGATTTGAACCCGGGACCATCGGCTTCGTAGGCAGGGTCACTACCCACTAGGCCAAACTGGTCATCAATTATTATTTGGTTGGTGGTTATTTGATTAATTTTGGAAGAACAATTAATTAATTGAAACTTTTAAAGTTTTAGTAATAAGGGGTCATACATTAATTACGTCACATGATTTTCTAGGTTTTTTGACCCCTCCCTCCCTTTTTGTCGCACTCGGTCACAGTTGGCAAACCCCCTCTTGGCGTAACGTCACATTTTTGACAATTTATATCAAGGAAATACGGGAAACCAAATTAGGTATTATAAATATTTATAATACCTAATTTGGTTATTATTATTGGTACTAGAAATATTAGTAATTTTATAACCCAAAACTGATTAGGGAAGAAAATTATACGAATAAAAGCGATTGTTGGTCCAAAAACTTATTATTTAACTGAAAACCTAATAAAAAGTTTTTTCGGTTAAGTACCGATGAAATTAAAGTGACGTCACTAAGTTTGTGACTCCCCTTTTTCCCCTGGTCACAACATGTCACATTTTCTTGACCCTCCTTTCTCACCCTGAACGTTTGATGTAATTAATAAATGGTCCCTAAGGGTGTTTGTATATTCTATAACACGTACCTATCTGCATGAAACAACGCGCCAAAAGTATCTGACATTCAGTATAACTTTTCCAAATATAGATTAATTTCTAAAATTCGCGTTCAAAAGGATATATTTTACAGTCTTAGTTGTTCTATATTAAAGATATCGCTTTTTGTCAAGCTGTTACAGAATGGTAGATACTTATGAAGCGTTATTTGATCTGCTACTTATGATGCTGACTGTACAAGATTGCCTGTCAAATATCAAATGTGCGATCAAATTCGGAATGATATCAAGTGACATTGGAAGTATTGAATTTAGAAACAGTATGTACCTAAACGCAGTATATTACGATATCATTGCGAAAAGTAGGAAATTATTAGTGGCGATAAATTATAACACGATCTAAAGGAGTTAAGAATTACCTATTCGCACGTGTATCGTACAACGTTTTACAGTACATATGGTGCTACTTTACCGCACTAGTGCGAAAATTAGCATATTACGTTACTATGTCGAACATTTAAAGGGCCATATGTTCTGTAAAACGTTGTAGGATACATGTGTGAATAGGTAATTCGCAACTCGTGTCGATTTAAAACACTTTGAGTATTTATCTTTATCTTTGAGTAAAATTGAGCGTCAGTGTGACAACGACGCCATCTTGATGTATCTGGCTAGTGCAACGCTTAGCAAATTAAACGCCTAGGCACCTAAGAAAAGACATCTAATATTCCTCTAGATACGGTATTATGTTTAGTAAAGTGTACCGAATATTTAAATGTCCATTCGCCAACGTCCATACCACGTTGAATACACCGGTTCTCGTCCGATCACCGAAGTTAAGCAACGTCTGGCGAGGTCAGTACTTGGATGGGTGACCGCCTGGGAACACCTCGTATCGTTGGCTTTTTTTGCTACTTTAGATTTTATTTGCTGTTTTTTAATACTCTGTCCCCTTATTTATTTTAATGAATTCAATTAGTTAAATTTCTGATTTTTTTTTATACTGTGGCAAGCAAGCATACGGCCCGCCTAATGGTAAGCAGTATCCGTAGCCTATGTACGCCTGCAACTCCAGAGGAGTTACATGCGCGTTGCTGACCCTAACCCCCTCCCACCCCTCGTTGAGCTCTGGCAACCTTACATGTACAAAAACAATTTTTACAAATACATAAAGCAAAAGTGACAAAGTAAGAGGAAAGGGGATGACCGATTCTCCGTACAAACGAAGTCCCCATCTTCCTCTCTGGATATTGACACTATAGCTATGCGATTTTTTAACATGGTGTAATAAAGTATAATGAAGTTGCGCACGACAAAGAAGTCATGTCAAAAGCAGTCTAATATACATAGAATGCTAACTACTCTAACTAGCTGTGTCTATCTGTTTGTTTGTATACAGAATATTTGGTCTCCATGTTGCCAACGTCCATACCACGTTGAATACACCGGTTCTCGTCCGATCACCGAAGTTAAGCAACGTCGGGCGAGGTCAGTACTTGGATGGGTGACCGCCTGGGAACACCTCGTGTCGTTGGCTTTTTGCCGTTTTTTTTTGCTAATACTTCTTGAGCATAGCTTAAAATAAACTAATGTCGTTTTTTTGTCGTGTTTTAATTTATCGGCACTCGTTTCGAATTTTGGTCGTGTTTTAATTTATCGGCACTCGTTTCGAATTTCCTATTTTTCGACATAGGCACGTATAGTGCTATTTACCATACTAGGGCGGTAAATATCATATTGAACCCCAATCATCAAAAAAATATCATATTGAACCCCAATTCAAAAACAAACATGAAAATTGCCAAAAATAACTCAAATCTATTAAATTATGAAATTTTACATGTTTTTTACAGTCATAAATGTAATTTTCGTCGAAATTTAGAAAAATATTGCTTTAGAATTAGCCTGATAACAATATAAGTTGAAAAGTAATTTTTATTTTTAAATCAAAATTTCAAACTCAATGCACCACCTGAATATCACATTTTGCATGAAAACCTCTCAAAGTATAGATTATGTATACATGGATTATGTATGATTATGATTATATATACAGGAATAAACTAAATAAATAAATAAAGGTTTTTTCGCTCAACCCTAAATTATCATCTTTGGTTACTGTGTGTTACTACATCTTTGTTTTTGGTCACGTTTTTTTCATTTGTAGTCTGCCTTCGCACGGATCTTCATATAAACCTTTTGCACACTTCAGTTATCTTTCTAGACATGTGGTCTATAGCGAGATATCAGTAACAAGTCTGCATAGCTTTAAACGGCGTCTAAAACACTGGCTTATTGAGCGCCCGTTTTATAATTATAATGAATTTTTAATGTATAAGGGCAGCTAGTCCTTTTACACATCAATTTAGATATAATTATTAATTTATTAATCATATATTAATTATTCTGTTTTTTATTATTTCTATTTTACTATTATTAGATATTATCATAATTTCAATGAATTTGTGACTTGACTACTTTTTTTTTTTAAATGTATTAATTGAAAATTTTAATGTTATCTTTTGTAATTTTACCGTGATGTAAGGATTAATTTTTCTGTATAGTAATTCGATGTTGACTTGTAAATTGGCTTTATAAAATAAATGACTATGACTATGACTAACATATGAATTTTATACTAGAGTAGTACAGGGATTAGTTCCAATTGGCCTCCTAGGCTTAAGTTTCGGGTCGTTCCTATTTAAATAATAATGATTAAAGGTCGATATCGACAGGGATTTACTTTGAGAAGGGTCCGGGGTGTAGGTAACTATTTTGTGGTTACGGCTAAAATTATTCTTTGGATAAAGTAATGAGAAGTAATGGAAACCCCTGTATTTAGTAATAACTATTCATGAATGCCATTAGCATAATATTTATTCGCGATCGGCCTGACTTAGGTCACTGCCCCGTATTTTTTGCTATGGGTTCACAACAACTCATATCAATACGTTTTATTTTTATATTTATTTGAAAACATAATATACAGGGCGTCCCAAGACTATGGGACATCAAGGGAAAGTACCTTAAATATCGTAGATAGGATATTTTGCTGAAAAAAGACTTTATTTTATTTTTAAAAGTAAGTAATATTGCATTCAAAGAATTTCTAAAAAAAATTTAAAATTGTTTACTTTTTCTGGGAATTAAACCGAATCTTGAAATTTTAATCAAAAAATTTACTTTACTCATTTCTTTTGCGATATCATATTTCTGAGATAACTTATATTTTATGCATTCTTGCGATTGGCATCATAAAAATACAGGATGTTTTTTTTTCACATTTGAGTCGGTTCGATTTCCAGACAAAGTAACTTATTGTTTTTAAATCTTTGAATGCAGTATTACTCAGTTTTGAAAATAAAATAAAGTCTCCTTGTAGCGAAATATCCTATGTCTTATATTTAAGGTACTTTCCCTTGATGTCCCATAGTCTTGGGACGCCCTGTATAGCATTACAGTCAATACCGAAGCACTGTACACTTCAGATTATAAAATACATAAGTAATACACAACAGGAAAATCGGATCACAATCAACTATCGTCCATCACCTCACAGTACCGCAAACACCACTGATACACAACCATCGATTGACTTGCAAACATATCACATTCTGGTGCCTATGACGGAAGCGAGTCAGCAGCCTTAGAGCCTATGAGTGAGTTTTTTTGTGTGTATAATTGGGACTACCAAAAGGTTGTGATTTCGCGGTTTGAGGAGATTTTTGGACACAATTCAATGGGCGAGTCTAACAATTCTTCCAACCAGCTCAAAACAGTCTGTATCGCAACATAAAATTTCGCATGCAGTCACTAGGAGATTGTAGTACCGCCTAACGAATGAGTTACTGGCGTTCGTAGAGAATTCCATAAACACATGGACGAATTCAGCATCAGGCAGATCTGCAAATCAAGTTTCAATGAACACTACTCTTCCAGACGCTTGTAAAGCCGACCAGAAGCCATCCCGTCGGAGGAATATTGGTGTGAAGAGGCGTCAGAGGGAGGGTCATCATCTGTTCAAGTGGGTGTCCCAGCGACTCCATGTCGTGACTACGCTGCTGGTGCAAAACGGAGCAAAGCAAAGTTCAAAGTTCTTTATTTGCATACATGTTGTACAACACAGGTATTAAATAACAGTTATATGAATCAAACATGCGCCCTGCAAGGGCATAGCAACCAATAGAACCTTTAAAGGTGCTTGAAAGTGCTGGTCGTATTGAAAAGCCACCCCGCGCTGAGAAAGGATTCACGCAGGCGTCGAACGAGAGGAGGGCACGCAAGGCTCCTCGTACGGTAAGAGTTAGTGTGGAAGTGCAGAGTCGGACATTTCTTCTAATCTGCGGGCTGCCACTCCGAATAAAGCGTTTTATGTATCGCGCCTGCATGTTTCCGTCACGGCTTCAGCTTCAGCTCGTTCGTGGTCGGCAGTTGTGTAAGGTACGTGGCAGACGCCAAAGATATTATAATATTTTAAAGTAGACTTGCACTCTCGCCTTTATAATTTTTTTTTTTTTGTACTATAATTGTTTACACAAGCTATCTCTGGTAATAAAACAAAAAATCCATTAACCCGCATGTCATATCAATGTGGTTCAGTGAAGGGGACAGACTGAAAATCAGCGCTGCGCAGTCAATTTGTAATGAAATGGCTGACGCAGCGTATGCTGAGCCCTGTCCTTTTGCCGCGCATGCCAACTTTTTTAAAAAAATTAAACATTGTATTTTGTGTGGCAATAAATGGTTTCTTATTCTTATTCTTTATTCTTCACCAAAGATCCTTTATTTTTTCTGATTAACAACATTTACAAAGGGAGTCATTCTTAAGGAAAGGGAATATTTTTAGGTGAGTTAATAAACCAACAGGCAAAACCCACAAAAATGACACTCATTTTAATGAATATGGTAGCAGAGGTCTCCCTCGAGCCATTTTGCTCGGCACGCTCCCCGGAGGCGAGAGCGCAGTCTATTTCAATGTGTGTCTACGCAAGCGATATGGCTCGGGGCCGTATCGTAATGAAATAATGATCGATAAAATATCAATGGTTTTAAGCGATAAATGAATGTCAGACATCGCACCGATGATATGAAATCTCGTCAATCTATTAGGTTTTTCTGTACACAACTTTCTTTCACTTCTTTCACGACACAACAAGCCATTTTTAAAATTGGAAATGGCATTGTGTGACATCTCTCCACTGCGCAATTCGCCACACGACTGGAGCGCGATGGTGTCACAAATGGCGATTCTAACACCTACGAACTGGTCCTATTTGTAGTGCCCGTAAGGCCAGCCTTTACGAAGTTAATATAAGTCAATGTCACTCCCAGGCACGAAGAAAGTAATACGTATTTAGTCCTGGGCCTGGAATTGACATCTCAAAAGACGAATTGCACATAATACCCTTCTCGGATCAGTGTAATACTCATATATCGGTCCGCACGAGTGAGCACCCAAACGTGTATTACTTCAATCTTCGTCAAACCTACGTCATTTGGAGGAAACTCGGCATTTAAAAGTAAAAGGCTTTTATGTCGGAAAATAAAAGGGGTATTTGAGATTTTGAATTATATTTTGTCATACGTTCTTACGCATGAAGTAATTTTAGGTATGCAATTATTAACACCCTCAATGTTAAAAACAAATGCGACGAAGTAAGCATCTCTGACAATTAGAATTCCATAGGTAGCATGTAAAAAATAAAACCTTTTTAGGGTTCCGTAGTCAACTAGGAACTAGCCATGTCCGTCTGTCTGTCTGTCTGTCTGTCCGAGACTTTGCTCCGTGGTCGTTAGTGCTAGAAAGCTTAAATTTGGCATGGATGTATAAATCAATAAAGCCGACAAACCCCGAATATTTCCCAAGATTCAAGAAGTTACCTTTTGATTACAAAAGCTCCCACTTAATTCATCTTGAACAATACAAGAATACCTGTAGGCCGATTCTGTTTAGACAATATGATATGGTTTTTATCTAATTTTGATACGACCCTGAGTTGTACTAGCCAATATAACCATAGTACATCGACAAATTAAGAGTAAAAAGTATAGTTTTTATTTATAAAGAATGTTTTCATGTACTTAACTAAGTAAATATTTATATATTATATTTATACATAAAAACTAAAATAAATATAAAATACCTCCCCAAAGCTACCCGCTTCTGGAATGCTAGCAGCGTTGCCCCTTTGCACTGCCAGACTCAATCTTTGGGCAAAGAAGGGGCCCGCCTTGTGGTCGCCCGAGACACTTATAGTCTGACCCACACTTCCTTTATGAATAGTTTTATGTCGGTCGACCATGAACCCAGTGTTTCTATGGCAAGCGCCGCAAATTCATATTGGTCCGTTAGGAACGCATTTGCGGCGCTTTAGAGTCTGGGACCTGGTCCGCGGCAGTCCCGGGCTTCCGGGTCGATCCTTCAACGTGGGACGGGGCTAGAGTAAATGTAGCGTAGAGTAAAAATGTATCGTTATAACAGATAGCATGAAGCCACGTGATTACTTTCTATTCGTTATTTAAGTTTGCTGCGCTCTGAAGAATTTATGACATGATGTCCACAGCTAATTTATGACATGCTTGCTTCATCCTCACACCCTAGAACCTAAATGGTCGCGCACTGTGCGGTGCATTTAAGAGGAACTTAAAAAAGGTGAATTGCGCAATAAAATTACGTAGTCAAGCTAGTACCTAGTAATCGAGTACCTCATATATAATTGTTGAAACAATGGAAACAACACTAATTGTCTGTAAAACAGGTCCATAACTACTTTGTGGGATGAAGTTCTTTATCGGACGGTTGGCGGATGGGGCTAGGCGAAAAAAGTGTAAGATTTTTCCATCACGGCCTTCTTTTGTTTGAATTCCTTCTCCAGAATAAGTAGCCTAATTTCATCGACATACGTATATCCTACAGTGGCGCAGTTGGCAAACAGCCGCTTAAAAACCGGTTGTAACAGCGATGATCCGGGATCGATCCCCGGACTCGTATGCAAGATATATTACTTACTTAGATTTTGCATTTGAATTTCATATTTTTGATTGAAAACCAGAGTGTGAAGCTCGAGCTAAGCGTATCAGTTTCAGCTTATACAAAAATGTTTCTTATGTTTTTAGTATTTTTCAAACACGGTACGCTGATAGATGTTATCTCAATACAATTTTGGGAGATTTGGCGTTTTTAGGTGATAAGTTGTATTGAAATGACATCTAATAGCGTACCCTTCCTATTTGAAAAATACTATAAACATAAGAAAACATTACTTGTCCTACATGCCTACAAGTCGCATAACTAAACTGATTTGTAAAATTTTGTGAGCAATTTCTATAATTATTTTTCCTACTCGTCGACTTTAATGGTTGAATTAAGATTAAGTGGACCAAACTATATTTGAGTACTTTTTTATGTATGGGCTCCTAACTCAACTATAATATTCATTACGATACTGTAGTCAACTATAATAAAATCAATCACATCTCGCCGCGGTCCCATAGAAATGGCCCAAAGACATAAATGTCTTTTGTACTACATTTTAGTCTACTGAGATACTTACTCATTTTTATTAATCAAATAGGGTTTAATAGTAAAAAAGTATAATTTTAGATGTCTCGTAGAAAAAGTATTTTACAGTACATCTGGTGCTACTTTACCGCACTAGTGCGAACACTAGTATTAGTATTAGTATTAGTAGTAGTAGTGTATTACGTTACTGTGTAAAACATTTAAAGGACCATATGTACTGTAAAACGTTGTACGATACATGTGCGAATAGGTAATTCGCAACTCGTGTCCATTTAAAACGCCGTAAAATTTATCGCCACTCGTTTCGAATTTCCTTTTTTTCGCACTTGTATCGTAATGTACTATTATATCATAGTAATACTATCGGTACTCGTATCAAAAGCTCTCTATTATATCACGATTGTATAATTTGTCGATTAAGTTTTTTTTTTGTATTTGTTAATGAATAATATACTACGTTTATCAATATTAATATACTTCGTTCCATTCGAGTGTTCCACGATACTCACACATTTTTATTTTTGAAATAATCAAACGCAGAATCGGCCCAAAGAATACCTAGCAATGTTTAATTTTCCGGCTGAGGTTCTTATTTATTCCATTCTCTTGGAATCCTTTTAATAAATTCCCGTTTACCGTCGGCGTTACGAGAAGTGCGCGAATTACCTGTAACAAAAATGCGTATTAAAATAAGAGAAAAATGGTGGCTAAATCAAAGTTAAAAATTAATAGTAAAACAATATATCTAACACAAATTGACCTAATTAGTAAGCTCTGTAATAGTAATGCTCATATTAGAGCATTCGCCTATATTGGGTTGACGGATCGTCTTACATTACCAATATGTGTTACGTACACTTTTTATATCACGTCAGTGGAAATGGAAAACAAACATACGGCCCACCGGATTTAAACCTTAAAACCACCACCGTACAGTCGCTTTTTAAACGACATCGTTACTTTGGCACGCGCTAAAAATGGGTGCCCACCGCTCGCACAAAAGAAACACAGATTGGTTTAACAGATTAGGGAGTCTATATATCTCGCAAAAATTCATAGTATAATGTTTTTTGCGAGATATATTGACTACTTGCGATTAGTGAAAAATCTATGAACTCACAATAAACACTAATGAATGTATAAACAGGCCCATGTGACGTAAACTTACCCGTAATGACCGTATTCAAAAGTCCCGTTTTATCACCTAACGCATTCAAATCAAACTTACTTTTCTTTTCTTTAACACGTCAAGTACTACTTACGTATATGTTAAAAAAATACAATTTGTAGCCTTCGTGTAGAGTTGTAATTTTCAATGTACAAAGAATAAATCAAAACGAATTACGTTTAAACGAGCACAAATGCTTTTTCGAAAGAATGTACATCATTTAGGACGTAATATGTCACATTTTATTATAACATCGTTTATATTACGCAGCGTCGATACGAGTTTCATAAAAGTTCCAAAAAAGAATGTGGTAATTTTAGTAAATTGTTTTGACAAGTCTAAGATAGAACCTCGATAATAGGAATCTGAAGGGAAACGCAAAAAAATTGTGTTAGATGAGACTGTTGAGACGACGCATTCTAAACTTTGGCGTCAGGGGTCTTGATTTATGTCACCAAATTACAAAAGTCAGGAAAGTATTAATAATAATAAATTAATTTATTTCGACCAACTTAGAATCATATTACATTTAAATTATTATATTAAAACGTAAGATTAAAGTTTAACTTAAACTAAATTAAATTAAGTCAAATGTACTCATATTTTAACCTAGTCTAGAGAGGCTTGGACACCAGTACGTGAATCATATGACAGTGATTCAGGCACTGGCAGTCAAATCTCTCCGCAAACGCTCTCAAGATGTACTAAATTGCTTGGTGAACTGATTATTCATGGCATCGACTTCATTTCGGCAGTTGCGGTTACGCGATTGCTTGACTTTTATAACAGAGAAAATCATATTGTATACAGGCAAATGGGACCGATTCAAGCCTCTAAATTTTCCATGTAGATTAGTCTAAAGATTGCAATACTATAGTTGTGGTTTTTCGACTAATTCTTGTTTTGCCGCCGGCCGCATACGACCTTATAGAATAAGACAGCGTAAAAGCAAATTCATTACGCGCGAAGTATCGGGATGAGTGCGGGTTTCGGGGAGCAAGCGAGCAAGCAGGCACTGCATTTTTAGGTTTTATTGTTTAACGATGCGTCAAATTAACGAGTTTTCGTCTTATAAGAGGGTTTCGATGTTAAATCAAAATCAAAAATTATTTATTTGCATGAAAACGGTACAATTACAGATCTTAAAATTTTAAATAGGTCCATCGTATTCAACCCTGCATGCAGGTGTGCAAATAGTACATGCATGTACAACATGTAATGTGTTGCTGAGAGTATCGCTTACTTACTAAATACAATATTTACAATATTTATTATATTTAATATTATTAAGAGTTTCTTAATAGGGTTTTATTCGTCTTAAAGAGGTTTCGGGTTACAGAGGTAAAAATGAATGAAAAATTTGTATTAGTGAGGTAATTAGACATACATTTACAGACAGACATTATTATTTTCTTCTAGTTATAGATGTATGTTGATAAATAATTTCGACACATATCGGTGATAAAAGAACACATTTTTAGAGATATAGAGGTCAAATTTCAGTTTTCGTGTTATTTAGGTAGCATTTGTATTGGATAGCTGTGTTAAAGGTTTTTTTTTTTTTATTTATTTAAAAGGTACACTAAATAGACAACATTCAAATTTGTTTTACAATATACAGGGTGATTCATGAGACGTGAGCAGGACTAAGCCTACACAATCAGTAAATGTTAATGAACCGTTCATCATCATATTTAAGTAAAACAATCTCGCTTTATTTCTGTTATTTAACTTTTTGGGAAGGACAAATTTGATAATCTACAATCCTGGACACCCTACAACACTTAATTAAAAAAAATAAAACCTCTTTAACCGTTATGACAGCACTTTGATTACTAAGAAAACAAAATGTCACACTGAGTGAGATACGATTTTTCAAAAGTAACCAGACTCCGATGACATTCAATTTGTCACTTGTTATGGATAAAACAAATAGGGTGACCATACATGGCGTAAATAAATTATAACATTTTTTTTTTAACAGTAAAAAATAAAAGAACGTTAATCTCACAAATACTGGTACGAAACAGTTGCTTATAACTTACTGAATGCTCAAGCTTGATCCTGCTCACGTCTCCTGAATCACCCTGTATAGAAAGGCAAAATAAGCATGCACAGCGAGATAAAATAACAACGAGCAATAACTATCCTAAAATTATTTCAAAATTATATATATATATATATATATATATATATATCCTAAAACTACACTAAATTACAGAATAACATAAATAATTTTAACATGTCAAATTGCTTAATATTATTGTGAAATTGTGAAGTATGAATTATTGGCTACTTCATATTAATTAGGTAAATTATTTATAATTATAGAGGTTTTGGGCATTGATGACAAGAGATTGAAGGGATATGGCATTTTATTTCGTGTTAACGAGGATTTCATCTTATCGAAGTTCGAGTTAGGGAGGTTCCACTATATTTTGTTCACGACTGCAATTTACACATTTATTTTAAAAGACTACAGGCCAATTCGAACGTGCACATACATCAGAATGACATTTGAATGATGTCATTCAGTTATCGTGCATTTCGCTCGTACTTGTCTGTGCATGTATCAGCGCAAGCGAGACGCAAGATAACTAACGAGATCATTCAGATATCATTATTAAGTCAGTGTACGATCGAATTAGCCTGTAAAAGTAGGTAAGTCATAGTATTTTTTGCACTGGGTACATAAATTAATATATATGTATGTATATTTAATTATAGTATATTTATGTAAGTTTATAACCGTTAGTATATATTATTTATTGCTATTTTGCTTGTTTTAAGTTACTTATTCTGTTTTTTTTTTTGTTTAATGCCTGCACGTACTACTGTTTCTGTTTAGCCTGATGGTTGACTGGTAGAGAATGCCTTTAGGCATTAAGTTCGCCATTTGTACTTTATTTGTTATATTGTGCAATAAAGTTTAAATAAATAAATAAATAAATAAGTACATTGAATGTATTTCAAATTCCCTTTCTGAATAATATTCAAGGGTACCTACGAAATCACATTTTAACCAGATTTCGATGTTTTGTCGAAACCATTAACTTTCGTCAGAAACTGTAGCTTTTAAGGTCCTCTGTCATTGGCCTTCGTTTGATCAAGGACGAGGCATCCTGTATAGTACTTATAAGCCTTGTGTCGTCAACCATACAAATCCTTTGCTACTGAATTTTTATGTAAGAATTTGGTTAAGTTCAATATTGAAATATGTATTTGCTGACGAAAAATTATTTTAGTAAGAACTGAAATAAATGTCATATTTAAAAAAAGTGGTCAAGGCCTTTTCCGCCGTGACCCCGGTAGCTGTGTGGCTCAGGCACCTGCCGCGATAGCAGAGGACGCTGGTTCGATTCCAGCCTGGGGCACTGGAGGCCTTGGTCACTTAGTATATGATATTTATTTCAGTTTATACTTTATATAGTAGTGTTTCTACTTGAAATAAAAACAAATTAAAATATTTTCTGAAAATAATTTAATTTAATACTTCTAATAATATTTATAGCATATTATTATTATACAACGTATTTTTTTTTATTTGCGTTAATTTCGAGGGTGCATTTCTGAGCTTAAATTAAGTAACTTTCTCAAAGACACCGATTTTCCAATTAACTCCATTTCGGAGATAATCAATCATTAATTTGTATCTTATAAGGCCCTTACGAGCGTGTACACTTGCCTTAGGGCCTGTTTACTTATTGATTAGTATTTAGTGCGAGTTCATACATTTACTACTAAACGTAAGTACTATCTCGGACGATCGACGTTCGAAATGACATTGATATGTCACAGTTTTCAATTGTTTGGTTGAGTTAAATGTAATGCCCATGTTTACAACAACGCTATATGCAACATTTAGTTACTTTTTATAAAAATAAAAATAGTAAAAAAATTACAAAAAAAAATTTTTTTGTTAGAAAATTAACTATGCCATTTAGTTTCCTTAAACGTACTTACCGATACCCCGAAGTTAACGGAATTCAATAAAAACACGGTGTATAGCATGTTTCAAAAAGGAATTTTCATTGAATTAAGTGTACATTGGGCGGCACGAGGATTTATAAGATTCTGTTCGAATTCTAAAATAAATTGACTTTCTGACTGAGATACGCCGGGCGTTATTAGTCAGGATCAGGGTGGATTTCCGAGCAATTGCTCGAATAGAAACGACATCAGACGAAAATACGCGTAAATTACAAGAGTATTTTGAGTTAAATTTGCCTGCTTTGGTAATTTATTGATTTAAAAATTACGTTTTTTAGGGATACCCGAACCATCTGTTTGTCCGTCTGTCACCAGGCTGTATCTCATGAACCATGATAGCTAGACAGTTAAATTTTTCACAGATGTTATATGTCTGTTGCCGATATAACATGAAATTCTAAAAAGTACGGAACCCTCGTTGTGCGAGTCCGACTCGCACTTGTCCGGTTTTTTATTTATTTTAAACTTTATTGCACATAAAAAAGAGTACAACAGGCGGACTTAATACCAATAGGCATTCTCTACCAGTCAACCATAAGGCAAAACAGAGAAACTTCAAGGTGGGTGCAGTGAGAATTAAACAAAAAAAAAACCGTAAATTTTAAGCGAAATAAAATTTCTAAATAAATACTATAGTATGTTTCATTATACCTTATGACTATGAGTACATAAATATATACATATATATGGATAAACAAGGATAGATACATATAAATACAATTGCACGTGCGTTATGGGTTACTTACCGACTATTATTACGTTAGAGACAATTCAAACTATTTATATTGTAGGTAATATTACATAAATAATAGTATTTAAAGGACATTGGAGTTCTTCAATGAAATACGTGTATAGTAGATTTCTACAGGTAATTAAAAAAAAATCCAAGATTGACTAATTCCTAATAAAAATATATCACTGCAGCTTAAAAAAAGCGGTTTTAATTTTCAATATAACTTTCTAGAAGGTTAACAAAGAGAGTGTATAAGGGAGAAGTAGAAGAGGGAGCTGGAAGGGGTAGACCTCGGCGGACTTTCTCTGATCAAATCGGGGAAATCCTGAAGAAAGGCCAGGTCAAGAGCACCCTAAACCGACGAGCGTGTATGAGGAATGTCATGAAAGTGAAGGAAGCGAAAGAGGTATGTCAGGATCGTAGCAAGTGGAAATCCGTGGTCTCTGCCTACCCCTTCGGGAAATAGGCGTGATTATATGTATGTATGTATGTATGTAACCTTCTAAATTAAATTCATATAAATGCGCATTGCGCTAGAATTTAAAAAGCAAAGTAATTTCTGTGTCACTTCGGCATTTTGTCGCTCTTATTTCAACCGGTTAAGGTTCATAATAGTACCTAAGTTTTGGTATAAGCAGATAAAGATACTTACTTTTCATCAGAGCTCCGTTTTCTAAAAGTTGGTAATTTGCTCAAGAGATTCCCCGCTACGGGATATACAGGGTGATTTCTGAGTCGTGATCCAGAACCACTTTTTCTGAATCTATAAATTATTTACATTATCATACGGTAGTATTTGATTGAAAGATAATTAGATTGATTTTTATTATTTTTTAAAGTAAAATTAATCTCATATGAAGTAATCATGGTCACCCTATGACTTTTGACATACGCTGTATGGAAAGCGACAAGACGTCACATTGAGTAGGGTGACCAAACTGTATGCAAACATGTTTTTTTCTACTTGTCATCTGAAAAATAATCATAATTATTGGTGATAATAAATAATGAGCAACATCATTAGACTCATCTTTGAATTCTGTGTGATGTCTTGTTCTCTTGCTCCACGACCCCGAAATCACCCTGTATAATACAAACATATTTATAGCTTAGCATAGCTGCTGTGAAAGTTTCAGTTATGCTACATCAAGTTCAGTAGTTCACGTCCGTATCCAAACGGAACTCGCTGAGCACTGATCGGAATGCCGTGCGTGCCCGGGATCGCGACATTACGTTTGCAATGTACACTCAGTTTCAATTTAATTAGAACCTTATATATAGTAGCATTTTATTCCTTTGCTTTCTCAAACAACCGCTTGTACAATGGGCTGTGCTCTGAGGAATTGTTTGACAAGATGCCAACGGCCACTTTCTATCACCGCACCGCTCGCCGTCGGCAGAGTGTTCAACCCCACACCCTAGAATCTAAAAAATCGCGCACTGTGCGATTCAAGAGGAATTTCCTCCCGCGGACGCTCCGGCTGTGAAATGAGCTCTCTTCCGAGGTTTTCCCCAGGGTCTACAGTATGGGGTTCTTCAAAAAAGAAGTGTACAGGTTTTTAAAGGGTCGGCAACGCGCAAGTGACACCTCTCAAGTTGCAGGCGTCCATAGGCTACAATGACTGCTTACCATCGGCGGGCCATATGCTTATTTGCCACCATCGTGATATAAAATAAAGAAAACAAGCTAAATTCATACAAATTTTACTATACGACAAGGTTTAAATTTAAAATAGGAATATTTTTAACGTTACGAGATTAGTATTGTGTACGATACACAGCTCAACGTTGGTAAACCAACAGCGAGAGCTCTTGTTTACATTTCGCTCTCATCAGTCTGCCAATTAGACTCGCTTTCTGCAAGCCATGCGGATTGGCTGTACAGGATTTGTTTTTATCTGGCGAGTCATCAAACATTTTACATATTGTGCGAATTTGACGCACTAAACAGGGACCGGTCCGGTATCCCCTTCAAGGGTTGGAAGGGGTATTTCATAAGGCTTTGCTTACCAAAGCCGTTTCTAACGAAAACCTTTTCATTTAGCTTTTTAAGCGCTTCATAATTCGGGTAAGCTGATACCCGTTCCTACGCGCTAACCTCTTGAAGGGGTATCGATTATAAATTATAAAGCTTATGCTATTTTTAACTTTCTATTTATAATAATAGAACCAAATATTGCCTATGTACATATGTATAAAGTGAAGGACAGGGTGTCTAGAGCGTTGAAAGCACAGGTATCATAATTTTTTGAATTAGGAAAGGGATACTCCTTATATTTAGCCGTATCTCTGAAAGGGAAACCCCTTCCTAGAGCCAGCAGCTAAGTCAAATGAATGGGTAAGCAATTCTAAGGGGAAGCCAATCGTTGGGGCTATTCGATAAACGCCTAAGGCTATTTTCTAGGAAGATGTGGACGGGTTCCTGGTACTAAACATAAACGGGTTTTTATACAATATAAGAATAAATTATATTTGTCACACTTCTCATTTACATATCTATAAAGAACTTCTCGATATCTTTCTATGAGTCTAAACTCGATGTCTTTACGTTTTTCCACAGATGAGTTCCATTCCCAGTTCCATCCACCTTCCATCTGCATCATCATGTAAATATATTATGGGAGTACTCCAAATATCAACTTAAACAGATACCAGATAGTGGTTCAAGTTCATAATTTGGCCCTACCCACTAAACCCACTCCGGCGTTTCACCTTCTTTGCCGTTCGTGAGGGCGCACTGGGATCTATGACATTCAACCGCAGCGCCCTTCGAACCTAACCTCACATAACACACACATCCTCAAGAAACTGGGCATAGAAAATAAAATGCGAGCATATAGCTCTGACACCCTACTCTGGACGGCCGGTAAGGGCAAGCTAGAGGTAAGAGTCCTGCGGCCCCTGCTCAGTGTTCACTCCAGCCGGCCAATCAAAGCAAGCCGGAGAGAGGGGCCTGACCGACTCTCGGGGGTATGGGATCCAAGGGACGTCACTTCCCATTCAGCTTTATTATTGTTATAGAGAGGTAACCCGCCCCTTAAAAATAAACGTGCCCCTTGTATGTCATTCAAAACAGATGGCGCTGTACTGCGCCACATGTTTTGCGGTCGCTAAATCGTGACAATCAGAGATACCAGTTACGAGTACAGCGCCATCTCGTTTACCTGTCAAATTCGTAGCACGAAATAGTCCTACATTTTACGTACTTACATCACACTCGTACATCTTACTCAATCAAAGTATCTTTAAATTTCAATTCGATCAAAAAAAAAGCGGTTCAACTTTATTGGTAGAATCACTACACGGAATGAAGCCAATGAAAAAGGAGTGTGAAAGCGAAAATCTGAGCGTATCCACTGTAACACTCCAGTAAATATCAATTAATGTGTTTCTCTCAGCTGGACTGAACCGTCGGCTTTTCCGAAGCTTTCAAGCTATTGTTCGAGCTTTGATAAGCTTGAAAGCTTTCCTGTAGCGTTGGCTTTTAATAGGGTTTTCGATCGCAATAACTACTCTTCACGTACCACGTGCCTAAGCATTTTGTATATAATTATTTACAGTAAAGGTTACTTTTGAATGGGGAATCGATAGATAATAGTAATTTCTATGACTGCTGCATAATGAAAAGCATTAAAATACGAGTGTGCGTGTATATATTTTAATGCCTAATTATGTGTACTTAAATTCACTGTTTCATCTATACACATATTTTAAGGTCTCTATGATGTGTTCTGGAACCGCATGTTTTTGTAAACTTTTTTTCAGATTTACGCATTATTATATTATTTCTACTCAAAACCATGAGCTCAATCCTAATTTGTGAAAAGAGTGTCCCAAAATTTCCATATATTTTTCGTTCCTTTCATTCCGTTGCCGTCATGCAAAATGTATAAAAAATGGAATCGGCATGGAAATAAAAAATCTTGTATAAATTGTGTATTTTTTTATTTTTTGCAGGGCAACCCTTTATTTTGTTAAATAACTTAAATTAAAAACAATGGTTGTTATTTTTGTAGAATTCTCAAACCAACTTCTAAGGGTTTTTACTTACTTCTTATGGAAATTTTATGTTTCTACAGATTGTATTTTTGTAATAAGTTCCGTTAAAAAGCATACATTTTATGCTTTTATGTATGTACCTATATTTACAGATTATTAAATCGGGTTTTACGGTTTATTTGTGGCAAGCTCTTACGAAAAATATGTATTTCCGATACGTTTTGCTTGCTTCCAGTAATCCATTCAAAATCTGATCAAATAGCGTACCTTTTTATTTCCTTTATACACCCATATAAACATGGCATCGAAAAGAGCGATACATCACTGCTTCCAATTTCTCTTACACCGAATCCGCATGGAATAAAAAGTGTGTAAAAATAATATACCTGCGCGGATATTGAAGATTCGTTGGTACTTTGGGAGGGTAATAGAGCGTGAGAGGGTTGGCGTAAGACAAAGGCGGCAAAGAAATCGCCTTAACCTGTTCGCCGCCGCGTCAGTGAAGTAATAAAGAGTCATCAACGTCATGACAAAAATTCATACATTCAGACATTACAGATAAATACAAACTTAGATACGAGTACATAGATAACATCCACAACTCAGGAACTAGTATTCGTGATAAACACACAAATAAATGGTCTTACCGGGTTTCAAACCCGGGACCTCCTGATTTATAGGCAGGGTCTCTACCGACTAGGCGAAGAAGTTTTGTTGTATACAAACAAAAATCGCTCGTTTGTCCTATTTTTTCTAACAGATACACGGCCCGATTCGATCTTTAAGATACCTAGGATATACCTATTAGGTTGAGATACGATATGGATCAGTTATGTCAGTGTCAAAATAGACGATTTTGTTTGAAGAAACGTCACTTTTAACGTTGACATATCATATCCATATCGTATCTAGTCCTGATACTTGACTTATCTTAAGGGGCTCTTTAACGCCAATGACCTTCGATCTGAATCACTTAGTTTTCTGATGTTTTTTGTTGCTTATCATATTAACAGCAAATGGCTTAAAGCAAAAGGATTTATCATTAGGAACGCGAGAGATTTTCAGGACTCTGGTACTATAAAGCTTCTATACACATCTCTAGTCAGAAGCAAGCTTGAGTCAGCTGCCATTGTTTGGAATCCTTATGAGGTATGCTACGTCTTGCTTTTGGAGAGGGTGCAAAAAGTATTTCTCCGGTTCTTATATAAAAAAATATTCGGATATTTCCCGTTTTTATACCCAACAAAATACTTGCTAGGTTCTTTGGGCTTGAACTCTTTGGAGGTAAGACGAAATTTTAAGCTCCTTACGACTGCCTGTTGCGTCTTGCGAGGTGAATCGGACTGTGCCGAACTGGTGGCGCAATTACTGCGTCTTTTTGTCCCTACGCCAACCAGAGTCAATTTCCGGCCTCGTGACCGTGGTCTACTTGTAGGCCCGATTTCGCGAACCGAGTCTCATAGAAAATCCCCACTTGTTTGCCCTTTACTCCTCCTGAATGCGCTCTTAGCATCAGCGCCCGAGTGTGATTTATTTGCTGGCAGGTGGAGCGAAGTGCGAGATGAATTGTTGAGGTTCTTTGAGAGGATGGATGCACGTCCTTCAACAGTTTCATAGCTTAGTGGTTTCATAGCATAGTCAGTGTTATAGCTTAGTGTTGTAACCTGCCTAGAAACTGTCGATGCCTAATTAGTAATTACATAATATTATTAGTTAACCTATTTTTGTTTCAGTTTGTTTGTAGTTTTGCAGTGATTTAGTATATACTGTTATGCTGTACAACTATTTTGGAAATAAATAATAAATAATAATAATAATAAAATAGTATCCCATATTTACCTACTTCAAAGTTACTGTCTTCCAGATATATCGCATTAAATCTGAACAATTTTAGGCCAAAAAACTGGTATTGTGATAACTTTTGTGTTAATTCGTTTAAAATTAAAATCTCAGACCAATTTTTAGAGACGTCAAAGACGAACCTAAATATGTAGATTTCGTACATGTAATATCCTTCACAGCAACCGAGTAACGAAATAAGTGTTTTTTAGACAATGTTTTTAAAAAATAAGCGTTAATTTTTTTTCAAAATCCGGTAGACAAAAATGGAGATAAAATATTGAAGAACCGATAGCCGTTGTCTTATAATTCTATCTATAGTGAAAATGTAGGAGTGACGACTCAAAACTTGTCAAAAATCGATGAAAACCGTTGGGAGCCCCTTAAAGTTGGAATTGGATATTCCGTTCCGATAGGTCAATCAGCTTTTAGCTTACGCCACATCATCACAGCATCTTTGCCCACCCTTATCTCGTTTATGACGTGCTGAAACCCTTAGAAAATTGTTCCGGATACAGTATTTTACTCAAATAAGCAACGTGAGAACTTTGGTATGATTCAAATTTTAAAATTTACTGTGTTTCTAGTTTACGAGTAGGGGATTAACGCAAAATTATAGTTTTGTATTAAATTTTTTGACACGGACAAATGAAATAAAAAAAATGACATGAATATTAAAGTATGTTTTCAAGCATGAACTTCAGCCAAAACCTTAAAAGGTTTAAGTTGGCTTGATAGAAAAAATTCACAATATATCTAATTTTCATTTTTTTCCAGTTTTGCCGTTTAAAGAAAAAAAACAAGAATTACTCGAAAAATCACCATACTAGAGAATTGAAGTGTGTGTTTAGACTAATCTACATGGAAAATTTAAGAGGCTTGAATGCTTGAAAATAGGACCCTATTTGCCTGTAAAATTAAAATGGTCGTTTAAAAAGTGGCATAATTGACACGATTTTCTTTGCTTTAAGTTAACCAATTGTGTAACGGCAACTACATAAATGAAGCCGATGTCATGAATAACCAGATCACCGAACAATACTTTCATGAGTTTTGTAATTGCTGAGATAAATCAAGATGCCTGACGCCAAAATTTACAATGCGTCGTCTTAAGCAAAAGTATATGTTCAGAGTAATTGAGGTAACGCGGCAACCATATCTTCCCTCGCAAGCTTCACGCGTCACGTCATATCTTTTGTTCCCCTCTAATTTCCTGGCTTTCCGTCTCTTCTTAAAACGATGTTAACACCATAGTATAAATACTATGCAAGTATGAAACTAAACCATATTACGGCTTTTAGTTTCCTGGATCGCTAAACTTAGTAATTAACGAGATTTGCCGACAATATTGCTTAATGTTATTTGCCCTGAGCAAAGCTATTAGCTAAGTGTAGCTTCTGTACTAGGCGACATTAAATTGAATTATTAGATAATTACACCAGCCTACAATGTACAGGCAGGGCAGTTTTCTTGATAAATCTAGTTGAGTACTAAATTTTGTTCGTGACTTCGCGTAAAATTCGAAAACTGCCATGGAAATCATACCTAAAAAGAGATGTTGCCCCTCATCAAATGAGGTAGTTCTGTTTTTATATATATTGGTAGTGATGAAATAGTAATGACAAAGCCAAGTTTTTCACCTCGAAAGCCCTTCGGATCATTGTATGTATAATATACAGTACAGTGAGGGAAATTGTTATAATTCGTATCTCTTGTATATCTTTGATGGACCAGGCTTGTCCTTTGGATCCAGCACTCCTTTTGGGGCCGGCGTGTGTGGTAGGATTTCTTCGTCAGCCTGATCAGGCCGATCGAAATTGTCATTTGATGGTGGATTATCAATGAATGGTTTCGCAATGTCGGCACACATCTCCGTTCCTGTATATTCTCGCAGGATTAACCATTTCTGTAATTGCAAACAGCAGAGCATTTGAGTCCTGCTTTCCTGCAACCACAAGTGCTGGTACAAACTTTTTTGCAGTTACAGTTAGTTCAAAATTTTGCAAACCTTTGAAAAGCCGTATCTTAGAAACTATTTGGCTTACTAAGACTAAATTATAGTCAATTGATTGCAAATATCATCTTCTTAAAAGTGTGCATAGTGACTTTTGCCTTAACTCCGGTTCTTAGTGGAAATTGTTTACAAAAACTGAAAAAAAACCTAAAATTTAATGGATTTTCATGTACTTTACAATGATCCCAAGGGCTTTCGACGTCGAAAACTTGGATTTGTTATTACCATTTCATCACTACCAACATATTAAAAAAACAGAACTACTTACCTCATTTGATGTTAGGTAAAATGTACCAATTCCATGGGCTACATGCTAGGGTTTCTTTAATACTGGTCTCACTAGCATTTTCCCGCGACTTTGTCCGCATAGATATATCGTTAAACTGCCTTAGTACTCTCGTATTCATTTTTAACCCCTATCGAACCCTTTTGGCGATGAATTCTGGAATTAAATGTACCCCATGTTCCTTTCTAATTTAGAAGGTATTATTTAGCTAGATTGAATTGAAAAACGTTAAGCTGTTTATGCTTCAAAGAGGAATAAGTATCCAAATGATTTAAATAATATAAACTTTATAGAATGTGGAATGAGCTGCCTCCTTTGCGCTACGACATGGGATTCTTCAAGAAGCGGGTATTTAGGGTTCTCAAGGATCGGCACCACTTAAATAGCTACTGCCATATTGCTTATGTCCATGGACGACGATGACCGCTTCCCATCAGGCGGCTCGACTGCTCGTTTGCTGACTATGACATAAAAAATTATAAGAATGATAGGAAGAAGGAAAATTACCCCGCTTTTAATACTACCGTACTTCAAAAAAAATTTTTTTTCAATATGCCTAAAAACTAAGATGAGATTATGGCGCCATACGTTGTGTTTTAACTGAATTAATTGAATTATCAAAATTCTTCACGAGCAGAAGAAAAGCAATAGGAAGCCGAATTACTTGTCAAATTCAAAGCACGACTTTCTCCTAGACTACACATCCTACACGAATAATTAATCCTTGGTATTATTAACACCTCTTTCTGACAGATAATCCAGCATTAAACGACTAGCAAACACGAAATATCAATAAAGACAAAGGCGTTCATTGTTTGTAATTAATACGCACCGTATTTTCGCAATTCGGTGACAATGGAGTCTTAGACAATGGCTGACAGCGGGATAAGAGTCTAGTGATGTCATTGGTGTACAAGGGTAAAAGGACCTTTATTCAATTTGTATGTTCAGCCTAAGCGACTTTGTTGAGGCGCGAAATATGACCTTGAATCAATCCGAAGGCACAAACAAGCATTTTCACATCACCTGTTCGATAAAGGGATCCATTCTTGCTAGGAGTGGAAATATGACCTTGAAATAATTTGAGGCCCCAAAACAACGTCACCTGTTCGGAAAAGGACTTTATCTTCCTTGCTAGGAGGGACCAAAGTGGTACTTTGCTTCCCTGCTAGAAGAGATCAAAGTTGCACTTTTCTGTTCTGTTTTTGCATATACCATTTTTTTGCCTAAAGTAATATTTAGAAACATAATAATTAATATATATATTTTTTTTATATATAAAGATAGGCAGCCGTTTGACCACGATCTCACCTGATGGTAAGTGATGATGCGGTCTACGGTGAAGCACGCTTACCTCCGTCCATCGTCCGCCCGCTGTGACGGGACAGCGTGATCATGACAATGTCTATCTGCGGTGGTAGCACGGTCGCATTTTTATCGCTTATCACCATGCCTATCACGTTCTAACAAGTATGTAAATGCGAAAGTGACGGAAATAGTGACAGGCGATAAAAATTGAATCTTGCAGGGCTATGCCCGCTGTATGGTTGATTGGATGGTTGCTCTTTCAAACACTTCAATAACACCGCCTACTTTATGGATAGGATGCCATTATCGGCTTGACATCATGATATAATCTAAATATCTGTATTTCTCAATCGCGTGACGTTAAAAAGTGACATTTACATTAACATAATAATTATGACTGCAGCCGTCATGATCCGGACCCGGGCATGTCCTTAAATTACGTCCAAAAGAAAGGCATGGACACTGTGAACGTCATCTTGCTTTGTATGGTAGGGCAAAGCCAGAGCCCAACTGGGGAAGTACCTTACAGAAGCTTAAACGCAGCCTAATAACACTAGAACCTACTCATAGTGTTGTGTTCCTGCCGGTGAGTAAGTCTGCCAGAGCTCAACGAGGGTGCGGAGTGTTAATGTCGGCAACGCACCTGTAACACCTCTGGAGTTGCAGGCGTCCATAGGCTAAGGAGACTGCTTACCATCAGGCGGGGCGTATATTTGTTTGCTAGTTTTGCCATATCACGTAATATAAAGAATACTTCCTGAACCTTCCGTCCCAAAGACGTCCCACGTCCCTACCGCGCTAATTAGTCAACGTTATCCCGGCAGTAATCCACAATGTTTGCCGGCTAAATTAACATTAAGGAAACAAAGACATTATAAATGTACATTTCATTCCTTCCCGCAACATAAGCCATGTATAATCTCAACGGAGTTTGCCGTAGACGCCAATTCTAACTTAGATTTTTACATTAAAATGATATCTAAATGTCAATCGCTCGTGCATCATGCTCGCGCCAATACGTATACGGGCAAGTACGAGCGAGATACACGCGCAGCTGACATCATTTTGATACCATTTAAATGCCAAAGCTTAAGTTTGAATTGGTTTATTACTTTTGGTGGGCCTATTTCAGTTTTGTGCTTGGTTTTCTTGTTGATTATCTTTTCCCTTTGTTACTCAATCGGGAAATCTTTCTATTGTTTGAATATATACAGATAGAATCTCTTCTATTGTCCTCTAATATACTATCTTACTTTGTAGTCAACAACTACTTATAAAAGTAGAAGATTCAAAGGAGTTGTTTGCGGCAAAGACGCTTTTCTTTTTATATAATTTCACCTTCTTCAGATTTGTATGATAATATGATATTAATGAAAACTATACGACATATTACTTTACATGCGATGCACATATACACTTCTAGTTATTTCTGCGGTTGCAGACGTTAATGTAAAATGGAGCTATCCAAGCAAATTCCGAGGGAATTCTTCAAAAGGTCCTCATTGCATTAAGACAATCTAAAATTAAATCTAAAACCGAATGGGATTTTTCTCCCTAACAAGGATAAACTGCCACATTATCTCTTTCCTACAACCTTTCTAATTTTGCTATCCTTCATTATCTTAAAACTTTGTTAAGCTAATTCGTGAAAAAACAACAAACTGCAAATTGACTTAAGGGAAGTCGCCGTTATCGAAGCTGTTGTTAGACCAAATGGCATCCGCTTGAATTCAGACCGTCCCAAAAGAGTACAAAAGGATGTATTATGAATGTTTTAAAGTTAGAGTTGTTGTGTTACGACAGTGTTGCAATATGGTGAAGTGAGAAGATGAGATCCAAGCTAGCAATATTTTATATTGGAAAACATTTTTACAGCGCCTTGGGACAACGGATTTTCTTGGCGTGAATTGCATGAACGAGTTATAAAATTGAAAATAATTTTATTGACTGAAGAGTACAAGCTAGATTTCAATGTTTACAAAGTAAAATATAAAGCAAGGGAAATAAAAAGTTTAAATAAAAAGGTTTCCGATCGATTTGAAATTTTTAAAGTCCTTTGTAAGCTTACAAAAAATATTAGTTCAATAAGTTCCAAGAAATTTATTTTATTACATGAACAGAGTGCAAAGAAACATAAAAAAAATTATACTCTGATATCTTACACGGCGGTTGTAAGCTGACTTCCTAGACTATTCAAATGAAGCCTTGTTACTCCGTGGTCATTATATACGCTTACCAGCTTTAATATTGGGAGTTACGGTGTCAATTGTGAGTGTCTGTTATATATATCGTGGCCAGATCTTAGAATTGATCATTTCATGATGTGGCAATCATTTCATGATTGGTTGGCCACATCATGAAAAAGTCAAACTTAACCTAACCATATCATGAAGTGATCAATTCTAAAATGGCATTTCTTGACATGATAATTCTATGATCTGACCACGACTTAGACATGAAAACTCACATAAAATAACTAGCTTAAACATTCACCGCTAAGCTATGGTCGTAGCGTTACGTTGTACGATAACATAGATTTCCCGGTATGTAGAGGAAATGCTTCGTAACGGCAAAACGACAACGTGTCGTGATTAGCGCTGAATGGGTTAAGGCTAATTAAAATCATCCAAACTCTACAGCATAAAATATATTTATTTAGTAATAACAAGAATAACATACCTATTTGGATTTGATTAAGCGAAGGTTGTCTGATAGAGATCGCTCTTAAGCGATAAGACCGCCCATTTATTGTAAAGTATGTGAGGTGTGCAATGAAAAGTAGGTATTGTATTGTATGTTCATGTAATCAACGTCTAAGTAGTCCGTCACCAACAATGACATCAAATCAATGTAAAATCGAAATCCATCAATTTCCTATAACAAAGACTCTTTTTCCTTTGTCCGAAAACGCGTTCCTAACATAGCGATAGGTAGATCATCCGCTACATTTCCTTCTATTTCCGCATGGATACTTGAGGTTCCGATTCTAATGCAAATTCGCTGGTACCGAACGAATGAAAGAGTTTTACTGTGGCGTCTTTATGTGGGTCGACGTTTTGCTCTGCTTGAAATAAACCGGAATCACATTGGAAAACGCCACGTGGCCTGGTGGGAATTACAATAGTAAATTGTGCTAAAACTATTTACTCTAATTATTCAAATAACTCTGCATCGATTTGGCAAATGAGCCATGTTTAGATAATATGGTACCAATTCCACAGTATTGGAGAAATTTAATATATGGCAACGTTTAGAGACTAACTACATATTTTTGTTATTTCATACACTATTTTATGATTTAGGAGGCAAACGAGTAAACGACTTGCCTGATGGTAAGCAATTGCCGTCGCTCATTGACACCTGCAATACCACAGGTGAGCATCAAGATGAGAATTGAAGGTTTGAAGGACGTATCGGTCCTGAAATACCACGGGCGATAGTTCATTCCACAGTTTCTGTAGAAACGCACAGTTGAGGATTGCCAATCATCTAAGTGGTGAAGTCACAAGTACAAACATTGTTTTCCCTCATAGTTGTTATTTTTTATTACAGTATCAGCTTTACCACTCGAAGGACAAAAAGATTTCCTCTCAACCTCATTTTAATGAGGCAACATCCCATCCATCAAAACTTTCCAAGTTGGTTTACATAAAAACTTTGTCAATAACTTAACTTGTTTCAGCTAAGTGTTGTTAAAGTGTATTTTTTAATGAAAGTCATTATAATGAGAGGATAATATAAATTAGGTTTATACACAGAATTGGTGGTTGTTTATTTGTTCATCTATTCATTATATTAAGTAAAGAACATTGTTGAAGCAAGTATCCAAAACGATGAGGTACCCAAAAACCACATCGGGAACGGTTTCCACCAGAAATCATAACGCACTAGTATTATAATTTTCCTTTTATTTTAAGTGCCCATTGTTGTATGTTTTCTTTTAAAATACCTACAAATACGTATCGCGACTTTTGCAACTGACAAGCGCTTGGCCACTTATTTATTATGTCAAGCCTGTCTCTGTGCTTTGACCCTGTTGTCTCTATTTTTTACTTTTTTATATTTTACTTTTGTAAACTTTCTTTTTTTCTTATTATTAGGTACATATTTAAAGAAAATAATTAGAAAAAGACGGGTAGTCTTTGCCGCGAGTTTACTGTCGTGACGTACTCGTGCTAAGCTTACAGTAATAGGCAAAGAGGATTAAATAACAAAATGGCCGTTCCACTCGTACCAACGCTAGTGACGTGAAAATTAGCGCCTCGTCCGGTCACGGCATTTCCTCGTAATTGAATTTATAAATTAAAAATAAAAATAAAAATCAATAAAAATAAAAATCATTTATTTCAGACCGATAGGATCCATAAATTTTGTTAGTAACAGCAAAAAAATCTTACACCCTACGTTAGTACCAATTAATTTACATAAAACTAAATTAAAACTAAATCATCCAGCTCATTTAGCCTTGCCTATCAATTTATGTAATTGGCGTGTAGTTGTAGAGATTTAATCACTTTAATGAGTTGAATTGGTTTATAACACGTATTAAACAATGAGCAACTTGCAGCATATTCTCAACATTTCTAAAATTTCTCTAAACTTTCATAAGAAAATTCCATGCAATGTTCGACCTAGAAAGTTCCCGTTCAGATAAGGGATTACACATTGTTCTTAATTGTTGACGACTGTTTCATTTAATACCTATTTACGTCACGTCGAAATCGAAACTGTAAGAAGGTTTGGCAATAACCGTGCAGTTAAAAACCGAGAACATTTCATATGCAATTTGCAATTTTTAAAAATTCTCTTTGGCACATTGCTATACGTATTATGGCTGCTCTATACGATGGGCCATCATACTGGCCCACTAAAATGGGCCAGCATGTAGAGAGGGTAGTGGTGTCGGATGGCTATGGCGCGGCGGGATGGCCACGGTGTTGGTTTTTCGTCCGCACATCAAAGGTGGACCAGCGATGGTGCGTATGCATCTACATGTGGCCCATTCCATAATGCGTGCTGTCAACCATCGCATGGCCATCTCGTTGGTCCCGCGTTGGGCCATCGTGTAGAAGAGCCATTACTGGAGTACCTACGTTTTAAATATGGAATACAAACAGTACAAATAATATATTAATTCAATACAAATAATAAATATTTAGTACGAGAAATTTAGAACTAAAATTATTTAAATGCATTATATCACATAAAGTAAGGATGCTAAGCACGGAGAAATTTGTTCATTGACCCGCCTGTTCTTCGGCCGATGGATTATAATCTTCAAACTATTTATTTTAAATATATATATATCAACGTAATTTTAGGCCACCTGTATAGCTCTTGAAAATTCCGTTCCAGTAATTTACTGTTCGTCTTCGTACGCATTCCAGATTTTATCTCCTATAGAATCCTACCGATAGCCTGAAATAATACCTACAAATGAATTTTCATTTGATAGCTCATTTCATTTTGTTTCGAATCCCTTTTAATATTTTAGCGAATTACGTAAAAAAGGGAGTATTTTAGGTTTTCGGAAAATTTTTGATGTAACTAATTTTGTATTTGATTTGTGGCAAGCCAATTATGTGAGGTAAGCCGGTTGATGACATGTTCTGATTGCTTTTTGATTGACATTGGAGGAAAAGAGAAGTTACGATATATATTTGGTTTTCTAAGACCTGAAATAAATTGTAATATTCAGTATTTTTTATTTTATATACACATAACAATATTACAGGTTTTTCCTAACGCGATAGATAAGCGAGACACCAATAAACAGACGGTCCGATTTAAACTTTGTAGTTTTTGATATCCAGCAGTGCCATCTACAGTATGTAATGTTTAAATATGGAACTGTGATGTTCCAAATATGTTTTTGATATGAATTGCTGTCATGTCATACTGTCACACAATATATAGTCTTCGGTTAACATGCACGTATTTTAACTATAGGTTGTGGGCCATTGAATTGATAAATACGGGGGGGTTAGTCAAGTATTAGATTGCTAGTTTGTAGTGTATCGTGTGTGATATATTGTGAGTGCGGTCTGTGACAGAAATCCGAAGATGTCGTCACCAAATTATGTGATGAATGTGCCTAAGTTACGTGGCCGAGAGAACTACAGTGAGTGGGTTTTCGCAGCAGAGAATTTTCTTATCCTAGAGGGCACGCAGAAGTTTATTACGCGTAAGCCAGAAACTACGGGTACAGAAGCTGCAGATGACGAAAAGGCCCGTGCGAAATTGATTTTGACCATCGACGCTTCCTTGTATGTCCATGTAAAAGGCGTCAAAACTACGTTCGAGTTGTGGAACACACTCAAAAACTTATTTGACGACTCTGGTTTCACCAGAAGAATTACGTTGTTACGAAATTTAATTTCCATAAGACTTGAAAATTCTACTTCGATGACAGAATACGTAACGAAAATGGTTGAAAATGGTCAAAAATTAAGTGGTACGGGTTTTGCAATTAGTGATGAATGGATCGGCTCGCTATTACTAGCAGGTTTGCCTGAGAAATATTCCCCGATGATCATGGCAATAGAGCATTCCGGCATTCCCATCACGACAGACGCCATCAAAACAAAGCTTTTGGACATGGAAGAGAAAAATTCAAATTTGACAAGGAACGAGACTGAGAGTGCGTTCGCGGGTACGTCAAGTTACCACCATAACAAGAAAAATAAAACCAAGATTGTCTGTGGTAAACAGGATGGCGGCGAAATGACAAAAGTCAGAAATGTCAATGTCAAATGCTTTCGGTGCAAGGAAACCGGTCATTATCGAAATCAGTGCCCAAATTTCGAAAAGAATAGTACACGGAAACAGTCAAATGCATTCAGTGCTGTGTTTTTAAGTGCCGATTTTAAGAAAAACGATTACTACATTGATAGCGGCGCTAGTACTCATCTAACGGCGAATGAAAGTTGGGTTATGAATGCATCGTACGAGCCGGCTACTCGCGAGATAGTTGTAGCAAATAAGGCATGTCTGCCTGTATTGTGCTCCGGAAACGTACAGATCGCGACTGTGACTCCTGACAGTGAATTCGACATTACCGTTGAAGATGTCTTATGTGTACCGAGTTTAACTACGAACCTGTTATCGGTAAGTCAACTGATTAAGAAAGGTAACAGAGTAGACTTCACTAAAAAAGATTGTAAGATTTACAATAGAAGTGGACAGCTTGTTGCTACGGCTGCTCTGACAAACGGCGTTTACAAATTGAATATGCCAGAAAATACGACCAATGTTGCTATGGCAGTGTCTGCCGAGACCTGGCATCGTCGTCTGGCCCATGTTAATGGATCATACATGGCGAAAATGAAGGATGCAGTGCAAGGTTTCAGTATTGGCGACAAGATTGACATCAGTAAATGCAAGGTATGTTGCGAAGGCAAACAATGCAGACTGCCATTTCCTAATAATTGCAACAGAAGTGAGGATTTACTAAATGTTATTCATATGGATATAGCTGGTCCAATGGAAGTGAAATCTCTTGGAGGATCACGATATTATTTACTATTTGTGGATGACTATAGTCGTATGGCATTTATCTATTTTTTGAAAGAGAAAAGTCAAGCTCTAGATTGTTTCAAAGAATTTAAAGTTAAAGTTGAAAATGAACTTGACAAAAAGATCAAGATTATAAGGAGTGATAATGGTCTTGAATTTTGCAGCAAGAAGTTCACCGAGTTCCTGAAGGTAAATGGGATACTGCATCAAAGGACAAACCCTTATTCGCCTGAACAAAATGGATTGTGCGAACGCCAGAATCGTGTGGTGTGTGAGAAAGCTAGATGCTTATTATTTGATGCTGAGCTTCCCACTGAGTTCTGGGCAGAAGCATGTAGTTGTGCAGTTTACCTAAGAAACAGGACAATAGCTTCGGGATTGAACAACAAAACTCCTTTTGAAATGTGGACAGGGACAAAGCCAGACCTAAGTCACCTAAGAATTTTCGGCAGTACTGTCATGGTCCACATTCCCAAAGAGAAAAGGTTAAAGTGGCAGAAAAAGTCTAAGGAAGCTATCCTTATGGGTTACCCAGAAGGAGTTAAAGGATACAGACTATTTGATACTGAAAAGAGAATTTTCTTTAATGCAAGAGATGTAAAGGTTATTGAAAAACAACATAAATATTGCCAAATTGAAGTTCAACAACAGATACAGAAAGCTGAGGTAGGGTGTCAAAGTTCAGTGGGGGATGAGAGTCCAGATATTTCCAGAACTTTGACTGATTCATCTTATGAGTCGTTCAACCCTAGTGAGTATGAGGATCCAGATACCACAACTAACAGTGTTTCAGTTCCTGAAAATGTTCCTGCTCCTGAGAGGATCGGACCAGTCCTGAGAACAGCAGAACAAAGAAAAGTGCCTGAATGGTATGGCATTTCAAATTTATGTTCAGATGCTAGCAGGATGTATGATGCCAGTGGTCTTTCACTATCAGAGGCATTGCGTGGACCAGAGAAAGAGCAATGGAGACAAGCTATGACAGAAGAGTTGAAAAGTTTTGAAGACAACCAGGCCTGGGAGCTTGTCAGCATTCCAAAAGACTCTAGTGTTGTAAAGTGCAAGTGGGTACTTAAAAAGAAGTATGATAGTGAGGGCAATGTGCGGTTCCGAGCCAGGTTAGTAGCCAAGGGCTATACTCAGAAGTACGGAGTGGACTATGAAGAAACCTTCGCGCCAGTGGTAAGGCATACAACTCTCAGACTTTTATTTGCTTTATCTGTGCAATTAAATTTAGATATTTCTCATTTAGATGTGACTACTGCTTTCCTGAACGGCTATCTTGAGGAAGATATTTATATGGAGAAGCCAGAAGGTTTTCCTTCATCTGACGGTAAAGGACAGGTGCTTAAATTGAAGCGAGCCATATATGGTCTCAAACAATCCTCAAGGGCGTGGTACAGGAGGGTAGATGATTGCTTAACTGAGTATGGTTATACTAGGTCTAAACTTGAACCATGCTTATATGCGAAAAATGATAATGGTTTGACTATAGTAGCTCTATATGTCGACGATTTCTTTGTGTTTTCTAATAATGAAGAGGAAACCAAAAGTTTGAAACAGGTACTGTCTTCACATTTTAAATTAAAAGATCTTGGTCAGGTCAAACAGTGTTTAGGTATGAATGTGTGTGTTGATAAAGAAAATAATGTAATAACTTTAGATCAGGAGGATTATGTTGACAAGTTGTTGCATAAGTTCAATATGACAGACTGTAACACTGCTCATACACCTATGGAGGAAAGATTGAACTTAGATAAAGGTGAGATCTGTGATACTGAATTACCTTATCAACAACTCATTGGTAGTCTCATGTACCTAGCGGTTTTGACGCGGCCTGACATTGCTTTTAGTGTAGGGTATCTGAGCCAGTTTAATAACTGTCATGGTAGAGAACACTGGGCTCATGCCAAACGTGTTTTGCGTTATCTCAAGAAAACAAAACACTATTGCCTCAGGTATAGTAGTGAGTCTGATTCAAAGCTTACCGGGTTTGTTGACGCTGACTGGGGCAGTAATGTTCTTGATAGGAGGTCCTATTCAGGATTTTGTTTCACTTTGTCTGGGAGTGTAGTTTCATGGTGCAGTAAGAAGCAGAATAGTGTGTCCTTGAGCAGTTGTGAGTCGGAATATATTAGTATATCTGAATGTATTAAAGAAGCTATGTATTTAAGGTCATTGTACCATGAAATTACAAATAAGATGTCATTAATTACAATTTACAATGACAACCAAAGTGCCCTGAAGTTATTGGCCAACCCTGTGTTTCACAATAGATCTAAACACGTTGACATACGTTACCACTTTAGTAGAGATATTATTGCCAAAGGTATGGTAGAAACAAAATACTTAGCAACAGCTGAGATGCCAGCTGACTTATTAACAAAGAGTCTAGGATTTGTCAAGCACTTTAGATTTCTTGAAAAGTTAGGACTTGTACCTAAGTAGTAGGTATGTTTAGTTTTGTTTAGAGCTGTTTTTTTTAATGCTGATGATGCTGATGGCTATGCTTAGATATAGTGGGGGTGTAGTTTTTGATATCCAGCAGTGCCATCTACAGTATGTAATGTTTAAATATGGAACTGTGATGTTCCAAATATGTTTTTGATATGAATTGCTGTCATGTCATACTGTCACACAATATATAGTCTTCGGTTAACATGCACGTATTTTAATTATAAACTTTAAGATACATCAAATATTAGGTCTAAATACGATAAGGATCGGATATGTTAGTGTCAAAAATGACGATTCTTTAAACAAAAACGTCACTTTTGACACTGACTGACTGGTTATCAAGACCTAATATTACGTATCTTAAAGTTCGCATAGGTCCGAGAGTTATTGACACTATTAATATAAACTTAACCTAATAATAACATTGTGGCCTTAGTAAGATCATTGAGGGAGCACGTAAATATGTCTAACCCCAGTGCACCTTTATTTAATATTACGAATAGCCCTCGTTAGAGCTTCGTTCAGCAGTTTTGTGTTAGCAACGGGTAAGGCCAGCAGCGGAGAGCGGCGGTGGCGCCACATGTACCGGTCCTGCACATTTTTTTATACTACGTCGAGGGCAAACAAGCATACGATGGTAAGCATATCGCAGCCTCCGTAACCTATGTACGCCTGCAACTGACCTGTGATATCCTTAAACTACGTCCAAAAGAGAGGTTTGGCCATGAAAGTCATCTCTTAGTGTGGTAAGGCACAGCACAGCGGATGTCATTCCAGATCTAGAGCAGAGCTCAACTGAGGCAGTACCTCCACCTTACAGAAAACCGCAGCCAAATAACACTTGACCCTACTCAGACTGTTGTGTTCCTGCCGGTGATTAAGGTTGCCAGAGCTCGAGGGTGCGGAGTGTTAGGGTCGGCAACGCGCATGTAATTCCTCCGGAGTTACAGATAAGCTACGGAAACTGCACAATTTAGGTAGCTATCATTTTTGTCACCATGTCAGTTGAAATGGAGGCAGTATTATGAAGGGTAGAAGTAAGGAGAAAAATCTCATATGGGAGAACTGTTTGTTGCTAAAGTGTCCAGCTGGCAGCTGTAAATACTAGTTCGCAATCTGTCCGGTGGCGCTAGGGCAGTACAAGGACATGACATGAACTTAGACGTTATTGACGGAGTGAAGTGCGCTGTCAGTGATTTTAATTTTTATATCAAATTCAAAAAAAAAAATCGCGATGTACATTGGCGCTATCTATTTAAGATTTTTTGATGGATGATAGTTTTTATTACAACTACCCCCTATAGCCATCTGGCTGCGATGCGATGCTAAGAAGCGATGTTTTGTTTTTGAACCATGGTCTTGTTTAGTTAAAATAATGTTTGGAATTTGTCCTTTATAAAGGCCTCTGGGACTCAGGAGGATAGGCGGTATATTGCGCCAGTGAAAAGTCATCACTGTTTATTTTTTCTCTCTTTAGTATTAGGTAGCATCACTTTTCATCTCTTTAGATATTATAGATAGGGTTCGTCGATTACGATCTATTAGATGAGAAAACTTGCTAGCACTAAGCCTAAGCACAGTTTATTCTCTACTCGATGTTGTTTTATGACCAACGTAAGTTGGACCTCCATACCCGTAACAAGTAGATGTGATCACGGATCTAATCCTAACATTTAGTGTTAGGCATGTAAGAGCTGTAATGGCGTTAATATTTCACGATCGCGCAACTTTTAAATCGTTTCCGTCCTTAAGTTGCGTCCACACTGCCCAAAAAACGCTTGAATAGGAAAAACTGTATATATTTAAGTATTATATAACAAGCTAATTATCAGAGCAATTTATTGATGTTATTATTATTCCATAATAATTTTGAGTAGTTATACAGGATGTCAAATTAAATAATAAAACTTCACACTAAGTTCTTTCAGTTCCTGTTTACCATAATGGTTTCAATACTACCTAATTTCTTCTCTGTCCTGGCGAGTCGTCTCTGGAATTTGCTCCCTCTCAACATAAGACAAGCCTCGAGAAAATATGCTTTCAAGAGATTGCTACATAAGCATCTGCTGCAACAAGAGTTTGAGTAGTGTCTATCGTTATAATATTAATATGTTTCTATATGAACCCTGTGTAGTGTAACAGTGTTGTCTGAAATAAATATTTTTTATTATAATTATACTGCTGTCCTGCCTATGATGCCGACGGTCAATGCCACTGCGCCAGCGAGATAGCAATATAATATGCACGTGCGACAGAGATAGGTAATGGCGGGTCCCCATTACCGATCTCTATCGCACGTGCATGCAAAATTCTTCTTGATTTGCGTCCTTACTTGAATTCCGTTATAAAATTCAGTGATTAAAAATCAGTAATTCAGTAAAGAGTTAGCAGAGTTATTTTTATTAATAATATCGGTAGAAATCTGTTCATTTTGCACTGAGAAAAAAAACATTTTGAACAATTTAAATTGTATTAACGTTTAATGCTTTAAATAGTTCAATATGAGCTTATCGAACAAAACAGTAAATTTTATTGTTCCGAAAAGACAGTAAATTTTACTGTTTTGAGTAGAATAGTAAAATGTAGTGTTCCTTTACTTTTGTCGTTTTTCCAATACTTAGAAATGTTCAAAAAGTTAACATTACCGTTTTGTTGCTTTTGATTTTCGTTATAAAGCAGTTAATTTTAATGAAAATCACTGTAATGTGTGCTTGATAGTTCATATTTTTTTCAGCTTGTTTAACACCTTTACGGTAGTTAACTAAATAGACAAAACCCTTTCTGCGTGGGACGTTGCATAAGGTTTAATTATAAATACCTCTATGCTCATTATTTATTCATATTCCTATTTTACCCAGCTATTAGTGCGTAGGTGTAGTTTTAGCCTAACTTACGAAGTCCAGAATACATTATCCTCAATCGCCCACAGACCAAATGTTAATACTTATTGCAAATGTAATTTAGAATTGTCGAAATAGGTCAAACACATTTTAGAAAAAGCAGAAAGCAGGAAATCTCCAGGAAACTAATAGTCGCAGAAACTAAGTTTTTGAATTTCTCTTTGCGCCAAGTCTTCATTTTAAATTACTCTAATACCTACATTAATTACGTTTATCGAGAACGGAATTATAATTTACCCGAATTTTTATATACAAGTTTGTATTTTCTTTTTTGTAATAAAATACTTGATCGTTTTGTAATTTTAGCAAATAAATATTTTCATATACCTTATCGTTAATTCTCCTTTTCATCATGAAAGTAGCAAATAAGCGCACGAACCGTCAGCTGGCAGAAGGACTCCGAAGCTTATGAACGCTTGAAAGTCTTGCAACTTCCCGATTTTTTCACAGCCTAATTCGAAGAATGTTTAAGACACGTTTAAGATCTTGGAAAGATCTTTAAAAGATCGATAACCAAACGACATGTCAAAACTCAAAATTGACGTTTATTTCGATTCCACTGTGATCCCAATAAGATCTATCTACGATATTTCTAACGTCAAAGTGACATTGGTTGCCCGAATCGAGCTGCTTCTGTCAATTATACGACATACAAACGATATCTAAATGAGAACTTATCTAAACCAGAACTTATCGTTATCGTATCTCATTCTTCGAGTCGGGCCGTCAACGTGTTGACATATCTATTATGTATGTGGGGTGCCTCCGGGCCCATATATTGGAGACATTTTGCTGTCTTGGGTGAGGTCTGAGTAGCTCAGATGGAAGAGCACTGGGCAAGCGATCCAGAGGTCGTGAGTTCAAGTCTCACCGGCGACAGTAAATTTTTCCACTATTAATTTATTTCTAAGCTTATTGTCTGAAAAATACAACTCGTAAAAATTGTCATTTGACATTAAGATGTCATTTTTGTAATTGCTTGTAACATTTACCTATAATATAACATTTTAATAACGTCTAACCGGGTAAATATGAATACTTCAAAATAACGGATTATTACTAAATTCTATGATGTAATCAATTGTTTTTTCTCAGAACTACCCGACATTTTTAACTATTCGTAACTACCTGAAAAATATGCGTAAGGTCAAAATATAGAAAGGCATTGCGTTTAAATACACGATGTGGAGCTAGCTTTACAAAGGTTCTTCCGTGCTAATGGATCTCTTATAATCGCTCACTGGTTTTCAACAAGTCATGTACACTTATGTATGGGATGGTCACTTAAGGGCACTATTACGAAAAGAGCAGAATGTTTTCCTGGGAGAAAAGACTACTAGATGGATTTCAATCTTTTGTTAAGAGGGTAATATACAGCGTGATCGACCATACAAAAAAAAAACGTTTTTCCACTTCTAAATATTTTCCATTCTTCATGATTTTTTAGTATGTTATTGATACAATGAAAAACTAGGTTATCATATGTTAACGGCACCAATCATGGGAAATTTAAGAGAAAAAATTGAGAATTTTTGATATTTCACCGACACCTGTAAAATTTCTACCGCTTTATGCTTTAAAAGTTGAATGCGCAATTCATCCTTTATCTTTTCTATGTATTTAATGAAAGCTACTGCTATTGGTTATAATATTATTGACCAAAACTATGTTTTTTTGCTCCAGTCATAGGATGTATGGCGCAATTAATTTTCTAACTAACAAATATCAATGAAAAACTAAACTTAAGCAGCTATATATAAAATGGTTTATAGTAAAATGTTACTAACGATTAAAAACTGATGGTAAATACTTGTTTTACAGGATTTATCTATACCATCCCATGGTGCCTGTTCCATTATAGGGGTGTTTACTCTAGATACATACATTTTTTGTTTAAAGCGAAACCTATAAACCTGGAATATATATTATGCTGAAGCGATCGACATCAAAATTAAAGGGAGTCGAAACCGTATCCTCTCGAAAAAGAATTTAATACAAAAAGTACCGTTATTTCGTTAGGATCGCAAAGCTATTCTTCCATCTTAATGTGTCTATTAATTTACCCGAACTTGTGAAACTTAATTGTCTGCTTAGAATAAATTTATAAGTGGAAAAATTACTGTCTTGGGTGAGACTTGAACTCACGGCCTCGATACGCCAGCGCTCGGACTGCAGCCCCAGACTGGATCGATACTCCAGCGCTCTGCCATCTGAGCCACCAAGACCTCATCCTTAGGCAGAAAATTTTCCACCATATGGGTCTATGGGGGGGGGGGGGGGGGGGGGGGGGGTTAAATTTATTCTTAGCTTAATAGCATCGTTCGCAGACGTTTCGGCTTGTTACAAATTAACTTAGTAGTCTGATCGAGAAAGCAAAGCAACGTGAAACAGGAGAATACCATCAGGCGGGCCGTATGCTTGTTTGCCACCATCGTGGTATTATTTTTATCATAATGAATAATAAATAAGATTAGTAATAAGATATAGGTCAAATTGTCATATTCTAGATAAATGAATCGGTGTCACGGAATATGCATTGTCAGCTTTTGGTACCACAAATAATTCATTAGTTAAGACTAAATTGTGCTTCGAATTCGAAAGCAGATATAAAGTCGCCATATTTTTAACCGACTTCAAAAATAGAGGAGATTCTCAATTCGACTTATTTTGTTTTGTATGTATGTTATCTCCGAGAATCGTGAACCGATTTTCATTTTTTTTTAATCGAACGGGTATAACCCCGAGATGGTCCTGTTGGCACTAAGTCAGGGTTTTAAGGATGGGATCTTGGAGAAATCGAGGGAACTCTTCAAATGCTATAGGGACATGTATGTCGCTTTTGGTAATATTTAAATAAATAAATAATAAATATTATAGGACATTATTACACAAATTGACTAAGTCCCACAGTAAGCTCAATAAGGCTTGTGTTGAGGGTACTTAGACAACGATATATATAATATATAAATATTTATAAATACTTAAATACATAGAAAACACCCATGACTCAGGAACAAATATCCATGCTCATCACACGAATAAATGCCCTTACCAGGATTTTCCAGGATTTTGAAGTCGGTTTTATTTTTTATTAATAAGTTTTATTAGTTAACTGATTCATCAAACGTCAACGTTTATCACATACATTGCGTCACATTCGAGACACGAATTTTTCGTAGATTCAACCTCTTCTACAATAAATAGCTCTTTTGTATAACCCACGATAAAAACTCAAAGCACAAATTACACAGTTCCCTAAATCTTTCCAGACTCGGTTGTTCATTAATGTAACGTCGCCAGTTCCTTTACGTAAAGTTCGCTTTATACAGCGCCTGTAATGTCAAACACGTCGAGGAGAATTTTCATTATGCTCGTTTTTCACCGACGTAGATTAAATAGACGACGTAGAGCAGAGCCCGACTGGGGAAGTACCTCCACCTTACAGAAAACAGCAGCCAAATAACACTAGACCCTACTCGTAGTGTTGTGTTCCTGCCGGTGAGTAAGGTTGCGAGAGCTCAACGAGGGGGGGGGGGGGGGATAGGGTCGGCACCGCGTACTCCTCTGGAGTTACAGGCGTACATAGGCTACGGAGACTGCTTACCATCAGGCGGGCCGTATGCTTGTTTGCCACCGACGTAGTATATATAAAAAAAAAAATACTATACTTATATAGGCCATTGCCAGTTTAATCAAATATACCGATATTAACAATTTAAATATTAAAATACGCCAAGTCACAAAATACAATTTACATTATATATAAAATTATGATAAGACAATTAAAACTAAACCTAACTAAAAAAAAAATCCCTAAAAACTACCTTCTAAGCCTAGGCCCCTCGGCAAGGTGCCCATCACGCAGGCAGCGTTCCCGCGCTGTATTGCGATAGCAATCCAAATAAATATAAATTATAAATAAATTATAATATTTTTATAATGTAAATTGTATTTTGTGACTTGGCGTATTTTAATAAATACTTATTTCCCATGTGTACTTTGTACTTTGTTAACATGGTTTGGTGTATTCCGACGAGTATGACAGCTAATTTAAATATTTGAGATATTATAATGCTACATATCAATCGGATCGACGTTGTGTCAAGTCCGATATCCGATGTCGAAAATGTCCGGTGGCATAGAAATACGTCTAAAGCAAGTAAACACTGCATCGCAGATGGTTGCAGAAACAATTTATAAAATGCTGACAACACATAAGTAGGTATATATAATATGTCCAATCGGCAACGTTTGGGCACGTTCGGTATACGTAAACAGGTATTTTATTATGCAGTTAACCTTCTGTACGTGGCACTATTGTAACATGTAAATTAAATCTCAATAATGTACCTACTATATCGAATATACAAAAGCACACGCCATTACCAGTGATCGGAACTATGGGAGTAAAACTTTAACAAAACTTGTTAAGCGGACATAAAATAGTGCATACAGCCCTAAAAATATTCATGTCCATAGGGATAGGAATAGTATAGTACAGCCATAAAAATATTTAAATTCATAGATATTCGAATATTTTTAAGACTATAAGCACTCTTTTTACGTCCGCTTGATAAGTTTGGTTAAAAGTTTTACTCCCATAGTTCCGATCACTGGCCATTACACACACAACACAACATGAGCATAATTAGGTTAGATTCATAAGAATTAAGCGTTGTACAGTCTTTTTGTTTTTGTAAGGTCCTGGCAGAATATCAGCGATGTGGCTTGCCGCGTCATCATGCTGAGCCAGCGGCGCCAATTCTCTGCCACGACACATGGTTTTGTATTTCTATTGTTTCAAGAATTGTAAACTAGTTTTTAAAAATAATTCTAAGCTGCATGTTCTTCTTTTTGTCTATACCTACCTACCATATATAGTGTGGAAACGAATAAAGTTTATATATTTCTATCTATCACTTTTATTTATTCTGTGCTATAACCTGTTTTACAAGCTTTTATTTAACTTGCAAATGTAACTATGTATGTTTGTACGGGTAAATAAAATCTTGCAAGTTCAATTTGACCCACTTCCCGGTTTCCGATGAAGCTGATAATTTGCATATATATCTGACGACCGGTCTGGCCTAGTGGGTAGTGACCCTGCCTATAAAGCCGATGGTCCTGGTTCTGAGGGCCTACCGCGAATCACGTTCGACGTGTTGCCTCTGTGTCGCACTTGTAAACTCGTCCATAAGTGTGACAGAGAATCAACACGTCGAACGTGGTTCGCGGTAGGCTCTCTGGTCCTGGCAATCGCACTAAACAATCAAATTTAATATAATATTTATAGATATCTCCGATATTTATTTATCATACCTTCCTTCTCATAAATACGTCAATGATGTGTAAATGGGATGAAATTAACTTGATTTCAAGTTTGAATCAGCCTTGTATTCTGATTGAAATCTCGTCTTCAATATCACCCTGTAGTAAGCAAAGCTGCTTAAAGCAAAGTCAGTCAGCAAAAAAGTTAATTCAGAAACGTCATAAGCGACTGGATGTTTCTATAGCAGTCAGCCATTTTGGAATTCAGTAGCAGAGGCCAATAACGGCCGCTCAAACAAAAACCGGCAAAGGAATTGACCGCATGGATTATAGAACAGGAGCTGGCAACAAAAGATATTAATAATATTTAATAACACTTTATAGTCAGTTATAGTCATATAGTAGTATCATACTAGAGACAGCACATCGAACCTTCAATAGTGGATGACGAGGATTTTAAATGAAATACGACGTTCAACTCACAGTCTTCACTGGACGAGACTGATTACAAATCATGACACACGTTACATTTATTATCTTACCAGTGGGTTTGAGTGGGTTTGACCTAGGAACCGCCACCGACGCCATCTTCTCCCGTTCTCGTCTGAAGAATGATTGCCAGTATAACTTCAATTAATCTCGATTTCAATTGTTTTAACAGCGCACTCTATAACGTCTTGGCGGAACTACGTCACTCTGGAGTAAAGAAACGCCCTAGCTTGATCTAATTGTCAAATATGGCGCAACGAAACGCTATAGATGGCACGATTCAGCCGTTCTCCGACAAATATAATAAACTAAGTTCAGTGTATAGTAACTTACATGCTTGGTATATCTGTTAGTGTAAGTTAGTTAATAAATAAACAATAAACAATTTGACAATTTGACACTCAAATATATGTATATGATATAAAGATATGGACATGGATGTTAATATGGCTATAGATATGGATGACCGAAACTTTAGTCATCTTTTTGATTTTATTTATCGAGAATGATTTTTCTGCTCTATATCCAACCGAGTTGAACTCACTTTGTTTTACCACCACCCTCATTTGAAGGGTTAAGGTAACGGTTGTGAACATTATACTGATTAGAAAGTACTTTTTATTGCATCAATTACCACCTAATGTATGATAATTAATAATGGGGCAACAAACCTGAAAAAAATCATATTTATAACTCATGCAAAAACAGCTGAATAAATTTGAGTTAAATTTAGAGCACATTCAGTTTAAAAGCTAAATTAACATTAAGAATGTCATGTAAAGGTTGAAATGCGGAGGTTTTACACGAGTGCCATGTTCAACTATGACGAAATTTTCTAGTAAGATTTAAAAAATTAAGAAAATTAAGGGCTTATTCGGTATCGTGTGTGTGTGTGTGTGTGTGTGTAGGTGTAGGTGTCCTGATTAGGAAAAATAAGATTTTTTTATTTTTCGAAATGTTTGGTCTTGCTCCATATAAGTAGTATATTTTTTTGCTTCAAATATTATTCTAAGCTACAAACTTTCAAAAGTACAGGACATACACATATAAAAAAAAATACGTTTCACATTCCTAGATCTCAAGGGTCCAGTCTGAAAACCAGCGCTAGGCCCTCTGCTTGGCATATGCTGAGATTGGAGCCCATTGCCCAATCATCAGGTATTAAATGTCGAAGTACCTATCTTTCTAATTAATTTGTATTTAGTATTTAAGGTTATTATATTGTACTTTGTTGATAAGGTTTTTTTTTGTGGCAATAAATATTTTCTTATTCTTTATTCTTATTCTTATTCTAGTATATATATAAAGCATATTATTCCATAAAAGAATATCTAGATGATTATAACCTAATGACATAAATATTAATTTTAATGATGACTAATGATATATTTTAACTGTACTTTTAACTGAATTTGAATTTTGAACTGTATTTTAATTATAATTGTAATGTCATACCCATTTTAATTTAATCTATTTTATAAGTTATAACATTATGCAATATTTTAATTACATTTTCTCTTTGACATTTGTATCGTACCGGCAAAACATAGTGTTCAAATGTAATATACCTAAGACCTATTTATTCCTAAGTTTTACAAATAAAGCATTCTGTACCCCCGTGTGTAAATTTATTCGATAGCGAAACGTGACATACGGTTTGAATAGGATTTTGAGTTTCCAAAACGTTTCGCTTGGTGCGCTGTTTCTAAATCCCATACAAAATGAGACTTAACGCAAACGCGTACGTCACGTCATGCTATCGAATAAGTTTACACTAGGGGTTCTGATTCTTATTCCTTCTACCTTTCTAATCAGAACACAATACCGAATATACCCTTAAACGAATCCCCATTATTTTTGTTACACCTTGTATTTATTATTTAATCGTATGGCATTTCATATAGTAGGCATATAATATAATATAAATAAAAAATAGACTTATATATCTAAATCCTATATCATATATATCCTTGTATTTATTCGAGCAGAAGAGCGCTGGGTGCGACTTTAATCCGGATGTCGCGGGTTCAAACCCCGGGGTTCAAACCCTCGTACCAATGAGTTTTTCGGAACTTATGTACGAAATATCATTTGATATTTACCAGTCGCTTTTCGGTGGAGGAAAACATCGTGAGGAAACCGGACTAATTCCAATAAGGCCTAGTTTACCCTCTGGGTTGGAAGATTAGATGGCAGTCGCTTTCGTAAAAACTAGTGCCTACGCCAATTATGGGGATCAGTCGCCAAGCGGACCCCAGACTCCCATGAGCCGTGGCAAAATGCCGGGACAACGCAAGGAAGAAGAAGAGTATTTATTCGAGCACGCTCCCGGTCCATTTTCTCAAAGAACAAAGGCACTTCGCCCGATACCTTTAGGATCTTACTCCTAAATACGTTTAATAATATTCTTTTTGGTCTGGGAACGCAAGAAATATCTCCACTTGTATTTGAAAGCTACTTTTTTGACATCTGATATTTGGATCTAAGTACGAGTATTTCTATTTTGTCGTCGATTTTTATTTCATCACATTTTGATAAAATTTGTAGTATTTATTTTATTTTTAGGATATGTCTCACGAAAGTTTAATTTCAAGAATTTAATAAGATTTAATAAGAAGAAGATCATTATGAGCGGAAAATATGTATGTAATTTTACTATACGTTTTCATAACTTAGAGGAAGATTTTGTTAGAACATACGGTGAAATTTTCCCTAGGTTTAGTGTACAGAATAGGGAACTATACTCTGTATCTTTAGGTATTTAAATAAAAGTAAACTAACAATTTGTAAATTTTCGGGTAGTTATAACATTTATTGGTAAACCAACCAAATACAAAACCACCTGGATCTGGCACTGAATGACCTGACTTTAACCTACGTTATTTGATTATGTAATGTTTTCATCTACCCTCAACTGGCTTAAGGAGCCATTTGAGGGTAGATTTTGTTTATTTTTACTTAAATACCTAAGATACAGAGTATAGGTATATATCTATTTACCAAATTTTATCGAAACCTGTTAAAAAGATATGACAAGACATTGTGTCACCATTTGACGTTTAAAAACAAAAGAAGGTTTACAGTCCTAGGTGTGTAAAGTGTAAAGGCTATATGAAATTCCTTTACATATATTATCATCTTCACTCATCGCACCGAATATTTCCAGAACTGATTTGAAGTAAGTCATGTCATCATTTCATTGTAAGTTTGGGAAAAAGTAGTTGTAAGTAGTTACACGAGCAGCGATTCTGTTTTAACGATGTGATTTCGTCGTTTTTGTAATAAGACCTTGAGGACATCCGCTAGCTGGCGCGGTTGCACGGAGGGGGTGACCGGGTTAACGAAAAATAGTATGAGCAACGCTAACTGGCGCGGACGCGTGCGACGGATTTTACCTACAATGGCACCCGCGTCGTACACCCGCTCCGTGCACCCGCGCCCACTCGCGGATGCCCTAAGTCATGTCGTTAGAATCTCACGCGCAACAATAAGGTTTGGTGTGGGTGTGCATGAGATGCCAACGTGACAAAAAATGCACCAACCACCCTATACTTTTATCCCAAAAAGTGCCCAATTTGGAAACACAAGCCTACCACTGGAAAATTGAAATAGTATCTTTCGATTATTTTTATAAAAATTCAAATCTGGGAGACCCTTTACATCTCTAAGGATATTTTAATGATCTTTTTTTAATTATATTTTATTTACTCTGATATTTAGAGACTAAAATCTTTAAAGAAATTTAGTATTTGTCTGTATTTTTTATCACAGTTTTTTTTGTGTAACCTATTCGACATTTAGAGGCTGTATACATCTCTAATAAAGTATCTCATATTTCGGTAATTCCATATTTGTAACTGTATTTTGTTATTTTTATTAATTGTAAAAATTGTGCTCTAAGTGCCCCTGTGGCTTATTTGCGAATAAATGTTTGTTTTTTTGTCGAAAGTGACTTAAAAAGTGTCCATGTATACTCACGACCCAATTCGTATCATAATAAAATGAACACAAATTAATTAAACAGAAACACTCTAGGAGCTTTTGAGGGAACTTTAACTTACCTTATACTGTATCTCATTCATAGGACAAGTTATTTACTTGTTTGTATCAGAAGTTACATCCTCACCTGAGCTTGAAACTTCGCCTGTGTTCGACAAACAATAGTTTACTACGTATAGTTCATGTCATTAACGATGACGCGCACATTAGTCAAATCTAACCTTTAATAATATGACATTACGCGTTAAGGCACGCGTCTTCGTGAATGACACGATCTATATAACCATTTTTGGCGTTATTCATAAACGCGTTACTGGCCTGAATTAGGTATGAATCGTTTGACTTCTGGATTTGTCAGAAAGGGATAAAACATAATTTAACTAAATCGGGCCCGTAAAGTTTTATGAATAAGGGGGTTTATCTATATTACATGTAGTATAATTCAATAGTAACAGGAAATAACTTTTAACTATACCAGCTTGTAAATGATCCCTTTAATCTTTACAAACTGATGAGAAAGTTGCGTTTTATTCACAAGACTGGCACAGTAATTTCATGCAAACTTTGAGTTGTTTCCTCGTGTTAGCTGGTGGAATTGACTTTTAAATGATGAGTTTGACATCTATATAATATGTGACAGTCCAAATACAAAGGGACCTATTTGATTTTGATATTTACCAGTCGCTTTGGTGAAGGAAGACATCGTGAGGAAACCGCTTAAGCGCTTCCATCATTATTAGCGGCGCGCTACTACGCAACGTAAGCGCCAACCGCCATAAGGTCCCTTTTGATTTGGACTGCCACATTTATTTATTAATTTATTTTAAACTTTATTGTACATAAAAAAAGAGCACAACAGGCGGAATTAATGCCACTAAGCATTCTCTACCAGTCAACCATAAGGCGAAACAGAAAAACTTCAAGGTGGGTGCAGTGAGAATGAAACAAAAAACCGTAACTTTTGAGCGAAATAAAAATTCTATATAAATAGTATAATATTTTTAATTATACCTTATGACTATGAGTACACTAATATATACATATATATGAATAAACAAGGATAAATACATATAGATACAGTTGCACGTGCATTATGGTGGGTTACCTACAGACTAATTAACACTACGCCTGCCTTAGGCATATATAGGTAAAACAGACAGCCCCATGTGCAGAGCGTGCATGGAAGAAGAAGTATATTGTGCAACGAGGGGGATAAGCTTCGAGCATCACCGGCTTCCGACACGTTGGAAGGGAGAAGGCTAAGCGATATTTTACCGAACAAATCATTCTGCATTCAACGTGCACACAGTCGCACTTCTCACTCACTACATACAAAATCCACTCTGTAATGACGACACAAATACATAGAAAATGACACACGTCACACAAATCTTGCACAACTCGATCTCTTTTTGTGTACGGACGAGTCACAACATGCACCGCCATAGGTACAGTTGTACCTATGCTTCGGCAGAGGGGAAATAGTATGAATGCCGTCTCCCTTCCCTGTATTTCGAAGGGGATAAGTGAAATATTGGAAACGAGGGCGTTAATTCACGACAGCCGCAAGCTTCCGTTGAGTCATTATCACAGCGAACTTACAATGGTCTTAAGTGCCATAGGATCTACTGGCACTTAAGTCCTGTATGCCAATTTCCGCCATTTTGAACTTTTTCCAAAGAAAAATTCTATTTAACAAATGAATCTTCTCACAAAATTTTACGAGAATACGCTCCGTAGCGCAGCGTAGTCATCTCTCTCTATCACTCTTCCATATAAGTGCGACAGTGACAGTTGCATATCGTTCACTACAGAGCGTTAACTGGGCTGTTGAGAAATGCGGGCCCCAGAGGTGAACACTGAACATCCAGAAATACGAAAGCACTTTTGCCCAAGCTGAAACGAAGACCTTTGCTAGCGCTCCGTCAATTTCCTACTGTTCGCACTTGTATCATAATATATTATTGTTGCTTCCAACTGGCTGTACACCTCTTAAGTGTACTGAGTGCTGAGGACCATTGGGTGCGATGCCAATTTATAAAAAGTTTTGTTTATTTTTCATTTTGAATTTTGCCGCAATAGTTTTCATGTATATTGTACATAATTAATCCATTTCCAAGGAACTCTCATTCAAATAATAATCTAGTGAGAATAAAAAAAAATAATTATATTTTTACCCCACACTTAGCACGTGAAAGTAATAAAACTGAAAATACATGCTTTTAGTAGATTGGTCGCTTACGAAATGGTTTAAGTTTTTTATTCATACTTTATCTTGATACCCATAAGTTATTTTATGTGTCTAGGTCGCTGGCTGCAATATCCTAAATTGCTTTATTCTATATTTAAATGTTGGTACTCATGTTATATTGCTTGTCTCGCTCTAACTAACCAAATACTTACAAAGTGCTTAACTCAATAGTTGTATAGTCAAACCAAATTAGACGGTACAAGTGTTATTTTTTTTAGTTTTGACGACCGGTTTGGCCTAGTGGATAGTGACCCTGCCTACGAAGCTGATGGTCCCGGGTTCAAATCCTGGTAAGGGCATTTATTCGTGTGATAAGCATGGATATTTGTTCCTGAGTCATGGGTGTTTTCTATGTATTTAAGTATTTATAAATATTTATATATTATATATATCGTTGTCTAAGTATCCACAACACAAGCCTTATTGAGCTTACTGTGGGACTTAGTCAATTTGTGTAATAATGTCCTATAATATTTACTATTATTTAATATTTATTTTAAATGTCCAAGTTCTATGAAATATAATATGTAAATACTTAAAAAACACCCATGACTCGGAAACAAATATTTTATGGTCATCACACAAATAAATGTCCTTACCAGGATTCGAACCCAGGACCATCGACTTCATAGGCAGGACCACTACTCACTAGGCCAGACCGGTCGTCAAATTATGATGTATACTTAAAACTTGCACCCTCTGGGCTACTAAAATCGCTGCCAACTTAGCTTGGTCTGACTATAGCACAGAACATTAATTTTTTTAATATATTCCTACCGAAGCTAGAAAGTAGGGGATTGCTGGCGAATAGGGATAGGAAGCCGGCAATCTTATTCACGCCGAGCCTTGCCAACGAATGAAAAATGTTATACTTATATACACACTAGAGGTAACCTAAATATTTAATTACGAGCCGGCGGACACACGGTTCAAGGTCACATTGCCGGACTAGGCTGGAAATATTGTACGTAAATCCATTGGCGGCCCATCTCGATAAAGCGTCCGCAACATTATGCTTGACAGCATTCGCACGTATTATTGAGAAAAATGCCTTTATTTATTAACACAAAAGCTTACTCCGTTCGGACGCGAGCTATTAAACACAAAAAAAAATGTAAAAGAAAAGTTATTTATAAATAATGACGATCTGTCATCGGACGTTGACCTTCTGCCACAGTCACGCTTGCTACGTGTCGTAGCCGCTACGCCGTAGACCCGCTACGCCATTTAATTTGAATATTGCGTGCTACACCGTGAATACGACGGTGTGAAGTAATGTCACATTCTAGGTAAGTAGAAATGCGATTTCTTATAATGTAGGTTCAACTGTGAAGTGAATATTTTGAGAATAATTTCATAGGCAAATAGCCATGATTGGTTTGTCATACTTAATAATATTAGTCATTAATAATCTCGTAAAATGTTAACTAATACACGTACCTTATACTTTAATCTATGAATCCGAATGCTAGTGCCATGCCATGCGAAAATGAACAAAAACTCCACATCATAGAAATGAAGATGCTGCCGTGGTCTGGTGGTGTAACCTTGAAACTCAGAAACGAATACATATGGGGAACATTTAAAGTTAAATATATTTAAATATATATTTTATAGGACATTATTACACAAATTGACTATCCCACAGTAAGCTCAATAAGGCTTGTGTTGAGGGTACTTAGACAACGATATATCCTTCTTCCTCGCGTTGTCCCGGCATATTGCCACGGCTCATGGGAGCCTGGGGTCCGCTTGACAACTAATCCCAAGATTTGGCGTAGGCACTAGTTTTTACGAAAGCGACTGCCATCTGACCTTCCAACCCAGAGCGTAAAACTAGGCCTTGTGGGGATTAGTCCGGTTTCCTCACGATGTTTTTCCTTCACCGAAAAGCGACTGGTAAATATCAAATGATATTTCGTACATAAGTTCCGAAAAACTCATTGGTACGAGCCGGGGTTTGAACCCGCGACCTCCGGATTGCAAGTCGCACGCTCTTACCGCTAGGCAACCAGCGCTTAAAAGTTGCGTGTATTACTGACAAGCTTCAAGAAAATCGCTTATAGTGGTACGAGTACGGTCATGTCATGAGGTGAAACAATACCCAGAAGGAACAAATACGAAAAAAAACTTTTAGATAAGTCCATAAACTTATTAAGCAATAGTTTTTCACCATAATTCATCATTAAAATCCACAAAAAATAACATATAACTAATATAGTCATAAAAAATTAGGCATTGGCCTGTTTAAAACAACCATTCACGCCTACGACCATTACAAAGATCTAAAGTACACTGCACTATATTACAAGGGTCGAAGGATCCCTTACACGACGTAATTTACACCCCGTACCTTCAGAAATTGAGTTATTCGTCTAAAAATGGGGTCAGAGTGCCCTCCTATGTTACAAGTAACCAACCAACCTTTATCACATACAATTTTGTATAAGTATTTATATTTAAATGGGCTATAAGTATGTGACACCCTTGCGACTCTATTTGCACGAGTCTTCTAAACGTGTCCGATTTCTATAGGCTTGCATGATTACACCAGGACACCCGAGCAAGCATAAGACTCCAAAATTGCACCAAAAGCATAGCAAACGTTTTGGAAAGTGGAATCTTCAATTAGGCTTTCAAGGCATGAAAGTTAAACAAACTTTGCTACCACAAACACAATATATTTTTCTGCCCTCCGGGCGTTAACTTTGCTCCCGCTGCGCTAAACGAAGTTGGTGCTTTCCGGCTTCGTCGAGCAGAAAAATAGTATGCGCACCACGAGAGGAAACGTAGGACATTCCATCCCGCTTGTTTGCCACCCTCGCCTTCGGCTAGGGTAACAATTTTACACGCGGCACGCAATTTCCTACTTTTCCTCCCTTGGGACACAAATAACCATTACAGTACACATAATGCTACTGTAAAATAAGATAAGATAATCTTTAGTGGTATAATACATGTACAGTTTATTAAATTACTCTTTACAAAATTCCACGTTGTACGACACATGTGCGAATACCTATTCGCACTCTAGTAACTAGATCAAAAAAAAAAACAACAATATGTTTTTTTAAAGTAGTAACTATTATTTGCATTTTTTAAATATATCTTCATTATTATATGATCGTATTCCCGTTAGTAAACGAGACGTATTCCAAAGGCCCTTGACTAATACACTAAATTTAGGAAAAGTCGCACTAAACCCTAATCCAGCACTAACATTTGCCTAACAACCACACATGCCTATCTCACATACCCAGAAACCATTTATTTTACATAATTCTGGCAGAAAAGGTGTGCGACGTTCACCACAAAATGGGACATAGGCACTTTGACGTTTCTATTGCCAAGTATCTCATTTACTTTGGAGCATTATTACAAAGATGTAAGGTCCATTTTTCTACGAAGTTTTACATATTACTGATGAATTAATATATGAGTTATGGTCAGCTTGCACTTACAGTGCTCATCCGTTTAAAATTTGAAGACTTAGGTACAATCGGCATCAAAATAAACTCATCAAACGAGTCAAAAGTATCTACCATTCTCAAATAGCTTAACAAAACGATTTAATTCCCAGTGTATAGAAGAATTAGACTGTGACATATGTACAATTAGACTGTGAACCTATTTAGAACGCGAACTGAAGAGGTACCTATCTATCTACTGCAGCCAAACGATTTTGCTCTAAAATGGATATGGCACAAACGTATTCTTAGCAGACGAAATGCAGACTGTACGATCTTTATCTTTAATACTCGTAGTATTATGTCTTTAATAGTACCACAAATGTTTGAATTACTATTTAGGTACAACTCACCGCTTCATTTAAGTGAAATTTCATGTTTTATCCCAAAACTCGGTAGCGAAGTTTAGGAAGAGATTTTTACCTGTAATGAAAAAGAAAAAGGTCATCATTAAAATTACCAGGAAAACGTATAAATAATAAAGTAAGTATTGAATACTTTTAATTAGCGTTTGTTAATAAAAGTAATCCAAATTCAATCCAATTCTATCAAATTTAGGATCGTTATTTTTTTTCCTTTGGTAATAAAATGTAGTAGGCACATTAGTATAACTTAAATCGACCGAGATATTATGGACCATAATTACTTTTTGTATTATTTTCAAGCTCCCGATATTTCCGACGCAGTTACATGCATCGTGTTCACGGATAACTTAAGATAGAAGGTGGGTGTCAAAATTGTGTAGACTGCGCTCGGTCTACTCTAAGTATGCTTAAAAGTAGTAAATAAAGTCGCGTTCTGAATTTCGATCAGTATAAAACAAGCCTCCAAACCTTGGCAAACTTTTTTTTTAAATTAAAAGCTTTGTATCATTTTGTCAGTCAAAACCTTTGTGACAGAACTTATGATCTGACTAAGCATGAGCTTTAAGTACGGTCACATCTGAAAATATCGATACGAGAAAAGTGCCACAAATATGTATACACTACCTACCTTTAATATATGGGCAATAAAGTCGTGTATACATATTTTGGCACTTTTCTCGTATCGATATTTTCAGACGTGACCGTACCAAAAGTATAAAAACAAACGAATCGTGATCAAAGACGATTTCACGCATAACATTTTCGTGGCCCCTCATAATCTACGAGTATCACTATTTGTTATTCATAAAGTTTCATGACACCGAAGTAATTCGGTGATATAGGACTTTGTTTCTTTAATGATATGCCAGAAGTTTCGAACATTAGCATAATTGCCTTTCAAATTGGCTTTTCATTGTGATTATTTTCGGGTCTGTTAAACAAAAATGGTGTGTTTTAGGCGACCTTCATAAATGACGAGTTTTGGTCGAAGCGTGTGAAGTTCCGGCAGTTCCGCGGCCGGCTCTCTAACACAGCGGGGTTGTGAAATGCATCGCAGCCATAGTGTTTTAGTTTTTAAGGTATTTTATATAATATGTATGCTAGTATTAAGGTATTTATCTATGGGCCAATAGTTGCGTGATAATAAAGATTTTAATGAAACCTATTCAAATATCGAACATCTCAAAACCTAACCTCAAACTGACTTCATTTGTACTAGTACAGTCAGCATCAATAGTAGCGGATGAAACAACGCGCCAAAAGTATCTGACATCTCAGACAACTTTTCCAAATATAGATACATTTCTAAAATTCACGTTCCAAAGTATATCTTTTACATTCTCAGTTGTTCTATATTAAAGACATCAGTTTTTGTTAAGCTGTTATAGAATGGTAGATATTTATGAAGCATTATTTGATCCGCTACTTTTGATGCTGACTGTATCCATCGAGATGACGTTTTAAAGAGTGAGAGATTATTTGTCTATAAACTAATAGTTGCCTGAAAATAAAGGTTTTTTTTTTCATTATTAAATGTTTATGAGAGAGGTAGGAGGTTTGTGCATGATGCATGAGGGGGAACGCAGCATACTCGAAGTCCGTAGAACCGATAGGATAAGGAACACAGAGCTGCGCTTCAAAATTGGTATCGCAGATGTGGGTGTGAAGCCGTGGGCGTGGGCCGCCAAGCTCAAGTGGGATTGAGCTGAACACATCTGTCGCATGCACCCGGATAGATGTCAAAATAGCGACTACATCACTCGAGGCTGAGGCAAGCCACAAAACGAGATGTTGAGACGACCTGAAATCATTTTGTGGTGACTGGCAGGAGCATGCACAAAGTCTTTGCCCAGGAGTGGGATGCAATATAGGCTAAAAACATATTTATGAATGTCGTTAATATAATCTCTATTGTCACCATATTAGTTGTTGAATTTCAAAGCTCCTTAGCGGAGATCTTATTACAAATTCAACTTTGCAAAACTCTGTTAGATTTTGTCTCTTCCTATCAAACACAAATACCAAAACGATAGATAGAGACAAACTATAATTATGTGCTTGTTACATTTGACAAACGTTTGTAAATCATGGTCTTCCTAATATTGTCCCAGCTTTATGCCACCGTTCATGGGACCCCAGAACTTGGGTTAGGCACTTGTTTTTACGATATTGTCAGCCATTTTACCTTCCAACCCACAGGGGAAACTAGGACCTATTGGGATTAGACAAACTATAAATTTTATTGGACATTGTATTCGAATGAATGATTTGAACAACTGACTTTTTTGAAGTAATTTTGCTACTACTTATTTACTTTGGGATTGTCGTTAGACGCGAAAATTATACTTTATAAAAGGGAGTAAAAATCAGTGTCATATTAACAAAATAGGTACAATTGTTTATTTGTATGAACCTACTTTATGAGAACGTTATTTTATCACCAACATTTAGTTCTCCGATAAGTCTACTTTAGCTAATACCTTTCAAACTTAGGGTACTTTTCAGTGACACTCTTATTTTTCACTGCCATCTAACGAGTAGGTTTGGTAAAACATGTACAGTTGCAATTTTGACAGTCCAATACACTTTAATTATATGTATAATATAGGAAAGATAAAAGATCCAGCGTTTGTCTTGTGTAAGATTCAACCATGTAAAAAAAAGAATAATAAATAAATAGGGGTCAAATTTACCTTGAAAAGGTCTCGTATTTTTGGCATGTTTTTATTAGGTAACATTTTTCCGAATATTACATAGAGTTATACAAAACTACGTTTGCAAAATGGCACTTACTCCCCTTGTTGCACAATGTACTATAGTATTACGATACTAATTAGTAAGTAACAAATTACTAAGTTAATTAATAAGTTATTCCGCCAAATATAGTACTTATTACTCACTAACCACAGCTCCAATCAGATTCGACTAACTATAAATGCCATCATAAACGACCCACGTTTACATGAACATTTATCTCGCCATTCACTAAGCTATACATTCCATACAGGCTTCTATTGCATCGCATGAATGCCCTGGCATGTTGCCAGATTGGCAGCTCATTTGACACCTGTTGTATGGCCTGTTGATAAAAAACAACCTGTTGTTTTGATGGATCATTTTACACCTTTACCTTTATGTTTACCAACGTCAGGCTTCCCAGCCTAGTTGGTACGTCGGTAGTGACCCTGCCATGAAAAATATTTGTTCCTGAATTAGGGATGTTATCTTCTTCTTCTTCCCTCTCTCTTTTCTTCCATTCTCATGCGCCAGTATCGTCTGTCCTCGATTTTCCGTGGATTTAATTGGGCTCGCTCTAAATCCTTTGACACGGTGGACCACCAGGTAGCAGGCCGGCGCCCTGGTTCTCTTTTGGTCTCCTGGAGGGCCAGCGCCTTATTCACGACATGGTCATCGTCATACCATCTCAGTATCTGTTTGGAGAGTTTCTCAGTGATGGGCGCTATTTTGAAACTTCGTCTGTGTTTATTACGCACTTTATCAAGTCTTGTTTTTGCGGCCCATCTCAGCATCCTCATTTCGTTGGTATGGACTTTCTGTTCGTGTACCTATTTCAGCGCCCAGCACTCAGCACTATATGTTAAGGCAGGTCTTATTACCGATTGGTACACCTTGCCTTTAGAAATAGAATAGAAAGAATAGAATAGTCACAGATGTTTTGTGAGATCTCACCATCTTTTTTTATACATCTATGCATATAATTTTACACAGATCAACCTACGCCCACAGTAAGCTCCGTAAAGCTAGTGGGTACTACGATATATGTAATATATTAATATTTATCTCTAAGGGGGTAGGCTAGTCCTGCCAGCCCCACTCCTCGAGGAACCCTATTCTAAATCTTTGATATTGAGTAGGACCCCGGGGAGGTCTCTTTTAGATCCGAGATATTTTGCCCTGTATGGGACCACTCCGCTGCATTCCAGCACCACGTGAGAAGCTGTCTCTTCTGTCTTCATGCATCCTCGGCACAGGGGACTGATATAAAAAGATGTATGTTAAAAGAGGAGGGGAGTGTCTTTTCAAAAGGGGTTATTTCTATACGAAAACCATACAAAAATATGCTCTTTTGAAAAGACACTCCTCAAATAGTCCATAACCTGTCATGGTTACCATTCTCAGTCGGGCCTTCCCTAGTTGAAGGAGCGCCCTTGTGAGATTTCCCTTGATGAAGACTTTCGCATTTATTTTGAACCCTAAAAAACTACGATTGCAAAGCCAGGACTCATTGAGATTCAGCAACGAACCGACGAAGCATCTCGGAAATTGCATGAAATATTCCACTCGTTACGTATGCTGAGTATACTGGCACTGACGTCGGGACGCGGAGCGTAAAGCCCACATATGCAATTCTTTTTGCAACGTGTGGAAAAAGTTGCTTTACTGATTCTGAAAATAGATACATAGAATATTCTTTATTGACGCGAAAGATACAGCTTAAAGAGAAACAAATGATTAGTAATAGAGGCAGAAAACAGGCGGTCTTACCGTTAAAGAGCGATCTCTTCCAGACAAAATATAAAAAAAAATATATATATAAATAGTCCGTGGTGTACACTTAATTATACGGCTAATGATGATGATGAAATTTCCTTTTGCAGATTTGGTCCTTTTAACTCACAAATTGATTTAAAAAGGGGAGCCAATTACATTTTCGATGCTTAACCTTAACTGTACCTCCTCCGGAGTTTATACGGATAGTAACTTAACGGAAAAATATTTACCTGTGATACGGTATGTTTTTGGAAATAACAGTAGGTTTAATTAAAGAACAATTATCAAGCTAAAATATTGTGTACAAAACTGAATTGTTTATAGATTGTTCGAGCATGCTATAGCGACGTAAAAACAGCGAATTTGGCCTGGTAGCCCCTTAAGCGTGAAATAGTACTAGACAGACAGAGTTACAATCGCATTTATAATACAAATATTACGAGTAGTAGGGATCTAGGGACAAGATAGTTTGCCAATAGTTATCATCAATATACTTTTACTTACTTACTTCACTGGCTCAGTGACCCAAACAGGATCTTGGCCTCTGACACAAGAGAGCGCCGCTCTGCCCTGTTCTGCGCCACTTCACGCCAGTTGGGTATTGGCTACTTGACTGTTTTTTGTAAATAATGTCAAACGTTCTTGATTTTCCTGAGGATCAAATGTCTACATATATAGGACTCATGGCATTTAAGCAACACAAAGGTCAGAAATGAGAGTTAAAGGCTGACGCTCGCAATCGACGATTGAAATGCCTCTAACAAAATGATAAGGTGATGTGACTTCATATAATATAAGTCTGTCCTAAATGTATGGAAGATCAAGGAAATTGCCATTTTGATCCTGAAATATTGCGTTTATGTATATAGTTGTCATACATTTATTTTTCAATAAAATGTAAGGAATCGAATGGTATCATTTTCTTTTCTATTTTTTTTGCGACTTCGGAGCCCTGTATTTTTTTATAATCCCAATATAATTTTTTAAATTCCACTTTATTATAATGGATGGCTCATTTTCTATCCATTTTACTCAATTTTGTTATAATAATCAACATGTGTCAAGTACCTAATTCCGACGGCAGACAGGTATCGGCCTGTCGGTTGTTCGGAACTGACTGGCGGACTGTTAATCAATGGGCTCCATTAGGGCTTCGTACTTACAACAAACTCATCACTGCCTGGTACCAAATATTGCGTGTTTGTTTTTAATAGGTTTTTATAGAAATTATGCCTTCAGTCTTCAGTTATACCGAGGACATATTTCACAAACGTATTTTTATGTTAAGAATTAAATTTTCGGCTAGTTTAACTTATAGGACTGCAGAATATCAGTGCCTCTCCCATAGGGTGAAGGTGCGACCAGACCGCAGCCTAAAAAACGGTCACGATACGGAATCGCAGTGACGCGTCGTATGCGTACTGTTTTTGACGCATTCTCCCCACACCGCTGTCCCTGTCCAAAACCAAATCAAATCCAAATGAACATAATAAAAAATATTATTCAAAATCGTTATTTAAAAGTTAATTCTACCATCTAATCATAAGGAAACAACTCAAAATTTGCATCTGATTACTTTGCCTCACATGTGGATAAAATGCAACTTTCTCATCCTTTTTTAAACAATCACGAGACCCACCTGCTGGTGTGGTGAAAAAGGCTTTTTTCAAATTTATTTTATGTATGTTTTCCTCTGTTTATAATTACCAGGGGTCGGACAAAAAGTGCGGGTGACGTCAAACCACTTATAGGTTGATTTCAAATAGTATTTTTGATTTTCATAAACAATTATCACTTATCATTTATCAACCTCTTTATTAAACGATATCGCCACTTGAAATGAGTAAGTACGTTTTTGACTGACACATTGTCAATCAGATGAACAATAAATTGACTTCGTTATTGTTTAGCTATTGTATCTTCACGATTATATTTAGCTAAAATTTATATTTACTAATGTATAAGAAAACGCTCTAAAATGTCATCTTTACTCGAATATTGTGGCAATCCCACAGACTTGTTCTAACTAATTTCAAATAATTATACCTTATGGTAACAAGTTTCGTGAAATTTATTTTATTCACTACATCACCCTACCACCTGTATTATTAATTCCATGGATTTATTTACGATTATTTTGTTACTTCATTAATACTACTTTGTTACTACATGTCACACGGAAGTTTAAATACAAACTCAAACATCATCCTGTGTGCAAGATTACGTCATTTTTACGTCATCCGCACTTTTTGTCCGACCCCTGATAATTACTTGATGTTATTCCAATGACATGAATAAAAAAATAATCACAAAACTTTTATTTATGTTAACTTTTCTCTATCTCAACACACTTTTCCCCCTTTTTTGCCATGCTGCCCCGGATTTAACATAGCAACTCATGTGTTGCGATAATTTATGTAAAGTGAAATTATAGGTACTTATAGTTATAGCCGTGATATAGTTATCTGCCTTTGTAGCTGTAGATTATATTTTACATGAGAATCAATAAATCAATCATAAATAAATAAATATTATAGGACATTATTACACAAATTGACTAAGTCCCACAGTAAGCTCAATAAGGCTTGTGTTGTGGATACTTAGACAACGATATATATAATATATAAATACTTAAATACATAGAAAATACCCATGAGTCAGGGACAAATATTCGTGCTCATCACAAAAATAAATGCACTTACCAGGATTTGAACCCAGGACCATTAGCTTCATAGGCAGGGTCACTACCCACTAGGCCAGACCGGTCGTCAAAAAAAGAAAAATTTTAACTAAAATTTCATCTCGTACAAAGCTATATTCCGTCACATTTTTGGGGACAAAAAACAAGACATCGAAAAGAATGTAGACCCGTAACAATTGAAATATTTGTTGTTGGCTAAAATATGTATACTCCACAGACCAACGTATTGTAAAGGGAAAGAGTCCCGGAAACGTAGGGTTGCAGGCCGCGGATAGAGATACGCGGCCGGCAACCCCGTTTCTCGCCGAGATATGTATAGTGCTTTTCTCAAACTTGCAATTAAAACAAAAAAAATGTAGTAAATTTATTTTGGGTCCTACTCGGCTCGCCACTCTACCAGCTTAACCATACGCGCGTAAGTCCGCGCGCCTGCGCGATGCGCCACCGCCGTTGCTTAGCAACGAATATGCGCAACAGATCACCGTACCAAGCTAACTGATGGTAGAAGCTAGTTGATGGTTGGATGGCAACACGCTGTGTCACAATTTGACGTTAAAAAACAAAAGAAGGTGGCTTTACAGTCCTAGGTGTGTGAGGCAGTATGAAATTCCTTTACATATCATCTTCACTCATCGCACCTGATATGTAGTATTTCCGGAACTAATTTGACGTAAGTCATGTCATCATTTCATAGCAAGTTTGAGTAAAGATAGTTTATTATTCAAGTGGGCATATTACAATGCGCTTATGAACGTCAAATAAAGCTACACCGGCTCTAACCCTACACCTCTGACCCGAGAAGATTTAAATCCCCCCTCAAGGAGGGTATCCCAATATGGACCAATATATGGACTGTGGTGGAATGGATACACTCGTTGTAGTTTTCTGATTTTATATTTTTTTTCTTCAATCAACAAGATCACTAATATCGACTACTCTTAATGACTGCTAGACTGCCACCTTCGGAATACTCGCCTGCAGATATTTTTTTCATCTGGTAGGGCGATAGTTCTGAATTCAAACCCATAATTGTCAGTTATATTCAAAAAGGTTTCCAACCTTCACAATATACCATAACAGGTATATAGTAAAGTAAAAGCGGTTATCTGCCTGTACAGGTATTTCTGTCCCGATTATTCATGGCTGGCAGACAGGGGTGGGCTATTTATATTTATATTTATTCTATAATACAGTAAAGGCCAAGAAATATGTCTCCCGAAGGTCAACGTTGCTCATTTTAAGTAAGCTAAGTCTCAAGCTATATTAAATTTTAACCGCCAAAGACGCCTTTTGACCGCCAAATACGTCATATAACGCGCGCGGCTACAGCCCAATATCAACCTTCATGCGTACCGACAAGGTTCACGATTACACGCCGCGTACGATAGGCGTGGCGTTCAAAAGGTTAAAGCGCAGAATGTTCAAATAAACTTAAAATGCTTGTGGTATTATATCAGTACTATTAGTAGTAGTTAGTTTTTTCCTATGCATGTTTCAATCACTTAATCTATTTATGTATAGTTGTAGTTAATAATGTAATGTAGTGTAAAAAGCCTCGAACTGTTTGAGTGTTGTTGCACACCTGTTATTGGTGCATAGATATCATACGTGGCGACTATACTTGTTACTTTGTAGCTTTGTTTATTTACTGTTGGTGTGTCTTATAAAATAAAATAAACAAAATAAACAAAATAAACAAAATAAACAAAATAAACAAAATAAACAAAATAAACAAAATAAACAAAATAAACAAAATAAAGAAAATAAACAAAATAAACAAAAAAAAACAAAAAAAAAACAAAATAAACAAAATAAACAATATAAACAAAATAAACAAAATAAACAAAATAAACGAAATAAACTGTTGACTTTTGTATGAGTTCGAAATTTCCTGCTACCTAAAGGTTGTCTGGAAGAGATCGCTTTTTAGCGATAAGACCGCCTGTTGTTACCTAGTTCTATTTTCCTTTAAAATTCATTTGTAGTTTCACATGTATGTAAAATGTATATTTGTTGGTGCAATAAAGAATATTTACTTACTTAAACGAAATGAACAAAATGAACGAAATGGACGAAATGAAGGAAATGAACGAAATGAACGAAATGAACGAAATGAACGAAATGAACGAAATGAACGAAATGAATGAAATGAAATAAAATAAAGAAAATAAGTCCAATATTGACAGCTTACTTAGTCTTAATTTTGCATATACGGCTCTGCATCGCTTGTTTTTGTATCTAAGGAAACAATTTGATTATTCTATCAATGTATCGGGTTATTTTCAAAAGGTTTTTGGGGAGTTTTATAACAATGTGTTGTAATTGTGATTTTAATTGCAGACACATATTCAAAAAAATAAAAATTCTTCTTCTTTCTCGCGTTGTACCGGCATTTTGTCACGGCTTATGGGAGCCTGGGGTCCGCTTGACAACTAATCCCAAGATTTGGCGTACCTTCCAACCCAGAGGGTAAACTAGGCCTTGTTAGGATTAGTCCGGTTTCCTCACGATGTTTTACTTCACCGAAAAGCGCGCTGGTAAATATCAAATGATATTTCGTACATAAGTTCCGAAAAACTCATACGTACGAGCCGGGGTTTGAACCCGCGACCTCCGGATTGCAAGTCACACGCTCTTACCGCTAGGCCACCAGAGCTTAGCAAAAAAAAAAGACTAAAAGAATATGGTGATTTTAAGACCAATTTTTACAAGAGCTGATTTCTTTCAATCATGTATCGAGTACGGTAACGGTTTTTCAAATATAATGAATATTAACAATATTTGTTTTGGCTTTACTAACACAAATACTTTTTCTTAAAAAAAACTACTTAAGTAACATCAAGTTCAAGGACATTGGATGTTGACTTCCCCTTAAGCAACGCAATTAACAACGTATTTTTCCATAGCGAGTTCTCAGGTAAAGAGTTTTGTACCCCTAGTGTAACATTATTCGACAGCGAGACGTGACGTTACGTCTTAATTCTCATTTTGTATGGGATTTTGATTTTCCAAAACGTCCCGCTTGACGCGCTGTTTGTAAATCCCATACAAAATGAGACTTAACGCAAACGCGTAAGTCACGTCACGCTTTCGAAAAAAATTACACTAGGGGTTCTGAACTTAACCGAAGTATATTTTAAACCGGTTCCAAGCCGTAGAATATTTTTTCAGCATCTACTCCTACCTGATTCATCCACCGAGTTCCCGCCCCTAACCCCCCCCCCCCCCCCCCTCCCTGACATCTAAATATGTATCAAAGCTACGAGGCAAACAACTTATCTGATAGACGTATCAGACGTATTATCATAATTACACTGTTTAGGTTTACAGAAACTATAATAGATTAGAAATTAATGCGGAGCGGGTGTGTACGTCGATGCTGGTATCTGCGGGCTACCGCGAAAACCCAAATTCGTCAATTGCAGGCAATTTTTCTGTCACTCTATTTACGTCTTAATGATACTAAAAGTGAAAGATTCCCGCAATTTGCGCATTTCGGTTTTAGCGGTAGGCCCACTGAGTAAAAGAAAGATGGCGGGGTTGGTGTTGCCAGACTTGAAAATGAATACTGTTTGAGATATCGATTGACACGCCGCAAACTTATGAATTTTACACAAATGTACATTTACTTTTTTCCTTTTTAGGGTTCCGTAGCCAAATGGCATAAAACGGAACCCTTATAGTTTCGCCATGTCCGTCTGTCTGTCTGTCTGTCTGTCTGTCTGTCTGTCCGAGGCTTTGCTCCGTGGTCGTTAGTGCTAGAAAGCTGAAATTTAGCATGGATATATAAATCAATAAAGCCGACAAAGTCGTACAATAAAATCTAAATTTTTTTTTTTTTTAGGCTACCTCCCCTACACGTAAAGTGTGGGTGAATTTTTTTTTCGCTTCAACCCTAGAGTGTGGGGTATCGTTGGAAAGGTCTTTCAAAACTAATAGGGGTTTTCAAGAAACATTTTTTGATAAAGTGAATATATACCATAGGTCCAAAAAATATGGAAAAAATCGTGGAAGTAGAGCTTAAGAAAGATATTAAATGAAAACTATAGCGGACATGATCAGTTTAGCTGTTTTTGAGTTATCGCAAAAAGTTTTCCCTTCATAGTTAAAAGACTTATTTTAATTAGGTACTGATTATGCAAATTTGCCTATTTGTTTAACTCAGGTGAAAGGTACCGTTCCATCCCTTGGTTAACAATTTACTATACTTTAAGCTCCAGTTTAGCTTATTGTGACGGAAGAGTAAACGGAACCCTACACTGAGCGTGGCCCGACATGCTCTTGGCCGGTTTATTTTGTATAAAAATTGATAGTTCTCTGAAGCGACTTAAGTCTCTACAACAGACTAGAGTCGAACCAAGATAAGTTGGCAGCGCTTTTGATAGCCCAGACGGTGTACTGATTATTTTAAACTTCTATAAAATTATGACGTTTACTTGACACTTGCACCGTCTGGCCTATCAAAATCACTGCGAACTTATCTTGGTCTTACTCTGGGGTCTCTAACAAGTTAAAAAAAAAATATTAGAGTTCAAAGTGAGTCGAATCTCATAGAAGAGGACTCAGAAGTCTCGAGTATTAAACAACACTTCGCTCATGTCAAACATGTAAATATTAGAGATGCAACGAATATTCGGTCACTATTCGGTATTCGGCCTATTCGGCCACAATTTCACTATGCGGCCGAATACCGAATAGTACGTTAACACGTAGATAACGGTAAATGAGAGGTAAAAAAAACTACAAGCAATCAATTATTACGACCAGTATAATCTTTCAGACTACCTTTATATTCATATACATAGTACAAAAACATGAGAAAAATAATACAAAATATATTTTTTTACACACACGACGAAAACTAACGCACCGCGATATTCGCAATCCAATACGCACTGCGTGCAGAATAAGCGCAATTTCTATAAATCGGCGCGATCCGAAGAATGATTAAGACACGTTTAAGAACTTGGAAAGATCTTTAAATGATCGATAACTAAACGACATGTCAAAATTGACGTTTATTTTGATTCCGCTGTGATCCCAATAATATCTATCGACGATATTTCTAACGTCAAAGTGACATTGGACATCAAATCGAGCTGCCTCTGTCAATTATACAACATATAAACGATATCTAAATGAGAACTTATCTAAACCAGAACTTATCGTTATCGTATTTATTTCTTCGAATCGAGCGGAATCACTTCCTACAGCGAGAAAAAAGATGCAACTTGCACAGTAGGGCACGCACGCGCCGCGGTCGAATTTACTTCATTTTGGTAAAACTTCTAGCCGAATATTCGGCTATTCGGCCGATGACTCCTCCGGATATTCGACCAAGTCACTATTCGTTGCATCTCTAGTAAATATGTATCAAGCTTAGCTTTCGAGACAAACAACTCATCTGAACGACGTAATCAGATGACGAAAGAGGTCAAGCTCACGGCTGAATAACAATCATCACATTTGCATACGACTTTATTTGACGTGGGTTCGCTTTACATTCATAATGAGACCTAATCCTGTTATACAAGAGTCTTATGCCTACAATTATTTAAAGCGTTGAATTATTGTTCTTTATAGCGATATATGACTATTTTCATTTAGCGACAATAAGAGATAGGCTTTGGTGACAAATCAAATCATTATAATAATATTTTGATTTATGTTTTTAAGTAGGTATTACATACTAATATACCAATATAGTAATAAATTATAAACTTGTACAATGCCTCAAGGGCCTATTTTAGCTTCAAGCTAGTTATTGTAGTCCGCTGTATATATCCATTATGTATATTGTTATTGTAAATAAAATTAACTGAAATAGATGTCATATATTTATTTTCACGTCAGCAGCTCGAACAAGGGTAATTTTCTGCTTAAAAACAGTGAGCAAAATCACATTTTGCCCACTGAGTGAGACCAAATAACATTCAAGTGACCTTTATATTCGAATGTCATTTCAACGTGCGGGGCCTAATACAAGTTCGAAGTATTTGGATTCTATTGTCTTAGACCCCCGAAATAAGTCATACCGCATCGTTCCAAAACACTCTACGAGTCTTCATTCGTAATATTTAATTAATGAAATAAAAGTTTAAAATTTAATAAAAACATCATATTTTACGTATTTTATTATACAATCAAAACAATGAACTTACACAAATTTACGCAATTGTTACTTAGTACATAATTCTACTTAACTACTTTTAACGATCTCTACTATATAAACTTGCAGGATGCCAGTCGAAGCCATACTATACGCGACCAGGGGTGAGCCAAGACACTGGGGCCAACTCAATTTCTGATAATGATTGATGATCTACCTAAAGTTTTAAGTTTTGCTGTCTGCCTTTTGTACGCTGATGACCTGAAGCTTTTCCTGGAAGTGAAGTGTGGGACCGATTGCAACAGGCTACAGAGTGATATTAATGCTCTGGCTGAGTGGAGCGTCATTAACAATTTGCACTTTAATATAACCAAGTGCAAGGACATGAAGTACTCTAGGGCTAGGTCACCCATCCATTACGAAGAAAGAAAGAAGAAGAAAATGCTTTATTACGCTACTGAACGTATGTTTTACAAACACCAATATACCAATAACTAAAAAGATCATAAAATAGGCTGCCTAGCCAAGATGCCCATCGTTTGACAACGAAATGCTATCTGTTTCTCTATCAAATATAGTGATAGCGTTTCGTTGTCATACATAGCGCAAAAGATTGGCATCTCGGCAAGGCCCCCAGATTTTATAGCAGACAAAAGGATCCCTAGAAAACGAAAACAGAGAATATTTAAATACTAAAAGATTAGAATAAGGATCCAATTTGTCGAAAATCTCAGTCGAATATAATTCATGTCACAGATAATTATCTCCGAATAAGTTCGTCAGAGAATGATAACTTTCTCAATATTGAAATTTTGATTGACTCCAACTTTAGGACCGTTGTCACATTTTGTAAACTTTCTAAGGGAGATTTCAGCACACTTAAGAGGAAAGGGGACGACCGTTTCTCCATAAAAAAGTAGTCCTCATTTTCCTCTCTTAATTTTTACATAGTTTGATATATATTAACCATAGCTATAGCCCTTCGTTTAACTTTTTTAATTTTTTGATTATTATAACAATAAGGAGAACAAATTTCTTAAAAAGGTTTAAATTAGAAACTACACCTGTGGTTGATATGCATCAAATTTATTATTTATGGACCCGGGTACGTCCTTAAACTACGTCCAAAAGAGAGGTGGGCAATGTGAATGTCATCTCGCTCTGTGTGGTAGGGCAAACCAGTAGATGTCATTCCAGATCTAGAGCAGAGCCCAACTTTACTGGGGAAGTACCTCCACCTTACAGAAAACCGCAGCCAAATAACACTAGACCCTACTCATAGTGTTGTGTTCCTGCCTGCCTACTGAGACTGCTTACCATTAGGCGGGCCGTATGCTTGTTTGCCATGCCTTTATTCATCAAATAAGTGACAAGTAGCTAATTCATGACTTTACTTGGATATTGTGAAAAATAATATTAACTTGCTTACGCCGTGATTTATTTTGATTCATATTTTGCGCAACACATTGATTTCTACGTAGTACTTATAAATGTTGTTTGCATTCGGCTTCCGTGATGGTTTGTGTACGCAGCGAAAGGTTAAGCACACAGCGATGGAAAACAAACGTAGTTTGTTACTATATTATATAACGTTTGCATAGTTATGTTTATTTATTTATTTAAACTTTATTGCACAAAAGAAAAACTTAATGTACAAAAGGCGAACTTAATGCCATGAGGCATTCCCTACCAGTCAACCTTAGGGCAAAGCAGAAAAGATTGTAGGTGGTACGTTTAAAACTAAAAGAAATTGTTATTGAAAGAATTAGAGTCCTAATACATGTATATTAATTATAAATTACTTAAATACATAAAGATATATACATAAGTTACATAAATAAATAAATATAAATATATTTCTATATAATATACACAACCGATTCGTAAGACTGATACTTAATTGATCTTTGAACTGCCAACAAATAAATCACGCACAGATTTTTTGAAAGCAAACTTGTTGGGAGCTTTTCTAATGTTAGGGGGAAGACCGTTCCAGAGACGTGCTGCTTGAATGGCGTAAGAGTTAGACATGAAGCCTATTCTATGAGGGGGGATAGAAAGAGAGAGATTGCCAGTAGAGCGAAATTGCCGGTCACGAGAAGCACCATAAAAGTGAAAGAAGTGTTTAAGGTATTCAGGGGGTTGTGGATCATTGAGAATACGAACGATACGATACGAGATACGAGACGATAAAAAATACGTCAAATGTTAGGTTAGATACGATATGGGTATTACGAACATACGAATATTACGTATGCTATAGAAAAACCTCGGATCTGTCCAACGTATATCGTTACTGTTCAACGTGGGAACGTATGGGGACGTTTGTGCCGGGTACTTACTGGATTAGGATATTATTACCGTACTCACTTTTTTAATTAGTTTTGACGATGCGTGTTGCTGATGATTTATGTGTTAATGGACATTCTGTTTTGACGAAACCTGAGGTGGATGAGCTTTCTGTAATGTGACGAAACCTGAGCTGTGGATGGTATGCTATTTTTTGGTTAATAAAGGCTTTTTTGAAAACATGGTTTTCAATCGAAATAGGACAAATTTCAAACTTTCTAGAAAAGGTTGAGCACAATCTCTCTGCTTTGCCTAAAGGTTGACTGGTAGAGAATGTCTCATGGCATTAAGTTCGCCTTTTGTAATATAAGGTTTTCTTTTGTGTAATAAAGATTAACCCCCTTATGAATAAGGCTAAACGATTATTAGCGGCTTGTCAATTTTAGTAGAAGTTTATGAATAAACGTCTACTAAAATTAACAAGCCGCTAATAATCGTTTGTCCCTTTTCAACGTAAGTATTGGTACGATGGAAAGGGACAAACGATTATTAAACTTGTCAACTTTAGTAGACGTTTATGAATAAGGGGGTAAATAAATAAATAAAGCAATGGAATACAAACAATGTAGTTAGTTATCATATTATATAAGTTAGTGAGTTATAAGTTTATTTATAGCCTATTTTTAATTTATAAATAAAATTGTAATTGTTTAGTTAGTGAGTAATTTTGTATGTAGTTTGTATACTTACAAGGAAAGGTACCCAACTGTCCGGTTCCGATTTGATTTATATATATTATAGAGTAGTCTAAAATAACGGAGTCGTATTTTTTTTCTGCCCATCTCAACCTATTGGGAGAAATTGTCCTCCAAAGTACTAAAAAGTCACTTAATCTTCCAACTCCTATAGAAAGTGATGCTCAAGCAACTTGCTAGTTAATGGCTTGTTTGAGTATATGTTTGAGAACAGGAAAAAATAATGTACACGTGTTTTGTTATATCTGCTTAAACTCAAGTTTTCCTCAAAAAACACCCGTCTTTATGTGTAACTTTAGCGATAAGATATTATAAAACTTCGAATGTCGATTATTTTCTTTATTTTATTTCTGAAATTTAGTATAGCCCTTACTAATGACGTGGCACATCATCAGAAAAAAAATGAGGACGAAAAGCTGCTCCCTTATCCTGCCACGCAATACTCCACGTAATATACCTACGTATCGTCAACGCAAATGTAATAAAAGCCACCTTTCATTGTGTAGTAGATCACACGCTTGATTTCCATCGTCATAGTATAGGCACAGATGAGATATATTAAAAAAAAAAATTTAATTTATGATAAAAAAAAATCTTAAATGCATGTTTGTTGAACTGCTCTACCTCCTCATTAACCGGCAACATACGGCATTCATCACTCTTTTTTAGCGAATTTCAAATTTTTTTTGTCCACTAATAGGTGAGGTGTCCACTAGTATGCAACTGTACTTCAACTATTTTGTGGTGCGCGTGCCGCGACCGCTGCAAGGAGTGCAAGGGACCATCGAGTGCGGCGACTTCTGACCGAAGGGTGTCGTGTTTCGGAGGTTCCGGAGCAAACTGCCGAATCCGGCACAAGAGCAGACGTATCAACGGAGCCGAAAGTCTTTGTAGCCAGTTATGAAATTTAAGGAATGTACCTATGGGACTTGGTTGCCTGGTTATAAGCGATTTTTGGCTTTTTTATATATATGTAAATAGAAGAAAATAATCACTGAAACTAATTCACTAAAATGGGACTCAAAACTAACAATTAAGTCCTGCTTTAGACACAAATCAACAAACAAAGCCTGCATTTAGCGAAAACCAATTATATTCATACAAACAATACGCCAAAGCTTATAATAGCCTAGTTATCTCGAAATCATCATTTTCTAATTTAAGATTCAACATAATGGAAGCTATTCTGACTTCCGTGGAAGGTTAAACATTATGCTGATGAAATTTAAACATATATTGTTATCAGACTGTTATGCCTCAGCGAATAGTTTTAGATTCTAGATCGTAACTCTGCCTTTATATATTTGCATAATATTATACGCGGTTTGTGAGAGGTATATTACAAACATTATTAGTAATGTTGGTTAAGACTAGAGTTTTTTTATTAAATTTTCTGTAGCCTCGAGTCCTTTTCGAGTCTCTCTCGAGTCGTCTTCACAACTTTTATATTCTTTTATAGAATATTATAAAGGAGATAAAATATACTTTTTAGTTTAGCGCAATGACCCAAAATGAGCCTTGGCCTACAATGCATGAGCATTTTACCTAGTCCTGTGTAGGTGCGGGTCCCTATACTGGTGTGAAGTATAAAATAAAATATATATAATTTAATTTTTTTTTATAAAAAAACGGATAAAATTGATGACCTCCAGTCTGCTTCCGTCCTTTAAGTCACATTTTAATAGGAGTCCAAAGAGGCTCAAGACTCGAATCTCAACTCAAAAGACTCGAAAGTCTTTTAAGCGTAATGACTCGTAAAACTAAAGAAGTCCCTAAATTTGAAACTCGAAAGATTAATGAAAGGATAGGGTTTAGGGAAAAATAAATCCCATCAAAAACATTTTCATGTAAAATGTAGCCAAGACGAAACCATAAGGTTTGCACGGTCAAAAAGTTATCAGATCTTGTAGAGCCAAGCTTCTAACTCTACAAGCCATAACTTCACAAACTACACATTAGTCAAAATATATGGCTTGGCCGTTTCGCTCGAAGTCCACTCATCATCTTCCTCGCGTTGTCCCGGCATTTTGCCACGGGTCATGGGAGCCTAGGTTCCGCTTGACAACTAATCCCCATAATTGGCATAGACACTAGTATTATAAAAGCGACTGCCATCTGACCTTCCAATCCAGAGAATAAAATAAAAAATGATAAATAATAAATGATTGATTGATTGATTGATAAACTAGGCCTTATTGGGATTAGTTCGGTTTCCTCACGATGTTTTCCTTCACCGAAGGTACAGCACTGGTACATATCAAATGATTTTTCGTACATAAGTTTCGAAAAACTCATTGGTACGAGCCGGGGTTTGAACCCGCGACTTCCGGATTGAAAGTCACGATAATTTTGTTTATCTGCGGTGGAAGCATGGTTTCATTTTTATCACTTGTCACTAGGCCCGTCACTTTCGCACTTACATACTTGTTAGAACGTGACAGGCATGGTGACAAATGATAAAGAGCCGACCATCTTAGCCCTACTGCTATAACCCAAGTTATGAGGGTTCAATAAAAAGGTGAAGCATTTTGAGAAAAGGTACATAGTGTCCTTGCGCTTCGCTTTGCTCATCTTGGCGGGGCAGATCTTTTAAGCATCAATGAACGAAATTAAATATCTCGTAAAAGGTTTTCAGTAAACTTATATTCAATATAAAGCCTCAGACTGAATGTGGGTCACAGTTCCCTGTCCAAAGCAAGACTGGCTAGAAGGAGGAATTCAATATAACTTGGGCACAAACGCATTTGTTTTATTGAAACGAAGACCAAGATATAGTGCTGTACATAAATTGAGATCGAGATGGGGCTGAGGAACTGCAGGTTGTATAATTCACTTGTAAGATTTATAACCATGGGTTACCTATATTGAAACTTTTAAAATCCAATACGGGACTCGGTAAAGTTTTGCAGAAGGATGAAGTTTTACCAATAGAGAAAACCCGTAGATTTTCTTTATTATTAGTACCACGAAATATAATTGGGGTAGGAATAAAAAGATTTGTAGAAAAAAACTATAGTGAGAAAGTGCCTAAGCTTCAAAATGCGGCTTTTTATTACTCGTGAAATCGCCCTAAAAAAACTCGCATGTGAGTATCTTATATCTGATACTACTCGTTACTACGTTTGACTTTTTTCCATTTTTGATTATTGTACAAAATTGGTGCGTAAAACAGACTTCATACACAATTTTCAATTCTCTTCAATATTATAATACATATCATTATTATTCGATTTTAATACAAACGATAATTATAATGACATAATGGAAAGTACAATAATTGACATCAATAGCTGGATGAGCGATCACAATCTTCAGATCAATTTCGAAAAAACGTATCAGTGAAAGAACATGTGTTAAATAGCCATATGCCATCCTAAGAGTTTTAGTCCTGTGTCGAAAGATGGCAGTAAATTTAGTTGACTACAAAATTTACTTTCATAATCTATACATCTTACATAAAATATTATGTAATAAGCATATTACAATGTAAAGATCATGAGCAGTGATCGGAACTATGGGAGTAAAACTTTAACAAAACTTATCAAGCGGACGTAAAAAGAGTGCTTATAGCCTTAAAAATATTCGAATATCTAATATGAATGTAAATATTTTTATGGCTGTATGTACTATACTATTCCTATCCCTATGGACATGAATATTTTTAGAGCTGTATGCACTATTTTATGTCCGCTTAACAAGTTTTGTTAAAGTTTTACTCCCATAGTTCCGATCACTGATCATGAGTATAAGTAAATTAATATATCAAAGTAGGCCTCTACGATTCCCCACCTCTTAAAGTACGAATTAGTAACATAGAAACGTCGATTGGATCCACTGAATCGGAATGTGATATCGATAATCGGATGAAGAGAATCGAGTAAGGGCTCATCAGATTTAGGATTCGGTAAAAGGGCGTGTAACTTAGTAGGTAAATATGTTGCTATAGAATTTAACCCTTTGTGTCTAAGAGAGTGAGCTCACCTTTCAGGGTTTAATAGGATATTTTATTAATTATTTATTTGAATGAACAAACTAGTGAATAATGTGTTTATTGTTTGTCTAGGTAGGTATATAGTTATTTACAGACATATGAAGTAACACTCTGCTCGGGTCAAAATAATTATCCTTGTCTTATTTTTTGCCCCCAGAAAATGTGATGGAGTTAGGGCTTGCAATTATCCGTCCATTTTTGTATCCGGATATTTCGAATACTTGTTATTTTATTTCATGTAAATTTGACTACATTGGATTTTAATGCCAGTCAATACCTTCAATAAATTGGCTTCTAATTGACGTATGGTCTTGATGATATTAAGAAAATCGAATATTTATCTAACTGATAAAACAGTCTCTTCTTGTTGGGATATACATTGCATTTAAGGTCGATCAAACCTTTCATTGCAGATTTATTCTAAAGCAAAATGCTTTACTACTAATTCACTGCTTCAGTGACCCAAAAAGGATCTTGAGCTGTGACAAACACCACTCAGCCCTGTTATGTGCCACTTCCCGCCAGGTGAGCAATCCGAGGGCGAACAGGTCTATTCGGGCTTCGTCACTATTATCGTCACTAATATATAGACGTTCTCCACCCGGGTGCCCTACGTATGATCCTCTCACAGCTCGATCCCCTCCCATTTTGTTACCAGCAAGGTTGTGTTGCTTTAATCTCGCCAATTGTCATGGGTGGTTCAACCAGCTTCTATAGCTCCCTATTTTAAATGCAAAATGCTAAAACGTTATTATCATATCTGCTATACACCTTCATCTAGTTCGGCATTTCAATATTTATCGAAGTTCTTCCCCGCTGGATCCATACAAGAGTTCTGCTTTTGTTAACAGTTTTAGTTTTGTTCGCATTTTATAAAATAAATATTCGTACGCTACCAATAATGAAAGTTACTTTTATGGAGCTAATATAAGGCGATATGCATAAGATTATCCTCGTATATTTAAAAAAATAGGGAGTAGTCGACAATAAAGGAGTTTTTATAACGTTAAAATGTATTGAAATAAAAAAACTCGACTGGCAACGTCGTTTTCAATCTGACTTTCAACGTGTTTCAAATTGTTTTTAAAAAAAATGTAAGGATATTTTTTGTCATAAATGGTATTCGAATTATTCGTTTTATCCGGATATCAACTTAATCATTATCCGGATAGAAATAAAAGTGAACGGATATCAGGATAAAACGGCTATCCTGATATCCGGATGCAAGCCCTAGATGGAGTGTAGCTTTTTGTATGGGTGATTTTTCTTTTTATTTTTCTCAAGTAAATATAATCTACAGCTCTGCTAGGCATGCAATAGCACTCGACTTTTTATTTATTTATTTTAAAAGCCACCAATACAAGCATGACAGAGTGGTCAGAAACAAGACAACGAAAATAATTTTGACCCACTCACTTGACTAATTCTGTCAAGTGGGGTAACCGAGGACGGATGGGGCTATTTATTTGACTATAAAAATAAATAAAAAGCTTTTATTTCTGTCCAGATATTAATAAAATCCATTAAAGTAAATTAAAATTGTTAACTAAATTAAAATTATGAACTAAATTAAAATTATCAATTAAATTTAAATTAGATATCAATTAAATTAAAATTATCAATTAACTTAAAATTATCAATTAAATTAAAAAAATTCAATTAAACTAGAATTATCAATTAAATTAAAATATTTACCTACTTGTCATAGTGGGATTTCGCTCAATGGCCAAATATCGCGGGCTGTGACTATGAACTAATAAAATTGATCCTAAGTCTGATAAATCCGGATTCAAATATTGTAAAAAGTACACTGCTATCAGCCACCTTCATATAATTGGGGAATATTCCTGTCCTCAGTTAACTCATAAATCTAGTATAATTAAATCAGTCTTGAACGGTGGGGGGAAATGACCGAACGGGATAGTCTTATGTATCTTTCAGTAGGATTAGCAGAGAAAGCGCTATTACTGTTTGTCCATGTCACAGTCTCATTTTTAGGGTTCCGTAGCCAAATGGCAAAAAACGGAACCCTTATAGATTCGTCATGTCCGTCTGTCTGTCCGATTCTGTCACAGCCACTTTTTTCCGAAACTATAAGAGCTGTACTGTTCAAACTTGGTAAGTAGATGTATTCTATGAACCGCATTAGGATGTTTACACAAAAATAGAAACAAAACAATAAATTTTAGGGGTTCCCCATACTTAGAACTGAAACTCAAAAAATCTTTTTTCATCAAACCCATACGTGTGGGGTATCTATGGATAGGTCTTCAAAAATGATATTGAGGTTTCTTATATCATTTTTCTCTAAAATGAATAGTTTGCGCGAGAGACACTTCCAAAGTGGTAAAATGTGTGTCCCCCCCCCCCCGTAACTTCTAAAATAACAGAATGAAAAATCTAAAAAAAATATATGATAAACCATGTAAACTTCCACCGAAAATTGGTTTGAACGAGATCTAGTAAGTAGTTTTTTTTTAATACGTCATGAAATAAAAAAAAAAAAAAAAAATTTCATCATACCCATACGTGTGGGGTATCTATGGATAGGTCTTCAAAAATGATATTAATGTTTCTGATATCATTTTTTTCTAAACTGAATAGTTTGCGCGAGAGAACCTTCCAAAGTGAAAAAAAGTGTGTCCCCCCCCCCCCTGTAACTTCTAAAATAACAGAATGAAAAATCAAAAAAAAATATATGATATACATTTCCATGTAAACTTCCACCGAAAATTGGTTTGAACGAGATCTAGTAAGTAGTTTTTTTTTAATACGTCATGAAATAAAAATAAAAAAAAATTTTTCATCATACCCATACGTGTGGGGTATCTATGGATAGGTCTTCAAAAATGATATTAATGTTTCTAATATCATTTTTTTCTAAACTGAATAGTTTGCGCGAGAGAACCTTCCAAAGTGAAAAAAAGTGTGTCCCCCCCCCTGTAACTTCTAAAATAACAGAATGAAAAATCTAAAAAAAATATATGATATACATTACCATGCAAACTTCCACCGAAAATTGTTTTGAACGAGATCTAGTGAGTAGTTTTTTTTTAATACGTCATAAAATTTAAAAAAATTTTTTTTCATCAAACATATACGTGTAAGGTATCTATGGATAGGTCTTCAAAAATGATAGTTAGGTTCCTAATATCATTTTTTTCTAAACTGAATAGTTTGCGCGAGAGACACTTCCAAAGTGGTACCTAAAATGTGTGTCCAAAGTGGTAAAATGTTGAACAAGATCTAGTAAGAAGATTTTTTTTTAATACGTCTTAAATTGTACGGAACCCTTCATGCGCGAGTCCGACTCGCACTTGGCCGCTTTTTTTTATTCCCCACCGTAGATTTTAGCATGGTTTATGGTGGGAAACAAATAACCCGACCAAATTACGTTGGTTGTTTTTGGTATGTTGCCAGAAATGTTAAAACGTGTTTTTAATTTTGTCGCATTGCGTATGTTTTTCCCTCACGGGCGCCCGCGTACATCACATCTATAGGAACCTACCATCTATGAGTTAACTACTTATAACTACATACCACTCACCTTCATGGTAACCTCAAGATTTACCCGCCCTGAACGCACGTCTACCCTCCCACATTACTCATTAGTTATTCTCTTCGCATCATCGTTTGAGAAGCAAACATAATGTTTATGTAACGACTTCGTGTTGCTTTAGGGTCTGTTGGAATGGCTTGCTAATTGTTTTTGCATCTGCATATATATATGCGAGTAAATTATTTCTGTTTTGAATTAACAATTAAAGGTCATAGCAATTACAAATTATCAATGACAGGAGGGTCCATATTGGATTGCATAAAAGTTTAAGTCATATCTTTGATACGCATAACAACTTGTGTCATAATCATTGCGCATACAAATGAAGTCAAATTATATTGTCATAAATTTTTAGCCATAATATTAGATGACGTACATAACAGTTGTCATATATTTTTTGTGCATACCTAACGAACCTAACCTAAAATTTTATGCGAATTAAATTAATGACAATAAAAATTATGACATAACTCATTTATGACAAAAACCCAGCTCAGGAATAATGTTACTAAAGATTTTTATGACTTACAATTTTATGCATTTACAATTTAAAATATGACAAAAATGATTAAAATGTAATAAATTAAAAAATACATAATTGTAATTTTGTACTTGTTTTGTTATTTGTGGCTCTCCAAATACCCTAGGGGTCATCCACGTATTATGTCACAGCAACAGGGCGGAGGTGTCACACCAAATGTGTCGGTACATGTTAAAGAGATAGGAAATGCGTGACAAGGGGGGAGGGGGGTCCAAAAACTAGAAATGTTATGTGACGTAATTAATGGATGATGCCCTAGCCTTAGTCTATTCGAGATTTTGATTTCAGATAGAAACGAAGTCGATTAGCATAATTTTTTAGGGTTCCGTACTAAAAAGTTAAAAAGGAACTCCTGGTCACTGTAAATTTTTATTGTGATTATTACATCAAGTATTGCTAATTAAAAGTTAGGAGAGAACTTCTAAGCTTCTTCCTCATACCGACCCATTTAAAAAATCCTAAATAAATGATGAAGAGTATTTTCCGCAACTTTACGGAATATTTCTTTTTTAATAATGTAAATTTGACATACTTAAGCCGCATTCACATTTGTCTATCGTATTGTGTTGTGTTGTTTCGTGAGTTCGTGACGCATCAGAACGTCAATCGGTTATATACATTTAAGAGGAAAAGGGACGGCCGCTTCTCCATACAAACTTAGTCCACATTTTCTTCTCTGGATATTGATATTATGGAAAATATTTTTGCATTATTTGATGTATATTCATAGCTAGGCCCCTGCGTTTGACTTTTTTGATTATTGTAAAAATTAGGAGCAAAAAAAGAGATTCCATACAATTTTTTCAACTCCTAACTTTATAATAATTAAAAATTCGAATAAAATCAAACGTAAGGGCATAATTCTCTCTCCATTTTCAATAATGATATTATCCAAAGAGGAAAATGAAGACTACGTTTGTATGAAAAGGCGATTTATCACGAGTCCTCCATTTTCGCCTTAATATTTTTGCGTGGGCATTTGTCTGACGCAACGTGCATCACGACACGTCAGACAAATGTAACGCAACCATATTAAATATATAAATAAATAAATACTATAGGACATTATTACACAAATTGACTAAGTCCCACAGTAAGCTCAATAAGGCTTGTGTTGAGGGTACTTAGACAACGATATATATAATACATAAATATTTATAAATACTTAAATACATAGAAAATACCCATGACTCAGGAACAAATATCCATGCTCATCACACGAATAAATGCCCTTATCAGGATTTGAAGCCGGGACCATCAGCTTCGTAGGCAGGGTCACTACCCACTAGGCCAAACCGGTCGTCAAAATATAAGTATAAATATATGAAACCGATTGCCGTTCTGATGCGTCACGACGTTGTGTCGTGGCTTGTTGTTTTGACAACACGACACGTCAGACAAATGTGAACGCAACCATAATAAATATATGAAAACGATTGCCATTCTTCAGACTAACGTGTACCCGGCTTTAAATAAATACTTTCAACTATCGATGCCTAAAGCAAAAGCAGCGTTAAGCGTTTTCTGAATAAATTTCTTCTATTCTATTCTATTCTATTCTAAAGTTTGTCTATTTTCAATTGTATTATTATTGTATGAAATATACAATAACTCCATCAATCGTAAATTATTTCAAGTCATGGCCTTTTGAGAAACTTTTCCTTAACCCTTAAGTGCGGGAAACGCGAAAATCCGTGCAAAAGTGTTATCTGAATAATTCAAGTGTTCTTCAGTCGAGCCCTTCTCAGGGACTTGCGAAAATGTGACTAAGAAAATAAGTGCGTAAATAAACTGCCCTGAGCAGATAACACCGTCCCTGACGAAAAGGATTTTTTTTTTTTGACCTACTGGGTCAAAAGCGCTGGGTGGCCTACACTGAAAAAAATAAATAGCCGAACTGGTTTTGTAACTTTACTAAATAACTAAACTACGGTTATAAGAAAATAAACTTTGCATAAATTTACAAAACTATTTTGTAGTGTATAATAAATACCTGAACACTGATAGCCAAACACGGTTTTGTAACATATAACACATAGTTCGCAAGTCCCAATTTTTGTGTAAACAGTAACCAAAATGTTTGTTACAGTTATGCAAACATTTCTTTCAGTGTAGCGGTAAGAGCATGCGACATTCAATCCGGAGGTCGCGGATTCAAACCCCGGCTCGGACCAATGAGCTTTTTTGGAATTTATGTACGAAACATCATTTGATATTTACGTCGCTTTTTTGTGAAGGAAAACATCGTGAGGAAACCGGACTAATTCGAATAAGGCCTAGTTTACCCTCTGAGTTAATTCTTGGGATTAATTTCCAAGCGGACCCTAGGCTCCTATGAACCGTGGCAAACAGCTGGGATAACGCGAGGAAGATGGAGATGATGGTGAAAAGTGTATCAACTACATCGGTCCTAAAATTTATGACATAGCTAGAAACAATGACTTGTTCTAATCATAACTGAAATCTTTTTTTTTTTATTTATTTAAAACACAAACAGTCACATATACAAATGGATTTGAAGTACAATGTAGAGTACTTAACACACTTAAGAATCATAGACCTGGAGGTTCATTATTAAGTACATAATGTTAACATACATACTAACAGCATAAAGAAAATGAAATCATGAGCCATACTTAAATTCTATTTACTAGTCTTCAGAGGAAAAAAAATACAATAAGTGGTAAGTAAGTAAATAAGTAAGTAAATATTCTTTATTGTGCACCATACAGTTAAAAATAGACAGGAAATGGAAAAACACGTAAAAGTTAGGTAACAATAGGCGGTCTTATCGCTAAGAAGCGATCTCTTCCAGACAACCTTTGGGTAGCAGGAAACTATGAACTTACAACATTGAACGGGTAGTGCCGATATACATATAATTCAACAAAATGAAGACGCAAACAATATAATACATACCTACATACTAATAAAATAAATACATATATATATATATATATATATATATATATATACATACATTATATATTATACAATCATAAATAAAGGCAAGTTAAGGCAGCGAAAGGTAATGAGTCTTCAAAAGATTTTTGAAAACGGGAAGGGATTTAGCACGTCTAATGTACAAATGTAAATGTAATGTATGTATGTATGTAATGTAATGTGTAATACAGTAAGCAGGTTTGACATTACTGTCTGTTTCATTAATTATCGGATATGTCGTATTTTTAGGGTTCCGTAGCCAAATGGCAAAAAACGGAACCCTTATAGATTCGTCATGTCCGTCTGTCTGTCCGATTCTGTCACAGCCACTTTTTTCCGAAACTATAAGAGCTGTACTTTAGGGTTCCGTAGCCAAATGGCAAAAAACGGAACCCTTATAGATTCGTCATGTCCGTCTGTCTGTCCGATTCTGTCACAGCCACTTTTTTCCGAAACTATAAGAGCTGTACTGTTCAAACTTAGTAAGTGGATGTATTCTATGAACCGCATTAAGATTTTCACACAAAAATAGAAAAAAAAACAATAAATTTTGGGGGTTCCCCATACTTAGAACTAAAACTCAAAAAATCTTTTTTCATCAAACCCATACGTGTGGGGTATCTATGGATAGGTCTTCAAAAATGATATTGAGGTTTCTAATATCATTTTTTTCTAAAATGAATAGTTTGCGCGAGAGACACTTCCAAAGTGGTAAAATGTGTGTCCCCCCCCCCCCCCGTAACTTCTAAAATAACAGAATGAAAAATCTAAAAAAAATATATGATATACATTGCCATGTAAACTTCCACCGAAAATTGGTTTGAACGAGATCTAGTAAGTAGTTTTTTTTTAATACGTCATGAAATTAAAAAAAAATTTTTTTTTTCAACATACCCATACATGTGGGATATCTATGGATAGGTCTTCAAAAATGATATTAAGGTTTCTAATATCATTTTTTTCTAAACTGAATAGTTTGCGCGAGAGAACCTTACAAAGTAAAAAAAAGTGTGTCCCCCCCCCCGTAACTTCTAAAATAACAGAATGAAAAATCTAAAAAAAATATTTGATATACATTGCCATGTAAACTTCCACCGAAAATTGGTTTGAACGAGATCTAGTAAGTAGTTTTTTTTTAATACGTCATGAAATTAAAAAAAAAATTTTTTTTTCAACATACCCATACATGTGGGGTATCTATGGATAGGTCTTCAAAAATGATATTAAGGTTTCTAATATCATTTTTTTCTAAACTGAATAGTTTGCGCGAGAGAACCTCCCAAAGTAAAAAAAAAGTGTGTCCCCCCCCCCCCCTGTAACTTCTAAAATAACAGAATGAAAAATCTATAAAAAATATATGATATACATTACGATGCAAACTTCTAACGAAAATTGTTTTGAACGAGATCTAGTGAGTAGTTTTTTTTTTAATACGTCATAAAATTAAAAAAAAAATTTTTTTCGTCAAACCCATACGTGTGGGGTATCTATGGATAGGTCTTTAAAAATGATATTTAGGTTCCTAATATAATTTTTTTCTAAAGTGAATAGTTTGCGCGAGAGACACTACCAAAGTGGTAAAATGTGTGTCCAAAGTGGTAAAATGGTGAACGAGATCTAGTAGTTTAAGTAGTTTTTTTTTAATACGTCATAAAGGAACCCTTCATGGGCGAGTCCGACTCGCACTTGGCCGCTTTTTTTTTTTACTAATATCTGGTAGGTATTAGGTATCTTAGTTTGTTTCTGATGTTCTTTAAGCGCAGAATCGCGTAAAAACGAATCAAGTTCTGCAAATTTTGACTCAAAAGCTTCGATTTCACACTAACACTAGATCATACTAATTGACAAGTACGTTATACTCATATTTTGGGGCAACGCAAGTTATTGTAGTGATTAATATTTTTTAGCGAATTTACAGATTTATCGCTAGGTACTGCTTAAGAGGGAAATATATCACGAGATCGTCCGTACAAAAAGAGAAAATGTTTTTCCACTTCTAAATATATTCCATTATCCATGTTTTTAGTATGTTATTGACACAATGAAAATGAGGCTTATAATTTTTTTTTATACTACGTCGGTGGCAAACAAGCATACGGCCCGCCTGATGGTAAGCAGTCTCCGCAGCTTATGTACGCCTACAACTCCAGAGGAGTTAAAAGCGCGTCGCCGACCCTAAATTTTCCTTTCTTTCAAAATTTGAAAAATAAAAAGGAGAAAACATTTTTTTTTAACAAGTGAAACCCTAGAATATATTATGCTCAAGTGATCGATATGAAAATCAAAGTGATTTGTTAAGATTTAGTTTTGTAAAAACCGTTATCTCCCGTAATGGAATTTCATAGAAAAAGTACCGTTATTTCGTAAGGATCGCAAAGCTATTCTTCCCTTTTAACACAGACAATGATTTAATGAGAAGTTTTTATAAAAAAAACGTAAGATTTGTTTGACTGCGGACTGCGACTGATTTCTGTCCATTTATTTATGATCAACAAGAAAAAAATACAAGGTTAAACCCCCATGAACCATTTAAGTTACATGTTAGGGCTGTAGCATTAATTTTTATCTTATTTTTATTTTCTTTATTTGGGAAAAAAACAGATACGGGCCAATAAAATTTATTTATTTATTAAGAGGAAAGGGTAGCGTAGGCAAACGTAGTCCGCATTTTCGTCTCTAAATTTGGATATTATAGAAAATATTTTTACATAACTTGATGTATTTTAACCATAGCTATGCCCCTACGTTTGACTTTATTAGATTTTTTGATTATTGAAAAAATGAGGAGCGAAAAACCGATTTCATACATTTTTTTAATACTCCTAACTCCATAACTTGTGCCCTAATTCTATTATTAAACGGTCGGCCTCTAAGTTAATCAGCACGCAGCTGTAGCTGTGGCAATCTAGCGGGCAATGGAGGCAACTATATCGGATATAATCGAATTTGACTCACAAGCGAACTTGAGAGAGAACACTAGCGATTTATTTTATTCTATAAACTTACATCTAAATATTACCAGAAAACGTGCCCGATTAAGAACCACAAGCTTACTTCTGCGTTATTCTTTTTAATGCTAAAAAGCAAGTAGAGACTTTAAAATAAAAACAAAATTACACACAACTCACATACTTATCCGGAACAAATGGACCCGGGTACGTCCTTAAACTACGTCCAAAAGAGAGGTATGGGCATTGTGAATGTCATCTCGCTTTGTGTGGTAGTGCACAACCAGTGGATGTCATTACAGATCTAGAGCAGAGCCCAACTGAGGAAGTACCTCCACTTTACAGAAAACAGCAGCCAAATAACACTAGACCCTACTCATAGTGTTGTGTTCCTGCCGGTGAGTAAAGTTGCCAGAGCTCAACGAGGGGGGGGGGGGGGGGGGGGGGGGTTAGGGTCGGCAACGCGCATGTAACTTCTCTGGAGTTGCAGGCGTACATAGGCTGCGGAGACTGCTTACCATCAGGCGGGCCGTATGCTTGTTTGCCACCAACGTAGTATAAAATAAAAATAAAAAATGCGCCAAAAATACTAGCGGCATAGATCGTGTCATTCACGACGACGCATCCCTTGACTCGTATTGTCAAGTTATTAAAGGTTAGATTTGACAAGTCTGCGCGTCATCGTGGATGACACGAACTATATTCCCTCGCTGAATGGCCAGTGATATTTGTTGGATCAGGAAAGAACCAGACGAGGGTCGGAGCTTTATTCTCTCAACCTTCGCCCTATGTCCTTGATAAAGGTTTTAGATTGTGCTATTGCAACCAGCGGTGGTGGCCGAGTGGATATGACGTCCGACTTTCAATCCGAAGGTAGCGGGTTCAAATCCCGGCTCGTACCAATGAGTTTTTCGGAACTTATGTACTAAATATCATTCGATATTTAACACTAGCTTTTCGGTGAAGGAAAACATCGTGAGGAAACCTACATACATCTGCGAAGAAATTCAAAGGTGTATGTGAAGTTCCCAATCCGCATTGGGTTAGCGTGGGGACTATAGGCTGAATTATTATTATTATTGCAACCAACATGTCGATGTTGATGTTATAAGCTCAACCTACAACATCAATAACAACATGTTGTTTATTATAAAATAAATAAATATTATAGGACATTCTTACACAGATTCACTGAGTCCCACAGTAAGCTCAAGAAGGCTTGTGTTGAGGGTACTCAGACAACAATATATATAATATACAAATACATAAATACATATATAAAACACCCTAGACTCAGGAACAAAAATCTGTGCTCATCACACAAATAAATGCCCTTACCGGACATCAAAATATGTCGGTATGTGCTCCTGAAAAATATTAATGCTGCAGCCAAACGCACTTCGATAGTATTGATTTCGAGTGTATTTTAGCACTGATTAGATATAATATTTATCACGCACTCGAGTTGCTGAAACGTGAAATGAGTGCATCAATATAATCGTCTCCGAAATTAGATCAATATCATTAATATTTTCGTCTACCATATCTTTTCCTCATATTTTAATTTTTGTAACCAGTAAGAAAAAGAGCTTAAGTTGAATACAAATTCAGACTATTAACGTAAAAGGGTACAATAAATAAATAAATAAAATAAGATATATTGCTGTGTAACACAGTAATAATATAAGTAGATACCTTTAAACTTTAATAATAATATTATATATCTATATTTTTTAACTAAGTAAATCTGCACGGATTCCTTTGTTTGTCATAATTATTGAAGGTCATAATGTAATGACAGTCATATTATTATTAGTCATAACTCTGAAACCGTTAACTTTTCAGGAATTTCGTTAGTTTATCCTATAGATAGGTCAGGTTAGGTTAGGTTTGTTTTATGACAATCCTAGTTACGCATTTCTGTGAAAATCCAAATTATGACTAACGAAAATGCGGACAAACAATACATTATGACTTAAAACTTTATGGGAAACAATAGAGACCCAAATCTGCAACACTATGCCAAATATAAGTATATCTAAGTAATCATGTATATTTCATTTAATTTATAACCTGTGTTTGTCTTAATTTTTTTTTTGTTTCCTTCTCTTCAACAAATTACCATATATTAATTTATATTTGACTCTTATGAATTTAGAACCTCTCAACGTATCAAGATTTCCAGGTCAAATCTTGTAAGTCGATCGCGACCCAGTTTGGAATAATCGGCTATTGGATATTCGTTGAACTCGCTATTGGAATTTAATATTCAAGGTTTTGTGTTGCAAAGGAAACCCGTAGATGCAAACTCATAAGGAGTAAGTAAGTTACCTTTTTCTTCAGTACAACCCTGGTCTGATTACAATAACATGTTATGAATTTGTTCATTCATTCTTTTGAAATTACGGCTTCAGCCAAGTGGGACTATTTCACCAGTATCAAGGTATTAGGAGCTTTAAATACGACTAAAATTATATGGTTTAGTACAAGACAGTGTATGATGATTTTATCAGCTCTTTAAAAAGCAATGCTGGTCTTTACAAGTAGCACGTGGCCTATCGGCCGTTTACTCCAAAATTGTGGTTAAAAGCGTTTCAATTATCCATTCACTGCACACCTACCACATTAGTTTACTGCATAGTAAGCTATCGATATTACACTTTAAACGATATTAATGAGCAAAAAACAAACGAACTAATTACGAGGCGTGACTATCGAGATGGCGCTCGAACCGCAAGTCCTATGAATTTGATCTGGATTTTTATTGCAACCATCTGCGATGCAGTGTTTATTTGAATACTTCTGTGCGACACCAGATCTGATGCAGACCGCGCGGCGTGGAATGACATACGCCTGGCAAGGGTAACTTCTAAAATTGAGTAGTTCTGAAAAATCACTAATATCTACTGCATCAGAAGCACTTTATACTTTGGCAACACTTAGTCTAATGCAATGCTGACCAAGACATCTTGTTTATTGTTAGAAGAGCTCCTTCCGTTTTCTATTCGGAACTCAAAGAAATGTAGCCACGTAGGGCAGTTTTTGCGATATGAAGACATTCTTAGGCACCATCTCAAAGCTTGCGTCATCCCATCTGAGCTTTGAGAGGAGCTTGCGGCTAAGAAAGCAGAATGGCGCCATCATATAAAAGAAGGTAGAATAGCTACTTTCGAAGGAGCTCGACTAGAACACCAAAACCAAAAGGGCCTTCAACGGAAGTCCCGACCTTAACCATTGTATTGTATTGTAGTACGGGCGATTTTCCGCAACTCGACGACTGGCGCCTATTTTGCGTGACAAGGGGGTGGGAGGGGGGGGGGGGTAGAGGATTGGCTACTCTTGCCAGATCTAAACTACTCTACGCATACACATATAACGACCAAGGGCAGCTTTATTGTGCACGATGCAACTGGATATTTAACTCAAAGTTCGGTTTTGCGAGCCATATACGTGCTCATCAGAGGAAATTGTAAAGGTCGCCGTTGTCGGATACGACATGAAGGACTATTTATAGCAGAAAATGATTTTAGTTTAGTAGACATTTGTCTGTTTTTGTTTATTTTGAAATTAATTTAATACATTCTGTAAGGTACAGAGAGCGTTTGTGAACTCACAAATTAAATTAATTCACAGTTGCTAACAGTTGTTAGAAAATGTCCGTTTTAAAAGTTTTAATTGTCAAAGTCAAGTTATTAATTGTGAACACGAGTTGTGTAGCAAATTTATTCAATGACAATAATTTCATAATTTGCTAATAAGATCACAAGATGGCAGACAATATATTCTCTAGAAAAGAGCGCGAAATTCTAACTGTCTATGGGGGGACAATTCTTCGCGCATATTCATATTCATTCGTTTCGTTTATTTGTATATTAATTATACATTGTCAGTATTACATTTTTATTAGGTACATAGGTGCAAGATGGATGCACATACACATGGATGGATACATTTTATTTTACTGCCTTTTTCTACTGACGGAAATGGCTTGCCAGACTATAGCATTATTGTCTACCATATCGTATTTATGGTTACATCATATCTGTCGGTCGGTCAGTCTGTCTGTCCGTTTGTATCTGACCACTCTGTCACGCTTGTGTCTATGCCTTCTATCAAAATGTCTTTCTAGCTATAGATTATATTTTAGAAGAATATGGAGTAAGAACTCTAAGATTACTTATTTATCTATGGTGAAATTAAGAAATAGCTGAAAATATTAAAATACTACATCATACAAGGGAAATAAATGGAAGCAGAAGGAGGGGAAGACCAAGAAAAAGTTATATGGAGCATGTAGGGGCCCTATCGTACAATCGTTAACGCTCCGTAGCGTAGTGTAGTCATCTCTCTCTATCACTCTTCCATATTAGTGCAACTGTGACAGTTGCGTTTCGTTCACCACGGAGCGTGAACGATATGCACATTGTCTACGCGGGCTGGATATTAAAGCGCTGGCTTCGCACCGACCAAGGTGGATACAACATCATCAAGCTGCACCGACAAGAACCCAGCTCTTGAAATGAGTGATGATGGTCAACATACTTTCAGCTCGCTCGCTTCTAGAACGTGCAACATGAGGAATGAGTTGCCTCCTGAGGTATTTCCTTTGCGCTACGACATGGGATTCTTCAAGAAGCGGGTATTTAGGGTTCTCAGGGATCGGTAACGCTTATGTGGCTCCTGTGACTGCCTATGTCCATGGGCGACGGTGATCACTTCCCGACAGGCGGCTCGTCTGCTCGGTTGCTAACACATAAAAGCTACTTTTCTTCATATGGTTGACTGGCCATAATTCCCCTAGAGTAGGTAATAAATATCACTCTCCCCGCTCGTATCTTAGACTGTGGCAAAATGGAACAGCGGCCGTTTAACGTGATTAGTTTCTGAACAGAATGTGGTGTCGCCCATAGGGGATACTTCTGAGATCTACAAGACTGAGGCTTACATATGTGTAAATACCTAAATAAAAAGCCATTTTGGAGACAAAATGACTAATCAATCAATCTGGCCCCAAATTAAGCAAAGTTGTGGATACTCGGCGACGGTACACATACAGGTTGTAACGAAAATATTGAGTATCCGTTTAAGGGCATATTTAGGGAAAACGTAGAAGTATAAAATTATTTGGCGCGAATAATTTTGTTCTATAGGGCAAGTCGTCTAAGCCAGCCAATACTCCATACAAAGGACAAACATTTTTCACGTCCAAAAATGTTTTCTTCTACTTTATCCTAAACAAAACATATTACCGAATATGCCCTTAAAAAGAATCCACACTATTCTTGTTACAAAACAAACATCACAACGTCACGATAAAGTTAAAGTCGTCTTGAAGTATGAAAAACAAGAAAATGCGATTTTCACCGGATCCCTTTCTTTCGCATAATTATCGAAAGTCATAATGTAATGATAGTCATATTATCATTAGTCATAACTCTGAAACCGTTAACTTTTCAGGAATTTCCTTAAGTTATCCTATAGATAGGTTAGGTTAAGTTAGGTTTGTTTTATGGCAATCCTGAAATGTTACACGTTTCTGAGAAAAACCAAATTATGGCTAACAAAAATGCGGACAAACAATACATTATGACTTAAGACTTTATGGGAAACAATAGAGACCCGATTTTGACGCTGAAATAATAAAATGTAAGGAATCGAATGGTACCTGCCTTTTTTTGTTAGTAAAAATAATCCAAGGGCCTGTATTTTTTATCATTTGCTTTCCTTGTGTCCAAATTAATGTGATGAATTGCTCATTTTCTATCCATAATAATTTTTTGTTATAAAATTCAACATGTGCCATCATCCCTATAAGACACGTGTACTATATGATGATATAATACACGTGTCTCGTGTCAATTTAAACACTCCCTTCGGTCGTGTTTTAATTTATCGCCACTCGTTGCGAATTTCCTATTTTTCGCACTTATGTCCTAATATACTATTATAGTAGGTACATATGGTGCTTTCCGCATTAACGCGATAATTATCACATTATATCGAAAATGTAAAGGGCCATATTGTACTGTAAAACGTTGTACAATACATGTGCAAATTTCCTATTTTTCGCACTTGTATCGTAATGTACTATTTCATAATAAAAGTGTTGTCATAACGGTGAAAGAGGTCTTATCTTTTTTTTCTTCTCAGAATTTATGCGTCCACTGCTGAACATATGCCTATTTCATAGATTTACATGTTGTTCTAATTTAGGTATTATCATTATAATTTAGGTATTGTAGGTTGTCCATGAACGTAGTTTTTTTTTTTCGTGTTACTAATTAGCAATTTTATTCATATGTAAGGCACAAAAACCTGTCAGAAAATAAATGAAAACGGCTTTAAATTACAATTAATCTAAATAAAACTACAATAAATCTAAAAAAGGTCCCGAAGATGCTGGCTGCGTTACCCCGCTGAACTGCCAGACTGATGCGTTGAGCGAGGTAACTGCCAGCTCTCCGGTCCCCAGTTGCGTCCCTGAGTCTCTTTGAAAGGTCTCCAAAGAGACTCAGAGCGCCAGGACCCCACGGACCCAGGGTCTCGACGCCGAACGGAACAAAACTGTATTCGGTACCGAGATCCACGAAATCAAGGACATCCCGCCAGGTCTCTTGTCGTCACTTCTCGAAATGCCGGTCGGCTTTAATATTAAATTTGTCTGTACCAAAAAGTTAAAAAACAGGAGAAAAGCGTGATTTTTTCATATTTTAAAATACGATCTTAAAATACGATTCATTAACTTACAGTGGTCTGGCTCACGTCTCATAAATCACCCTGTATCGACCTAAATAACAACGTGTGCTCGCCATTACATTGATTTCTTGGCCATTTTTAGAACAACGAACAAGTAGCCATAATGTCTATTAATCAATGACAATTTACTTTTTAAGGCCCATTTACATGGGAAGCAGGTAGGTGGGTCAAAATTATTTTCGTCGTCTTGTTTTTTGTCCCCAAAAATGTGACGGAGTGGAGTTTTTTGTATGGGGTGAAATAGGGTTTTTAATTTTTCTCATGTTAATTATAGTCTATGGCTAGAAACACATGCGATAGCACTCGACTTTTTAATTTATTTGATTAAAGGCAAAATTACAAGTGTGATAGAGTGGTCAGAAACAAGACAATGAAGAGAATTTTGACCCAGGTAACTGATTAGTGCATAGTTGATGGACATGGTTAACAGCGGGATGTAAGTATAAAATGCCTGTCGACGGCACATAACTGTGAGTGATGTTATAATAAATAAATATTATAGGGAAATACTTACACAAATTGACTAAGTCCCACGGTAAGCCAAGAAGGCTTGTACTGTGGGTACTTAGACAACGATATATATAGATATAGAAAATATTACAGAGCCTTGAGCATCGCCGTCGAGTCGCTAGCATATCGGTGTTCTATCGGATACATTTCGGGGAGTGTGCACAGGAACTGCACGATCTGATCCCACCTTCCCCTTTCCATCATCGGACGTCCAGGCGTGGGGAGCGAATGCACCCGTTCGTGGTACACATTCAATTTGTTCGCACTAAACGGTTTGCCTCTTCTTTTTTGTTACGGACGGCTAAAGAATGGAATGCGCTCCCGCCCTCTGTATTCCCTGATAAATATGACCTCGGTCTCTTTAAAGCAAGAGTGAATAGGCTACTACTGAATCGGTGAGCTCCATCTTAGGCCCTGTCTTCACTTTCCATCAGGTGTGACTAGAGCCAATCGCCGATCTTTTTTAATAATAAAAAAAAAAAATATCCATGGCTCAGGAACTATCTGTGCTCATCACACAAATAAATGCCCATACCGGGATTCGAACCCAAGACTATCGGCTTCATAAGCAGGGTCACTACCCACTAGGCCAGACTGGTCGTCAAAATGAGATGTTTGTATTGCTTGTGCCACAAAGCACACACACATGTAGCTCGTTATCTTTGAGTATAGTGGTTAAGTAATCCATGGTTCAAGTGATTAGTAGATGGTGGCGACGAGCAACAACCGAATGTAATTACCGCCCGAATGAATGACCGAATGTAAGTATCGACCGCGTACAACTGTGACTGATGAGACGTTTGTAACACAGACAATATAATCATGGAGCATGAGGGTGACAATTCTTTTCATTGTCTTGTATTTTTGTCCTCAAAAAATGTGACGGAGTGCAGCTTTTTGTATGTGTGATTTTTAGTTTTTATATGTTCTCAAATAAACATAGAATCTTCAGCTTTAAAGACATGCAATAGCTCTCGACTTTTTGTATTTATTTGATACAGGCGTGACAGAGTGGTAAGAAACAAAAAAAAAAACGAAAAAAAACTTGACCAATGTAATGACCACACAGACCTACATAACCGTCTTTGCCACAATCTAAAATAACTAGCGAAAACTGACTGGAGCTCAGCGTACTCACAGCTCACAAATATTGCAAAGCCGCGAAAGAGGTTTGACGTATAAAATTTATATTATCCAATCAAAACAAAGACCAATTATAACTTTTTTAGTAGACTTAAATCGAACGGGATATGAACCGTGATTACCTTTTATATTGTTTTTGAGCTCCCGATATTTCGACGCAGTTACATGCATCTTGTTCACGGGTAACTGAAGATAGCGGGTGGGTGTCAAAGTTGTGTAGACCGCACTCGAAATATCGGGAGCTCAAAAACAAAAAGGTACTTAATCAGAATCACAGCTCATACCCCGGTCGATTTAAGTCTAGTGAAACTAACCGTGAATCATTCAAAACTTTTTTAGTTCCTAATAGCGAGAAATTGTGTAAGTATTAAGTAATATTCAATTAAGTTAGCTTCAAGGTGCCGAGTAAATCTATGGAAAAGGGATAACTGTCATCTGATCATCTCATAGAAGATGTAATGACCGTAGAGACATATGAACATGTTTACACATATTCGTGTTGAATGTATTAGGCATTGCGAGGGAGATCCGAGTAAGGGCCACCCCACACTAGCGTCTCCTGAGCGTCGGCGTCTAGTCAACTCTATGCTGCTGCTCAACGCCACGTTAGCGCAACTGCGTAGCAGCGCCATTTTCCATAGCGCCGACTAGACGCCGACGCTCAAAAGACGCTAGTGTTTGTTGGTTCTAAGTAATAAGTAGATGTAGTGATTAGTAGATGGTGGCGACGAGAAACAACGGAATGTAATAAAATGTGATATGTATCGACCGTGCACAACTGTGACTGATGAGATATTTATACTACATGTACATAATACCTACCGTAGTGTTGCTATGTCTTATTTCTGGCGTAAACGTCACACCTAACGCAGGTGGAGGTAGACAGCTCCCCACTGGACGTTGACAGGAGTGGTGCGTGTTGGAGCCAAGTCCTGTAGTAACTCTAATCCTAAACTTCTGGGTGTCCAAGGGATACTACACCTACTCACGTACGCAACGCATAAATCTGTATAAATAAATAGATTAGGTCAATCGGCTTGAATGCCACTATAGGTTTAATGCATCTATTAGATTTATTTTTTATACTCGGAGAATAAAATGTAACCTAGAGGGCGTTCCGACCAATCTAATTCGAGAAATAAAGAAATTAAAGCAATAATCCCGTAGTTGCATTTATCCCATGCTGCATTTTTGTTGCATTTATTAATTGGGACAGTCGTACACTTTACGTGGTTTGGATAGGTACAAACAGCAACAGTTGTAACTGTCCATCGGTGGACCTTATGCCTTTTGTAATAAGGTCCACCGATGGACAATTAACACTGTGGGCGATGGTACTAAACGACGATATATTTAATATAAGTGAATCGATGTACTTTAGTACTTAAATATATAGTACATACCTATATAGAAAATATCCATATTATTATTATTATTAATTATTAAATCCTTTATTTCAGGCAAAACCCATAAAAGTGTTAGTATTACACAACGTAACTCGGGAACAAATGTCCATGTTAACAACACAAATACCGCTTCTAATGGTTTTCTTTATTCGTCTAAAACTCAAAGTAATCTGATACTGGAATTGTTTCCTCATGTTAGCTTGTAAAATTTAGGTGATGATTTTAAATTCAATTTTGGAATCCTTTGCTCGCTCGGGTATCAACATTAGCACGAAGAGTTAAACAACAACTTTGCCCCCTTGTAAAACAAATGACTATTATCGATACATATGTAGTATAAAGTTACAGGCCACTGCGGAAACTCATTAACATTATGTACCTGCATATTTATTAGGACGTAGGCTTGATTGCATTCCATTGTCCCTCATATCTCTCAATCTAATTATTACTACCGATATTGCTGTAGTATATCATACGTTATATTATGCTTACGTGACAAATAATATAGGGGACAATCTTACCTTTAACCACACAATGAGCTCAATGAGGCTTGTGGTGTGGGTACTAGTCGGTAGCATACAGCGTATATTTTTAATACGGGGTATGTCTTAAAACTACTTCCAAAAGGTATGGGCATGTCATCTCGCTTAGTGTGGTAGGGCACAGCACAGCGGATGTTATTCCAGATCTAGAGCAGAGCCCAACCGGGGAAGTACCTCCACCTTACAGAAAACAGCAGCCAAATAACACTAGACCCTAATCATAGTGTTGTGTTCCTGCCGGTGAGTAAGGTTGCCAGAGCTCAACGAGGGTGCGGGGTGTTATTATTGGAACTCTGTGATAAAACAACGCAATCTAAGTGTTTGGGGTTTCTAGAATTGCCTCGATGAGTATTAGTTGCCTGTGGAAAGAAATGTACCATCAGGTTCAAAAATGCATGGACAAGTTATGAATGAAATCATTCATAAATTGTCCATGCAAAAACCCTACTGTACAGTCAGCGATAAAAGCTTGTACCAAAAATGAAATTTTGGCTAAAAACTTATTTTACAGTACATATGGGGCTACTTTATAGCACTAGTGCGAGAAGTAGCATATTACGTTACTGTGTCGAACATTTAAAGGGCCATATGTACTGTAAAACGTTGTACGATACATGTGCGAATAGGTAATTCGCAACTCGTGTCGATTTAAAACACTCCCTTCGGTCGTGTTTTAATTTATCGCCACTCGTTTCGAATTTCCTATTTTTCGCACTTGTATCGTAATGTACTATTATAACCCAAATGGCTCATGCAGTTGCATTGAACGATGAATGCAACGCTTGATTACGTTATATTGTTCCCGTATCCGGTGGTCTTTCAGTATTCGTTATTTTCATTAATTCTTTTCAAAGGTTGTATTTTTAATTAAGAACTATTGATGCCGAATACTGATTTAAGCTTTCGCATTTTTTTACACATTATTATTCAATAATTGGGAGACCGAGCTTTGCTCGGAAAACATATAAAAACTCAAAAATGCGCGTTTTTCCTGAGATATGACCTAGCTAGATCGATTTTTCGCCCCCGAAAACCCCCATATAGCAAATTTCATCGTAATCGTTACGGCTGCTTCCGATTTCCGATATCCCCAAAATATATAAATATATATACAAGAATTGATCGTTTAAAGGTATAACATAAAATACAAGTTAAAAAAAGTGGCTGTGACATAATTGGACAGACAGACGGACATGACGAATCTATAAGGGTTCCGTTTTTTGCCATTTGGCTACGGAACCCTAAAAATTTACCTCCGACGTCTCAAGGATGCCATGTCCCCGTGATCTCGGAGAAGACTGGCTAAACTTAATTTTTACGCGAATAAGTCCCGTTCAAGTAAATAATAATTGATGCAAAATATTGGAAACATGATATAAATCAATTTTATCGAAATGTAGTGATATATTAATATTTAAAAATAATTGCATAGTGAAGTACCTATTTTACCTCACCTCATCTATCTTCTATCTTGCTAAGGATTTGTAGATGAAAATAATTTTACCTGCAAAAGAAAATATGCACGCATATAGGCAATTGGTTCAAAATTATTTTGGTTTTTTTTTCCAAATAAAATATGACAGTGTGGAGCTTTTTGTATGGGGTGAAATTTAGTTTTTTTTTTCTAAAGAGAATTATAATCGACCGCTAGAAAGACATGCAATAGTACTCAATTTTTTTATTTATTAGATAAAAGACAAAAATAGAAGCGTGACAGAGTGGTCAGAAATAAGACAACGAAAAGAATTTTGACGCAATTGGGCAATATGCCCGATTCAGATTTTACAATTGTTACGGTTTTGATCTCATTCTGATACGACCTTGAAGATCGCTCACACTGATTGGTGCATGCAAAATGAAGTGAAAGTCGTGCGTGAGATACACACCAATCACAAAGACGATTTCCATTTTTTTTTTTTATTTCTTACATTTCACAGCATAACAGTATTCCAAAGCAATGAAAAAAAGGGGGAATGTTTTTTTTATGTTATAGTATAGTCAGTACACGAGCAGACGAGCCGTCTGATGGGAAGCGGTCATCGTCGCCCATGAACATAAGCAACATCATAGGATCCACTTAAGCGTTGCCGACCCTTGAGAACCCTAAATGTAGCATTAAAGATATTAAATTTTACTGTTTATTTACAATAACACATAATGGATATAACTAACTTATATCTAAAATAGGCCTTTGAGGCATTGTACCAAGGATGCTGGCGGCAATTCCTCGTTGTATTGCAATACTGATACGTAGTGCGAGGAATCCGCCAGCTCTTCGGTCACCAGTTACGTCAACCAGACGTTTCGCGATATCTCCAAAAAACTTGTGCGCGCTGGGACCCCATGGACCTAGAGTTTCAACGCCAAATCGTACAAAATGGTACTCTACTCTCTACCGAGGCTCTTATATTTATTACGTTTCAAATATTCAATTGAAATCGACCTCCGAAGCATCTAGCTGCTCCAAGTGTCTAGCGATAAGACAGCTTGAACGATGAAGTTCACTCTAAACTTTAGATTGCTTAGACATCTCCAGGGTATACTTTGTCTAAGAGTCAATCTTAATAGCAAACTTGCAGTTTATTGAAAATATGGGTTGGCAAACTACGTAATAAATTCCTCTTTAGTACATAACTTCGCCTAAATCAGTATTAAATCATAATTCATCTATAACTTGTATCATAGGAGTTTCCTAATTCAATTATTAGGATTTAGAATAAGTTTAAGTTTAATTTTCAGAATTGAAAATATTAGGCAAAGTTGGGAAGGGGTGGCGAAGTTAGGGTATTTTTTTTACTTTGAAATTATTATTACGCAGCTCTATTTATTGTAAATTCAGTGTACCTACGTCTTTTTCTTGATAAAATTGCGCGAAGTTGGGCACCAATGTATCATATCGTATCAAAACTAGTTCAAAACCAAACAAATTGTTAATTTAGAATCGAATTCCCAGTCTGTCCTGTAGCGTTAACGTACATTCAAAGACGTTAATTTCAGTTCAATGTCGTACCTTGTCACTAGAGTTGGTAAGAACGTGTCTTTTAAGTCTAAACTTGAAGAACTCCAGTCGTGTTTTAGCAACTCTGTTCTTAAAAAACATCCTCGTCCTGTATTGAGTTTGTTAAGTGCAACTTAAAAGACTAGAGTCCCCGAATAAAGACTTCATCAAAAATGTTATAGGTTTTATCTACGAGTAACACAAAGGAAAATTGTCATTTTTTAATGATTTGTGCATAACCCATGAATTTAATGTGGAGACATTGCCTTTTTAGAAAACTTTTGTATATATAATAATTTAAGAGTTCTCTTTACAAAAGACTTAGGTCTGAATAAGGAATCAAATTTCGACTTAATGACTAACCCTCTTATTCATAAACGTCTACTTGACAAGCCGCTAATAATCGTTTGTTCCTTTCCGACGTATTGGTATAATGGAAAGGGACTAACGATTATTAGCGGCTTGTCAACTTTAGTAGACGTTTATGAAGAAGGGGGTAAGAGTCTCAAAAACTGAGTCCGTAACTGCGAATGAAGTAACCTCTTCGACCCAATTTAAATTCTTGTAGTTGTTGAGATTTGCGTACAACCCAGTCGTTAACAGACGGACGGCGTGGCTAATTTACATACAATGTAATCGACTTAAGTGCTACAGCGTGGGTCTCGATAACCATACGTATTTTGTTCTAATTCTCTATGTGTTTCTGATAATAATGAGTAATATCCAAATCCTGTGTTTAAGACTGAATTAACACGAGTTTTCTTATTATGGTATAAGAAACAAAAAAAATACAACCGAACTGAAAATTTTGAAATTTTTAAGTCGGTTTAAAATGCATCGGAGATGCAAAACAACGATTTATCGTGTTTAGTAGTGAATACGTGCGTGACATATATTTTGACTAAGTGTAGATGTGAAGTTAGGGCTTGTAGAGTTAGAAGCTTGGCTCTACAAGAGATCTGATTACTTTTTGACAGTGCGAGCTTTTTGGTTTCGTCTTGGCAACATTTTACAATACAATGTTTTTGATGGGATTAATGTCAAAATACATATTGTCATTCATAAAAAGATCGTCACATCATCATCATCATCATCATTCGCTTGCCCTTATCCCATTCATTTGGGGTCGGCGCAGTATGTCATTTCCTTCCATATCTTTCTGTCACCCGTCATCTCATCGTTCACTCGCGTTCGTTTCATGTCATCTCTCACACAATCCATCCACCGTTTCCTAGGTTTTCCTCTGCCGTTCCATCCCTCCACATTCATTCTCTACCTAATATAATACCTTTCTCGTTACATGACTTTCATCCCTCCGCATCACATGCCCATACCACGCTATGCGATTCGCTCTAAAAAAACACAAGACTAAAACAATGAGCATTAATTTGATTATATTTCGTATTATTCGAGCCCACGATGTATAATCTTAGCAACCGCTGTCAGACGATAACCCTAAGAAGACGGACGGTGACGGGCCAGAATTAGCCGGGTCCCGTGGGGACGGAGGGTTTCTACCCGGCCATGATTAACGAATTTCCGGTTATGTATTATAATGGCTTCTTTAATTATATATTTCTTCTAATTAGCTATATTTTCGAGGAAGTAGAAATATCGTGTTGCTTTCAGTACCCCTAGTGTAAATAAATTCGATTTCCAAACGTGACGTACGCGTTTGCGTTTAGTCCTTTATTTGTATTGAATTTCGAAAGAGCGCGCCAAGCGGGACGTTTTGGAAACTCAAAATCCTATACAAAATGACACTTAACGCAAACGCGTTCGTCACGTTATGATGTCGATCAAAGTTACACTAGGGGTACTGAGCGTTCTGGGAAATTTTTGTTTCACGTATTTTAGTATTCTGTGAATTATTACGTTATCCTTTCGAGTAGGTATTAATTCTACTTATATAAATATAGGTATGTATATTTTTTAAATTAGGTATTATTAACTTATGTAAATTACAAAATTTCATAATTACACTGAATAAAACGGTGTTTCCCCCTGAGCAATAGACGACATATCTAGGTATCTTATATGAATAAAAAGTTATTTGTTTTACAAGGGGGAAAAGTTATTGTTTAACCATTCGTGCTAATATTGATATCCGAGCAATCGAATGACTCCAAAATTGAACCAAGAGCGTAGCGAGTGGTTCGAGAAGTGGAATATTGAGCGTTGTGAGGGTGTCAAGGTACGAGGGTTATACAAACTTTGCCTCCGAGTGAAACACAAAAACTTTCACCAAAACAATGCGAGGAAAATACTAACTATGAAATACCAAGAAAACAAACCAAATCAAATCCAAATCTACGTAATTAAAAATGTATTATTCAAAATCATCATTTAAATAAAAGTCAGTTCTACCAGCTATCATAAGGAAACAACTCAAAATCTGCATCTGGTTACTTTGCCTCACATGTTGATAAAATACAACTATCTCATTAGTTTTTGAACAATCAAGAGGGCCTTTACCAGTTGGTGTGGTGACAATATATTCCTTTATCAAAAAATATATCAATCTAGTTTTTATCATTAAAATCAGCCTCGTGGTCCCTAAAAACAAATATAGCTAATCAGTTTCAGATTTTCCCTGAACCTTTTTCCATTTTACTCTAAAAATAGCCGTCTATAAAATCTGTCGTACAGTCAGCATCAAAAGTAGCGGATCAAATAACGCTTCATAAGTATCTACCATTCTGTAACAGCCTAACAAAAAGTGATGTGTTTAATATAGAACAACTAAGACTGTAAAAGATATACTTTTGAACTGGAATTTTAGAAATTCATCTATTTTTGGAAAAGTTATCCGGAATATCAGATGCTTTTGGCGCGTTGTTTCATCCGCTACTTTTGATGCTGGCTGTACATAAACATGTATTTACTTTAAACGTATTCTAGAAACGATGCCATTTACGTTATAGCCCGTTCAACTGGAGAGACATTCGAAGTAAAACTTGATATTGGTTTGATTTTGATATCGCAGCGCGTCTCAATCGCATCGATAAGAAGTAGGATAGCGATTCAGACTTTATAATCAGGTTGTGAAACTGTTACCAATAGTATTTTATTTTATTTTATTGGTATTCAGGACAACAACAGCCGTAGATATACAATTTACATAGGTATTTTTACATAGTATTAGGCCAATAACAGGCCAGTATGACTAGCAACCCGCCCGGCTTTGCACGGGTTACACAAAATCTTGACAAATTATAGACCTAAACCTTTCTCTTTAATTACTCTATTGATATGTGAAATCCGCACGAAAATCCGTTCAGTAGTTGCAAAAATACAAACAATGAAAGTGGATTATTTTTTAAGAAACGCGCAGAAAACACCAATCCAAGCTTAACATATAGTCTGTTCGGAAAGAGAAGAGTCGTGGAATGTAATGGACCCCATACATTCCACGACTCTTCTCTTTCCGCATAGACTCTAATGTATGGAAATAATGATGTGACTATTCGTAGCATCTGTGACACATACTTTTACATTTTTTTTTTTTTTTGGGAATGTACTGTATTCTCTTTTTGGGTCCATTTTTGTAAACAGGTTGAATTAGTGTTGTAAAAGACTCGAGTTTTGGAGTCCTAATTTTGTAGACTCGACTCAATAGACGATTCGATGAACTCGAAGACTCCGAGTCCCGAGTCGGGTCGAGTATCATATGGTTCGGTATGGTTCAGTTCGGTATGGTATGGTTTGGTTCGGTTCGGTTCATATTCAGATATTTATGAGAAGTTTATCTCTACTGTATAAAAGTATACCAGGTATAACTTACTATATGCTAGAGCATATGACGTACGGTGATAAGATAAAAGTACGGTTCACCGAACGGACGAAAATGGTCCCTTTCACCGAATTTCGTCTATTTTAAGCTATAAGTCGATTACTTACAGCTCAATCATATTAAGCTGTGCATTTTTTTCTGCAAGTTAAATACCTATCCCTTCTAATGTGTGGCAGAGCTGGCTAGTTTGCATTGCACCGTAGTCGGGATGGAACAATTGAAAGAGTCGGCCGACTGCCGCTGACTGCCGCTTTGTATGGGCCACCTTAAGAAAATCGTTAAGAAATTGCGTATACTTCTTAAGCACATAAAACTGTTTCAAATCTAGACACGCGGTAGCGTGTCCAGCCAAGTTCAAAGAAAAAGGAACTGGCGACGCAACCGTGTGTAATATTACACGAACCATTTCGAGCTACTTTTGACCCCTTCACAACTTGAAACCTATTTAACCTACACAGATGAAATTTAGTACATTTATTCAAACCCCTTAGCTTGTCTTAAATACAAAATTTCATAGACGTAGCTCAATTAGTTATTGATATATTAATGTTTAAAAACCGGCATTTTTGTGACTGACTGACTAATAGATCAAAAACCTAACCCACTTCCAGGTGACTTAGAAAGTTGAAATTTTGCACCATTAGGTAGGCTATTATAAATATAATTATAGAGCTACATATATTAATAAAATGTTATATTTATTATTTTTCAATTCGGAGGTCGCGGGTTCAAATCCTGGCTCGTACCAAAAAGTTTTTTCGGAACTTATGTACGAAACGTCATTTGATATTTACCACTAGCTTTTCGGTGAAGGAAAACATCGTGAGGAAACCGGCATACATAAGCGAAGAAATTCAAAGGTGTATTTGAAGTCCCCAATCCGCATTGGACTAGCGTGGGGACTATAGCCGACGTATATAGGCTGAATTATTATCAATTAATTATTTATTAATTTACTAAATACTAAATATAAAAGTAATTTACTTACTTCTTACTTCCTGTGGCTAATTATTTACAGAAAATAAATATTAGGTACTCGTATTTTTAATGAAATGAAAGTTGAACTTCATCAGTTTGTAGTATTCAACAGTGAGCTACCAAAAGTCTGAGCACCTCTCAATACCATATTTTCATACATTTATTTTCTAGTTCGGTAATGCGGCCTCCCGATTCGGTGATATGTGCAAATCACGTTTCCTTAGTTCGGTGAATGGAACATATCAAAGAAAGCGAAAAAAATATTTTAAAAATGTTTTTCATATATGTTTAATCATTTCAGTAATTTATACGTTTGTTTACACGAATACAAATTTAACGAAGTTTCAATTAAAGTGTTGATCATACTCGTATAGGTTAGGTTTAAAGATCATTTATTCCCATTAAGAATTTTACAATTCACTTATTATGAGAACATAAATTAATTACTTAGTAATAAGCGTTATAAACATAACAGACCTTTAAAAAAAAATTAAACGTACATCCAGGTCTTAAGTGTTCGGTGAAACGTACTTTTACCTTACAGAGAACTAATAGGCGTAAAATGAGCTACTGTACTTTGTATGTATGTTTAATAATTAAGTTGTTATGTTGTGTATAAGAATTTTATTGTGTACTCCTTGTAATTTATAATTAAGTGATAGAAATTAATTAATATTGTCCGTTTGTGACATCCATCTGAATCCCAGGAAATCCCAGTTCAGGCATTTGGAAATCACTTTTCTCTCATAACCATCCTTAGCATTAGCACACAAGCAACCACTGTGGTACAGTCGAGGAAATTGATTCTTTAGCAGGTTGTGGTTCACTTATAGCATAAGTATGTACAACCAAATTTACTTGAACCGCAAATTGCTAAAGAATCAATTTCCTCTACCGTACAATATTTTTTCAATAAATTATTTGTATTTGTACTGTTGTTATCTTGACCCCCAGGTCTTGCTGTCTCTATAGGAAATAATGCTCATATGTTTTTTTTTATACTACGTCGGTGGCAAACAAGCATACGGCCCTCCTGATGGTAAGCAGTCTCCGTAGCCTATGTACGCCTGCAACTCCATAGGAGTTACATGCGCGTTGCCGACCCTAACACCCCTCCCCCCCTCGTTGAGCTCTACCAGATATGTATACCAGACGTGGTACAGTTAACGAAATAAAACGCAGTGATGTTAAAATTTAATAAAATCAATTAAATTTGTAGTTCGAATTGGCTTTCATCCCGTTCATCGGGTGTAAAGTGGCTAAGGTCCCTCGAGGAGTGACCCGGATTTTAGCTTTGCTAGCGATAATACCGAGCGTTTTATGGATCCACGTCGTAGTTTCGATAAGTTTAACGTACCTAAGTTCCAATTGAGTTTAGGCTTTGGGAAAATGCGAAAGGATCATACACTAACAGGTTAAAGACAAATTAATATAAACAACGTTTCAATTTTTAAGCATTTCTAAAGATTTTGAAAAAAGTTAATTTGGAGATCGACATTTGCAAGCGATACTGCAAATTTTTAAATTAAAGGACATAAACTGTAGTCAATGCTTCAATGAATTGCGGTGATTAAAGGACATAAACTGTAGTCAATGCTTCAATGAATTGCGGTGATTAAAGGACATAAACTGTAGTCAATGCTTCAATGAATTGCGGTGATTAAAGGACATAAACTGTAGTCAATGCTTCAATGAATTGCGATGATTAAAGGACATAAACTGTAGTCAATGCTTCAATGAATTGCGGTGATTAAAGGACATAAACTGTAGTCAATGCTTCAATGAATTGCGGTGATTTTTTTCATTTATCCTATAATTTAATAAGTCGTTTATTTGTCATTCGTCATAACTTATTTGAAATAAAAAATTAGTCCAGTGGCGGAGCGTCCATATAACTCGATTCCTACCGGTTTGCCGACCTTGACGACTTTGACGACCGGTCTGGCCTAGTGGGTAGTGACCCTGCCTACGAAGCCGATGATCCCGGGTTCAAATCCTGGTAAGGGCATTTATTCATGTGATGAGCATGGATATATGTTCCTGAGTCATGGGTGTTTTCTATGTATTTAAGTATTTATAAATATTTACATATTATATATATCGTTGTCTAAGTACCCTCAACACAAGCCTTATTCAGCTTACTGTGGGACTTAGTCAATTTGTGTAATAATGTCCTATAATATTTATTTATTATTTGCCCATTAATAGACATCTGAGAACTTTATTCTACTCATATAAATTCCAAAGAAATAGCAAGGCAAAATAAACTTCAGCTTACTAGTAAACATTTTTGACACGCCGCTACTGGTACTTATTTTCTAAATGATGATCTTGATATTTCTTTAATAATAAAAACCTAACATAAAAAGAAAAATAAATAAAAATAATAAAGTCATATTTGTATTTGACACCCCTGAGCCGCTCACACCGGTGTTGCTCCTGGTCGTCTTCACGACGGCAGTTTCAGGGGCCCATCTAGTGGGCGGCAAGTCACCGCCTGCCTCGATAACTAGTGAAAACATTGTTATGGCAGGTGTCCGGACGTCTTTGCAATAACCCAGTCTCATTGTCCACCCAAACTTCAATCCATAGACCATTACACTGTTCACTTTTTCTATAATAGTCCCAATGCCTGCTGCGACCGGTTCATGAGTGTCTATTGGTTAGGCAAGTCCTGCCAACCCAACCCCAATGGATATGAAAATATTAATTTTGTGCAAACGAAGTTGCGGACTATGTTGTTAACAATATATCTATCTACAAAATTAATTCGACACAAGTAATATGAAATTTACTTGCGCGAATCAACTTGGGGATTGTCCTCCAAGCTATGTTGCTCAATATGCAGTATGAAAAATGTTGGTTCATTTTTACAGACACACCTAAAGCAAACAATGATATGTCCTAGCAAAGTAAATTTCAATGTTAAAAAATTCCACGCAACACTTCGAATATAAAAAATTCCCGACAATTCGCAGAATTACACTAAAGAGCAAGCAAAACAGATCGCATTTCATTGACTGAGCAAAATTAAGTTCTCCGCTACAGCTTGAGCACAAACGCTTACGGCTGTTCTCCTCTACAAATCACATTACTTAACCGAGATTCGTGAAATTTTGTGAGCAGTTCGATAATTTTATGGATTTTTGTCAGTACTTCGTTTTAGGAAAAATGACAAAATGGCGGAGCCATGGCGGAGCGCGACTTCGTCCACATCTCACAGTAAACATTCTGTACAATATGACCCGTTCTCAATGTCCGTCGTTGTACCTACGACATCGCGTGTCCAGTACCACTGTAGTGCAAACATTTTCAATTCAAACTGTACATCGTTGATCACTGTAGCATTTTAATAACAACCTTGATGTTTAAGAAATAAAGTTTAAATTCATAGTGATTAATTGTTGTAAAATAATTCATAGCATTCGTGCTAAGTGACAACTTTGTTAAAGTAATTAATAAAATATATTGTCTTTTCAAAATGGCGGGGTTTAGAAGAGTTTTTCATGGCATTTGTGATGTTTAGTCATTAAGTTTATTTTATGGAAAATTTAACAAAAAGTTATTTGAACTTTGGCATCGAGTATAATATAGTTTTGTTTTAATTTGTACATATATTTTGTCAACGGATGGTTTTTAGGCATGTTCTTCTTGTCTCGTCTAGAGGTTTCTCTAAACAGTGGAAGCCCAGAAACCAGCAGTGCTGACAGCCCGGACTATGGCGTCTTAGGTCAGATTTAGAGCACGAGTGCCACGCGGGGTAATCCAACTGGTGCGCCATGGTTTGCGGTGCTGTGTGGCAAGCACATCCGATAGAGTGGCCACGAAGCAGTCCTCAACAATGTTGAGAAAGCAATATATTAAATAAAAAAAAACTATTTTGCCCAAGTGCCACCCTTCGTATGCTTTGTAAAAGACATTTAATTGTTGACCTTTAGGCGTCGTCCTAATACAATGCAACTACGCGAATATCGCAAGTTCGCGCGAATTTTACTCGCGCGGATCAAACATATTGAACTCGAATAGGTGTCCTAATTGAGAATCGCGCGACCAATTAGGACACCCTATTAGAGTACAATATGTTTGAACGCGAGTTCGCGCGAGTAAAATCGTCCGCGTGATGAGCACGGATATTTGTTCCTGAGTTATGGGTGTTTTCTATGTATTTAATTTTGTAAAAATGTATCTGATGCTACGAAAAGTGACAAGATCATGTCCGAACATTTAAGTTTCATTTTATAAACGAGCATCATTTAGCTGGACTTTGTCTTTGTAGGTTTGCATACTTTATGTAGTACAAATAAATGCCTAAAAGGTCTGGTTCATAGCTTTATTTTTCTTTACAAAATTAATACATTTCGGCTGATTTAAATTTTATATACCTACGATTTTCAAAGCTAATAAAAACAAATCTTTCTAGAATTAAATAATTAACATTGAACGAAAACAATCGCACAATATAAATAATATTTTAGATATCATGCGAAAATTATTATTGCGAGTTATCGCAATACCGATCTGTGGCATTGATTTCCTTAGGGGCTCTTTCATTTCTGTCAGTCGATATATAACTTACGATATTGAATAGGTATACAGTGAAATTTCTCTCAACGAAAAGTACCATAGATACAACGTTACGTTGATAAAACTGGTCAACAGTGGTTTTGTTGCCTCTGACATAAGATTGATTTCCAATGTATTTATGCCCACAATTTATGAAATTGGTAACGCAGCAAGAACATTCTGACGTGGGGCGCTCTAGGCAGCTCAGACACCCAATGCCCATGTGGGACGACCCCCAAACATGCTGTGCTGCCCGGCGTGCCCGCATACCTGCTCTGAGCAGGACCTCCGTGATGCAACGGACGTGGCGAACACAGACCGCACAGTCTGAAAGTCTGTAACCGCCGACACAAAAAGAAGACGAAGAAGATGAAACTATCAATGATTTTAGAAGATTAGCTCTACTTTTATGTCTTTATTTTCATTTCACAATAAAAAAAAATCTAAATATGTATATGATATAAAATACGCTAAAATCATGAAAACTAGAGCACATTCATAAATTTTATGAATAGGTACTCATATATTCGTAAACTGTGCACTTGAAAACATAGAAAATCGGAAGATATCCAGGGCAGCAAAAAAAATAGGTTTTTTGAAGAGCTGTGAAATCAAGTCAGACTCCAAGTGTTTGTAAAAAAATGCTTAAGGCAAATTTTAAAATAAAAAATCAAACGTAGCGTAGCTATGCTTAATATACATCAAAGAGTGTCAAAATATTTTCACTGATGTTAATATCCAGAGGGGAAAATGAGGCCGTCCCCTTTCCTCTTAACTCTTAAGTCTATTTATCTGTTCTCTTTTATTTCATTTAATATATTATAGCAAGCTTTTTAAGTTTATTGCATCGTTACAAAGGCACATTTAAGTTAAAATGTTATTTTAAGCTGGCTTTATCCTTTATTGCATGTTTGCACGACAACTCTTTAAACACCACTGCTAAAGCATATTTACATAAAGTAATCCATCTTCAAAAAGCGCCGGTACCTTTTGTTTGCGCACATTTTTTTTTATATGCAAACAAAAGCACATTATTATTTATATTTTGGCAAACGAGTAGTCGAAACGCCTGATGGTAAGCGATTACTCTTTTCTTAAAGGTTTGTTGAAGATAGTATCGGTCTGGAAACACCGCAGTTAACAGATCTTTTCATGGTTTGGCTGTGCGAGGCAGGAATTTTTATTTTATTTATTTATTTAACCTTTATTGTAAAAGAGTACAAATGGCGGACATAATGCCTTAAGGCATTCTCTACCAGTCAACCATTCAGCCATTGAGTAAAGGTATTTTCTGGAGAAACGCACAGTTGAAGACTGCCAACCATCTAAGTGGTGAAGATGGAAATGTTGCCGCGTAGGGCGTTGCCCGTTGGCGGAAAGAGGCGGCAGGGATTAATCCGATCAATTCCTCGGAACATACACATGTGATAGAAAACAATTGAAAAATAACAGTTTTAAATGATTCATGCTTAGTTTCACTACACTTAAATCGAAGGTAATGTTCGTGCCATCCACGATGACGCGCAGATTTAACAAATCTAACCTTTGATAACATGACAATAGGAGACAAGGCACACGTCTTCGTGAATGACACGATCTATAATTACGGTCCATATCCCGGTCGATTTAAGTCCAATTGAAAAATGTTGAACTGAGGAAGTGTTACATGTAGTATATCTAAGAATTTTTAGATAAATAAATACGAGTAATAATAAATATTATAGGACAATTTTACACAGATTAGTGTTCCGGTATCAGCTCTTTACATGGATATGTCGAAAGCCTTCGACTTTGTAGATCATAGAATATTGCTGGATAAATTATATAAATATGGAGTTAGAGGTAATGCACATAGTCTAATTAAGTCTTACTTAGAAAATCGAAAACAGTTAACTCAAATAAATAGACTATGCCTTAACACGAAAACTGAAGTCACTTATTCGTCGAAAGTCAGACAAATTCATCATGGCGTGCCTCAGGGAAGCGTTTTAGGACCTTTATTATTTATCATTTATATTAATGATTTACCACAAGCCATCGAGTATCCATTGGTACTTTTTGCTGATGACAGCACTATAATGTTCTCTTGTAAAGATCCAGAAACATATGAAAATTAAATATCCAAGACATTAGAAACAGTAATAAATTGGTTAAATAGTAATAATTTGAAAATTAATCTAGAAAAAACTAAAATTATGACATTTAAACAAAGACGAACTGAAGGATGCAATTTAAATATTTTATATAAAGGACAAAAAATTGAGGAAACAGAAGTGACAAAATTTTTAGGAATAAGTGTAGATCATAAGTTGACATGGAGAAATCAAATAGACACTATATGTAAGAAACTGCATCAATTTTCATACGTTTTATATAATTTAAGAAAGATTGTTAATGAACCGGTTGTTTTAACAGCATATCAAGCCTATGTAACATCGACGCTAAGGTATGGCATTATATTCTGGGCCAATTCAGTTGACAGAGAGCTGGTATTTAAAGCACAAAAAAGATGTATTAGATCATTATGTGGAATACAGCAACTTGACTCATGTAAACCATACTTTAAAAAATTACGAATACTTACTTTACCGTGTTTATATATTTTTGAAATTGTACTTTTTGTTAAAGGCAATTCACAGTTATTCCAACAGTTTAAGAGTATACGTCTTAGAAACAAAATAAATTCATTGCCTTCCAAAACAGCGTTATTTAGGAAAAGTATATTTGGTATGGCTCCAAAAATTTTTAATAAAATTCCGAATGAGTTAAGAAATACAGATGACATGATTAGTTTTAAAAGTAAATTATTTAAATTTTTAGTTGACAAAGCATATTATAGTATAAGTGAATTTTTGTTAGATGATTATTAATGAATATATTGATTAATGGTAACTGTGCACAGCATGCAGTCACAGTCCATGAATGAAAAATTGTACGCCTTACGGCACAACATAGTGATACGATTATGATGTATATGGGACCTGTACAATTGTATACTAACCTATGTTGGACAAATAAATGCTTTTGACTTTTGACTTTTTTGACTTTTGACAGATCTATCTAGCCCCACAAGAAGCTTATGTTGTAGATACTAGATGACCATATATATATATATAATATACTTACATATATGTATGTAAAGTCCGCAACACACAAACAAATGCCCTAACCAGGATTTGAAGCCTGCTTCGTGAGCAGTATAGAATGAAATAGATGTCATATACTAAAGAAAAATTAACCACGCCTGCCAGAGGCAGAGGCCAAAATCGAGCCGGCGTCTTCAGCGCAGCTAACGTCCTTGTCCTGACCACTAGACCACTCGGCCAGCCAATAAAGATAAATTAAATAAAACACGGTTTAGTTGGTCCGAGCAATGATTGCGTCGATATTTAAACGACAAACATTGATATTCGAAATGTTCAGAATAGGCTACTCTGATTGTCTTTACACTGTGCAACTACGTAAATGTCATCTGCACTTTCTTTAAAAGCTTAGACTGCGTAAGTGAGGTGAATGACCTCTTGGAAAAATAAAAAGGTTTAACAAACGCCACTGAGTAGTTAAGTTAATACAATTATTAAACAATACCTGATACCTGAGTAGTTAAGTTAATACTATTATTGAAACATGTGTAATTAGTAAATAACATTGCATTATAGTTATTAAGTTTTTATTTGTCTGATCTTTTGTGTTTGTTCAGTTATGCCTTAATAATGTACTTTCTGTATTCACTGTGGCAACACCATGTCACAGTTGACATTCAAATATTCAAAAAAATGAACTGTTGCCCTGTCATACAGTTGACAGAGCCAGTGTGTCACGAACCAAAGAGCATATAATCACTACGTTTTAAGAGACGGGACTTCCATACTAGCGAGTGGAATCCCTTTGTTTCGCAAATCATTACCAAAATGTACGACAAAGAACTGTCAAAGAACCATAGTACCAACATAAGCAATTTAAATAGTGTAGTACGCTACACGCTTGCGTTTCTTATCGATATCGATAAAATGAGGAGGGTTGAAATATAGACTCTTGTCTACAAATTTTGTACTCGAAATCAAGTTAGGATCGAGTCCACATTTAAGTTGTATGTTATATAGTGGATAGTTCTATGAGTGGAATAATACGTGGTCGAGCTTAATGTGGACTCGATTTTTTTTTTAGAACACCTTGTTGTTCTTCACCACTAGGAAGGATCAAAGTAGCACTTTTTTTCCCTACTAGGAGGGATCACTTTTTTCCTCTTTTTGCATACTTCTTAGGTTAAATTATTTAATTTAATTACCATTAATTAAATTTATTTATTTATTTGTACCATAATAATTTCCTCATAGGTGATGTGAAAAGCAGTATGTAAATTTATCACGTGGTAGCAAAAATATTTCCACCTTAGGGTGGTATTCCATTTATCCAATTTCAATGTCATTGCGTCTCACTCTGTCATTAATCAAAATGTGAGACGCAATACACATTGGACGAAGAAATTGCATAGGTGGAATACCACCCATAGGCGTTAACACTTGAATCCCTCACTACGCTAGGATTCTATTTTAGAATACCTCGTTACACTCAGATTGTAATTATAAAATCCTTCACTATTTTTTTCTATTTTTTTTTTATTAAAAGCACTATTTTCAAAATGATCTGCAGATACATGTTTCAATAAATGTAATTTTTCTATGGGAAGATGTATCAGGGCTATAACCGCGAAAATCGAAGTTCGTCAATTGCGGGCATTTTTCTCTGTCACTCTAATTACGTCTTAGTGAGAGTAAAAGAAAAAGATCCCCGCAATTTGCGATTTTCGGTTTTCGCGGTAGGCCCCCAGATCTTCGTTCCCAACAAATTTAACCCACTGCCTGCATCTGAAAACATACAGCCTTGGTTATGTACAGTTTATATTCCAAGTGTTTGCTAATGAGATGATCAACTGATTATTTAGCGCTAATATGCATCTATAAATCAAATCAAATATGTTAACATAATGACCATTAATGCATAGATGATAGATAATTTTCCACTGAAAATCTTCGACGAATTAATTTTATGTCATATTGCATGCAAGTTCTCAGGAAATTTCACATATTTTATTTAATTACTTACACTGACATACAAATAAACATACAATTATCGATAGTTTTAGTACATCCCTAGTTCACAACTAAAAATAATATAAAATATCAAATTTTCGATGTGTTTAAAGCCTGCTGCACCAAAATAAGGTCAAAAGTATCTAAAGCAATACGTACCGGTCTTTATCCAAGGGAAATTTCGCCATAAAATCCCTTTTTTCGTGATTTTCTCGAGTGGCTCGCTTGCCACATATTTCACACTTAGTAAACCGTTTTCTCGGTGGCATTGTAACAAACTCGTTCTTTAGTCTGATCACGGTTCACTATTTTCGATATTTTCAATAAATAATAAAGAAATTGCACGAAATACCCGAACAAAACATTGAAGCCTTCATAACAAACAAAACAATTAGGCTGACAGTTGACTTGATGTAAACTTGACAGAATAAATAGCACTGACGTTTTATTTTTCTTCGTTGGCAAAGATTTGCGAAACAAGTTCCATACAAAACTTATTTTGTTCCTAGTTGCGTCAGCCTGTCACGAACCTACCACTAGATCACATCGTTCCGCTATTCTCGTTATTATTTTCGCGTTGACCCAAAGCACTACTACCAGTAACATTGTTAGTACATATTTAGTATCAGTGTTGTGTAGCCGAAGGACGCCGTGCACATCCGTGAAGTGGAAAATCCGAGGTCTAAGTTGGATGACTTAAGGTAACGGTTCTAAGCTTACTTCTAGCTTGCGACAAGGACAGGCGGAATCGCCACCAGCGGTCTTCAGCGGCGACCGATGATTTCACCCCATAACTCCCGGACTGGAAGGTAACTTCGCCCTACACTGTTTTTACACTCAAGCTCAATTCAATAGTTTAATTTTATCGCAACACAACTTTCTTGCTCAACCGACCCCTAAATTTCATTCCCTATCGCCCTTTTTTTCGACCTACAGTCCACTCTTTCGCTAGTGATCAGTGTTTTTTCTTTGTATGTAATGCATGCTGTGCTTACTTTTAAGTGATTGTTGTACTTAGAATATCACTAAAAGTCCTTGAGTGTATTATTTCTTTCCGTGCTACTGTAAACAGTTGTCGGCAAACCAAATAAATATATAAATACCTCTTAATATACAGAATGAAAAAAAATATGGGCCCTGGAGCAAAAGCACCTTAAAACCTAAAAACGCTTAAAACAAACCTAAAAACGCTGTTAACCTAAAATAAACATTATTTTATATTTAAACAGACTAGCTGTACAATGACATCAGAATGATATTTGAATCATGTTATTTATCGTGCGCGATACGCCAAAATATTATTATTATCTCTTTATTTCTCTTTCTTCTTAGGTTATGTTTATTATTATTATTGTCTGTCTTTTACAAATTCTCGGGACCATGGGGTCCCGGATATTTGGAAGGCGTTCGTGGGGCCGAAGCCAACACGTAGAGGCCCCTTGTAATAAGACAATTTACTCTAAATGTAACGTGACACCAACCGACGATTATCCCTTTTCACACTATAGCAGTGCACCCAAGGACAAGCCCCGGTTAGTGTAGGACTATTGTAAAAAAAAGGGTACCAAAATAAACCGGGCTATTGGGTTGAGTTGCAAGTGGACTGGTAACCGAGACTATGGAGAATACTATGGCACCTGCCCTGATCATATGTTTTTAAAAACACGACAAAATGGGCAGGTGGTGACTTGCCAACTCACAATATGGGTCCTCGAAAACGGCCGCTCGCACGGAGCGACAAGGGGACAACATTGCGTGAGCGGCTCAGGGTGTGGAGAGGTGTACGCCGCTTTCTACCCAGTGGCTGTAAGCAGCCACTGTGCCAACTCGCGTCTTATGCAAATTTCACTTCCACCCTGCGAGCATATAGCTCTGACACCCCACTCTGGACGGCCGGTAAAGGCAAGCCAGAGGTGAGAATCCTGCGGCCCCTGCTCAGTGTTCACTCCAGCTGGCCAATCAAGGCAAGCCGGAGAGAGGGACCTGGCCGACTTCCCATTTAGCTCGCCACAAGCTGCCCTGGGGGCTTATTATTATTATTATTATTTATTAATCAGGCAGGCAGTTGAAACAACTGATGAGTTGCCTGTATCTGAGTGATCTTCGCTTAATATGTATTCTTTGCGCTGGTTAAGTATTTGTCTAGTCTGTTCTTAAACTGATTGACATTCAGTGCTGACCACATCTTCTGGTAGTTATACAGACAATTTTTTTTAAATAAGTAATTAATATTAATTATTATTTTTACTGTGTAAATTATTATCCACAGAAAGTAACCTTTCTCTAAAACGTGTTTGATCCGATTATAATACTATATGTATCGACGTATGTAGGTATATTTATTAGGGACCCTGGCTTCTTATCATGAAGTAAGTGCGGTCGCTGGGATCTTAAACACAAGCACTCTTAAACTGCTTTAAATGTGCTTTTCAGCACAAGAGCTGTTTAAGTAGCACTTTAGCACTAAGTTGTGGTCTAGTCTAAAAAGAGGGGCGTAATTTAAATTTAACTCGAGAATATTGAGAGGAAAGTGGATGAAGTCACGTAACAACATCTCCAAATAAACGTTGTCCCCATTTTCCTGACTGGATATTAAAATAATAATAATTCAGCCTATATACGTCCCACTGCTGGGCACAGGCCTCCTCTTATGCGCGAGAGGGCTCGGGCTATAGTCCCACGCTAGCCCAATGCGGATTGGGGCCTTCACATACAGCTTTGAATTTCTTCGCAAATGTATACAGGTTCACGATGTTTTCCTTCACCGAAAAGCTAGTGGTAAATATTAAAATGACATTACTGGACTGAATATTAACCACAGGTAATAATAATAAATAAATAATGTCGGTTAATTCGTTTTCGATTTGTTAGTTTAATAATAAGTGGTTAATCAACAACTTTGCCTCCTTGTTAAACAAGTAACTATTGTGTTGTGATAACAAAAGCCCGAATTTGTTAATAGTTTCGAGACGGATCAATACATTCATAATTTAAACTCATGGCTGTTAGTAAATGTACACAATATTGTACCTACGGCGTGTGTTTATATTATAACAAGGCGTAGGGTTTTAGTGCTCTGAAACGATTAGGAAATAAATTTTTAACTATGCCTAAACTAAAGGGTCCCACCCATTACCAGTCCGCCTGCAGTCTCTGCACCTATCGGGCGGCCTGCCGTCCCAGTGCAATTACGTCTACCTACACACATAAGCGATGATTGCCTGCCGGCAATGGCCTGCTGCCACCTCTGCGACTACACACTAGCAAGTTGAGAGTCGTCAGTTTTCGCCCCAAGACCACAGACTGTCCGGCCGATCTGTCGACGCTGATCGGAATGGTCAAGCGGGCGCGACTCTATGTCTGTGAAGTTGGTATATCAAAGTCTAGCAATCACGTTTTTATTGGAGTTCTATTAGCATGCATGCATTTAAGGTTGCCAGAGCTCAACGAGGGGAGGGCGGGTTTAGGGTCGGAAACGCGCATGTAACTCCTCTGGAGTTGCAGGCGTACATAGTCGACGGAGACTGCTTACCATCAGGCGGGCCGTATGCTTGTTTGCCACCGACGTAGTATTAAAAAAAAATGCACCATAGTTCTAGAGTTCCTGATACTTTATATCAATAGTTCTGGCGTTTTTATCATAAAAACCAATACTATGGATTTTTACCAAATGATATGCTAACTTCACACACTAGCATATCATTTAGTTACAAATGGAATCAAAAAAATTGTATTGCCTTGTCACGTGATAACAAAGAGTTCCTGACACAAAAAAAGACATCTCTGAGACCATTCATTATAATTATTAATTATTTTTGAATACAATGATATGCTAACTTCACACGTGTTATGCTGATGCAATTTAACAAGGCACAGACATTATATTTGGTTTCAAACGATAGCTCTTTCTCTATTGTTCGTAGAACTCAGGAGTTCTCGGAGTTCTCGGTCCTAAATCAAGCGAGGGAGCCAGAAAAAACTTAACTTTAATAATATTCAATTTTAACAAAATTCATATGAAATAAAGAAAAATCTCTCGGTTCGTATTAGTCATCACACCGAAACCTGAAATCGAACTGTTAGTTTGTGACCTTTTTGCAATTGACTGACAGACTAATATCATCAGGCAAACTGGTGGGTCTGTGGGCCCCTTAACAGAGTTTTTTTTATGATGCAGGAGGCAAACGAGCAGACGGATCACCTGATGGTAAGCGATTACCGCCGCCCATGGACACCTGCAACACCAGAGGAGTTGTAAGTTCGTTGCCGGCCTTTAAGATGGGAGTACGCTCTTATCATGAAGGTTTGAAAGGTCGTATCAATTTTAAATTTTTGAAGTGATAACTTCTTTAGCGGCGCTGTGCACTTTTTGTGATGGGGAAAAAATGTTAAACTCGCGTCAGGTGTCACGTGACCGTCAGATTGAAAATTCGTAAGACGGACACGTGACATCATGGTGACGTGCAAATTGAATGTTATCGAAGCCTGGTTACTTTTGAAAAATCGTATCTCATTCAAGTGTGACATTTTATTTTCTTCATAATGAAAGTGCTGTCATAACGGTTAAAGAGGTTTAATCTTTGTTAATTGTGTTGTATTTTATCTTTGTGTTGTTGGGTGTCCATGATTGTAGATACTCAAATTTTTCCTTACCAAAAAGTTAATAACAGTGCAGAAGCGTGATTGTTTTACTTAATATGATGGTGAACGATTAATTACATTTACTGATTGTTTAGGCTGAAGTCCTGCTCACGTCTCATGAATTACTCTGTATATGTTATATATTAATACTAAAATTCGCATTTCAAAATATCTACTACACTCGAATTTATTTACGTAGGTATAATAGAGAATTATGTCTTTTTTATAAAACTGCTACTCAATTTCTCCAAAATATCAAAAACGCACAACGTTAATATTCAAGTTTTCACTTCTGCCGGCACTCCCGGAGTGCAACCCGTTGTTTTTTTTTTTGTAATGTATGTAAACGCATGAGTAACTGCGACATTTTGAATAAAAATAAATAGGTAATGTAGTGATATATTACTTGCTGAATTAATTTATTCCGTAGTCATAGAATATACTGTGGTCGTATCAAAAACACACACTGTATATCCGTAGTAAACTGTGTCGAGTAGGGGGAGTCCGGGAGACTTGAACCTCTTTTTACTCAGAAGCCACTAGAGGTTTATCCGTAAGTGTTAGCAACTCGATATTTCGTGTATAGATGACATATCTAAATAGGTATCTTTAGAGCATAGCAAAGTGCTGATAAAGTACAAAATTTAAGTTCTGCAAAAATATTTTTCTTAAACGGGGTATTGGCTCAAGTCTCCCCAACCTATGGGAGAGTTGACCAGGGGGTGTGGGAGATATGACCATACATATGTTAGGTAGGAAAAACAGTGAAAAAACTGCTGTTTAATCCAATATATTTATTAAAAAAGGAAAGTAGTTGTAACAAAGTATTTTTACCCATAAAACAAAATGTTAAAATTTAATAAAATTTATAAAATTTAAAATCGACAACATTAAATGAAATTCAAGAGATCAATTATCTTTAATTTATTATTATTATGAATTATTTCTATGAGATCAATTCAGTCAACAAATTATCAAAGGCACATGCAAGGTCCTTTTCATTTTACATAACATAATTCTTCATGTCAAATAAAGTTGTCCACATCTTTGTCAGTTAACCCATCGCAAACTTCGTGAATATACCTATCCTTTGCAGGAACCACACAGTCGAAAATTTTTTATGCAACTTACGTCGGTGGCAAGCAAGCATACGGCCCGTCTGATAGTAAGCAATGACCGTAGCCTATGGACGCCTGCAACTCTAGAGGTGTTTTATGCGCGTTGCCGACCCTAACATTCCGCACTCCGTACCCTCGTTGAGCTCTGGCAACCTTACTCACCGGTAGGAACACAACACTTGTTTTTTATTTTATTTTTGGATTTTTTTCTCTTGGCGCTATCTTGCAACACCTTCCTCTTACCTCCTTTGACGTTTGGCCTGCATAAAAATAAAGCAAACCCTTATTTGAGCACAGTGTGGGAGAATTTAACCACTGATCATGTCTCCCTACCACCATGCGGTTCAACTCTCCCGCACCCCCCTTTACTTTATATAGATTATGTTTTCTTTATACTCTTACAATAAACATTCCAAATGATCACTGTTAGTAAAACTACATTAACCAACAAGTACAATAAGATAAAATAATACTACTCACCTGTTTAATTTTCAAAATAGTGTAAAAATATAAAATTGTAATTTTTTTCACTTCGCGACAGCGAAACCACGTTTACTCCAGTCATTTCCAAACCAGACTAATAGCGGCCAATATGGCGTCGCCAAAAGTTGCGCCTTCTGTTAAAGTACGACATGAGCTGTCAACGGCGTCGGTGGCGCGAAATTTGAATTGAAATATTTATCGTGGTTCAACTCTCCCACCTGGTCATATCTCCCGAACTCCCCCTACCTAATCAGCTTGTACGCGCGCCATGCATGAATCATGTGACCCCTCACGCCAGGTCACCGTACAAAGAAATGTATTTTACCAGCTTTTTTTAACTTACAATGTGTGTAGGTCTGTAGGTATGTTCAGGTCAAATATTGCAAACTAAATGAGACCCACTTCCCATTATTCAATTGAGCTGCAACTTCACATATTATGTAAAAATACGTAACTTGGGTGACACATCAATATTATGGCTCCTCTACACGATGGTCCAGCGTAGGCCAGTCCAAGGGACGCATTTATGCGTTAGAGGGAGCAAGTGATATTGCTATCTCATTCAACCCCATAGCTGCGTCCCTTAGACTGGCCTACGCTGGGCCATCGTATAGAGAAGCCCTCATGGCTCCTCTACACGATGGCCCGGCGCTGAACCAGCGAGATGGCCATGCGATAGTTATGGCTCCTCTACATGATGGCCCAGTGCTGGCCCAATAAGATGGTCATGCGATGGTTGAGAGCACGCACTATGGAATGGGCCACATGTAAACGCGTACGCACCATCGCTAACGCTATTTGATGTGTGGAAGAAAAACCGGCTTCGTAGTCATCCCATCGCCATCCAGCCGCGCCATAAGCCATCGGATACCACTACTCTCTCTACACGCTGGCCCATCGTAGTGGGCAAGTATGATGGCCCATCGTGTAGGTTGAGGAGCCATAATGGTACCATAAAGCTGATTATGGACATAGGTGGCCGTAGAAGCTTCGTGATTAAACGACGCAACTTAATTCTGTTTGTGTATATTATTGCCCGAGTCAGTTTCCTGTTGAAAGAAAAGTAGTCCTCGATAAAAGCTTGTAACAAAGATAAAATATTTGACAGAATCCTTATTATTTCTGCACGTCGGTGGCATGCTACGGCCCTCCTGAATTAAAGTAGTCATTGTAGCCTATGAACCAGAAAAATCTGATTCGGTGAATAGGGTATTTGATATATACTGTTTGTGGAGACCGGTCTGTTTAAGCTTACACGGGGTACAGGTTATGTTAAAGTATGTAACTTTACTTTTGAGTGACATTAACGTGAGACACTTCATTCGGTTCTTGTCTGTTTTAATTTTTTTGTCTTTTAATTATTTATATAAGAATTCAAGCCTTGGCGACCCTCTACATCTCTAAGGATAATTTAATATCTTTTTTATATTTTATCTCTGACACTTAGAGACTTATACATCTCTAAAGAATTTTAGTATTTTATGGTTTTATTTTTTTATCATAGTTTTTTTTTTGTGTAATTTGACATTTAGAGACAGTATACATCTCTAATAAAGTATTTATTATTTCATAGATTCGATATTTGTAATTTATTGTTTGTAAAAATGGACATGTAAAAGTGACCCTGTGGCCTATTTGCTGAATAAATGTTTGATATTTGATATTTGATAAAATACGAGTAATTTGACGGGTGAATATAGATCATTTTGAACATTTTGTTACTAACTGAAAACGACACAATATGATTATTACGATTCGCTAAAATGTATGAAATAAAAAAAAAACCTCACAGCCCAAACATCGCATGCAGAACACAACTGAATTAACTTTCTTTTTTCTTGGCGTTCGGAGAAACCCTGAGTACTCCTCGCTTTTAATAAGGAAGATAAATATAAATAAAGATAATAGTATAGGCCAAGTAAATAATACGGAGATCAGAGAAGTTACCGTTTTTGGGATTTGGGGAAAGAAAGAAAGGAATTATTTTTATATTTTCTGGGAAAAACTATTGTACAGTTAACATTAGATATATGGGAACGGCCGAGGTCCTTAAAAATATCTGAACACGCGCTTTAGCACCTTGACAATTAGAGGCGTGTTCAGATATTTGTGAGCAACTTGGCCGCTCCGATATATCAGATGGCGATTGTATCTATATAAAATCGATTATATGTTGTTTCTATATTGTTTTTTAACGATTAATAATGTATTTTTTTCCTTCAGACAGGTTTTTTTTTGGCGTGTAATGTTTGTTTGCATTTACGAAATCAATGACAACAAAACATTTCTTTTGGGTAAAAAAAATCCTGTCCACAAGAATGACAAAGTAAAATTATGCAAATTTTCAGTTGTTTCCTTTGAACTGACTTTTAATTCATAATTTGTATGGGATTTTGACATTTCGCGCCATCTTCTACCAAGAAAGCTGGCTTGCCAGATAATAATGTGCCTAATCGTTTTTCCAAGATGGCTGTTCTACTTAACATTATATACTCTATGGTAATGTTGGCAACGCCACATGTCGTTGAGTTGGCACTAATTCGCCCCGGCACGCACCCCGGAAGTTGAATATTTGATACATTTCCGTTTCCGGCGTTAATACGTAACGGGTGGGGTAATCTAATATTTAGGGGGTCAAATAAACCTTTTCCCGACGATTTACGGAATATTTATGAGATTTGACGGTCAATTTGCGTATCAGAAAATATTACAAAAAAATAAGGTGTTAAGTCACCAATTTTCTTCCGCTGTGTTTGTTTTTATTATCCAGTCAGTAGGTATTTATGCTCTACAAAAGGTGGCGTAGAAAATGTTTTGAAACAATATTGTTTAGGTATGACAGGTTAATAAAAATCCAAGTTCTCGACCTTGAAGGACCCAGGCGTTAGCCGCCATCTTGAATTAAAGGTGCCAAAATTAGGTATATTTTAAATAATTTCTCAATTGTTTACTAAATCACAAAAGTTACCTAATTAAAATATACCTAATTTTGGCACCTTTAATTCAAGATGGCGGCTAACGCCTGGGTCCTTCAAGGTCGAGAACTTGGATTTTTATTAACCTGCCATACCTAAACAATATTGTGTCAAAACATTTTCTACGCCACCTTTTGTAGAGCAAAGGCTTTTACAGTTCCCCACAGACTGACCTATATGTATTATACACGGGGTAACACGAGGGACCCGAAAACTCGGTCGACAACAATTAAGTGTGTTTGAGAAATGAAATTTTTGACAGAAATTTATATTTAGAACCCGTATTTAGTGGACCAATCGCATGAACGGCAATAAAGGTGTCTTAAGTTAACTAGTGTCCAAGTTACACAATAGATGGCGCTGTTATATATAAGCCGAAATTGTAAATCACGCTATCAAGATTTTCTTGATATGTTAAAGTTTGGTTCTTTTGTATTTTGACTATTTTGTCTCGACCCTTGATAGGTAAGTATGTACGGATATATTTTGGACTTATAGCTTAAACATCTTATTCAATATATTGTTTTTAAATTAAAGGTTCTTTACGTATAAGTACTCATAGTCATAAGGTATAATGAAACATACTTTAGTATTTATTTAGAAATTTTATTTTGCTTAAAATTTACGGTTTTTTTTTTTTGTTTAATTCTCACTGCACCCACCTTGAAGTTTCTCTGTTTTGAATTATGGTTGACTGGTAGAGAATGCCTATTGGCATTAAGTCGGCCTGTTGTTGCTCTTTTTTATGTGCAATAAAGTTTAAAATAAATAAATAAGTTTGGCCCAAAACTGTCTTATTTCAAACATACACAAAGATAATCATACTGTCTTTGTTTTACGCTAGTACTGGCATCCAAAAGAAAGAGATGAGTAATTTTCCTGGTTCTTGCTGACTGACAAGTTGTGTGTTGCCAGAATACCGTATATTTTAATACGTTTTAAATTCGAATTCGGTCAATGGTTTCTTTTATTTTTAAACCAGATTAATTTGATGCGAAATCTTTAATTCAAGTGTTTTTATATAGGTTCATACTTATACTTAGTAAACACCCCTATAATGGAACAGGCACCAGTAATGGGATGGTATAGACAAATCTTGTAAAACAAGTATTTAATTTACCATCAGTTTTTAATCGCTGGCAAAATTTTACCACAAACAAGAGCTGCTTAAATTTAATTTTTCATTGATATTAAATTTGTTAGTTTGAAAATTAATTGCGCCGTACATCCCACTGGCCCAAAAAAACATCGTTTTAATTGGTTAATGATATTAAAACCAATTGAAGTAGTTTTCATTAAATACAGAGAAAACATAAAGAAAGAATCTGACATTCAACTTTCAAAGCATAAAGCGGATGAAATTTTACAGATGTCAGTGAAATATCAAAAATACTCCACATTTTCGCTTAAATGTCCCATGATTGGTGCCGTTAACATTATATGTAGTTACTTTTTGCCATTTATGTACAAAAAGAAGTTACACAGAGCCGTTTAATTGAAAAAGTTGGTATCTTCAAAGAATCCCCAAGTTTGGACAAGTTGGAACTTGTTTCGAGCAACTCCCGCTTTTATTTATAGCGGAAATGTGAAAAAGTAAGTGCGAGAATTGGGGTGAGAAAGTTTCTACTTTTTTACCAAATAAAAGACAAGTATATATAAACAGGTGTTTATAGTAGGAAGGATTTTTAAACTTCCTAACTAATAATAAACGTTAGTTTTATTATTAGTTATGAAGTTTAAAAATCCACATTACAATTACGGAAATAAAAGAAATACAAAAAACATCACCGGCCCACCAGGACTACCGAGCTTTAGCTTAAGAAAAAAAAAGAAATCTTTTAAGTAAGTAAGTAAATAAATATTATTTATTTCACCAACAATAATACATACACTTTAAATTATAATACTTAATTTTTTTTATTAGATTGTTTTTTATATTACTTTTAATGTATATTATGGATAAAAAAATTACATATCGCAATTCTGCTAGGAAATATTTGAGCCCGATCATTAACATATTTTGATATATTTTTCTTTAATAAATACGACTGATAAAATGAGTTTTAATGTGAAAAAGAAGTATGTCTAGATTTTTTATATAGGACGAAGTTCATCAATCATAATTATATAAGGTAAATGGTATATAAGTTAGATACAAAACATATTACTACGTTAATTAAGTGACAGTGTTATTTCTACAGACGAATAAATAATAAAATCTGACAAGTTAATGGACTCTTTAGCTTACTTAACCGTAAAGTTTGTAAATTTAGACATTTCATAGAATTTTGATGTTTAAAAAAACACTAGCACTGCGTGTGCTATCAAAATCGTTTCAGACTTATCTTGGTCTAACTCTAGATAAAAACCCAATTTTAACATAAAAATTATATTTTATTAATTGTGTAAACATATATGTAGGCATATCGCTACCTACTTGGTACTATATTTTTACCTATATTTCTATTACAATACCGTATATATTATTTATAATCTTTCAGAGATCATCGAATTTAAACCGTCGTGAGTCAAACATTAAGCTAATTGTACGGTTTAACACACGTAATTTTAATCACTCGGCGAATTATTTTGGAGAGCCTATGTCCACCTTTTTTAAGCAATGCAGAGCAGCGGTTATGATAACTGCTTAAAAATCTCACTAGATGGCGTTAAATTTTTGAATCGAAGGCCAATCGGTGTATAAAAATTATGGGCTTGAAACTTTGCAAACAGGGGACCAATTTTTGAATTCCGAGCGCTCGATTTCATCACTCGAAAATCCGTGCACGGAAAATTGATGTTTTTGAAATACGAGCAATAGAAATTGGGAATCTAGTGGTATTTGACCACTCGTTTTCAATTCTATTAGTAAAATTTAAATGCCTAGTAGTGGAGATATATTGGAGGGAGCCATACGAAATCGAGCGCTCGAAATTCAAAAATCGCCTCCGAAGAACCGATGCCTGAAGACTGGCCGTCATGTAGGGGCCTTATTAAAAAAAACTCATTTATTGCAGATAGTAACAATTTTGCTTTATAACTAAGTTAATAGGTGCAGAAAATATACATGAAGCCTCATCCTATTTAGCCCTGCCGATGGCCACTTCGACCCAGCATTTAGTAACAGGGCAGTCAAGACTCTCCGACAATACTGAGGAGGCCGTTGCTGCTGTCTGATTGCGAAATGATTGCGTTTGATTGTGTTTATTCCCACTAAACACAAGTAGCACATGTATGAATAAACAATAAACACTAATCAACGGGTAAACATGCCCAATGTGAAGGCCGGCCACACTTCATCACATTTATATGGATATGAAGTCTACATTATTAACATGTCTCCTGTTGTTACCTATAAAAAGTATCCTCTAGACAACCTTGAAGTAATACATGCAGCATACAAAAGGCCGCGTTTTGTAATTTTAGTGACTCTTTAGAAATACACGAGACCATATGTTACAACTCAATTCAATTCATACGATTCAGTAATTGTGGTGTTTTCAGGCCAAAAAACGTTTTTGTATTCAATAGAATGGCTACTGCACCTGAATTACTACCGCAAAAGTCAAAAATCCTGTCAGTACATCGATTTTGACATTTGCAACGTAAGGCTTTGTTGTCGCGCTGCAATACTGTTTCCGAATGCAACATTACTGACGCAAAAGTCAAAAATCCTGGCAGCGCCGTCGATTTTGACATTTTCAACAGTAAAGCAGTAATGTCGCGCTACAATATTGCTGCTGACGGCGATATTACTGCTGACTGCATTAATGCCACAAAGCTTTAGCTATACTGCAATCACACTCAAATTTTAAAAGTTCATTGTGATAATGGAACCCTAAAAAGCTTTTGTTACCAAATAAAAAATATACACACTTCCAAATCAATAATTTTATGAAATGTTGTTAATATAAAATCCCTCTACTCTGACGGGAATAAATAAATACTGGCAACATATTTTTGTATACGTGTGTGCGTTGCTGAGCGTAAGACACGAGCGTCGTACGCACACGTCAATCGTGTTTCGGCTTCACTTTTGGCAGATTAGCCGTAGACTTAACTATACGGCTCGGAAACCGGTTAAATTTCCAAACCGTTATCATGTACTTGGTGCAAAACCTTTTAATTTCGATTTCGTTCATATAGCCGTTATTTTTAAACCGGTTTTTAGGAGAACAGTTCTTGTCAGATTAACCGTTTAAGAATGATAAAAACTGGTTTCTTCCTACGTGGGCATCTTTGTTTACGCGACACACCACCAGATCGGACGGCCGTCTCGTCGCTCGTCGAATAAACATTAAACACGAATAGTTTGCAATAAAGTTCCTAAAACGTTCGCGTTCTTATCAAAGTCCGGAATAAAACCAAAATAAACCGGTATTAACCGCTATTTTGTGGTGGATCCTAGGTGTTTTTGAAGGCTTTTTTTTTATTTACATTTTTAACATGCATTTTTGTGTTAGTTATAAACCAATTCCGTAATGGACTACTAACCATGTTAGTAGAACATGATACAGTGTCTCTTGTAACAAACTGTATTTCTTTAGTCCCTTGCACAACAGAATATAGTTTAATATATATATGGGGGCTTTCAAAAAAAAATGTACCCCGTTTTGCCTTAATTATCCTTAATTTTTCATACCAAATTTATTACTTAGTTTAGTAACGGTCCAAACAATATGTATGGTTAACTGCGTTACAAAACTGACAATTAAAAGTGGGACACTTTATTTATTGCTTAAAACGATAGTGCTCGTGATTGTGAGTAGAAATAACGCGAAATTTGTTAGGTTTAAAAAAACCTACTTTATTAAACCTAAGGTACACTTTTTCTGAAAATGCCCTTATATTTGTAGGTAAGTTATCTGATTAAATTTACATTAATAAAATAAAATTAATAAAATTCCCTGCCGTTAAACACAGCTTTTTATTACATCAAACCCTATTACAAAAACTCAAGTCCCTTAAATTTTTTCAACGTCCTTGCGAAGGTTTTTTTTTTCTAATATTTTCTACCGGTTAATGAATATTTAATTCCACAAATTATTACTTCCTGTTTACATTATGGACCGTCCTAACAAGCGGGATTATGATGATCTTGTTGGAGGAGAGATTTAATAAAGAAATCAGAGTATCATCTTGTTAGATAATTCTAAATTTAAAATACGTTAAATTTTAATATCAGCGCCATCTAGTGGGATAAAACTCAAACTTATTCGTTGTTTCAACTGAAAAACGTTTATTACCACGTCGGTGACAAACAAGCATACGGCCCGCCTGATGGTAAGCAGTCACCGGAGCCTACAGACTCCTGCAACACCAGAGGTATTACATGCGCGTTGCCGACCCTTTAAAAACCTGTAAACTCCTTTTTGAAGAACCTCATACTGTAGCCCCTCGGGAAAACCTCGATAGGAAGCTCATTTCACAGCAGAAGCGTTTGCGGGAGGAAATTCCTCTTAAATCGCACAGTATGCGACCATTATGGGGATTTTCAGAAAAAAGTGTACCATTTACATGTGTTCAATAAACCAACATTTATTGGGTTATTTAGACTGAGAATAACATGGACTATTGATTGAAACAAAAAAAAGTGTCCGCCGTTTTATACAAAATTTGAGTGTCAATTAATAAATGAATGAAATTTAATACTTTAGTGCGATAAACATTGTGAAATAATATTTACAGTTCATATGGTGCTTCTTTTCCGCACTAGTGCGTAAATTAGCACATTATGTACCTATGTCGAAAATTTAAAAGGTCATATGTACTGTAAAACGTTGTACGATACATGTGCGTAAATTAAATTTTACACCTAAATACATACTAATAGAAAATAACATCCTATACCTTTGACTACTACATGTCTAACGACAAATAACATGCAAATAATTTAACATAAAGTTATTTATATTTACAATACCCAGTAATAACATTCAATTGCGTATGTCCGTCAATAAAATTAATTTTAATACATTATAATAAAATTTAAAGTCCATTTCTAAGTCACTCAGTTTTATGATGATCCATACAAAATGCGTCACAAAACCCATTTTTTAAATACTTCTTTCTTTTTAAGGTGCAGTAAACGGATTTTTAAAATGTCGAAGCGCTTTTTTGGATCACCATATGGCTGCCATAAATTAAAGAAGCAATCTAGAGACCTTTCTCGAGGGCTTGTATCGATTCAAATCTTGAGTTTTTTCATTTCGCTTAATAGAACAAAATCACGAAAGACCTTAATTGTATTTATTAAATTTGTAATAATAATAAATAAATAAATAATAAATATTATAGGACATTATTACACAAATTGACTAAGTCCCACAGTAAGCTCAATAAGGCTTGTGTTGAGGGTACTTAGACAACGATATATATAATATATAAATATTTATAAATACTTAAATACATAGAAAACACCCATGACTCAGGAACAAATATCCATGTTCATCACACGAATAAATGCCCTTACCAGGATTTGAACCCAGGACCATCGGCTTCGTAGGCAGGGTCACTACCCACTAGGCCAGACCGGACGTCAAATTATGCAACAATGCTAAAAATATGAAAATTGCAACTAAAAATCGACAATATCATGTTTGTAGGACCGTATTGATTACTTTTTTATGTATTTCAACGTACATAAAATTTTAAATATAAAACATGATACACACGCTATCTAAGAATCGCTTGGTTGTGAATTTGTCGTTAACCTTTACTGAAAATCGCAACCAAATCACAACATATGCACGAACACACAAACAGATGAATAAACAACCTCTTATCCTATATATAGTCTGTCAAGCAAAGTATGTGAGTAGCAATGTACAGCAAAGTGAAGTAGGGCCACACTCAAAAAGCAGTATTGCGTTGGTATTGCGCTAAGAAAAGCAGCAATGTACATCTAAACAAAACATATAATTATTATAACCTCAAATTATACAAATATTTACGAACAACGAGCGTGATTGTATATTTTAGGCAACGACTTTGCTTAAGTTCATGCACAAGCTTATTTAATATATTGGTATTTAATGGTGAGCAGATTTTTTTCTTGAAATAGCAACGATTCAGAATGTAAACAAACATGATAGCTGTCATTCAGTATCCACAATCCACAGATAAAACACAGATGACACGCGATATTGGAATTATTCGAAGACAGTGTTGTTAACCCGCGATTTTTCAAATTTGCCGCCTTTTGCTACTGACAAGATTTGCTTGACCAAGTATATGTCCGTGTACATTCCGTCGGGAGTAAAGAATAGTATATTAAACAAAAAGATCATAAAGCAACCCACTTTAATCAGGATAATAGACGGATTTAAGTCGCCAGGCAGGGACTGATAAGTATTAAATTTAAAATGGATTAACGACTTATTAAACGTCAATTTTCATAAAATATGTCTCCAATTTAACTGCCACAATCTTATATAAAAGGTGGGTACAATTAGACACATCTATAAACGGTTTATTTTCTGTAAAAAGCCATCTTTAAGGGTTCCCAGCAAGCTCGGTTCTCTATACAATCCTAGCCTAACCAGTTTATATGATGACGCGCCATATTGCGGAATTTCATTGGAACTAGAATTTCCTAAGTTTTGAACCCGGGTCCAAATTTCTATTTCTAAATACTTTGTTACTGAAGTGTCTGTCTTTGAGTGAGTCCACGTATACGGACATTGCAAAACTAGCTACTTACGAGAACATATTGATAAGATAATTTTTTTCTCAGATCTGTTACATAGAAAACGTGTCCTTTTTTTTAGCGTAAGCTGTGCCGGTGATCAATCTTGATTTAAGCTAACACCAGCGCCGTAGTCGGCCGTGCCGCGATGAAATCCAAATAAATCTGTAAACAACTCGGGGGTTTTGGGAGTTAATTTTTTGACAAACATTGAATGATTTATTAGATGATACATAGGCTTTTTATTGGTATTTTATTATGCTTAAACTTTTTCATAACGTAAGACGAGAGAAAATACGTTAATTTTATTGTTCCTTTCCCTAGCTACGGAAAGGATCAATAAAAGTATAGTTAACCAATGGTTGAAAGGGAGCCATTCCTGACGAGGTAGTTTGGCGCTCGAACGCAATGAAAGCGCCAATAGTCCGAGACTGAAAAGGTGCCTTTCACCAAAGTTAAACACTATACTTTTCATTTCGAATTCGAAGAAAATAAGATACACGTACATTAAAAAAAAACACGGTTAAGTACAAATATCAGTAGTATTTCGTGAGGGTTCATTCAATTAACAATTTAGGTAAAAATATCTTTATTTATGGAAAGGAGAGTTAATTATCAAAATGGAAATTGTACAACAATTTTTTTTATTGCTTTAGAACCAAAACTTTAATTGCTTATCGTAAAAAAAGAAAAAAAGCAGAGCTCTATGGCAGAGCAGCAACGTATCATTTTCTGCACGCTTTTTAGAACAACAACAAAACCATTTTCTAGGTAAATTCATGTACTTATTTTAGGTAACAAATGTTTAACGGGTTTGTTCAAATATTCCATGCGACGTCTACAGTAAAATTTGCATTTGTTAAAAAAACTGTTTCCAATTTTTACTTTTATAACCGAACCGAACCGAACCGAACCGAACCGAATTATAATTAAAAAGAACATTCAAAAGAATAATGCCAACGAATATCAGAGAGTTTAAGACAAAAGGGCCGAGACAAAACCTGTTAAATTGGCAGGTTTACTTAATAGTGACTTTGTACCAAAGGTTTTGTGGCAAAAAGACTGAAATTGAACCTCCACTGGGCTGGTATAAGTTATAGAAGGTAGCCAAAACCCTGAACCAATGGTAACTACATACCTCAGCTCGAAAAGCTCACAGAACCAAGACTTAATGGACAAATAATACCATTCTCAGACGAGGTCAAGTACCTAGGGGTCACTTTCGACCAAAAGTTAACTTGGAACCCTCACCTAAGAAATATTATACAAAAAGCGAAAATGGCCATGTGGTCATGCTGTCGAATGGCAGGAGCAAGATGGGGCATAAGACCCAAAATTGCTATGTGGTTATACACAGCGGTTGTGAGGCCCATAATTACCTACGCCTCCGCAGTCTGGTGTAACAAAACCAACCAAAAGACGGCAATAGAAACTCTAAACAGCCTGCAGCGCACGGCATGTTTAACAGCAACAGGCGCCTTCTCCTCGACACCGGGGGCGGCCCTAGACGCACTGCTCGATATTATACCACTCCACTTGCAGGTGCAAAAGGAGGCTAAGCAATGCGTCTACAGAATATGCACGCTAAACAGGCCAAAATGGCGCTCTCAAGCATTAACCAAACTAAAGGCCTGGGTTTTTGCAAATAGAACCCTTAGCATGCCCACCGATGACACGCACACTGAATGTCAGTTTAATAAACTGTACACAGTAGAAATACCTCCTAGAGACAAATGGACCAACAACCAAATGTTCGTCGAAGAGGGAAGCCATATTTGGTACACGGATGGTTCCAAGAAGGGCATTGATGTAGGATGTGGGATCTATGGTAAGAGACCTAAGCTCAGAGCCAGCGTCAGCATGGGCACACAGGCCTCAATCTTCCAGGCTGAAGTCTACGCCATCAACAAATGTGCGGAGATTAACCTGGATAAAAACCTACGACACCAACATATCTACATCAACTCAGACAGCCAGGCTGCTCTGCTGGCACTAGAATCCCTTGAGTCAAACTCAAAACTAGTCCAGAACTGTAAAACAAACCTCAATGCACTGGCAAACTCCAACAAAGTCACACTTAGATGGGTACCAGGGCACTCCGACATTAACGGAAACGAAGAAGCGGACGAACTTGCTAGAAAGGGCGCAGACACACCCCTGGTCGGCCCAGAACCGTTCTGTGGAATCACAAAACGGGATGCATATTCACTGCTCAGCAATTTAGAAAAAATAAGGGCAAACGATTGGTGGAAGTTCGTAAAAGGACAAGAACACTCGAAAGCTCTAATCAAAGGGTTCAACAGCAAAAATGCTAGGGAGCTTCTAGGGCTCAAAAGACACAAAGCCTGCGCGGTGACCAGAATTTTGACTGGACACTGTAAATTGAACAAACACATGTTTCAAATTGGAAAGAAACAAGACGCGACATGCAGGTTCTGCCATGAGTCAGAGGAGACTGCAATGCACATTCTCTGCTCCTGTGGACCACTAATGTCAAAAAGAAGTACCCACCTAGGGCGGCACGTATTGCAACCCTATGAGGTACAGAACATTACGGCCCAAAGAATCTGGAATTTCCTGGATTCAACGGGCATCAGTAATGAACTTTAAAGGGCTGTCACAATAGACCAATGCCTGGTCGACGTGGCATTCAAAGGCCCACAAACTACAATAATAATAATAATACCTCAGTTTTATTACCAAAACGCGAGTTATTTCGTAGATGGACATCTAACGTCAATTTGTAGATTTATCAGTACCGCTACTTAACACCAGATGTCACAAGGATCGCGACTAACGAAAAATGCCAAAACAATTTACAACTAATATTACAAGCAGGAGTTAAAAATAGAGTTCCGGTTAATCCGGATATATTAGCTGAAAATTGTTCATACGTACAGTCTTCGTTCATCGCGACATTTATTGTCAACTAGCAGTACTGATAAATTAGGCTTCTTGACGCTAGATGTCGACTACAAAATAACCGGCGTTTTTAAGAAAACTGATGTATGGATTTACCACTTTTTCTTTACTTATACTCTATGCCCTAAACGAATATGTCAGAATGACCTCCAACCGCGGAAAATGGCAAGAAATCGCACGGCAAGCAACATCTGTGTGTGATGCCAGCAGTTCACCACGACACTTTGCAAAGAAGATTTTATCTAACTACGATAAAGCCAAAAGGAAGGGTAATGTTCTTTTTATAAATCTACCATGATGCCACACCACACATACTGACATACCTAGCAGCTGAAAAAACTTTGGAAAACTCATGAATAAAATAGATCTAGCCTCAATTTCTTATCACTTTCTTACAAATACATTAGTTTCTTAATTTTTTTTTTAATTTCTTATATTATAAGTTACTAACCAAGTTACAAACGTCTTTAAGCTGTGTAATCGCTAAACAGATGTACAGTCAGCATCAAAAGTAGCGGATCAAAGAAGGTTTCAAAAGTATCTACCATTCTGTAACAACTTCACAAAATGTGGTGGTTCTATATCTAGAACAATTAAGACGGTAAAAGATATACTTTTGAATGTACATTTTAGAGATTTATCTATATTTGGAAAAGTTATCCGGAATATCAGATACTTTTGGCGCGTTGTTTCATCCGCTATTATTGATGCTGACTGTACAGTACATTTGTTTGCCACCGTCGTGGCAAAGGAGGGAAATCTTCAGACGAAAACCGCCTGGCGCCTCAATGTGCGCCACAGCTCATTCCGATGGTCCAACTTTTTCAATTATCTCTTTCTCGGCCCTAACACGTCTCACGCGTACATATTTTAGTATCTTCTGGTCTTATCACCTTCAAAATTCTTTACTACCTATATAATAAATACCTTTACTACCTATCTATGTAATCGTCATCATATATTTAAGAGTAAAACTCTTGTCGGTGGTGCAATTCCATATTTGGCGATCCTTTGCCTTATCTGTGACAGCCTGATACGACACGACGTTGAGTTTTTCCTTTATTTGATTCACGCACGCTCTCCTTGGTCTGCCCTTCTTCCTCTTTGCTTCAACTCTCTCTTCTATGATATCTTTGATAAATTCGTTTCCTCTTCTATTATCTGTAGTTTTTATGAAACTCCTCCTCTCTCCTACTATACGTAGAACTTCTTCGTTGGCTTTCTTTTCAAATGAAATGTATGTAGCACGACGTTGTTTTTCCTTTATTTGATTCATGTACGCTCGCCTTGGCGCTTTTTTTTTATACAACGTCGGTGGCAAACAAGCATACGGCCCGCCTGATGGTAAGCAGTCTTCGTAGCCTATGTACACCTGCAATTCTAGAGGAGTTACATGCGCGTTGCCGACCCTAAACCCCTACTCCCCTCGTTGAGCTCTGGTAACCTTACTCACCGGCAGGAACACAACACTATGAGTAGGGTCTAGTGTTATTTGGCTGCGGTTTTCTGTAAGGTGGAGGTACTTCCCCAGTTGGGCTCTGCTCTAGATCTGGAATGACGTCCACTGTGCTGTGCCCTACCACACAAGGCGAGATGACAGTCACAATGTCCATACCTCTCTTGTGGTTTATAATTAATATACTACCAATGACTGTATCTTAACAAGTCATTTTGAGTAAAAATCGTTTTTTATATCTAAAATCTAAACAAATCTGGCGGCTTCCTCGCACAACGTATCACCATTGCGATACAACGAGGAAATGCCGCCAGCATCCTTGGTACAATGCGTCAAGGGCCTATTTTAGATTTAAGCTAAGTAGTCATAGTAATCCTATGTGTGTTAACGGCACCAGTCATGGGCCATTTAAGAGAACATTTGGAGTATTTTCGATATTTCACTGACATCTGTAAAATCTCATTCGTCCTTTATGTAATTCTATGTATTTAATGAAAGCTACTGAAATTGGTTTCAATATTATTAAGCAATTAAAACTATAGTTTTTTGCTCCAGTCATGGGATCTATGGCGCCATTAATAATTAATGAGAATTATTCTCAATATCACAAATATAAATGAAAAATTAAACTTAAGCAGCTCTTTGGTTCTTGTTTATGGTCAAATGTTGCCAGCGATTAAAAACTGATGGTAAATACTTGATTTACAGGATTTGCCTATACCATCCCATTACTGGTACCTGTTCCATTATAGGGGTGTTTACTATATATATCAATTATGTATATTGTTATTGTAAATAAATACGTGAATAAACAAATAGGTAGGTTCATTTTATAAAACGACGCACATAACTGTTATCTACCGAACGTCACCGTACATTAGGTCATGAAATAGCGCTCGATAGCTTATCAGATACCCGAAAGCAGAATTATTAAATGCATCCATGTAGGCTAGGCTAGCATTGACTAACTATAACTAACTATAATGACACATATGGCGTCATTACTCGCAAAATACTCACTATAAATATATATTTGGGGACAATTTTATACAGATCGACGTAGCCCCAAACTAAGCAAAGCTTGTACAGTCAAGGTACTAAATATCGATACGGACAAAGTGCCAAAAATATGTACACACTACCTTAATGTAAGGGCCATAAGGGCGTGTATACATATTTTTGGCACTTTGTCCGTGCCGATATTTGATACCTTGACTGTACTACGGGTACTGGGCGACAATATACATAAACACATAGTTATAAGTTTTTAAGTTATAGATAAGTAATTAAATAGTTACAATTGTTACAAACAACCACTGTTTATTATGAAGGAGCGGGACTGCCTGACACAGGTATTTCTTACCTACTAGGAAGACCCAACCTTGTTTGTTATATGTGTACCCAACATTTATGAAATAAATAATTTTCATTTTTTTTTTTCATAATTATATACATAGAAAACACCCATGACTCAGGAACAAATATCTGTGTTCATCACACAAATAAATGCCCTTACCGGGATTCGAACCCAGGGCCATCGGCTTCATAGGCAACTAAAAATATCCAAAAACTATATTATTATCAGTGACCGGAATCCATAAGGCTTTTAACATCTTGACAGATGATTGTATGCAGCGTTTGTATGTGAGGGACAACGTCTCGTGGCTGTATAAGCCAATGCGGAACCGGCAACTGCGACCACATTGTCGGATTCAATATATACTTAAATAGATAAATACATATATAACATTCATAACTCGGGAACAAAATATTCGTGATGAATAAATAAATGCTCTTACCAGGAATCCAACCCGGGACCTCCTGCTTCGTGAGTCACTACCGATTAGGCTAGGCAGGCTGTATGACTCGTATATGTGTCGGCGGCTGATCTTAAAATCGGCAACGATCTTAAGATCGGCCGATCTTAAAATCGGCAATTGGGGGGCAACGATTACTCGCGTCCGCAGGAAGATTACCTTGACACTCTGCACGTGTCCCCTGGGTGGTGCTAAAGAGTAATCAACTTTGGCTGCTGCACTGCACTTTAACGAGAGCCTCGCAGCAATACACAGAATATACAGATGCGAATCCCATCTTAAAATCAGGCAAATCGTGAAATCCCTACGCATACCATGAATTTCCTGAGTCGACGCAGCCCCGCTATGCGGGGCTCCTAATTCTGGACAGTTTTCCCTTCGGGCATCTGAAGCAACATAACGAAACGAACCTATCCTATCTATTGGTTGTGACTATAATGTTGTGACTACCGTCAAAACATTATACAGGAACATTACGATCTGCCTGATCATACGATCGGCCGGCGACATATAGAATAATTTAAGTAATGAGAAAACTTTATTGAATCGTAGGTAACAAAGGCGTTCGTAAACTTGTAAATATGTGTGTATTACAAACAGAAATTCTGATAAGTCTGATAATATCTTCTTCAACAACGACTTTTACTGACGGTACCATTTACCAAATTGTTTTTGTGTACCTTCTGACATGCACCTGACATTCTCAAAATAAAAACGCAGTAAGAACCTTTAATATTCAGTAAATTTACGTCCTTTTATCATTAAAATTTTCGTAACCATCACTCGTCACGCTATGTTTCAGAAACGAACTAAATATCAACTAAAGATCGTAAGTTACGTACTTGTATCATTGCTAAACATACTTTAAATAGTATAAAATAAAGCTCACATTTGAAGAGGAAGTTTTTAAAAACGCGCTAGAATAATAGGCTATTGATTTTGAATTACATTATGTCAGTTCGTAATTTATTGTTGTGAGTAATGACAGAAATGAAAGGTTTTGGGTGGATATATTGAATTCGACAGTTACAAGAACATAATAGCATATGTAACTCACACAGGAAAAAGAGCAGTATTTTTTTTACTATGCGTAATTTGTTAAAGGCTTTATAATACTTTTATATACAGAGTGGTTCAGGAGATGTGGACAATAAAGTCATTTTAAATTAAAGGTTAAATAAAAAATAGGTCAAATATCATATTAAATACTTTTAAAAATAATAATTACAAAAGTACAGGGGTCTCGGCACCGAATATATTTTTATGCCATTTGGGGTTGAGCCGCTTGGCCCGTGGGGTCCTAATGCTCTATAACTTTTTAAAGAATTATCTAAAAGGCTGGTCGACTTCACAGGTGACCGAAAAGCTGGCAGCTTTCTGGCACAACGTATTAGCATCGCAATACAGCAAGAAAATGCTGCCAGCATCCTCGGCACCACGCCAAAGGGGCCAAACTATTTAGACATATTTTAATTTTATTTAGTATTAGTTTTTAGTTTTAATTTTGTTTTATTTAATATATAAGTTAGTTTATTTACTGACAAATTGGATATATTAAATAGATAGGACGGTGTTTTTATCTAAAACACACCTACTTTGAAAAAACGCGAAATTTAAAAAAAAATTGTATCGACAACTCTTCGCGCCTATATGTTTTTATGTTTTTGTCGCCTTTTTCTACTTACAAAGTGGGTGGACCAGAGTATATACAGTCACCAACCAAATTTTAATAACAAAACTTCCATGAGCACATACATATGAAGTATATTTTTTGACTTAAAATACGTGAGTGACCCGTTTTAAGCATATTTAATACATCGACCAAATTATGCATATAACGCAATGATTTCTGGAATACAATGATTTCATTGACGTGTAATGAATCTGCTGATTATATTTTTTGACTTGAAATACTTGAGAAACCCGTTTTTAATATATTTCATACATCAACCTAATTATTGATAACATATTATGTTATGCCATCATCACGAATAAACGCAATGATTTCTAAAGTACAATGATTTCCTTGACGTATACTGACTCTGCTGATTATAAATATAAATATTATAGGACATTATTACACAAATTGACTAAGTCCCACGGTAAGCTCAATAAGGCTTGTGTTGCGGGTACTTAGACAACGATATATATAATATATACATATTTATAAATACTTAAATACATAGAAAACATCCATGACTCAGGAACAAATATCCATGCTCATCACACGAATAAATGCCCTTACCAGGATTTGAACCCGGGACCATCAGCTTCATAGGCAGGGTCACTACCCACTAGGCCAACCGGTCGTCAAAATTTATATATTTTTAGATTATTTAGATTATATATTTGATGACATTTGATAATTACATATGTTCTGGTTTAAGGCATTGGTCGACCATTGGTAGTCGAGCAGTAAACGTTTGGCTTCTAAACTGGGGACCCCGGGTTCAAGCTCCAGGCTGTTCGGGAAAGGAAAACAACGTAAGAAAAACCTGCATACAAGCGTGAAGTACGAGTAATTGGAAGGTCTGTGAATTGAGCTAGCGTGACGACAGTGTAGGCCAATCTCTTTTGCTAAGAGAGAAGGACTACCAGTAGAAAGTGTAAGGTTGATGATGAAGGTTGATATAGTGTGTAAGGTTGATGATTTGGTGACTAAATTCTATTTAGTAAATTGTGTCACAAGGGAGAAAAATGACATATTTACCGCGTGGGTGTACAATGAATCCAGATCGAAGTAAGGGATTCAAGTGTTAACGCCCAAGGTGAAAATAATGACACAAACTGCTCGTCACATCACCTATGAGGAAATTATCTTCAAAATAATTTTTAACTAAAAAACAGTATGCCAAAAAGTATAATAATTGTGTCCCAGAACAGAAAAGTGCCAATTTATACCTTTTCCGAATAGGTAATGTGAAAAATATATTTTTTAGATTTGGTACATAAAAATATACTTTGATACTACTCGTACCTTCATAATCATTCAATTCTTGAACAAAACTAATTTTATTCTCCTCATAAGTATGTGATTAAGTTCCAAATGAAATAACATCCTGTATGCCATACTTCATCAGTAAGCTCCGCGTCATACACTGAATGCAAAGCACCAAGAAAGGAATGAATTTAAAATGAACCGCCATTGTCCCCGGCTCTGTAAATTCTTAAAGCGACCTCTATTCTTCAATACCTTTAAATGTGGGCGGAATAAAAGGCTACATGTATAGGAGAATTCAGTAAAGTGTCGCTTACAAACGGTCTTTTGATAGCTCTGAAAATTGTCGGAAGATGTTTTCCTGATGGGTATTGTATTGTACATCATGTGTTCGTGTAAGTTTTTTAGGGCATTCAGTTTAGATATTTTGGCGTAACCATCGCAATGTGGTACAAGAAAAAATATTTATAGGTACATGAAATTGACAGGCATATTTGGCACAATATGTTAATTATTTAATTGAAATATACACCATTATCTTTAATTTTGTTTTATTTAATCTTCTTACACATCAATAGTTTTACATTTTTTATTTCCGAGAAACAAAAACCTATCTTCTTACATGAACCATCGCAACGGCCATAGATCAACAACTAGAGTTAACCATAGACTATTCAAAAAGTAGGGATGTACAGACATTGTTCTTCGACACTCTCCCTCAATGTTTGTACATCATTTTAACATTTGAACAAATTAAGTAAATTACACATTGTTACAAATTTTTCACCTGATAAAGGCTTAGTTAGTATATCAGCTATCTGGTCTGTTGTAGTTACATATTCAACGGTAATTAAGCCTTCCTCAACCTTTTCTCTTATAAAATTACATTTTACATCTACATGTTTCAAGCGTTTTTGATCAGGATTTTGAACAACTTTTATAGTACTCTGATTATCTTCAAAAATAACAACATTATTAATTTTAATGTTAAAATCTGACATTAACTTAATTAGCCAACAAGCTTCTACAGATGCTTCACATAAGGCAACAAGTTCAGCCTCCGTAGTACTCAAAGCGACTGTACTCTGCTTCTTTGACTTCCATGTCACAGTATTACCAAACAATTGAAACAAATATCCACTTGTGGATTTTCTGTCACTATCACGTGCAAAATCTGCATCTGCAAAACCTATTAGGCTTTCATTTTTACATTTACAATATATTAGACTATAATCAACAGTTTGTTTTACATATCTCAATACACGCTTTAAGGCTTGCCATAACTTTAAAGTTGGCTGTGTTTGAAATCTACTCAAATATGACACAGCTGTTGCTAAGTCTGGTCTTGTGCTTACCATTGCATACATTAAAGAGCCAATAAGTGATCTACACTTGTGTTCCAATGTCAAGTCAATTTCACTCAAGTCAAAGTCCAGTTTAAAATTTGGATCCATAGGTGAATTGGCACCTCTACAATTTTCCATATTATAAGATTGAACTACCTTCTGCAAATACTTTGTCTGGTTAAGATAAATACCGTCATGTTTTCTTTGAATATCAATGCCTAAATACATTAGTTTTTCATCTCCTAAGTCTTTCATATGAAATTTTGAATTTAGAAATTTCTTAACACTCTCTATTTCAGTCACACTAGGCCCTACAATCAACATGTCATCAACATACAAAATCAAGTATAATTCCCCTTTACTATAAAGACAGTAGTCATTTTGCGAACGGGTAAATCCATATTCAGTGATAACTTCTGTGAATTTCTCATACCAATACTTAGGACTCTTTTTTAAACCATATAAAGATTTTTGTAGTTTTAAAACATGACCTTCGGGAACCGTTAGACCTTGTGGGGATTTTAAGTATACTGCTTCATCAATTCTTCCATATAAGAAAGCACCTTTGACATCCATTTGGTGTATTTCATAATCTTTCTGAGCTGCAACTGATAAAAGAACTCTTAATGTTTGTAACTTCAAAACCGGTGAGTATGTATTTTCTAAGTTTTCTTTTTGTTGGTAACCCTTCACTACTAATCTTGCTTTACATATTGCTTCTTCTCCTACATTCTTCTTTGTAAAGACCCATCTGCTATCCAGTAATTTTTCATTCTTTGGTACAGGTACAAGTTTCCATGTTTCATTTTCTTTTAAAGTCTTTAGTTCTTCATTGATTGCCTTCTTCCACCCGTTTTCATCTCTTCTTCCTTTAATGTCATCATAATTTGTAGGAACATCCTGATAACCTGTTAGTAAGGCATATAATGCTGAATCATCCTTGTCAAGGTCCATTTCATAGTCCCGTTGCCATACTGGTTTTCTTACTTCTCTCTTTGCTCTCCCTCTTTCTGAGCTTTCCGTCTTCTCTGTTACAGTTTTTATCTGGTGTTTGCCATCTTTATTTTTACTTTCTTCGTTTTCTTTGTTCTGTATCTTCTCTATTTTTTCTTCCTCATATATTGATACACTTTCTTCTTCAATTTCCTTTTCAATTTCTTGTTCATCTTTACTCATTTCCTTTTCTGTCTCTTCTGTCTTGTCCAGTACATATTTTGTATATTTGTCACAATCTGGTTTTTCTGGTTTTGTCTCATCAAAAATCACATTCCGTGCCACTATAATTTTCTTTGTATCGGGATCATAAAGTTTATATCCTGTTGTATAATATCCAATGAAAATCAGTTTTTTACCAGAGTTGTCCAGTTTTTGTCTTAACTCTTTGGGTACATGGTTATATGCTGTGCATCCAAACACTCGCATATTTGAGACGTTAGGTTTCCTACCTTCCCATAGCTCTGATGGTGTCTGACTTTTTCCTTCAGTTGGGCTTCTATTAGTCACATACGCTGAAAATAACACTGCATGTCCCCAAAACTCTTTCTTGGGCTGTGAATCAATTAAAACTGTTTTAGCCTTTTCTATTAAGGTGCGATTCATGCGTTCTGAAACCCCATTCATTTCCGGATTATATGGCACTGTATACTGCATCTGTATCCCTTTACTATAACAAAAGTTTTGAAATTCTTTAGAAATATACTCTCCCCCGTTATCTGATCTTAACTTCAATATATTTGCATTAAAATGGTTTGTCGCATAGAAATAGTACTGTTTAAATTTGTCAAAAACTTCACTCTTATTAGAAAGTAGGTATACCCATACAAAATGAGTATAGTCATCAATAAATGTCACAAAATACTTATATCCTTCTTCAGTCAGTGGGGTAATTGGTCCGCAGACGTCAGTGTGTACTAATTCAAGTGGTCTAGTTGCTCTACGTCCAAGTCTGTTAAAAGGTTGTCTTGTCATCTTACCTAACAAGCATGGCTCACAAACAGAAAAAATATTTTTATATTTAGTCAAGTCATCCATACCATTAACCTTTTGTTGTGATGACAATAAGGTTAAATTTTTTATACCTAGATGAGCATACCGACGGTGCCACAGCTGTCTCATATTTTTGTCACTGTTATTACTGTAATTACATTCATTTTCCATTATTGTTTCCATTCTAATTGTATACAAAGAACCTACTCGATTGCCTATCATGCTCAAACAATTGTGTTTGTAAATTCTGACTTTTCCTGAATTAAATTCAATTTTGTAACCATTATCTTCAATCTTTGAAACTGACAATAAATTTTTCTTTAAATCAGGCACATAGAATACATTTTTAATAGTTAAGATAACTGGCCTCTTACCTATGAATGCCTTTGCCCGAATATTGCCAACACCAATGGCCATTAAATTCACTTCTTTCTTCGCTACTGAGATAGACTTTGGTTGGCTGAGTTCAATATATTCTGAATAATAACTTTTATCATTAACATAATGGTCCGAACACCTTGAGTCTATATACCACATTAAGTCGCACTTATCTTCTTTGTCATATCCATGGGTTTCATTCTCTGCAAGAAAAGCATGATCAAGTTCATTAACATTTGATGCTACATATGAATGTCCACGTCCATATTCAAAGGTCCTATGAGATCCTCGTCCTCGGTTTGAAAAGCCCCGTCCTCGAGATGGGATACCTCGTCCATTTGATGATCTGTGCTGCATCTGGTGTGCAGGTCGGGCACTATGGTAATTTTGTCTTATTGTGCATTCGTATTTTTTGTGTCCTTCTTTGCCACAGTTATAACATAAAAAAGCCGATTTATTGTACTCAGGCGCGCGTGGCACACACTTGTTTCTTTTCTCTTCTTCACCCAGCAATCTATCTTTAACAATCTCAACTGTAAGGTTAGGTAGTGACTCAATTGCTGTGACTATCATTTCATAGGTTTCTGGCATAGATAACAAAATAAAGTTTATCTTCTCCTCATCTGATAGCGCACTCCCGGCATCCTTTAATTGTCCAAATATTTTCGACAACGTCACAAAATGTTCTGACAATGGTGTACCTTCTTTGTATTTTATGTCGTTAAGTTGCCGCCTTAAAAACAGTTTACTACGTGTACTTTTCTTCATAAATTATTGCTCTAGTTTCTGCATCATATTGTACGCCGTCTCTTCCTCCTGTATATAATCAATGTGACTGTCAGCCACGCCATTTATAATGATTCTTTGTGCTTTCGCCTCTGCACTCTTGTTTTCCGACACGCTCGCGAAACCCGCTGTCTCAATTGCTTTTATGCAGTCATATGCTCGTAAAATGCTGCATATTCTAAACTTCCATATTGCAAAATCTTCTCCGGCAAATTGTTTTATTTTAATCGAATTAAAACTCGCTTCTGACGACGCCATTTTCTCGACAACCCAAATCGTTTTCAAACTACGTCGAACCCACGTTAAAACCACGGACCTCTGCTACCACTGTTAATTATTTAATTGAAATATACACCATTATCTTTAATTTTGTTTTATTTAATCTTCTTACACATCAATAGTTTTACATTTTTTTTCTCCGAGAAACAAAAACCTATCTTCTTACATGAACCATCGCAACGGCCATAGATCAACAACTAGAGTTAACCATAGACTATTCAAAAAGTAGGGATGTACAGACATTGTTCTTCGACACAATACACTGCTATTTTGAACTTTCTGTCATCGCGTTTCTAATCGAACAGAAATTCTGTCAATTTGTAGACAATCAGCTGCTGTAGTCTGCATCAAATACTCTGTAGCACCCAGAGCGCCATATATATCATAAGACATCTTTATTCCCACAGGCTTAAAGATGTGTTACGGTATATTTGGCGCTCTCGGTGCTACAGAGAATTTGATGCCGACTGTACTTCCATTCGGCATGAAGATCGTATTCGATCTGTATGAAATACTATCTACGGATACGTTAAGGCCCCCGCCAAGTAGAACAAAAGAGAGAAGGACAGCCGTACTATTATTTTCTCGACGCCCATCAGGCCATTTGTATTTGTGTGCTGGCATAAGCTAGAACCCTACATTTTCGGTGACATACAGGGCATAATATGGCTTAGATATATTCTTAATTGACATTAAATATTTTATTGATAAAAATGTTTACATGACATTACAGTTGAACCAATGCGACAAGAAACTTAGACTAACAGCAATAATAATTATAAGTATTAACAATTATAAAACAATAATGGCACATTAACAAATTAAATTGGAACAGTTGAGCACCTAGCATCCATCGCCTCACAGAATCTCAAGCATTCACTATACACTGCCGCTCATCGCCAAGCAAATAGATCGCATTCAGGCTTCGATGCCAGGAGCGCATTGAGCAGTGAGAGGGCGTGGGGCAGCGGCGAGTTCCTGCGCGATACGGTGCGCGCCGGTGGCACGGCCAACAGGTCGCGTTGTCGTGCTCTGAGGGCCATAAATATCAATTTCAAACAAAAGTTCTTTAGATTTGTCACTGACCAATGGCCAAGGTCATTATACAGGATGTTTATTTAGTCATCTGCAATAATTTACGGGGTGAATATAAAGGACATCCTGGGCAGCTTTTACTATGGGACCAACCCAGAAATCGCGAAAAAAATATTGACTCTTTCATACATTTTGGCTGTCTGAGCTTGACATTTTCTATGAAAGGGTAATTTTTTTTTTGCGGTATCTTTGCTGGTCCCATAGTAAAAGTTGCTCAATGTGACCTATATATTCACCCCGTAAATTATTGCAGGTGACTAAATATGTATTAAAAAATAATGATATCTAATAATGATACGGTTTTAAAATAGGCAAGTCAGTGGAAATCGACTACTATAACTTTGTATCTTTAGGTATTTAATTAAAAGTAAACAAACAAATTATTTATTTATTTATTTAACCTTTATTGCACACTACAAAAAAGTACAAATGGCGGACTTAATGCCTTAAGGCATTCTCTACCAGTCAACCATTGGGCCAAACAGAAACTTACAATTGGTGTGGAAAAGAAAATCAGTACAGAGACAATTTGTACATTTTCGGGTAGTTATAAAATGTTATAACGTTAACCAACCAAATACAAAACCGCCTGGATCTGTCACTGAACGACCTGACTTCCTACATTACATTTGATAATGTTATTTTCATCTACCCTCAACTGGCTTAAGGAGCTACTTGAAGGCAGATTTTGTTTACTTTTATTTAAATATATAAAGAATAACCGACTTCGTTTAACATAACATCTCAAAACTTATTTAAGGCGCGACTTGCAGCTTTTTACATTTGGAGGACTTAACAACCGGAGTCGCCTTTAAGAGCTTGCCCCTCTGTCGAAAATCTCTGCCAATGGTCATATGTATTGTATGGACTGACGTTTATCCGACGTGGATATTTTTATGTTACGTGCAAATAGCCATACATTTGTCGTGCCCCTCCCCCGCAAAAATCGGCAGAATTTGTACACACAGACAAGACGTCTCCAGTTGTTAAATCCTCCAAATTTTGTACATTTACTGTTTTTGATATGATTTTATTCTGCGGTTACACTTGGCGTAATATTTTATTATTGTAAAAAGCCAGCTAGAAATAAAACAATGAAAATTATACCCAAAATTTCGTCATAAAGGATCAAATTCCGTATACGGACGTGTGCAAAGCACACTCCGACCACATTTGCATAATGGCGTTAAAAGCCCTTCTGAGACGCACTTAACTCTTTCCTGTAGTAATACCTGGGGCCCTGGGGGCTTTAAACCTGCTTTTATAATTTTTGGACACTGAAATTACATTTCTGTTATTATAAAATGATAAAAAGCTAAGCTAAGCCAGTGGGGCGATACTCCTCCATTCGGGCATTCTCGGTTCCGTTCGGCACAGCATTGCTCCGAGCAATTATTATGGTTGGCACAACTTGAAGTCACACGTGCTCGACCATAGATAAGACAATGACTTGAACTTTGACAACACTAACTAGTCAAAAGAGATAGTGCTATACATTAGAAAGATACAGCATGATTCGTCCCTGAATCGCTGTCAAACTTCGGTTTAGTAGGAAGTGTCATTTATGTACGGTAGTACTACTATTAAATAATAAAAGAATAAATTTTATTCTGTGCTAAGGCTAGGTTCACGCAGCGTAAATTTATCCCGTATACCGTATACGGGATTTTATCGAATACCGTGATGACAGAAACATTTGTATGGCAAGTTACAAAATCGCTTACACGGCTTTCCCGCATAGACACGGTGTGAACGATTTTTGTTGCCCTAAAAAATCTAGCACTATTGTGTTCGATAAAATCCCGTATCCGGGAAAAGTTTACACCGTATGAACTACTACTACCCCTACTAACTAAGTTTAGCTGGGGTAAGTGTGGATGACCTTCACATTGGGGTCTATTTACACATTGATTAAAGCGAGTCCATACATTTGCTACTTGTGTTTAGAGGCAAGGTAGATTTTGCCAAAGGATTTAGTAATTTTTTTTCTTTAGTATGAGAACTAATTAAGTTGTAATTTGTATAATAGCAGTGTGGCTACATAAAAACACAAATCAAAAAATATTTAATATAATAAGGCCAATGTGGGGAAGACTTACACAATCTACACATACACAATACTCATGTAAGCATTTACATTTAGTTTAGTAATAAAGTATCTTCATTTTGTGTGACTTTCAGCCACAAAATCTAGATTTTATATTTGCATGTTTAATTAAGTGTGGTATGGTGGACTTTATTATTAAAATTGTAACAACTTATTGTAACCCATATTCCGCAAATAAACAGTCATTCATTCATTCAACTTACAGAAGGTCGGTAGAGCAGAAAGAGTGAAGCTCTTCCTTTCTGACCGTGTCTGAGCTTGACCCTCCGTGTCAGTTTACTTGATTGCCATACGGGGCGAAGCTGTGCGAAGGTTGCTCTTGCTTTGGCAATTCTCGAAGCGATGTCCTCTTCGGTCGCTCCAGTTTCTGACAAGACGCTCCCAAGATAAGTTTTGTGGACTTGCTCCAAAGCCTCTATGCCAATAAGGAGCGGTACGGTACTTGCCGCTCTACACCTCATCTACGGGGTCTTCCTGATGTTAACTTTGAGTCCCGTCTTCATTGCCTCACTTCGACAGTCGTCCAGCTTGTCTTCCATATCAGCGCGTGTGTGGCTCAGTAGGCATAGGTCATCGGCATAGTCCAGATCTTCTAAGATGTTAAAGAGTCCCCACTCTATGCCGCGGCGCTTATTGTCAATCGTGTGATGCATGATGCCATCGAGATCAACAAGGAAGAGAAGAAGAGAAATAAGACACCCTTGTCGCACACCCGCATTCACTGGAATATCCTCCGAGATGAGGAAAATGTGTAAACTCGCGCTAAACACTAAAAAACAGGCCGCAGTATAAAATCCAGTCACACTTATCCCACAGCCACACTTAACCGTATTGAACTTATGTACAAAGCTTTTTAAATGACCCAGATAATAACAAAACATGTTTTGTAAAAACTGTAATCCGTAATTATCCATATCATTTAAAACATTTACGTATGTCTATAGTAATAAGGTACAGATTGAAATGGCATTAAGGTATCTGTACTAAGGAGTATTGCCCCATATTTTACTGTAAATACCTTCCCACCCCGTGAACCATGGAATAATACAATATAAAGATAAAAGTCAGTACCTTGACTCGACGTGGCAGAAATACATATAACTAAATACATATAACACTTTAAATTCTCGCGATTTGTATACATATTTTATGCCATATTTTGTGTTTTTAATCGAAATGTTTATGTCCAGACCCCATACAATTGATTATATTACACTCGGACGTATGAAAACTGATCATAATATAACAATGATAATAATGATCAAATAACGATATCATTTGACAATCATTTCAATCCATATTTCCATATTTGATAAATAATCTTTTAACAATTTCACAATTATTTTGCTTTACAAATGTGTTAAATTATAAATTATAATCAAACAATTGCTTCATTATTATAATGGTTACCTAGTATTTTTTAAAGACGCCTGGCACGATAAAGTTATCGCCTCGTATAATGCCACCGGATATTTACCTGGCACACCCGTGTCTCCACCTACGAGGTTAAAAACGATATCACGTAAAAAAGTTACAAAAATTTGATAGCGAGTCAATTTAATCGGCAAGAAATTAAGTGACACTCAAATTATATGTATCTCTCTCATCTCTGAGGATCTCTGAAAAAACGCATGTAAGTGATTTACAACCGAAGTTATTGTAAGTGCTTTGTAAGCAAAGTTTCGTGTGGAGCACTAAATAAAGCTCCAGTTAAAGGGTTCAAGAACTTGCAAGCAAAATTCAATACAATACAACAGAGTACAACTAATTCAGTCGATTGACCAAATACCGTGTAACAAAAATCTCATGCAAGTTCTTGAACCGTGGGGCTTTAAGAGTGAAGTATACCACGTACTCGTCAATACAAAAAGAGACAACGTTTTCCACTTCTAAATATTTTCCATTCTCCATGATTTTTTAGTATATTATTTATTGACACAATGACAAACTAGGTTTATAGGTATTCCTTTTTTTTCCAAAATTTGCAAAACAAAAAAATTATAAAGCGAAACCTAGGTTTATAACCTAGAATATATCATGCTGAAGCGATCGACAACAAAATCAAAGTGATTTGTTAAGATTTAGTTAGTGGAAACCGTTTATCCCGAAATGAAAATTTCATAGAAAAAGTACCGTTATTTCGTTAGGATCGCTAGTTACTCTTCCCTCTTAAAAGGAATCTTTCAAGTCAAAGTACGGTATATTCTCTTCACTGGAAACCACGGTATGGCACGTTATAGTTATCGCCTCGTCCAATGCCACCGAATATCGACCCGGCGTGCCCGTGTCTGTATCCAGCGGGCCAAAACGACATATGTTACATAGATAATGGCTGAACACTTGATGGCAATTCAAACCACAAAAATAAATTAAAACACACAGTGAAATCTTGTAACTATTTAGTATGAATATGGGCACTAGAGTTGAAGTCACGCACACAACCAAGACTCTGATACCGATAACTTTCCTAACCGTTATCATGTACATACTTGGCGCAATACCTTTTAATTTCGGTTTCACCCGAAAAACCGTTATTTATAAACCGGTTTTTATGAGAGCAGGTCTTGTCAAATTAACCGGTTTAGAACAATAAAAACCGGTTTCTTCCTATGTGGATGTTTTTGTTTAAGCGACACACCACCAGGCCGGCTGGTTGCTCATCCAATAAACCAGTTTATTTAGGTTACCATAACGTTCTTATAAAAGTTCGGAGGAAAACCGAAATAAACCCGGAATTTTAAAAACCGGTTCCGAGCCTTGCACACAACAACAAAACCAAGTAAGTGATGATAGCGGGATTTTGAAATTAGAATTATTTTCTCATAGCGATAGCAAGTTGAACCGCCAACTGCGAGACGGACCAAAAAGTTTCTTCAAGGTTTTATTTTATTTTATCAGCTTAATATTGTGCGCTTAAGTCACATTCACTCATTCATTCGTTCAATGCTGTTTTTATTGTATATACTACGTCGGTGGCAAGCAAGCATACGGCCTGCCTGATGGTAAGTAGTCTCCGTAGCCTATGTAAGCCTGCAACTCCAGAGGAGTTACATGCGCGTTGCCGACCCTAACACCCTCCCCCCTCAATGCTCAAGCTCAATGAGTGCTCTGGCAACCTTACTCACAGCAGGAACACAACACTATGAGTAGGGTCTAGTGCTATTTGGCTGCGGTTTTCTGTAAGGTGGAGGTACTTTCCCAGTTGGGCTCTGCTCTAGATCTGTTTTTGCGAGTAGTACTTTCTATAGCTGTGTGTAATCATTCACCTCAAATCTCCTGCCGATACCTATACACGGTGTAACATGAGTAAACCGAAAGATTTTAACAGTGTATTCCTGATCACATTTAGAGACTAAAATGTCATATAAACTTTTCTGGATTTCGCCTAGTTTCAGAGTTAATACCAATTAAAAAACATCTTATTGTAAGTTAGTCCAAAACACCTTTTTGATGGTGATGATGCCATTGTGGGACGTAGTCTAAATATCCTTATGATAGATGTCAAAAAGTGACAAATACCTTAGCAAAAATAAGATTTACAAAAAAATCATCTAAAAAATGTTTTTAGTACCAGTTTTACCATAAAATTAACATATTATATACAAATACATAAAATATATGAAAAAAATTTTTTGGGGAAATTTACTTGAACGTCGTTTAATATTTTTTCCTTCTGGCCTCAGAAGTGCATGGTTAAAATCTTTCGTGTTCCTCGTGTTGCACGACCGGTCTGGCCTAGTGGGTAGTGACCCTGCCTATGAAGCCGATGGTCCTGGGTTCAAATCCTGGTAAGGGCATTTATTCGTGTGATGAGCAATGGATATTTGTTCCCGAGTCACGGATGTTTTCTATGTATTTAAGTATTTATAAATATTTATATATTATATATATCGTTGTCTAAGTACCCTCAACACAAGCCTTATTGAGCTTACTGTGGGACTTAGTCAATTTGTGTAATAATGTCCTATAATATTTATTTATTTATTATTTTTAAAAACTATAATTTACTACTTATCACCTTTCATAGAAAAAACAAAGTGTTTTCTAAATCAATACGGTCACGTCTGAAAATATCGATACAGAAAAAGTGCCAGAAATATATTATGTACACTACCCTAATATATGGGCTATAAAGTCGTGTATACATATTTCTGACACTTCATGTCGATGTTTTCAGATGTGACTGTACAGGCCCAGATATATATCGAGAAATATACCAAAATACCCAACGAATTGAAAACCTTCGAAATTTTGAAGACGGGTAAAAAAACAGACACTAATATACTACCGTCATTCCTTATTGTCTAAAACTCCGTATTTCTTTCCTGCGTGCCGTTGATGTCCTTCGTAAATCTCCGTCATGGAATGACTAATGACTACTCCATGTTTGAGCGACTAACTGACATGGGAAAGGTCAAAATGGTTACTGTCAAGCCCTTTTCAGGGACAATTTACTTTCCGAGTTCTATTTATTGTTTTCTAGAACAGAGGGCCTACCGCGAACCACGTTCGACATGTTGCCTCCCTGTCACACATACTTACGAATTTACAAGTGCGAAAGAGAGGCAAGACGTCGAACGTGCTTCGCGGTAGGCCCTCAGTTCATGATGGCGGCACACGCTTAAGAAAATTTTGAAGCGATCACTTCAAAAACTATATTTAGCGGGAAACCGTCATAACCGTGAAAAATGTATTAAATAAGTTTCAGGGACCAGTGTAAAATGACATATTACGAGGGAAATCGTATTAATGGCGATCGTATTAGACTTAAATCCAGAATTAGGAGCACAGGATTGACAGCAGTGTATTAACTCGTGATCAGAGTTAACAGCGCCATCTATATGCTTTCGTATGCATTTACTCGAAACCTAGATGGCGTTTGCGTCCGAGTTATACGAATTTGAGTAGTGTTGGTAGCAACTCGAGTCTTTTGAGTCTAAATTGTAGAACTCGACTTGTTTTTTTCGAGACTCAGAGCTTAAAATGAATGATGATCGTATCAAGCGGGTGGTACCTATTTAGCGGACAACGATAATGGCCAGGGCCGGATTTAGGGGAGGGCAACCGGGGCTTTTGCCCCGGGCCTCCACAAAAGAGGGGCCCCCACAATAGAGAATTCGGAAAATTTACCATTTTATTTGGAAAAAATTTGGGGCCAGGGGGCCTTCACTCCTTTATTGCCCGAGGCCTCCAGACCTCTAAATCCGGCATTGATAATGGCGATCGTATTAGACTTAAATCCAGAATTAGGAGAACAGGATTGACAGCAGTATGTTAACTCGTGATCAGAGTTAACAGCGCCATCTATATGATTTCGTATGTGTTTACTCGAAACCTAGATGGCTTGTCAATAATAGATCGATATGTCTAATAAGCTACATAGTTTTCAATGAAAGGGCTTTAGGTTAGTGATTTAGAATAAGTACATCCATTTTTCAAATATACTCGATACCAAAGAGAATTTGAAATAAAGGTGGATTGTCAAAGAAAATTTTGTAACCACAGTAAATTTACTGCCATCTTTCGACACATGATTAAAGCTTTTAGAACGTCTTAACCCTTTTCCAGGCATAGTACGATTAATCGACCCCATACATACATATACTACATACATTACATAGCGTACATAGCGCATCATACATACATAGTGTAGCGTGTGGCGTACATAGGCTACGGAGACTGCTTACCATCAGGCAGGCCGTATGATTGTTTGCCACCGACGTAGTATAAAAAAAAAACATACGCGCCAATAGAATTTCAACCTTAGCCATCGCATTTCATAACATAATTTTATTTCTTTTCCTCAAATGCCTACTTGAATAATAATGATAAGAATGTTTTCTTTTAATTAAACAATTCTTATTCTTACATCCACCCATGTGCCGACTAGCAGTTCGAAAATATAGGTATTCTTGAGGCACTTAAAACAGATGAAACCACATAAAGACGACCGAGGACCGGTCTGGCCTAGTGGGTAGTGACCCTGCCTATGAAGCCGATGATCCCAGGTTCGAATTGCAGTAAGGGCATTTATTTATGTGATGAACACAGATATTTGTTCCTGAGTCATGGGTGTTTTCTAAGTATATAAGTATGTATTTATCTATATAAGTATGTATATCGACGCCTAGTATCCATAGTACAAGCTTTGCTTAGTTTGGGGCTAGATCGATCTTTGTAAAATTGTCCCCAAATATTTATTTATTAAGAAAAGCAAATTTAACTTATTAAAATATTAAATTTGAAACCGGAACGCGATTAATTTTCAAAATAAACGCCCGCTAACGTCAGTCAATCAGAAGAAGTTAAGTCTAACTCTGTATACGAAATCTCGATATGAGCTAACTAATTAGCCAACTCATTTTATATTCTGTATATCTAGGCTTATAAAAAGGAATAACCAGATTACTGTGAAGTAGAGTTAGTATTAAATAGATAGTAACAACAAAATAGTCAAGTATATCGTAACACATCCTTATTTATATAAATATAAATATATATAATATTAATGAAACTAAGCAATGCTTGTACTATGGGTGCCAGGCGACGATATACATCCGTATAAAGATAAATACATACACCATATACATATAAAACACCCATGACTTAGGAACAAATATCTGTGTTCATCACACAAATAAATGCCCATACCGGGATTCGAACCCGGGACCGGGCTTCATAGGTCACTACCCACTAGATCTTTTATTTGAAGCGTACTGTACACTATTATCTATTCTGTTATAATAGCTAACTATTATTAAGCAAATTTACTTAATATCCAACGAACAAAAACATTCTAAACGGCTTAATCAGTTTTGCAAAAGGACCCAGAACTTGGACAATTAACAAGTTTAAAACTTTAAAACAAACAAGAATGAAATAGATTGCACTCACAGAGTTCCGTACATTCCGCTGCAGTCACTATTTATTAAAAACAAGGCTGAGAAACCGGTTAAATTTACAAACTATTATCGTGTACTTGGCGCAAAACCTGTTAATTTCGGCTTCGTTCGGAAAGTCGTTATTTCTCAGTTTTTCAGAGACTAATTCTATTTATTTTTGGCAGATTAACCGGTTTTACAATAAAAACCTATTTTTTTTTCAAGTATTCTCGGTATTGTAGCGAGCTATTTAAGGTTTTTTGATGACACTTTTGAGATTCCATTCCTTCCATACAAGGCACGAGGGTTAAACAAACTTAGCCGCCGAGTGAAACAAAATACCTACTAGCTGTAAAATATACATCAAAATCAAACAAAGCAATTAAAAATGAATGTTAATGCACATTCACAATCATTTAACAATCAATTCTAGCAAAGCATTTACCAGCTGGTGTGGTGAAAAGTCATATTATAGCGAAAAGCAACTACGAACCGAGATCCCGCCGGATAGCAAGCGCAATGTTTGACTGACTTCCGCGTACTACGAGTAGTAGGTGATTTCCCATCAAAATCTATTCTGCACCGACCATAATCAGGTTGACAATCGGAAGGCTTGATCCCGACAGTCTACTCGCTTAAAGAGCACAATTTTTATGTGACGTTCAGTTGATATGTATGGAGTACCCCCCTAGAGATACAATTTTACTCAAGAGAAGACGAAACTGTTGAAACTGCCCGCGTAGCTAACGAAACGCAACTGTCACTGTCGGGCTAATATGGAAGATATGGGGTGTGGAATTAAGAGATGTCACCTCTTATGGCAGAACTGTTGCAAAAGTTTCCAGCTGTCAGCTATAAATAATAGTTCCAAATCTCTACAGATAAATAAATAAATACATAAAAAGCATTTATTTCGGACAATATCCATAGGTAATACAACAAATACAGAGTAGCGCTAGAGTAGCTAAGAACCTTGGTGCTATTGACAAGTGAAGTGCGCTGTCTATGATTTGATTTTTTGTTCAAGTATTACAGCTACAATACCTAGGTATTGTAGCGCTACCTATTTATGGTTTTTTGATGACACTTTTTGGTACATGGAGATTTAATTCCTTACCTTCCTTAACGTATCCACTGCCAGCAACCCGCCAGACGGGCGCTCAGTCCGTAGTCGCTTTTCGCTACATACGCATTTTCCCATGTTATCGGCTACGCTCGTAGCGCGTAGCACGCGCTGGCACTAAATGTGGTAATGGAAGAGTTATTGGGATGACTACGCTACGTTACGAAGAGTTAACGATTGGCAAGTTGGCTACGCGGGCTGTATGGCTTGCCATTTAAGCTACGCTATGGAACCCTAAACACGTTAGTTTAAAAACGTACGATTCGTTTTCAATTTTAGTATGACTTCCAATTTAAAATCCAAATCCATGATGCTAGTCCTTAGTGACATGCGTCCTTCTGCCTCGTTGCGACTGTCGCAAACTAATTAGCTGTCTGCTACTTCCAACAGTTTTATTTTTTTGTGTTTAACTTTAAATTACCCACATATCTAATAATAAGAGAAGTCATGTTATAATAGTTATAATAATTACATATGAATGTAAACAACGACAAGTGGAATCCTGTTCCGCCGTGATACAGTTTTGACTAGTACGGGGATCAGTACCCCTAGTGTAAATTTAGTCGATAGCGAAACGTGACGTACGCGTTTGCGTTAAGTCTCATTTTGTATGGGTTTTTGAACAGCGCGCCCAGCGGGACGTTTTGGAAAGTCAAAAATCTCATAAAAAATGACACTTAACGCAAACGCGTACGTCACGTTTCGCTGTCGAAAATATTTACACTAGGGGTACAGATGACGATTACTTTTCGTTGCATTTACCTTAAAAACTTATACCAGGTGTTTCCTGTAACACGAGAAACTAATTTAACCATATATTATACTCCTAAAACGATATAACTTTTGATTAACAACTTATAAAAATGATAAAATCTTTAGATTTTAACATTTTCATACAAATTTAATATTATTTTCAATGTACGCTGACATCAGTGTGTTTGACGTTGCTTGTCACGCTAAACATAACAAAATTCACAATACATTGCGTCTTAGAATTAACTTCAATGTGTAATAAAAATCAAAACATAAGTTATTTTTCAGTTGTTGAACAAATGTTGGTTAGTTTGAGGAGTACAGCCTACAGTTTAATTTATTGCTCCTGTTACAAAAAACAGCCGGTATGTACAAGTTATTTAAAATGATAAGTTCATCTTGTATCATTTATTACTCGTAAGCAGTTGTAAGCTATCATGTAGCAAAATAAAGTTATCTTTTATTATTATAATAGAACTACGGAACCCTAAAAACTTGGAGACCCCTTTTGTTAGTACTGTCTTAGAAAACGCGCGAAGTTTCTGTCCCTCGCAAAGTTTTCTCTGTCTTTCACAATATGGTGTCCGCCTCAATTCGCTTGATATGGGTTGGCTATTAAATTGGCTGGAATAAGCTTCAAATTCAGCTATAAACTGAGGGCCTACCGCGAACCACGTTCTACGTGTTGCCTCCCTGTCACGCTTACGTACGAATTTACAAGTGCGACAGAGAGGCAACACGTCGAACGTGGTTCGCGGTAGGCCCTCTGCTTCCTTGCACAGCGCATTAGTATTGCAAATCAGCAGGGTAATACTGCCAGCATCCAGCACCATGCCGAGGGGTGAATTATTTTTTATAAATAAATTAATTAATTAATGATAGAATTAATGAATGAATTAATTAATATTATAGGGACATTCTTACACAAATTGACTAAGTCCCGGTAAGCCAAGAAGGCGTGTGTTGTAGGTACTAGGACAACGATATATAATATATACCTAATACAATACTCTTTATTGAATTGTTGAGGTTCTGTGAGAGGATGGATGCACGTCCTTCAACAGTTTAACTGTGCTTCTTATATCTTAGTGTGGTAACTTGCTTAGAAACTGTCGATGCCTTTTTTTATGGTAGAGGAGGCAAACAAGCAGACGGATCACCTGATGCTAAGCGATTATCGCCGCCCATGGACACCTGCAACACCAGAGAGGTTGTAAGTGCGTTGCCGGCTTTTAAGATGGGAGTACGCTCTTTTCTTGAAGGTTTGAAGGTCGTATCGGTCCGGAAATTCCGCAGGCGACAGTTCATTACACAGTTTAGCAGTGCAAGGCAGAAAGTTCCTGGAAAAACGCACAGTTGAGGGCCTAATTAGTAATTGTACATAATATTATTAGTTAACCTATTTTTGTTTCAATTTGTTTGTAGTTTTGCAGTGATTTAGTATATACTGTTATGCTGTACAACTATTTTGGAAATAAATAAATAATAATAAATAATAAATAATTTGATGGCGACTGTACATGATTTGAACGGGAGCCTAATACAGATTCAATTTTGAAAAAACCTATGACAAAGCAATATTTTGTGAAGATCGTCTGTTAAAAAAAAAAACGCAGAAAATCGTGTAAAAATACGCAAGTAAGTATAACGGGTTAGCACTGTTTGACTAACACGTTATTTTCTCGCGGATTAGCAAAGTAATATTTCTTGCTTTAATTAGCATGGATTTCCGCAAAGTAACGCCTGATTCTATTAATTAAGATCGTCTGTATTATCATTGATACCGTACTCGTCTGTATTATGTTTATAATTGGATCGTTTATTGAAAATAACTATTTCAATAGATACTTGATACCATTGTTTGCATTGTCGAGCACAGCTGTATCGAATTATTCCAATATTTCGAAGTATTTATTTCAATATTTTATATATTTTATTTAACTTGCCCTGTTAGTATGTATACAAAAGCTTGTAAAAAGGCAATACATTAGAAAAATGTGGGCGCGATGGTTCGATCTCTCGACATTAATTCTGAATTTTGCGTCTTTTCCTACTGACAAGCTGGTTTTCCGGACTATTATTGGGATAAATAACTATCGTAAAAAAATATATGAAAAATCACACTTGGAAAGTAAAATGCTTTAGTGCAGAAACGTATCATTTTCTGCACACCTAATAGAACAACAATGACCCTCTTTCAGAACATGATACGAGTAAATGAAAAGAACAATACCTCCTATAGTAAACACCCCTATAATGGAACAGGCACCAGTAATGGAATGGTATAGATAAATCCTGTAAAACGAGCATTTACCATCAGTTTTTAATCGCTGGCAACATTTTACCATAAACAAGAGCCAAAGAGCTACTTAAGTTTAATTTTTCATTTATATTTGTTATTTTGAAAATGAATGGCGCCATACATTCCATGACTGGAACAAAAAAACCACAGTTTTAATTGGTTAATAATATTGAAACCACTTGTGGTAGCTTTCATTAAATACATAGAAAACATAAAGGACGAATTGGACATTCAACTGTTAAAGCGTAAAGCAGTAGAAATTTTACAGGTGTTGGTAAATATCAAAAACACTCCAGATTTTCTCTTAAATGTTCCATGATTGGTGCCGTTAGCATATTAATAACAGATTCTGTCGCCTGTAAGTTTCCAACAAATCACCTACGTCTTTTGATACATTGCCGATCTTCTTTGGATTTTGGCTTTAGACGAATATTATTTTAATATGAGTTCAATATTAACAATACAGTATTTGTAAGTTCTGCTTTTTTGATATTCTTGTTTTTATAGAACTAGGCGACGTAAACAGACGCCAATCGTAGCATACGAAATCGGCAACAATAAACGCAAAAATCAAAACGGTCAAACGCAGATTATCTCATTCTTAATCAGTACCCCTAGTGTAAATAAATTCGATTTTGAAACGTGACGTACGCGTTTGCGTTTAGTCTCATTTTGTATGGGTTTTTGAACAGCGCGCCAAGCGGGACGTTTTGGAAAGTCAAAAATCTCATACAAAATGACACTTAACGCAAACGCGTACGTCACGTTTCGCTGTCGAAAAAATTTACACTAGGGGTACTGTTCCCAAAATTTCGGTACGATTGATTAAGTTTTGGAGGACAAAAATGTTGAGAACGAAACCTCGATTTCTGATATTTTCACCCAAGATTTTTCGCCAAGTAACAGTTGTCCTTATCGCACTAATTTAGGAGCCCCCACAGCGCCACTTTAAAATTTTCAAATCTGTGTAGGGGCCAGCTGGTTTTTCCTTTTTAATCTTTGGGTCGCGAATCTAGCACATTCCCGAATCGTGGACATCCATTAACTCCTCGCTGAGATCATAAGCCCTTGATAAGATAGCGTTTATTTTGGGGTCCGGTATATTTTCATTGTTCCCTCAAATCTCACGACGAGGCTTACTGGCTTTAGCGCACAATCAAAATATTTATTATGTACAGTATAAATAAATGAAAGTTGTGAAAGAATCTTACACAAACCGACGTAACCGCATAAAAGTTCTGTAATTCTTGTATTGTGGGCAGATATCGGATTTTTATGTTGTAGTATAGGTATCTTGATTCGGATATTATGGGGCAAAATTAATTGACAGGTAGGGTTCCTATATCGGTAAACTTAATCATAAAATCTAGCCACAGTTATAGGAAAATACTGTTAAAATTAGATTTATTTTCCTTATATTATAATGAAAATAAATCTAATTTTATTTCTCTGGGCTCTCTGGGCATCGGAGTTTTGTCGCACGGTAAGACTAATAGCGGGCTATGGAGTCGACATAAGCAATAAAATTCAACTCATATTCATACTCATACTCATTCATCTATTTAATTAGTGATTTTAATTTTATAATGTTGACGAGTTTGTAAACGATCCTTTAATTTTGTCTTTTAGGGCATAAATATTAGAAATAAGAATAATTGTATTGACGGTATTTGGTGTCGGAGGCCAAGATCCACTAAGTAAACTAAACAAACAAATATATCGTCAGGTGACAAGCAAAACCCACTAATTACTAAAAAAAATTAAACAAAAATCAACCATATTCTGTTGATAACACGGTTCACTATGGCTATGAACTTGTGGTGGTACTTAGTGACTTTTGCTTGTCACCTGACGATATTTAAATGTTGCTGAATTTAAAAGAAACACAGTTTATAAGTTACAAGTATAGATCTAAGTGACCGAGGCTGGCAAAACGTTCCAATTTAGCGCTTGTTATAAGGACGAGTTTTTTTTGTATTTTTATACGAAATACATATACGAATAACCTGAAAAGGCGTCCTTATGGCAAGCGACAAAGTGGGACGTTTTGCCGACCGTTGTCACATTATCATTTGTATAACCATAATGAATAATCTCTTCTGTGTGTGTGTGTGTGTATGTGTGTGTGTGTGTGTGTGTGTGTGTGTGTGTGTGTGTGTGTGTGTGTGTGTGCGTGCGCGCGTGCGTGTGTGTGTGTGTGTGTGTGTGTGTGTGTGGTATCTACATTATCTTTGTTAAAGAGTTCACACATCTAACAAAATCAACGAATCTTTGTTATTCCTGAGACTTCAGGAAAAAACATAAAAGGACAGTACGAACATAATGTCACTATTTTATAACAAAGTAAAAAAGTCGTTTATCGTTCTTCATTGTACATAACCTATTCATCAAATAACAATACCTTTTATTCGCTTTCCAGCCATACCTACTGGCATAAGCATTCAATAATTCCTGTTTTGTGTTGCTAAAAGGTTACAGTACTTAATGGCTTTTTGAATCGTCTTGAGCGAAATTTTCAAGGTTTTAATCTACTAATTTCAGTCAACGACATATATATAGTAAGGACTGGTCAATCACGCAAACGATGTCTGGATGATCTCAGTTAGTTGAGTCAAATTGATTTTCGTTTTCTTGTTTTTTGTACCCAAAAAATGTGACGGTTTTTAGTTTAATTTTTTTTCTTAAGTAAAACATAATTTACATGTTTTTACACTCGACTTTTTTATTTATTCGATAGAAGACAACAAAACAAGCGTGACAGAGTGGTCAGAAAAAAGATAACGAAAAAACTTTGACCAAGTTGCCGTTTGCGCGTTCATTTCGCTCGGACTTTCTGTAATATACAGACATCATTCAGATATCGCTTTGGTTTCAGGTTCGTTCGAATTGGCCTGAGAATAGCCTGCAAAACATATGGAACTGGGAGCTTCTTAATGCATTTCATCAGATGACAACTAAAACTTACAAAGTTCAGTACCCCTAGTGTAAATTTAATCGACATCATAACGTGACGAACGCGTTTGCGTTAAGTCTCATTTTGTATAGGATTTTGAGTTTCCAAAACGTCCCGCTTGGCGCGCTCTTTCTAAATCACATACAAAATGAGACTAAACGCAAACGCGTACGTCACGTTTCTAAATCGAATTTATTTACACTAGGGGTACTGATCCATAGTGAAACGTACTACTAATAAAACAATAGTAGATTGTTACCCAAAATGAAGGGCACCCTTTTCTGTCGAGGTAGTTTGGCGCCCGAATGCAGTGAGAGTCTACTTTTCATTTCGAAAACGAAGAAAACACACGTGCATTTAAAAAAATATAGTTAAAATTCAATAATATTTCTTGAGGGTACTTTCTATTAACAATTTGGGTAAAATTATGGTTATTTATTTATTTATTTATTTATTTATTTATTTATTTATTTATTTATTGCAAAGGGAAACAAACAGCATATCATTACACATACAGTTTAACAAATTAAGTTAATACAACAGCCAGAACAGTTTCCACTTATAGGTAACACAATTATTGCTCTGAGAAAAACAAAATGCACGTATTAAACAATTAACAAGGCAATTAAACGCTAAAATGAAGATTATAAATAAGTTAAGTACTTAATTAATGATAACATTTAAGAAATATGAAGTTTATACAATTACTGATATAAAATTTATGAACAATTTAATTTAATTTAATACATTTCAAGAAAGAGAAAGAAGATGCATTTTAGACAGAATTACCATATAAAAAGTTAGTGCTCATTGATTAGTAATTGATTTTTTTATATTTATTTATTTATTGTTATTAGTTCGTTGTTGCTTTCATTGCAGGTTATTTATGGAATGGGCAGTTAGTTATCAGAATGGAAATTGTACAACAAATCCATTGAAAACCTAACTTTTAATTGCTTATCGTAAAAAAACGCACTTAAAAAATACAGTGCTCTAGAACAGAAACCTACCATTTCCTGCGCACATTTTAGAACAACAACGACCCACTTTCACAGCATGAGAAATTAAAAATTATTTGAAACGGGTTAAGAATACGTGAGTAGCCCGTTTTAAATAATTTTAATACGTTCGAGACTCACGGGGCCTTTATAGTTAAAATTAATATTAATAAGCTTCTGACTTTTGAAAAAGGTCATCATTATCAAATATTTTGAACAAATTGTCAAAAACACTGCCAAAGATTAACACGGTGCGTTTCTTTTTGTTGTCGATTATTGCAAATATCTTTTGTACGAAAATTTTATTTTTTTATCTTTTGTTCTAATTAAAAAATATTAACTTCAGAGCATTCCTGAGAAGTAACCCTACGTGGGATTTCATGGTTTGTCCAATGGCTAAGGTCACCCTGTATATTTTTTTACAAATGTTTTAAATGCATTTTAGACCTATGTACGTATTTTTTTCTATCGAGCGAAAGTCTAGTTTTTACTCAGGGTTCGAATCAATACAGACCCTCTAGAAAGGCCTCAAGATTACTTATTAAACTTACTGCAGCCGTATTATGAATTTATGATCAAAGAAAGCGCTATGATTTTTTAAAATCCGATTTCTGAACCTATTGCACTTTAAGACAATACAGTATGAAACACCGATTTGTATGAAGATGACAGTCTTTCTTATTTATTAATCCCTGGTCACGGCTAATGGCGTCGCGGGCCATTATTTATTATTTTTACTCCCGGGGATGTAAAACCGTTCAAAGTTGTTTTAAATTAAAGGTCGATTAAAGTCAAATAAAGGTTATTGATCGGTTTCTATTTTTGGAAAAAGAAGAAAAATGAGAAAATTCACTGACATTAAAGTAACCTTAATCGAAAGTGGAAGGCCCGCGCGATTTCGGATTTTCATACAAATGTAGTCCTCATTTTCCTCTCTGTATATTGACATTATTGGATATATATTGGCACTGTTTGTTGTATGTCAACCACAGCTATGTCCCTACGTTTAATTGTATAAGGGTATTTAACTATAATTTTATAAGAGTATTTAACTATAATTTTATAAGAGTATTAAACTATTATGTAGCGCTGGTGGCCTAGCGGTAAGAGCGTGCCACTTGCAATCCGGAGGTCGCGGGTTCAAACCTCGGCTTATACCAATAAGTTTTTCTGAACTTATGTACTAAATATCATTTTAATCCCAACAAGGCCTAGTTTTACCCTCTGGGTTGGAAGGTCAGATGGCAGTCGCTTTCGTAAAAACTAGTGCCTGCGCCAAAGCTTGGGATTAGTTGTCAAGCGGACCCCAGGCTCTCATGAGCCGTGGCAATATGCTACCGGGATAACGCTAGGAAGAAGAGAAGAAGAAGAGTATTTAACTATTATAAGAGCAAGGAGCATTTAAAGATTTGTATGAAAACTGATTTTCTCTTATTAATATTTATGAAAATCAAAAAATTGAAAAAAGTCAAACGTAGTGGCATAGCTATAGTTCATATACATCATACTACATAAAAATATTTTCCATAATGTCAATATCCAGAGAGGAAAATGGGAACTACGTTTGTATGGAGAAGCGGCCGTCCCCTTTCCTCTTTAAAGACCCATTTAGACAGTTCAAGAACTTGCATGCAATATTCGACACCTTACTAACTATCAAATTATCAATCAATCAATCATCTTTAATTGCACAGTGGTAAAAAATACAAAATTTGTTACAAATTCTCTCATGGACCCTAGAAGTATATAGCATTGACGTTTTTGATGTGAAGATTCGATTTGAGTGCTGGTTCGTGTTTATGATTATTTTACCGTATTTCCTGGCATGTTTGGAGAAAAGCACTATATATGCCTCGGCAGGAACAGCAATTCGTGGATTCGTCTTCTTTGTCGAAAACCGTATCGAAACTTGAATCAAAACTCATCCACGAATTGCCATTTCCCGGCCTCTGCAATATATATTTTTTTAATTTATTTAGAACACAAACAGTCACATATACAAATGGATTTGAAGTACAATGTAGAGTACTTAACATACTTAAGAATCAATAGACCTGGAGGTTCATTATTAAGTACATAATGTTAACATACATACCAACAGCATAAAGAAAATGAAATCATGAGCCATACTTAAATTCTATTTAAGTACTAGTCTTCTGAGGAAAAAAAAATACAATAAGTGGTATTACAGTAAGCAGGTTTGACATTACTGTCTGTTTCATTAATTATCGGATATGTTGTATTTTTTTTTATTTACTAATATCTGGTAGGTATTAGGACAAGGAGGATAATAATGTACTATTTTCTGCAAGGAACGATTACAACTTATTCACGTATGTTGTGTCCCTTTCCTCTGCCTTTCAAAATTTTAATTCGAAATTTATAATCATATTTTTAATTCGAAATATGATTATAAATTTTTACAGCTGCATTTTCATTTTTATTTGGTAGCTTCCTGAGCAAATGCGTGTTTTTCCTGACATACATACCTAAAATCTAAAATGTAAAGACTTGGTAGAGTGAGTATGCCGTGTATTATAAAATAAGGTTTGCAGATTCCAAAAGAGTACAATGAATTCAGTCGATCGGCCAAATACCTGAACTATCTAAATGGAGCCTTACACATGTTTTTCTTCTCAATGGCTTAATAGAAAGCCTTTACATTATAAGGAAAATGGTTGAGTTGCGTGATAGCACCAATATACTCAAACTGCCGACAGACCCCTCGTGTTCGGTAACATACAACATTTATTATGTTTTCATTTAGTACAGGCTGCTAAGTTCATTCCGGAAAATCTATACACAGTTGGTCAGTAAGGTTCCCAACCTTCACAGTCCCTTAGTAGATAACTGGAAACAGGGCGAATAGAAACGTAGTTAACATTAGTAAAGATGGCGGCGGTATCTATTAATGGCATCCGATGGTTTGCGTAAAGTTGACTACCGAATTGTGCAAACTACATCACCAGATGTCACTATAAAATTGGTACAATTTAAAGGCATGAATACAACATTAAGAAGGTTGCATATACCTCGTATGTCAAGACCTATCTTTATTCATAATGTTGTTACCTAGCAACTGTTTTTGACGTATTTGATGTGAAGATTCGATTTGAGTGCTGGTTCGTGTTTATGATTATTTTACCTAATTTCCTCGCATGTTTGGAGAAAAGCACTATATATGCCTCGGCAGGACTTTGTCGGACTGTTACTCTCAAATAAATGTAAACAGAGATATGATTGATATAAACTTATTATTTCTCTATTAATTTTAAAGTGCAGAGCAGAGCAGAGCAAGCATTAATACTAAAATCGGAGCAAGCATTAAACACGAGTCAAATTCAAATAGGGAAATTAGAATCCCAATAGTTCTAGTGTTACAAAACCTGGATGGAGGTTTAAAATTTTAACAGTGTTCAAGGCAATGCCGACCGGTTTGGCCTAGTGGGTAGTGACCCTGCCTCAAATCCTGGTAAGGGCATTTATTCGTGTGATGAGCATGGATATTTGTTCCTGAGTCATGGGTGTTTTCTATGTATTTAAGTATTTATAAATATTTATATATTATATATATCGTTATCTAAGTACCCTCAACACAAGCCTTATTGAGCTTACTGTGGGACTTAGTCAATTTGTGTAATAATGTCCTATAATATTTAAAATTTAATGCCGGGAGCTTTTAACTAAAAATTTACGGTTGTCGCAATTTTTCCTTTATCCGTGCTATAAGACGTTGCTTCGTACCAAATTTCAAGATTCTGAGTTCAAGGGTAGTACCCCGTAGCTTTTGATTCCCTTGCGAGTGTCGAAATTTTGAGGAAATTTGCGGCATAAACGGCCGTATCTTTTGATTGCGTTGGCTTAGAAGTTTGAAATTTTCAGCTTCAACGGAAACCCGGAAGTGGGTCAAAGTTAACTTGCAAGATTTGTCCTATACATACTAACGGGGCAAGTTTTTTTTTTATACTACGTCGGTGGCAAACAAGCATACGGCCCGCCTGATGGTAAGCAGTTTCCGTAGCCTATGTACGCCTGCAACTCCAGAGGAGTTACATGCGCGTTGCCGACCCTAAACCCCCCTCCCCCTCGTTGAGCTCTGACAACCTTACTCACCAGGAGGAACACAACACTATGAGTAGGGTCTAGTGTTATTTGGCTGCGGTTTTCTGTAAGGTGGAGGTACTTCCCCAGTTGGGCTCTGCTCTAGATCTGGAATAACATCCGCTGTGCTGTGCCCTACCACACAAAGCGAGATCACATTCACAATGCCCATACCTCTCTTAATTCACAATGCCCATACCTCTCTTCAAGTTAAATAAAAGCATGTAAAAAACATAGTTATGGGGGTGATTTATCGATAAAATTCATCGTACATACTATTCGTGGTTAATGGCTCCACTATACCTGCACAAACACATTGTATAGTGATACTATTTGAGCTACTAGCTGTAAGGATTCCTTTTGCACCTTTTTGGTCAGGTCTGAAAACATTGACACGATCGTGCCAAAGTGCCAAAAATATGTATACACGACCTTATGGCCCATACATTAGAGTAGTGTATACATATTTTTGGCACTTTGTCCGTATCGATATTTTCAGACGTAACCGTACTATAAAGGTTGATAATAATAATATAATTGTGTTCAAATATTTGTTCCAACCATCGGTTTGATTTAATTAGAGGTACTTATGATAAAACCTTATAAAATAGTACATTACGAATATTACGATACAAGTGCGAAAAATAGGAAATTCGAAATGAGTGGCGATAAATTAAAACACGACCGAAGGGAATGTTTTAAATCGACACGAGTTGCGAATTACCTATTCGCACATGTATCGTACAACGTTTTACAGTACATATGGCCCTTTCAATGTTCGACACAGTAACGTAATATGCTCATTTTCGCACTAGTGCGGTAAAGTAGCACCATATGTACTGTAATAGTACATTACGATACAAGTGCGAAAAATAGGAAATTCAAAACGAGTGGCGATAAATTAAAACAGGACCAAAGGAAGTGTTTTAAATTATCGCCACTCGGTGCGAATTACCTATTCGCACATGTATCGTACAACGTTTACAGTACATATGGCCCTTAATATGTTCGACACAGTAACGTAATATGCTAATTTACGCACTAGTGCGGAAAAGTAGCACCATATGTACTGTAAATATTATTTTAAAATAAGATACAAAATAATGTAATGAAAGGGTACTAATTACAAAATCTAAGAAAACAGGAAACACTGACTTATAATTAAACAGGCTTAATTAAAAAAACATGAGACGCATGAAAAAATATTCATGACGACGAATAAATTAATCATTTATGTATGCGGCAAAGTTATAATAACCTGCGTTTTAAATATTACGTGTACAAAATTGGAATTAATAATTAAAGGAGACATTATACGTGACTTTGGATAAAATAAAATAAAGTTTAGCCTATATATGTGGTGTTAGCGCCGCCGTCTACTACAAATCAAATATAATTTATTTTCAGGCGTCAGATAGGTACACACCGTACAAACTAACATACACGATGTAACAACGCGTAGTTTTGACGCGAATAATTTTTGGCATTTGTATGTAGGCTTGGCCGACTTGGACATTTTGGACAACCTGCGTCATAGTAACAATTTTTGGCCTTTGCACGTAGGGTTGGCCGACATAGACAACCTGTCCCATATAAAAAAACAATTGTTTTTCGTGTCAAATTAAATTTTCTTATACTTTTTCCTAATCAGTACCCCTAGTGTAAAAAAAATCGATTTCGAAACGTGACGAACGCGTTTGCGTTAAGTCTCATTTTGTATAGGATTTTAAGTTTCCAAAACATCCCGCTTGGCGCGCTCTTTCTAAATCCAATACAAAATGAGACTAAACGCAAACGCGTACGTCACGTTTCGAAATCGAATTTATTTACACTAGGGGTACTGAACACGATATGAATATGCCCTTAAACTGATCCCCACTATTTTCGTGTATAAGCTGAAAAAAATCATATCGACGACACAGCTTTCCGTTGCGGTGTAGGATTTAGCAGATTCCCACGGAACCGCCAAAATACCGTGTGGTATTTCGGCGGCCAGAAGTCCGCGCTCGCTTTATTACAGTACCATGGACACTCGCCATCATATACATTGGTATGGCTCTAAAATATGTGAACATGCACTCTAGCGCCTTGACAATAGAGGCATATTCAGATGTTTGTGAGCATCTCGGCCGCTCCGATATGATAGCACTGGACAGCACGTCCTACGAACGCATGCATTATAGAGGAGCTCAGCCTTACATACTCTCAAAAGCTTTCTGCGACGTGTCTACACCGTATTCTGCAGTATTTTGGTCACATTGCTTACAGAAGCTCTGTCAATCTGGAGCGGCTTTTGGCCATCGGGAAAGTGGTTGGAAACAGGCGTCGTGGCTGACCCCCAAACGTTAAACAGACCAGGCGGCTATAGATGTCGGTCAGCACGGCAGAGCACAGAAGCCATCAATAAACTTCGTCGGAGGAGTCACGGTCCTCCATAATGAACGATGTAGGAGATATATGATCCACTGCTGAGCTGCTGTGAGAGCTGCTCAGCACACGAAGAATAGGACTACAGTCTCTACGCCGGCCCAAAGCAGGTTGGGGGCTTCATATACACCTTTAAATATCTTCGCAGATGTATCCAGGTTTCCTCAGGGTGTTTCCGTTCACCGAAAAGCAAATATCAAATGATATTTCCCCTCCTGCCGTCCGACAACCTTGTCCGACATGTCGAAGGACAAGGAATTTTAATTCCTCGCTGACCACTCGGACTTTAAGAATTTTAGGTACTTAATACGAGCATTGAACCACGAGGAATTCTAAAATCTCACTTAATTCGACCATCAATCCACGAGGAACTAGAACATTCTAAGTACTTAAGTAGTTTGAGAATCGAATCACGACATATTCTAAAATTTCACTTACTCATAGTACGACCGTCGAGACACGAGATTTTTTAATACTACGCCGGTGGCAAACCAAGCAGTCTCCGTAGCCTATGTAAGCCTCTAACTCCCCGGTGAGTTACATGCGCGTTACCGACCCTACCACTCCGCACCCTCGTCGAGCTCTGGATTGACATAAACTTACCATTACACGATTACGTGAATTTCAATTTATCCTAAAAAGTAACTTTCAAAATTTTGATTGACCTGAAATTATCTTCTAATATACAAAAACAGACAGAATTTTGACAATATAATAATATAAATATTCAAAATAGATTTACTTAATGCGTATTCCAACTGTAAGGAATTATTGGAGCTATAATTTGATTATATTAGATTTCATTAGTGTTGTTTATTTTTATTTCGACGATAATAATAGAAATTCGCATATTTTCGACATCAATGGAAACGTATTATGTAATTATCATTTATGAAATAAATTATCTTATCTTATCTTGGAGCCTATACAGTTTTTTTCGTAATCAGCAAGGCTTAACAACTTTTAGAATTAGTTTTAGCGTATTAAAAGTTTCCAATCCGTTGCAACTTTTTTTACTGGCTAAATTAAAAACTCACCTGTTCACTGCTAATCCATCAACTCGTACAACTCGTTCAACAACACAACACTGCACAACACGACACTTCACTGACACTTGTGTTGTTTCAATTACTGAACTTGTGTGTTGAACACGACCGCTCGGCGTAGCGGCAGGATCCGTACTGAAGGACTGCAATAAGCTTACAGTTACTGAAGTAGACAAAATTTGGTAAACTCTGGAAGTAATAATTTTTTTATTGAATAATTTTGATGTTATATATGTCAGAAAGACCAGGTTTAAATAGGTATCATTAAGTGAAATATCATCAAGGCATTTAGTGGCGAAAATTTGATGGTTCCGTTTCAAGGATATTTATTTTAAAATTCTGTTATGGTAAAATCAATTACGCCAATTAATACATTTAGGACCTGTTTTACAATGTCCGAGTAAAGTACTGAATAAGCTACTTGCCACTTATCTAACGAATAGTCATCGTTGGCGTTTCACAATCTTTAAATAAGCTTAATTGGTAGTATAGATAAAGTGCAAAGATTAGCACCAAGTTTTATCTGGCAGTTAATTTAATTGTTAATTAGCTATCCAATACTTTACTTGAACTAACAATAAGCTTAAATAGACATTAAGTAAGTAAAGGCGTTCAGAAATAAACTGTGTACGAGAGTCACTACACCTCATAAAATAAAGCCTCCCGCCACGTCCATCTGTCTGTATGTTCGCGATATACTCAACAGCTCTTGAACAGATTTTCATTCGGTTTTTACCTACTAATATAGTAATTCGTGAGGACGGTTTAGGTGTATAACTTGTCAAGGTTTTGGATAACCCGTGTGAAGACGGGGCGTGTCGCTAGTATTGTATAAGGCGGATCTATTTCTATTTCTATTATTTTTTCATTGGAGGCCAAGCTGAACCGTAAAGCATGCGATTTTCAAATTGTGAATCCCTGACTCCTCTAGACGAGTATTTTCATATTTCCCGGTCTGATATCGTCGAATAGGTTGATAGTTGGAGGGTCGAATGGAGATCAAGTAAACTCAAACATTGCCGAAGATGTGTTGTATTCTTGGTTTACAAGTGTATAGAGAGCGGGTAACATTAAACATAACTTATTTATTGCTTACATGCTATTTATACAATTACGTGCGTTGTATATTTATGTTGCAGGCAGTAACGTATAGTTACTGTTAATGTGTTAATTTAGGCATATAGTACAATCGGATGTCGGATTCGACTACAAACAAGCAAAAAGTAAAAAAGTTCCTTTTTATGGATAGTGGCAGATTTGCCCTAAGGCCAAGTAGGCCCGGGCCTAGGGCGGCGAGACATTAGGCAAAGGTTCAGTCCATTTGATGGGTGCTAAGAAAAGGGCAGCTAGCAGTTACTACAGGACCTGGAGCATATGGCAGCCGACCATGCAAATCCGCCACTGTTTGTTGGTTCAAAGAAATTGGTAATGCAATAGTTATTTGTGCAACAAGAGAGGAAAGTTGGTTTTTCTTACGAGCGTTGAGTTTCTCGAATGATTTTCATTTTTAAAAACACGAGATGTAAAATAACTTTGCTCTCGTGTGACACATACAACTTTTATCCTCAGTGAACATATTAAAGGTTATAAAAATTCAACATCAAGTAAAGTTAAGTAACCACATTTATTTACATTCATGAATGAAAGGCATCATCATTATGACGAAAGATTCTAGAAATATTCCTGTATTCATGGCCTTCACTATATTAAAAAGCTACTTTGTCTCACACCCTAGAGTGACGAAAGTATTGTAGGTTTGCTCGAGCTGCTGAGGTGAAAACATTTTTCTAGAAAGGTGATCCAGAATTCGATATCGGATAAGGCTATGTGAAAACGCTCTAAGCCGTGGTAATATGATAGGACTAGGAAGCAAATTGCAAATTTGAAATTTCTTGAACAATATCTAAGCCCTGAAAGTTCTTGAGAATGCTAAACTTCTCAATACGTAGTTTATGAATAGAAAGAACTCCGCAGAAGCGTGAGATTCTAAATCAGGCAAATTGTGTGGTAACATTTTGAAGTGAAAAGTTAACTGAGCGAGCGAACTCGACGCGGCTTGTTTGTGATTTCGTATATGACCAGTAGCTGTCCGGCAGTTATCTACGGGTTTATTTCTCAACCAATTCTGGTGAAATTTTGTGAGCAAGTTTGTTAATTTCAAACCTGCAATTTTTATAAAAAGAAATCGTTTTTTTTTAAATAACAAGTGCTTAATGCAAAGACAGACTCACGCCACTATGATTAATCACGCTTGATGATATATTTTTCATTATATCACCGAGTAAAGTGCCCGATATAAATATTTACTCCTGCGTTCTTTCTAATGCTATTATTTATTATAATATAAATTTCCTCCGCTACGTTCACAGTACCGTAAAATCACTCAACTATAATCCAGTACTACAAGTAATACAACCATAGTTCACAAATTCAACAGTATCAATACTTATTTTCTTTTTGATGTTGCCTGTTTTTTTTCTTCCGTTAGCAAATAGGTATTTACGATACACGTGCAGAAATAGGAAATTCGCAACGAGTGGTGATACATTAAAACACGACCGAAGGGAGTGTTTTAAATCGACACGAGTTGCGAATTACCTATTCGCACGTGTATCGTACAACGTTTTTCAGTACATATGGCTCTTTTAAGTTTCGACATATGCACTGAAAGTGGTCATTCCCGCACGCGTGCGGGAAAGTAGCATCATACGTACTGTAAATATAGTTTATTATGCAAGTAGCCATATTACAATGCGCTTATGAACAAAAATGAGCAAATAAAGCTACACCGGCACTATCCCTACACCTCTATCCGAGAAGATTTAAATCCCTCCTAAATTCAACAACATTTGGAAATATTGTGCCTTGAAACTGCCGTATTCAAATAAATAATATTCAAGTTAGTTTTGGATCATAATTATAAAGTACAATAGTTACAATAGTGATATAATCATGCTTTGCAATCTCATAATTTACTTACGTAACTCAGCAACACGGTACTCGACTGAAAAGCTATCTATTATATCACGATTGCATAAAATACTAATAGAATCCCGCCTAGACTCTAGTCGTATTGTTTTAAAATTATCATGTAACTGTAACAGCCTGCCACGCCTACACGCAAAACTTTCCGTGAAAGGCAATATTTCTACCCCGACTTGTTAAATAAAATAAAGTCTAAACTTCATACGTTTTCAATAGTAAATATGGCCTTTTTCTTCTAAAAAAAGGGCTACAATATTCTAACACAGAGGTAGAGCTTTGATTAAATTTTCTGAGATTCTTATGATCGTTTATGTTTAGTGGATTATCTTATTTCCTTATGCTCGCTTGTCTCATGTTCTTATTAAGTTGTAAGATCGAGTAACTATTTAATGTAGAATTAAACACCTACGCATTAATAGTAATTCAACATTTTTATATTCAACATGCTGCAAATTCAACTTTTTGGAAACTCAACATTTTAGGGATTAAATTTTCTGTTCCTAAAGGATTATTTTAGACCATTATTTTGGAAAAGAGTTGAACGATATTGTAAGATCGATTTTTATCAAACATAGATAAAATCGACGCAAACAAACTCGTCGCATTCAAGCAAACTCGGTCTATCCGTTTGAGAGCTACGACGCCACACAGGCACACACAGACACACAGGCAGACATATAACTGCCATCTTTTTGCGTCGGAGTTTAAAAACCGACTTGTATAACTTATTACAAATCTCTCTCACTTGCTTAAAGGTTAGCTGGAAGAGACCCTTAAGGGGATAATTTCGCCTTTGTACACATTTACTGTATTCTTTCTGTGTTATGTACTTGTTTTGTGCAATAAAGTGTTTACTACTACTACTGCTACTACTACTACTACTACTATTACTACTACTACTACTACTACTACTACTACTACTATTACTACTACTAATACTACTAAAAGTATGTGAGTAAAACCCTTAAATGATAATTGCACTATTACCATAAGGGAATTTTTAATTCGGCTAACTAATTAAATAATATTTTATGCAACTGTTACATAATTAGGGTACTATAATTTCGAGTGTAGGTGTTTTAGGACGAGTCGTATTTTAGGTACTTTTGTGACATAAAGTCCGTCTAAGCATAAAGTAATTAAATGTAGTCTGTGGTCTAAGCTAACATTGCATTGACTTAAATAGTAGAAAGTGATGTAATGTCATTACAAATGACATTTTTTTAAAGAAATTTTACATTAACACACTTTGTCATTGCAAATGGCATGCAGAGTTAGCGTGGCCCGATTCTAACAGACTCTGGTTTAGATAATTTAAAGACAGAATAACCTCCTAAGGCCCAGCCATACAAGAAAAAAAGTCAAAAATTTTACATGGAAATCTGAAGCTATAGCGTAGGAAATCGAGTTGAATTTTCTGGTTGAAATTTTTTAATAAACAAAAAAAATGCAAATCTGTTCCATTTAAAATGGTAAAAATTTCATCAAACTTAATAAACACGTCGGACCTTGAGCCAACACATCAATACAGCAGGAAATGTTTTTCTTCACAAAAGGTACTTCAACGAAAAATTCATAGAGGTTTGATCGACATATGCCACACGTATCTCGCAAGAACGAACTTTATCAGTAACAATAACTAATGTCCTTTACAAACATATGTGACCCTCCAGTTTGGACATGTATTGAGTGATCTTGACACTGGCCGCTATTCATGAGTTACATAACGGATCGATGTGGTACATTAAGAAGGACCTTCGTACATAATGGAGATGTGGATCCGTAGCGGAAATGTAGCATCGTTGTGGGTTGTACAAATAGGATAATAGGAGCTTTTAAATGGTAAAAAAATAATCTAATATAAAGTCGTTTTAGGTGCTTAACACCCAATACAGAAAATTACGTTTTATGAGGACGAAAATCGCGAGAATGGCACACCTCATAAGCAGCTTAAACTTTATAGCTATACTTCCACTAATTTTTCCCGCTATAGGTTCACATACATGAACATAATTTCGCAAAAATATATGATATAACTCTACAAACAGATCTTCTAGCTTGAGCATTTATTGAGTGATCTTGACACTGGCCACTATTCATTAGTAACATAACGGATCGATCTGGTACACAAAGAAGGACCTTCGTTCACAATGGAGGTATGTATCCGTGGATCTATAGCGGAAATGTAGCATAGCAACGTTATGGGTTGTACAAATATGATAATATTAACACCCAACTGTGCTTAACATGCTTAACGGTGCTTAATATTAACACCCAATCCAGGAAATGACGTTTTTTGGGGACGAAAATCGTGAGATTGGCACACGTCATAAGGAGCTTAAACTTTATAGATATACTTCCACTATTTTTTCCCGCTAAAGGTTCACATACATAAACATAATGTCGCAAGAATATATGATATTCCTTTACAAACAGATCCTCTAGTTTGAGTATTTATTGAGTGATCTTGACACTGGTCGCTAATCATTAGTTATATAACGGATCGATCTGGTACACAAAGAAGGACCTTAGTTCACAACGGAGTTATGTATCTGTGGATCCGGAAGGGAAATGTAAATACAGGGTGGACTGTTTAAATGGGTGGACAAAAGGCCGAAACTTGTAGACGAGTAATGATATGAATTAATCGAAAAAATACATTACCTACATTGTAACTAAGACTTCATTTAAAACAAAATTTGGGCAACTTTTTTATCATATAAGCATATATGGGGTGATTCATTAAACCATGTTTAAATGGGTGGACAAAAGGCCGAAACTTGTAGACGAGTAATGATATGAATTAATCGAAAAAATACATTACCTATATTGTAACTAAGACTCCATTTAAAACAAAATTTGGGCAACTTTTTAGGGTTCCGTAGCCAAATGGCATAAAACGGAACCCTTATAGTTTCGCCATGTCCGTCTGTCTGTCTGTCTGTCTGTCTGTCTGTCTGTCTGTCTGTCTGTCCGAGGCTTTGCTCCGTGGTCGTTAGTGCTAGAAAACTGAATTTTGGCATGGATATATAAATCAATAAAGCCGACAAAGTCGTACAATAAAATCTAAAAATTTAATTTTTTTTAGGGTACCTCCTCTACACGTAAAGTGGGGGTGAATTTTTTTTTTCGCTTCAACCCTAGAGTGTGGGGTATCGTTGGAAAGGTCTTTCAAAACTAATAGGGGTTTTCAAGAAACATTTTTTGATAAAGTGAATATATTCGGAGATAATCGCTCCGAAAGAAAAAAAAAATGTGTCCCCCCCCCCCCTCTAACTTTTGAACCATAGGTCCAAAAAATATGAAAAAAATCGTGGAAGTAGAGCTTAAGAAAGACATTAAATGAAAACTATAGCGGACATGATCAGTTTAGCTGTTTTTGAGTTATCGCAAAAAGTTTTCCCTTCATAGTAAAAAGACTTACTTTAATTAGGTACTGATTATGCAAATTTGCCTATTTGTTTAACTCGGGTGAAAGGTACCATTTACAACACTTTAAGCTCCAGTTTAGCTTATTGTGACGGAAGAGTAACTACGGAACCCTACACTGAGCGTGGCCCGACATGCTCTTGGCCGGTTATTTATCATATAAGCATATATGGGGTGATTCATGAAACCACAGTTGGCCGAAACGTTAATGCAATTGACAATTAGCCGTTACAAATTGAACCGTGAAGTGTAACCGTCCGTCACGGTTTACGGTTCAATTTGTAATGGTTATTGGTCAATTGCATTAAAGTTCGGCAAACACTGCATGAGACAGGACCAACCCCTCACACTCAATAGAATAGAATAGAAGAAATTTATTCAGAAAACGCTTAAGTTTAAGTAATACATGAGACGATAGAATCAATTTATTATTAAGCGTCACTGAAAAGGTCTCCACTCAGCTTAATGTCAAGATACCACCTAAGGATCTCGACGCTGGTCTTCCGTGGAAACCTTTCCGAGAGAGCACAGCTACACGCTAAAGTACAAAATTTTATATATTTAAGTTTAGAAGTTTTTAGTAAATATCATAAGGCTATAATTATTATTCAATTAAAAGCTACATTAACAAATAAATTATTTAATATGTTAATAGACAATTTACAACAATAAATGTTAATAGACAATTTACCATATTTTATTGAAACAATCACGTGTATGTCGTATCGATAGCGGCTGTCACCTTGGCTAGGCCGGCAGTTGCTTATAATTTGCCTACCTAACAATAACAGTTTTGAATGTTTCACGGTTAGTTCCACTAGACTTAACTCGACCGAGATATGAACCGTGATTACCTTTTATATTGTTTATGAGCTCCCAATATTTCGACGAAGTTACATGCATCTTGTTCACGGGTAACTGGAGATAACGGGTGGGTGTCAAAGTTGTGTAGACCGCGCTCGGCCGGCGGCGGCGGCGTGCGCGTCGGCTGCGTTCGCTTTCAACGTTACCACTGGTCGCGTCCACACTTGTTGGTCTATCCAAGCACACTACATTTCATCTGTTCCGTTGTCTGCCTGTCTGTAATCAAATCTTGCAAGTTAAGTTTGACCCACTTGCACAAAATTTGCATACAATGGTGGTGACAATGCAATGTTATGGTACCATCGAGCTGATCTGATAATGGAGACAGGGGGCCATAGGAACTGTGATAAAACAACGCATCCTAATTGTGTTTGGGGTTGTTAGTATTGTTTCGATGAGTATTGGTTGCCTGTGGAAAGAAAAGTACAGTCAGCGATAAAAGCTTGTACCAAAAATGATTTTTTTGCCAATTTTTTGTCTTAAATTGGTATTAGTTAATTATATTACTAGGTAGTTATATACAGTTTTATGCTTAATATTAATTACACATCCTGTAAGCAAATAATATCGGCGTCCTATACAAATATGTAACGTATAGATTAGCTAGTGAGCCCGCTAGGCATATGAAACTCCGTTATGAAAATTTTAGTAAGTTATCGGGCAAACTAGGCGTAATAATACGATTCGGGGTATCAATATTAGCACGGGCGGTTAAACAACAACTTTGCCCCCTTGTAATACAAATAGCTATTCTTCTTTTTCTTCCTCGCGTTGTCCCAGCATTTTAGCCATGGCTCATGGGAGCCTGGGGTCCACTTGACAACTAATCCCCAGAATTGGCGTAGACACTAGTTTTTACGAAAGCGACTGCCATCTGACTTTCCAACCTAGAGGGTAAACTAGGCCTTATTGGGATTAGTCCGGTTTCCTCACGATGTTTTCCTTCACCGAAAAGCGACTGGTAAATATCAAATGATTTTTCGTACATTAGTTGCTAAAAACTCATTGGTACGAGCCGGGGTTTGAACCCGCGGCCGCCGGATTGAAAGTCGCACGTTCTTAGTGCCCTAGCGGTAAGAACTTCTTACCGCTAGGCCACCAGCCATGAGGTGAGGAGGGATGACAGAGGGGTGAGTTGATTTTGACAGGCTACTTCTACGTAAATTATATATTCTAATAACAAATCAAGCTATTATAAAATTCATAATCCCAAAGTCGATCCAACAATTGTCAAAACTGACCTTAGTAGGAAATACCTCCTCACCCCTACTACGGGGTGAGCTGGGATTTCCTACTATTTCGTATTTATCTTTAAAGTTATATGAAAAGATAGTTATATCACAATAAAATAAAATAAACTAAAATTCTAACGACCGGATCATTTATTATGTATAAAAATATTCCGGTCGTCGCAAACTGTTGCCATATGTAAAAATAAAGTTTTATCGAGGTTTGAATGTCAGTTCTGTCCCTACTCACCCCATTTACGGTGCCACTTACCTTTTGAAACTATAGTTCTGATGGTCCTGCCCGCCAGTCATCAAGAATTATTTTTCTCTTTATTCATAAACTCTGATATTCGCTTAACTGTGTTTAGTTAAGCGAATATCAGAGTTTATAAATAAAGAGAAAAATAATTCTTAAATTAGGTAATTTAAAAAGGAAGTTTTTATTGACTCCGGAGCCTTTGTAAACCGACATCACTTTAATGAAGATGACATTGACTGACATTTCATATTTCTTCTTTTATAGATAAGTATTAGAGGAGTTGTTGAGATTCAAGATGGCGAACACGTCTCTAGAATATTTTTTTGTGTTTTGCTCATTCATTAGTTTAAAGTGTAATATTGATAGCTTATTATGCAGTGAATTATCGTAGAAGCGTGCAGCTAATGAAAAACTAATCTTGAAACGCGTTTAACCATATTTTAATCAACACCCGGCAATCCATCGTGGCTTTTAGTAAAGTCCAGCTATCTCTTTACTAAAAGCAACTACCGAACAACGTCATGCTCTACGAGCACACTTAAAACTTACAACATAACTTGACATTGGCAAAATCATCATAGATTTGATGGAAGCCATATTTTAAAAGAAGAAGATAGGTATTAAAAATAATTGTTGTTGAGATTCAAGATGGCGAAGACGTTTCGAGAACATTTTTTTGTGTTTTGCTCATTATACTCATTAATGTTGTTTAAAGTGTAATATTGATAGTTTATTATGCAGTCGACTAACGTGGAAATGTGCAGCTAATGAAATTCAAAAAAATTTAAAATGTTTATTGCACATCACATTACACATTTATAAGTAGGTGGGTGTATATGTGACACCCTGCAAGGGCACAGCAATATACTTTAAACTAACATGCATATATTAACATTATTAATCATATTTATCATTAAAAAAATCATGTACATTATAATAACATTTGCTGACTAAAAAGGTTTTTAACTTTTTATTAAACATCGGTAATTTTTCAATATTTTTTAGGGAGTTCGGTAGGTGGTTGTATATTTTAATTAGCATATAGTGAGGGCTGGATGTAACTAGTTTTCGCTTTGAGAGGGGTAATTGAAGTTTATTTAAGTTTCGATTGTTCCTTTTGATAAAAGTAAACAACTGCTGCTGTCGCAGTAAACAACTCTGCATGTTTTTTTACAAATTTGCATGATTCAATTATATACATTGACGGTAGAGTAAGTATTTGGAGTTTCTTGAAAAGAGGTCTGCTCGATTCCATTTGATCAATATTTGTTAATATTCGAACACATCTCTTTTGGAGAATGAAGATCTTATATATGTCATTGCTATTCCCCCATAAAACGAGACCATAAGTTATTCTTGAATACGCGTGTGCATAGTATACAGAAAGGGCAGTTTGGTTTGGAAGTCGGTCGCCCGTTTGAGATGTTGTAGTGCGTATATAAAGGAGGATAGTTTTTTGGACAGTTTCTGGGTATGCGATTTCCAGTTCATGTTAGTGTCTAGATCGATACCCAGTACAGTAGCTGAATCAACAGATTCCAATTTTATATTATTGTAATTAAAAATAATTGGTGATGCCGATTTTTGGTAAGGTTTGAATTGGATTATTTTGGTTTTTTCTAGATTGAGTTGCAGATTATGAATATCCAAGCAGTTTTCGATTTTTTTCATTGTTATTGTCAGTTTATTTTCAGCTTAATTTTTATCAGAGCACGAGAACAACACCGAAACGTCATCTGCGAAGAGAGCGCTTTGCTCCTCTATTGCATTCGGTAAATCATTTATATAGATTAGGAACAAAATACATCCCAAGACACTCCCTTGGGGGATCGAGCCTGTCTGGCGGACTTTATCGGATCTGAAATGTTGTATTTGGCCTGTCTCAAAATTGGTATGTTCTATTTGGACTAATTGAACGCGGTTACTGAGGTAGGACTTGAACCATTTATGAGCCACTCCTCTGATTCCGGTGCTGTACAATTTATCTAATAAAATATAAAATATCGTAGCTAACTCTATCATATCGAGCAGGAGTCCCACAGCGTATTTGACTACAAAAAACTAATCTTGAAACGCGTTTAACCATGTTTTAATCAACACCCGGCAATCCATTGTGACAAGATCATCATAGATTTGATGAAGGCCATATTTTAAAAGAAGAAGAAGATGTTTTAAAAAAGAGGTTAAATACATTTAAATTAGTGATTAATTGTTTTTATAACTTGGTCCTGTGGTATATTCACTATTAGCCAAATTCCACTTGTTCAATAAACTTTCTTGAATGCAGATTTGTAGTTATAGTACAGTCAACATCAATAGTAACGGACGAAACAACGCTCCAAAAGTATCTGACATTCCTGATAACTTTTCCAAATATAGATAAATCTTTGATATTCACGTTCAAAAGTATATCTTTTACAGTCGTAACTGTTCTACATATAAAACCATCACTTTTTGTTCAGCTGTTACAGAATGGTACCTAGATACTTTTGATCCGTTACTTTTGATGTTGACTGTACATTGTGCAACGAGGGGGGTAAGTGATTTTTTTGGGTACGAGGGAATTAAAGACCCGAGTTTGCAATATTGTTACTCCCGTAGTAACTCATTTATGCCACTTGGTTTGTATGATCTAGATAGTAACTTAAATAAATTTAATTGAAAAATGCCGAGATATGGCCGTTTGAACAACGGTGAACGGTTAAGTCCACCATATGTATCTTTTTTAGGGTTCCGTAGCCAAATGGCAAAAAACGGAACCCTTATAGATTCGTCATGTCCGTCTGTCTGTCCGATTATGTCACAGCCACTTTTTTCCGAAACTATAAGAGCTATACTGTTCAAACTTGGTAAGTAGATGTATTCTATGAACCGCATTAAGATGTTTACACAAAAATAGAAAAAAAACAATAAATTTTGGGGGTTCCCCATACTTAGAACTGAAACACAAAAAATCTTTTTTCGTCAAACCCATACGTGTGGGGTATCTAAGGATAGGTCTTCAAAAATGATATTGAGGTTTCTAATATCATTTTTTTCTAAAATGAATAGTTTGCGCGAGAGACACTTCCAAAGTGAAAAAAGTGTGCCCCCCCCCCCCGTAACTTCTAAAATAACAGAATGAAAAATCTAAAAAAAATATATGATATACATTACCATGCAAACTTCCACCGAAAATTGGTTTGAACGAGATCTAGTAAGTAGTTTTTTTAATACGTCATAAATGGTACGGAACCCTTCATGGGCGAGTCCGACTCGCACTTGGCCGCTTTTTTGGAAATTTGTGCAATACATTTTAAATAAATAACTCATGTCATGAACAAGCCTATCCAAGTCAGAAAATAAGTGCAACTATCCCATACAGGGATTAATTCGCCTTTGTTTTATTTAATTTACTATGAAACTGTATTTGTGGTTTTTTATTTCTATGTATTGGGCCATTACCTATGAAATTGGCGTTTTTGTACATAAGTATTAGTCATGTCATAGTTTATTTATTTTAATAGTAACTTCGAAGTATTTTTTAATTTCATTAGTGCGCTACATAACAACGATTTTACATACAATTATTTGCTACTTTTATTGTTTTATGTATTCAGAATACCGTCCTGAAAACAGCTCTTTTCATGTGCTGCCGGCTCGAGTGTTTAAATGACTTATATTTTTCTGACGGGACAGATTTTTAAAATAATATGAGATGGAAAATGTGCCTTAAAAATGTCTCATATTACTGGCAAAAATTTGTTTGGTTTGTAAATGCCATCACAAAATAATCCGCAAAATTCATTGTATGATAAATCGAATTTCGTTAAAGTTCTCCATACAAAACGCCAATTTTATAGGTAATGACTTAATAGGTATTATAAAGTATATACATAAATACATACATACAATTGTTACAAAAAGTTCTTGCAATGAAGAGATGCTTGAACCAAATAATAAAACAATCGAAAAGTTTAAATATAGATCATGAATTTTAGTTTGACAGTCTATCTCATAATTCTGGCTTTCAAGAACTACAACCTGAAGTATACTCTATAGAATCTATAGTATACGAGTAACTCACGCTATAACTGTCCAGGTCCGGGCCGAGGCTTCAAACTAGTTACACGTATTGGCGCGAGGGAGGCGAACCGGCAAATTATAACAAAACCACACCATGTAGATATCATTTCGACATCAAATTGTATGTTAGATTTGGCCTCCTGGGTCCTTTTACTGATATTTGCCACCTGTCCGTATCACTTGCTACCTTTGCTTGAAGGGATTTATTTAATTTATCTCTCCGATATTTTTCTTCGTGTCTCTCATCCCGCATCGGCTTCAATGATCCGGAAAATGGGGGCTATTTACGGGGTGCCAGTGGCATTTACAGATTATTAATATGATATTGATTTGGTCTTATATGCCATCTAACTTCAAAACAAATCTTTTGGTTGACGTAACTGGTGACCGAAGAGCTAATGAGCTGACTTCCTCTCACACCGTATTTGATATACAACGAGGTAATACCACCTGCATCCTTGGTATTGGTACAATGTCTCAAGGGCCTATTTTAGATTTAAGCTAGTAATAGTAATTCCTATATATATCTATTATTTTAATAAAAAATTTGTACATATTACATAATTTGTTTATCATAGTCTCGCACAATAATTTTATTTACAATAACAATACACAATATACAAAGGTTGTCAGGAAGAGATCGCTCTTTAGCGATAAGACCGCCTGTTGTCTGCCTCTATCACTAATCAAATTATGGTTGAGTGTAACTCAATTATACGGTATTTTGCGGGAGGAGAAGCCTTAAGGGCCACATTAGGGCATTTCATAATCCGTATAATAATTGGTAATTTGGTAATAGAGTCACCGTTACCTAAGTCCATATTTAGTATCATGGTCTGCTCAGGATAAAGCAGAAGAAAAAAATTGACACGAAAAAATTTTTTCCAACTTGGAAGACCTCCATGTAATAACAAAATTATGTTCGCGTCAAAATTGTTTTCTTCTACTTTTTCCTAATCAGAATACGATACCGATATTATGCTAAATATAAGACGTGACCGATCATACAAAAAGAGAAAACGTTTTTCCACTTCCAATTATTTTCCATTTTCCATCATTTTTAGTAGGTTATTGACACAATGAAAAACTAGGTTTATAGTTCTTACTTTTTTCAAAATTTGCAAAACAAAAAAAATTAAAGCGACACCTATAAACCTAGAATATATTATGCTGAAGCGTTCGACATCAAAATCAAAATGATTTATTAAGATTTAGTTAGTGGAAAACTTTTTATCCCGAATCCATTAATAAAAAAATTACCGTTATTACGTTAGATTCGAAAAGCTATTCTTCCCTCTTAAACGGATCCCCAGTATTTTTTTTACAACGTGTATAATTATTGAATGTGAACGGAAAGCAGTGAGATTAATTTTAGATTACGATCAATATCATATATTTTATGTCTGAATATGTCTGTGGACAGGACGCGTGGACTTTTATACTCATAAATAGACCATAGAACATACTCACAAAATCGCTGGATATAAGTGTGATTAGAAATCCCTTTTTATTGACAGCCAGCTAAATATCTTCCTTCCGAAAAATGCCACATTTTTCTTCGGCTCAAGGACAGCGTCGGCTGAAACCCAATGGTCCGGAAAACGGTGGCTATTTAAGGACCCTACACTCGTGGAAGTTTAACTTTTTATTTTTATTAAATGGCGCTTGATTAAAATGAATAATACGAGGGCGAAATTAGAGCGTTCGGGCGCTCGTTTCTCTCAGCATTGCTCCGAGCAATTATAAAGGTTGCCAAAACTTGACGTTCCTTTACATGCACAACCACAGATAAGATGAAATTTGACAACCCTAAATAGCCGAAAGGGATAGTTCCATACATTAGAACGGGCTAACATGATTCGGCCCTGAATCGCTGTCTTACTTCAGCTTTGTAGGAAGTTTCCTTTCTGTACGGTATGTAGTACTATTATTTTTATTGCCTATACCTAATAGTTAAGTTATAATTTTCAATCTCTGTGATTTATTCATTTAGTGCCACTTGCGCCAGCCAGGGTTAAACCACTAACCCAGGATTAACTGGTTAAACCTGGAGTTCCCATGGTTACCAGTACAATTTAACACTGGGTTAACGGTTAACCCCAGGTTAGTGGCTAACCCTGGCTGGTGCAAGTGGCACTTATTCATTTATTTATTGCATCCATGGTTAGTACAGGTGTTACATATTATTGTGAGTTTCGCATGGACATATACATAGGGTACAGGAATAGTCAAATCTAAGGTATGTAAACTAGGTTTTATAACAATGGTTAGTTGATTTTATACTATATTTTTCTATACTAATTACAATTTTAAATTTTATGTCAACAAATTCATTCATAACTAAGAAATAATATTATTGATAGTTAACATTTTATATGCAATAAAATTGTAGTGTATATTTTAATAGTAATGACAAAAAAAAATATCTGATATCATGTAAAATTTTAACAATAATAAATTTAAAGGGATGATGTGTTACCTGCGGTATTTCCGGAATTATACCTTCAGACCTTCAAGAAAAGAGCGTAATCTCATCTCAAACCCCTCTAGTGTTGTAGGCGTCCATGGGCGATTCATATTCTGCTAAAAATATTAAAAAAAAAAAAAAAAAAAAACACATCTACGTAAGCACTAAGGTAAGCACCTTCACCCAAAAGCCCGAGTCCGTCCGGAACTTTCCAAGATTTGTAAAATTAATTCAACCGATTTAGCGCTAAAAACTTCGAGCAACACCGGGACTCATTATTCATATAATTTATTGCATACATGTGTTTACAGTAGGTCTTTATTTATATCTTAGGTTACAACATGCACCCGTTAGGGCATAGCAACATTGTTGTTACTTAAATAATACTTAATCTAATATCTTATAATTAAACTATAACATTTTGACATTATTAGTATTATATTCGATTTATTCAAAATAATCATTCAAATAATCGTTTAAGGAATAAAAGCATTTTTGTAATAAAAATACCTTTATTGCCGTATAAAATACTTCATAATTATTGTGCGACTTGATGTTGTTTGGCAGCTTATTGTATACCCGGATTGCTGTACCTATACAGGGTGATTCAGGAGACGTGAGCAGGATCAAGCTTGAGCATTCAGTAAGTTATAAGCAACTGTTTCGTACCAGTATTTGTGAGATTAACGTTCTTTTATTTTTTACTGTTCAAAAAAAAATGTTATAATTTATTTACGCCATGTATGGTCACCCTATTTGTTTTATCCATAACAAGTGACAAATTGAATGTCATCGGAGTCTGGTTACTTTTGAAAAATCGTATCTCACTCAGTGTGACATTTTGTTTTCTTCATAATCAAACTGCTGTCATAACGGTTAAAGAGGTTTTAGCTTTCTTAATTAAGTGTTGTAGGGTGTCCAGGATTGTAGATTACCAAATTTGTCCTTCCCAAAAAGTTAAATAACAGAAATAAAGCGAGATTGTTTTACTTAAATATGATGATGAACGGTTAATTAACATTTACTGATTGTATCAGGCTTAGTCCTGCTCACGTCTCATGAATCACCCTGTATTGTGAGGATAGCATTTTTGTTTTTGAATGGGGATAACTAGCTGATATTTTCTCCTGGCACTATTTGTTTCCTTAAATAAATATTTATATTTCCAAGCATATACAGCTAATGATAGTATATACTGGCATGACTGTACTCCTCCCGCCCGATGCGTCGGAAGCCGGTGTTGCTCGAAGGCTATAAATCATTAAATCACGACTATCAAGCTAATTCATCATTTCAGTTCAGCCAATTCGTCATCCCTGAATGTTTTCCTGCCCTCTTAGTAATAATGTTTCGACAAATTCTCCAGTTAATCGAATGTGTCTGTATAATATTTTTTGTTCAGAATGTGATATTTTCTCAATGTCTCTTCAAGTTTTCAAAGCCGCTGTGACGCTAATTTTCAATAACTAATAGGGTTTTTCCCAATTTTTTGAAACGCTTGTATTACGTTCTATGGTAACTAAAAGTTGCCCTAAAATTCAACTTTTATACTAAAAACGGCTTTAAATATGTTAAATTAACAAAATATATTTTGACAGACGCTTTCGCGCCCAAAACGCTCTTTAAAAATTGTGTGACGTCTCAGTTTACGGTTTGACACATAACTACATACACACGTAGAAGATACGAACTGTCAACTGACATTTGTCATTTGTTGTTTATCGCCTAACTGTCAACAGTGTCAATCCGAGAGTTGTGACGTCATCAGAATCTTCAATAACGTTTCGAGTTTGGTCACGTGACGTGTGCCAAAAGATATTTTAAATTCAATATTTACAAAAAAATGGTCACTACAGGTCCCCTAAAAGTAGTTTAACATGTTCTTATAATCCAAAAGAATTTATTGGGATACAAATCTGCCCTAAAATTTGTAGATGGAAACAACCCTATTGGCTCTAAATGTACCTACTGTTTTTATTCATTTTCTCTAAGAATAAGAATTATTTTATTTACAACAACAATATACATAATGGATATATATTATATACAGAGGATTACTACAACTAGCCTAAATCTAAAATAGGCCCTAGAGGCATTATACCTAGAATATATTAAATATTTAAAAATTAATTCTTATTTTACGTAGGTACCGTGAACAATTTACATCAAATCAATTAATGGCCCAAATGTGTTAATTGAGTTTTTGAAAGTACATATATGTATGTAGATCTACATACATATACGACTCTATATGTATGTAGATCCTAGATACATACGTATAATGTGTATAAGTGTTAAGAGGAATTCCTGGTTGCGATTTTACCATACAAACGCTGTCGACTGTTTCCTCCCTGGATTTTTAACCTAGAGCTTTTTCAAATAAGATCAATATCATCAATACCTGTGCCGCTATGTTTTGCTTTTTTGGATTATTTTATTTTGAAGAAACTTACAGCGCCTCGAAAACCCCAAAAACGACTCAATTTAATTGGCTGCAAAAAATGCACAGTATACAAATATGACAACAAATATCCAATAAATCAAAACATAGCGGCATAGATTATTCCTTCCTCTTGCAGTTTCCAAAATTTCATAATGTTTGGCTGCGTTTTGAAGGAGGAAACAGTCGAGAGCGAAACCTCGATTTTTGAGTTTTTTGTTTGGGAATTTTAGTCCGAGCTACAGTTGTCCATATCGCACGCACGCACTCCCGCCCACCGCAGCGCGACAGAAACATAGCTTCAAAAAATCGAGATTTGAAAAGTAACTTAGCTAGGAATTGCTGCAAAAAAAAAAATAAGTTTAATGATGTTCGCCTTATTTTTATTTCAATGCATTAAGGTGAAGATTTGGCCTTTTGTGACCGTGGCTGTGTTGCCACGTTGAAATAAATGTAGGTACCTACAAGGTATTAAATATCGACACCGACAAAGTGCCAAAAATATGTACACACTACTTTAATGTATAGGCAATAAGGTCGTTGATACATATTTTTGGCACTTTGTCCGTATCAATATTTAATACCTTGACTGTACAACACGCCCGTAGTCGAATCAGCATATCATTACGGCACGTAATTGAAGTAAGGCGTGCCTTTGATGTGATAATTCATACATAAAGAAGACTTATTATGACTTACGAGTACGTAGTTGCCTTCAGATATATCAGAGCGGCTGAAGCGCTCTAAATTATCTGAACACGCTCTCTAGCGCCTTGACAATGTAGGCGTGTTCAGATATTTTGAGCACCTCGGGCACCTCGATATATCTGAGAACGACAGTCATTATCGACATCGTATTATCTCGCAATAAGTTCCAAATTCAAACTGTTTTTGGCTACAGCCAGGCGGTTGTATGTGTTGTAGTAGGTATCTAAATACCATTAGATGATCGATTGTAATAGAGAGTAAAGTCTAAGAAAAAAACGTGCCCCTTAATTTGACATCAAAAACAGATGGCGCTGTACTGCGCCTTATGTTTTCCGGTCACTCAGTTATCAAAAGTCAACTGTAGACAATCAGAGTTACCGCCAAAGGAATAGAATCTCCATGTACCAAAAAGTGTCCGTCAAAAAACCTTTAATAGGTGGCGCTACAATACCTAGAATACATGACAAAAAAATCAAATCATAGACAGCGCACTTCACTTCGTCAATAACGCCTAGGTTCTTAGCTATTCTAGCGCTACTGTGGAGAGATTTGGAACTATTTTATAGATGACAGCTGGACACTTTTGCAACAGTTCTGCCATTGGAGATTGTATTCCTTACCTCTACCTTCCATAGCAAAAGGTGTGAAGTTGTACGACGCCATCTTATTCTCGAAAGAGGGTCATTGTTGTTCTAAAAATTGTGCAGAAAGTGACACGTTTTTGCACTAGAGCATTTTACTTTCCAAGTACGATTTTTTCATTTTTTTACGATAAGCAATTGAAATTTTGTTTTAAATGGATTTGTTATACAATTTCAATTGTGATATTTTACTCCCCATTCCATAAATAAGCATACTATATGGTTAATTGAAATGTGTTGAAAGTACCCACAAAAAGTTCTATAGAAATGTATACTTAGTCATTTAACAAAAACATCGTTCAAACTAATTTTCGGTGGAAGTTTGCATGGTAATGTATATCATATATTTTTTTTAGATTTTTCATTCTGTTATTTTAGAAGTTACAGGGGGGAGGGGCACACATTTTTTCACATTGGAAGTGTTTCTCGCGCAAACTATTCAGTTTAGAAAAAAATGATATTAGAAACCTCAATATCATTTTTAAAGACCTATCCATAGATACCCCACACGTATGGGTTTGATGAAAAAAGATTTTTTGAGTTTCAGTTCTAAGTATGGGGAACCCCCAAAATGTGTTGTTTTTTTTTTTCTATTTTTGTGTAAAAATCTTAATGCGGTTCATAGAATACATCTACTTACTAAGTTTGAACAGTATAGCTCTTATAGTTTCGGAAAAAAGTGGCTGTGACATAAACGGACAGACAGACGGACATGACGAATCTATAAGGGTTCCGTTTTTTGCCATTTGGCTACGGAACCCTAAAAACGGGTTGCACTCCGGGAGTGCCGGCAGAAGTGAAAACTTGAATATTAACGTTGTTTATTTTGGAATGGTTAGGGAATTATTTTGCACGAATTGGTTTGATTATCAGTATAAAAGTACTATCATTGATATTATGTGGTAAAATACAATATTCATTGATATCCTTCACAAACATGATAATTTATATTACATTAAAAATTTAACACTTCAGAACTATTACAATTATTTAACATTAAAAAGTTTATCTCTCAGAAAAATCAACTTCCATCCAGAATTTCAACGAGTCTTACACTCTCGACTCTCCTGGCTTCAATGAAATGACATTGTAACAGTTTTTCGATCAGGTCACGTGTCCGTCTTACAAATTTTCAATCTGACGAATGTGTCGGTCACGTGACCTGTCGCGTAACTCATTCCATCTACTATGCTGGCATACAATAACACCGTTTACGAGCAAGTGTGACAGAAAATAATTAAACTACTTATATAAAAGAATCTCAGATTTTCTGTGTTCGAAACATTACCTCTACCTTCGCTTAATAGCTCATCCATCACATTTATTGACGGGGTTAGGGACGGGGCAATAAGTACACTTTATTACTATAGGGTTGGCCAATAACCGAAAAGCCCAATCACGTTGGCGTACTTATTTCTTATGGTGGTAATAGTTATTTGTTTAACAGGGGGCACTGTAGTTTAACCGCTCGTGCTAATATTGACACAATAGCAAGCGAAAGATTTCAAAATTTAGCCACGAACGTAGCGCGTGGTTCTAAAAGTGCGTGGCTGCGAGGACCTCAGGCGCGAGGGTCAAAGATTGCTACTGAGTGAAACTCAAATCATCCCAACCAACGCGAGGAAAACAGTACCTACTGTTAAACTAATTCAATCATCATCAAATAAAGGATTTAATACATTAAAATGCAGAAAAGAGACAACTTGGGAAACTCCATTACGACGCCGCCATTGCAGCGATGCTCATCTGTCAGTCCTTGCCGCGCTATAGAGATGTCACCATACCATATCTAATAACGATTGTAGGGCTGCACTTGCAAAAGCCTCATAATCGGTTATCAGTATATACCTACTAACTGTAAAACATAACAAATCCAATCCAAATAAAAGCTAATCAATATTTATCATTCAAAGCCATCGCTAATGAAAAAAATGCATAAAGATGGCGAAAACATTGGTCAAGCGGTCGATTTTTGAATTTAGATCGCTATATTTCGTCACTCGAAATTCTGTTGAAAACGATGAAATGCTATTTTTGAAATACAAACGATATAAATTAAGAATCGAGTGTTGTTGACCACTCGTATTCAATTCTAATAGAATTTAAATGCCTGATAGTGTGAATAAGTATCCTCCTTACCTTCTCTCTCAGTAGTAGTGGAAAAAGTCATGGGTCATGGGGTGTCATGGGATTGGTCATGGGGTGGTCATGACGCCATGAGGTGGTCATGGGATTGTCCATGGGTTGGTCATGGGATTGATGATCACCCCGGTAATGGGTTGATCATGTGGTGGTCAAGCGGTTGGTCATGGGGCGTCATGGGGTTGGTCATGGAATTAGCCATGGGGTATGACTATAATCATGGGATTGATCATGTGTTTGTCATGGGATTGACGACCACCCCGGTAATGGGTTGATCATGTGGTGGTCAAGGGGTTGGTCATGGGGTGTTATGGGGTTGATCATGGAATTAGCCATGGGGTATAACTATAGTAATAAAGGGGGCTCCCATGAATGTAGTCACTGTGTACTGACTACTCTTTCTTACGCACGGTCTTTCGAGTGAAGTCAAAAATACGTATCTTTAAAGTTCGTAATCGTAATATTTTTCGTCCCTATGCGAATGTTTTCGACTACCCTTTCTTTGGTTTGCTTTCTATGTCACGCGTTCCAATTTCAGTACCTCGGTACCTTATCATACACAGGAACACAGGAAAGAAGTAAAACCTCTATACTCTGTATCTTTAGGTATCTAAAGAAAAGTAAACGAAATCTACCCTCAAATAGCTCCTTAAGCCAGTTGAGGGTAGATAAAAAACATTACATGATCAAATAATGTAGGTTAAAGTCAGGTCGTTCAGTGAAAGATTCAGGCGGTTTTGTAATTGGTTGGCTAACCAATAAATGTTATAACTACCCCAAAATGTATAAATTGTTTGTTTACTTTTATTTTACTGTTAAAGATACAGAGTCCAGGTACAATAAAATGTGCCCAAGTGGCAACACTAAAGTCACTAAACACACATACCCCATTCAAGACAGCAAATTCTATAATAGCGTTACTCACAATCGAGTCTGCTTGAAAGGTCGACTGATCCGATTACCGCACAGACTACACCGCACCGCACCATGAAGCATTTAAGCGCTTCGTACATCTAAAGTGGCTGATTAGATAGACGGGCGAGTAAGTTCGCGAACTTATGGCTCGATGACTTTTTTCGCTTGTAAAGTACGCGTACTTAGGCTGACACACGAGCGAAAAAGGTCGTTGAGCTGTAAGTTCGCGAACTTACTCGCACGTCTATCCGGGACTTTACCTACTTAATACAGTACCCCATAGTGTAAATGTATTCGATATCCTAACGTAATGTACGCGTTTGCGTTGTCTCATTTTGTATGGGATTTTGAGCGTCCAAAACGTCCCGCTTGGCGCGCTGTTTCTAAATCTCATACAAAATGAGACTTAACGCAAACGCGTACGTCACGTCACGCTATCGAATAAATTTACACTAGGGGTTCTGAATCATAAATGTGTAACCGCGTTTTAAGCTTGACTCTGTACTGAGTACATTTTTTTAAGATCCTAGTTAGGATGCCAGTTAGGAAAACTGAACCGATACACAGAGGGCAGAAAGTCACCACACATATTTATTTAGAAAACAGCCTTTTATAAATATGTCTTACAAAAATGAACTAAAATAGGCCTGATAACTTACGTTACTAAGAAAAATATTACAACGAATTGTAAATTACGCAATTGTAATTACCTACCCGTTTAGTTGTGTAGTATTTATTTATTTAAACTTTATGGCACAATATAACAAAAACAAACATAAACACATAAACATAAACATAAACATAAACATAAACATAAACATAAACATAAACATAAACATAAACATACACACATACCCTCACATAAACACTTTCACTTACATACAACTTACTGAGACCTTTTTAACTGTCTTTGTGCTTAGTTTGATAGTCATATAATAACAAAATCTCATTTAATTTAGCTTTAACAATAATGTATTCAGTACCCCTAGTGTAACTAATTTCGACAGCGAAACGTGACGTACGCGTTTGCGTTAAGTGTCATTTTGTATGAGATTTTTGACTTTCCAAAACGTCCCGCTTGGCGCGCTGTTCAAAAACCCATACAAAATGAGACTAAACGCAAACGCGTACGTCACGTTTCAAAATCGAATTTATTTACACTAGAGGCACTGTTAAAATGAGAACCGCACCATTTCGATACTTCTCTGAGATTCCCACGTGACAGGCTGAGCCTAGTGTGGGGATCAATGTACTGCCGCTCGTGTAATGCCAAATTCTTGAAATAAATATATTATTCCTAAAGTACAAATGGCGAAAGAATGCGTTTAGGTCCAACCAGTCAACCATCAGGCTAAACAGAAACAGTACTAGGTACCTATACGTGCAGGCTTTAAACAAAAATAAACAGAATAAGTAACTTAAAACAAGCAATATAGCAATAAATCATTTATTCTAACAGTAATAAACTTGCATAAATATACTATAATTAGTACTACACTCAAGTAAAGTATCAAAACATACAAAACACAGCGAAATATGACTGGAACCAATTTATCAATATGTAGAAAACTTTGCCGAACATTGTTCTTGAACACGGACAAAATATGAACAAAAATATCTATATCGTAGAGATTCATCATAAAAAATACAAGTGCGCCTAAAAAAAAGATTTTACAGTACATATGGTGCTACTTTACCGCACTAGTGCGAAAATTAGCATATTACGTTACTGTGTCGAACATTTAAAGGGCCATATGTACTGTAAAACGTTGTACGATACATGTGCGAATAGGTAATTCACAACTCGTGTCGATTTAAAACACTCCCTTCAATTTATCGCCACTCGTTTCGAATTTCCTATTTTTCGCACTTGTATCGTAATGTACTATTTTAGCAAACCTACTGTGTGCTACAGGAGGAAATAGAAAAATGTAAGTTTAGAATTTTAATTGTAAAATGCTGCGATTTGAGCAGCTCAATCGAGTTGTATTTTACAGCCATACTATAACAGCCCAGGCCGCGTAGCCAACATGCAAATAACACTAGACCCTACTCATAGTGTTGTGTTCCTGCCGGTGAGTAAGGTTGCCAGAGCTCAACGAGGGGGTGGCGGGTTTAGGGTCGGCAACGCGCATGTAACTACTCTGGAGTTGCAGGCGTACATAGGCTACGGAGGCTGCTTACCATCAGGCGGGCCGTATGCTTGTTTGCCACCGACGTAGTAAAAAAAAATGCAAATCGCTGACGCTCCGTAGCGATCGAAACGCAACTGTCACTGTCGCACTAATATGGAAGAGTGATAGAGAGGCACAAAACGTTTCGTCGTCGTAGCGATCGCGATTGTCACCTTGGCTATGCCGGCAATTACACACCCCCGTAGCTAATTTTTTGATAACATTTTTAATGTACATGAATACTGGTCGTAATTGTAAGCGCAACTGAAATGAGCGGTCGCGCACCCATACAAAATGTGTAGATGACCGCTTATGAGTAGCGACCTCAATTGTCTTCTTTGCTCCGTCTAGTTGAGGTGGTCTGTGGATTACAGCAACCCTTTTAGACTAGGCTACGAAGGCAGAAGTCTTGCGTCATCGAATTTTTCTGATCTGATTACTGACACCCTAGGCGAGGGTATGGACGCAAAAGTTATGCGTCGTCGAATTTTTATGAAGCTGCGAGCTGAAAATAACTTTTACACGCACTACTCAGAAATGTGGCAATAGTTCGTTTAAATTTTGACTAAAACTGGCGCTTAGTTAATTTAGTTATAATCCTGAACCAAAAATGTTTTAGTTATACTTATACTGCAGTGCTAACAACAAATGCAGTAAGTAATATACCTTTTCTCAAACTTGCTATATATGAAATGATGACATGACTTACGTCAAATTAGGTCCGGAAATACTACATATCAGGTGCGATGAGTGAAGATGATATATTATGTAAAGGGATTTCATACTGCCTTACACACCTAGGACTGTAAAGCAACCTTCTTTTGTTTTTTAACGTCAAATTGTGACACAACGTCTTGGCATTCAACCATCAACAAATATAGGTACGGTCCGGTGTTTTGTTGTGCATATTCGTTGCTTAGCAACGGCGGTGGCGCATCGCGCAGGCGTGCGGACTTACGCGCGTAAGGTTGTACACCGCTGCGCTGGTAGAGTGGCGAGCCGAGTAGGTCGCCACAAAACAAATTGACTACAATTTTTTGTTTTAATTGAAACTTTGAGAAAAGCACTATACAAATCTACCTATATATCTATCTATATCTACTTGGCCTGCAACCCTACGTTTCCCGGCCTCTATAGTAATGTACTATTAATGTATTTTTTCTACTCGTCGACTATAATGGTTGAATTAAGATTTCATATACCAAACTATAATTGCGTATTTTTCATGTATGGGCTCCCAACTCAACTATAAATTTTATTTCGATACGCTGTAGTCAACTATAAAAACAATTAACCAATCACGTGCCGCCGCGGGACGAGCAAAACGGGGGACCTTGGGGCTCGCGCGTTTATGTCTTTTGTCTACTTAGATACTTACCACTTTTTATTACTTATTTAGGTTATTTTTAAAACATATATTCATTTTGATGTCTCGTAAAAAAACTATTGTATACAATTGTGATATAATCAAGCTTTTCAATCTCGTACCTCACTTAGGCAACTCAGCAAGCTTCGTTGTCTAAACTCTGTACTCGACTGAAAAGCTCTCTATTATTTCACGATTGTATAAAATACTATATTACAATAATGTGGATACAAATTCAATTATATAACTAAACTATAAAACTTAAAACCTACATCTAAAAATAAATAACACTAACTTAAAATAAAATACTAAAAAATATCCCCCTGCGGCATGGTGCCGTAGATGCTGGCAAGATTTCCTGGCTATGTTGCAAGACTAATTAATAACAGTACATTACGATACAAGTGTGAAAAATAGGAAATTCGAAAGGAGTGGCAATAAATTAAAACACGACCGAAGGGAGTGTTTTAAATCGACACAAATTGCGAATTACCTATTCGCACATGTATCGTACAACATTTTACAGTACATATGGCCCTTTAGATGTAAGATTATTTGCAATGCCCTAACAGGGTGCCATGTGTTTTCACACTCTAATATAACAACTATTATGTACCATGGTTTCGCAATAAAGATTTCTATTCTATTCTATTCTAAATGTTCGACATAGTAACGTAATATGCTAATTTTCGCACTAGTGAGGTAAAGTAGCACCATATGTACTGTAAATTAATATTGTAATGCAGTAATCACATTTGAAAAGTCATGCAATTATTTATCTTGTTCTTTTTGAATAATTTATTTATTTAAACGATGTTTTTCATGCAAGTACTGCACTTACGATAAGCAGGTAGGCCAATTTCAATTATACTTGTTAGTTAATAATCAACGTCAAAAGTTTTTTTTTTTATTTAAACTTTATTGCACACATAAAGAAAAATGTACAAATGGCGAACTTAATGCCAAAAGGCATTCTCTACCAGTCAACCATTGGGTCAAACAGAGACATTTGTGTATGTTGGTGCAGGAAAAAATAATAACAAATAATAAGGAAAAAATTAAACGTGAAGTCAAATAATATCAAAAATATATAAATAGTTAAATACTACTACTTATATAATGTATAAAAGATAGACTAATACATATAATTATGTACATACACATGATGGTGAACCTTATTTAAGTTCTTCTGACAGAAGATGCTTGCGAAGTAGTCGTTTGAAAACGGGTTTGCTTGGGGCTTGTCGAATAAAGAGAGGGAGGGAATTCCAGAGACGGATTGCCTCAACGGCGAAAGAGTTAGACATAAAACCAGTACGGTGAGAAGGAATCGAGAGTTTGAGAGAACGAGAGGAACGGAGTTCACATCCTGGACGGGGGGTGATGAAAGTGAATTTACCTTTAAGATAACCAGGGGAGGAAGGCTCGAACAAAATGGAGAATAAAATACTCAGGATTCTAAGGGACCTACGACGACGGATGGAGAGCCAATTTAGCTGACGGCGATAAAAAGAAACATGGTCGTATTTGCGAAGTCCGAAAATGAAACGTATGCCATTATTCATAAGACGGTCTAGCTTATTGAGGTACTCCTGAGAGATATTAGTCGTGCACGCGTCCGCATAGTCAATAACTGGCAAAATTAGAGTCTGCACAAGTAATTTCTTAGTACCTACTGGGAGAAAATTCTTAAATTTTGTAGTCAAGTTAAAAAGTTGGTATACAACTATATTTACAGGGGTTCCTACGGAACCCTTAAACTACCCAATTATATATATATACCCGTGTTTATATTATATTCCGTTAACTTCGGGATATCGATAAGTACGTTTAAGGAAACTAAACGGCGTTGTCAATTTTCAGAAAAAAAAAAAATTTTTTGTTTATTATTTTTATATTTATAAAAAGTAACTAAATGTTGCAAATAGCGTTGTTGTAACACCAGCATTATATTTAACTCAACCAATCAATTTAAAACAGTGATATATCAATGTCTTTTGGAACATCGTCCAAGATAGTACTTAATACTAATCTATAATTAAACAGGCCCTTAGTCAAGTGTACACGTTCGAAGGGGCCTTATAAGATAAAAATTAACTATTGATTATCTCCGAAATGGAGTTAATTAGAATACCGGTGTCTTTGAGAAAGTTACTTAATTTAAGCTCAAGGATGCACCCTTGAAATTAACGGAAATCAAAAAAACACGGTGTATAGTTTTGAATGATTCACCGGTGATGATTAAATCAACCGGGATATCCCGGCCCGCCGTCCGCCCGCTATCTCCAGGTACCCGTGAACAAGATGCATGTAACTGCATCGAAATATCGGGAGCTCGATAACAATACAAAAGGTAATCACGGCCCATATCCATTCTATTTTTAATTTAATTTACCTATCAAACGTCTGGTTGACGTAACTGGTGACCGAAGAGCTGGCGGCTTCCTCGCACAACGCATCAGTATTGCGATACAACGAGGAAACGCCGCCAGCATCCTTGGTACAATGCCTCAAGGGCCTATTTTAGATATAAGCTAGTTATAGTAATCATCTGTATATATCCATTATGTATATTGTTATTGTCAATAAATACCTGCCTATCAAATAAAGTTATTTATAACTTATTAGTATTTGTTTTTTTTTCTTTTTGACATTTCAACAATACCTAGGCTCTACCCATGTATACATTGACGTTTCTTTTTTGTCATGACATTGTTTTATTTATTAATTTAATATATTTCTTTTATTTCTGTTCTAATGTTAAGTTGACGATCTTTTAGTAAAAGCCTCTGTTTTATCCTCTTGTGTAAAATACCTACTGTGTCTTTTTCTTTAAGAAATAAATATATCTAATCTATCGTGCGGTAGCAGCATGGTTCAATTTTTATCACTTGTCACTATGCCCGTCACTTTCACGCTCACATACTTGTTAGAACGTGACAGGGGGTGCCGTTCAATTTTAATACAAACTTTTAGCATAATTTCATTTAACTTCTATTGAAACTCATAATAAACATTATGTATAAAAACAAAACATATAAAGTTGTTAGTCATACTAATTTAATGACAGAATGCTCTATAATCATAAAAACATTCTTCATAACAATCCTTAGGAATAATTTTACTTGTTATAACATACATTTCGTATAATAATTAAAGTACTAAATTTTAACGAATGGTGACATAGTGTTCTATGATATACTTGGTGTCAATCAAACTATTAAATTATACAACAATCTACCTATTCAACTTTAAAGCTGGTCGCCGTTAGGTACGACGACGAGCGAAGCGAGGAGGAGTGTTAGGTAGAACTGCGACCATATGGGCAGAACCATATGTCTCGGAAATTGTATTTTTGCTTGTTCATTTTCACTAGGCGTTTATATGAAGTTTATCTGAATCCCTTAGGAACCACAGAGGTTCCAACTCACACTGGCCGCTGCTTTGCGGTAAAATGATATATGTCGACAGACGTAAAGTACGGATGTAGGTCAGTTTGACGCTTAGAAAAATCGATTATGTTCCATGCAAATATAATGTTTAAGTTTTTTTATTAATTAGTAATTCAGTGTTGTTAAACTTTCAGCAAACTCAATCAAATAAAGTTTATGAACGATTTGCCGTGATTTGATTGTGAAACCACACCTTCAACATTACGCTGTTGGTTTTCATGAATAAAAAACGTTCTGAGTATAAAATAGTATACAGAGTGAACATTATACTGGTTGCCTGTTATGCAAATACATTACTATGCTACTAAACTATAATTACTTTCGAAATTATGCAATTCGTTTTTATTGTATTTGTTTTTATACCAAATCATAATTTCTGCATATCAAAATTATGCAATTCAAATTATGAAAAATGAAATTTCGCAAATTGTTATTATTAAAAACATTACACACCCCGTGACAGGCATGGTGACGAATGATAAAGAGCCAACCATATTAGCGCTACTGGTCGATTTAAGTCTACCTATAGAATGAGTTTACAGACCGATATAAGGTCAGGTAGGGGAAGTACGCCATGCCGTCTAAGTGCGCCTACCTTGAATATATCGAAAACTGCTTATATACTACTAATATTACTAGTATTCTACAACACTCTTAGAGTCTAAGTGTAAGTACCTTGAATATATTCAAGGTAGGCGCACTTAGACGGCACGGCGCACTTCCCCTACCTCACCTTAAGGAACGTTTAACTGTGTGTGCACAATGGCTCAATTTATCAACCGGTATAGGTGCTTTAAACCACGAAAACGTTCGGGGGATGAGTGTGAGGGCAATAAATATTTCTCCATGTTTTACATATCGCATACGTCTCTTCAATGCTTGTAGACGAAGAGCTAGCTCCAAAAAATGATAAGTGTTATATTGAGTTACGAAAATACAAAAGAGGTATGGGCATTGTGAATGTCATCTCGCTCTGTGTGGTAGGGCACAGCACAGCGGATGTCATTCCAGATCTAGAGCAGAGCCCAACTGGGAAAGTACCTCCACCTTACAGAAAATCGCAGCCAAATAACACTAGACCCTACTCATAGTGTTGTGTTCCTGCCGGTGAGTAAGGTTGCCAGAGCTCAACGAGGGTGGGAGGGAGTTAGGGTCGGCAACGCGCATGTAACTCCTCTGGAGTTGCAGGCGTACATAGGCTACGGATACTGCTTACCATCAGGCAGGCCGTATGCTTGTTTGCCACCGACGTAGTATTAAAAAAATAATAATAAAAAAAACAACCAATACAGATAATTACGTTTTATGAGGACGAAAATCGCGAGAATGGCACACCTCATAAGCAGCTTAAACTTTATAGATGTACTGCCACTTATTTTTCCCGCTGAAAAGAACTAACATACTAAAACATAATGTCGCAAAAATATATGATATTCCTTTACAAACAAGCCCTCTAGTTTGAGCATTTATTTAGTGATCTTGACACTAGCCGCTATTCATAAGTTACATAACGTATGCTTGTTTGCCACCGACGTAGTATAAAAAAAAAAACGAAAATACCATACCTTCTTTAACTCAGTGGACGACTTTTTAGGACATACGGTGAAACTGCGCTTATATTTTACAGAATAGGGAACTTTATCTATCCACCATTTTTTATTGGCTTGCTTGCACGGTTCGTTGGCGAGACAGCGCTCATTCTTTACAGCAATGGACAGGGCCGAATTTAGGGGAGGGCAGCCGGGGCTACAGCCCCGGGGCCTCCACAAAAGAGGGGCCCCCACAACAGAGACTTCAGAAAATTTACCATTTTATTTGTAAAATAAATTGGGGCCAGGGGGCCTCCGCGTCTTTATTGCCCGGCATTGACAATGGACCCGGGTATATCCTTAAACTACGTCAAACTTATCTTGGTCTGACGCTAACTCTATACATGAGTTTTCTTACCAAAACGCGAGTTATTTCGTAGTCGACATCTAGCGGTAAGTAGTGGATTTATCAGTACAACTACTTGACACCAGATATCACGAGTGTCGCGACTAACGAAACCTATATTGCTAAAACAATTTACAACTAAAATTACAAGCAGGAATTGAACATTTAGTTCCGGTTATAATAATAATAAAATAAAAAAACATTTATTCTTGTAAATTTCGTTCGTCGCGACATCTATTGTCAAGTAGCAGTACTGATAATTCCGCTACTCGATGCTAGATGTCGACTACGAAAATAATAAGCGTTTTGGTACCAAAACTAATGTATGGAGTGAGTTACATATTTCACTATATTCTAACTAAAAGTTCTTTGCATTAAAATTTTTTTTTTAAATTTAATCTGTTTATTTCATATCAAAAAAACATGCATTTTTTCTAACTTAACTACTAATCTTAAATTAAAAATACTTAATAGGTATGCATAAATACTTAATTAAAAATAAGTCTAGAATAGGTAAATAAAAGTCATATTAATGTTAATTATTTAATGCTATCAATATGATAACTTAATTCGCCAACTAAGATACGCCAAAACTAAAAAAAAAAACTGATGTAAACCAAAAAAAAAATTACAATACATTAATTCAATCAACTTCATAATAAGAGTAGCTAACGTATGGTTTTTGTAATAGGTATTAAATTATTAAGGTTTTTATTACACTCAGTATAGATCGTAGCATTCACGAAGACGCGTGCCTTGAGTCGTATTGTCATGATATTAAAGGTTAGATTTGACAAATCTGCGCGTCTTCGTGGATGACACGATCTATAACTAAGATTATACGGTAAAAAATATTTGTACTTAAGTATAATAACTATACATAGTTTGATAGGAAAAAATAAACTCATAATGTAAAGGAAAAATACATTCGCGTAATTTAATCTACTTGTTCCAAAGTAATGTTTGATTTATATATTTTATCAAAAATAATTTGAAATAGAGGTTGATTGTCAAAGAAAACTTTGTAGCCGCAGTAAATTTTCTGCCATCTTTCGACACATGATTAAAACGTTTAGAACGCCATTTGACTTTGATCCTTATTATTTCAGTGATATGTGTTAAATTTGTTAAATAGCAAAAAGTGGCGACACCTTACTGGGCAAAGGCTAAAGGTTGTGGCGCCATCGCTCGAAACGATGCCGCCATATCTTTGGAATCTATTAGATGGCGCCACTTTTTGATATTTAACACATATCAGCGAAAGAATAAGGATCAAAGTCAAATGGCGTTTTAACAGTTTTAATCATGTGTCGAAAGATGGCAGTAAATTTACTGTAGCTACAAAGAGTTCTTTGACAATCCACCTCAATTTCAAATTCTCTTTGATTTTAGTTTCTAGTTATATAACAAGCTTAACCTAACCGACATAGGCGTCGTCCTAATACAACGCGACTACGTGATTATCACAAATTCGTGCGAATTTTACTCGCGCGAACGGGCGATCAAACATTGAACTCGAAGGAGTGTCCTAATTGGTCGCGCGATTGTCAATTAGGACACCTATTCGAGTTCAATATGTGATCGCGCGTTCGCGCGAATTTGCGATAATCGCGTAGTCGCGTTGTATTAGGACGACGCCTTAAGCACACTGGCAAAAGAATATTATACTTAGAATCAAACTACATTATTGGCTCAAAAAACATATCAATTTTATATTATAGTCGACTAACGGATGCTATTTAATGATATATGATGAATTCTACAATATATTATTATGATTTCATTGACATTCAACAAAATAAATTATTTAATGTACCTACCAAATTTAATTAAAATTATATAATGCTCACTATTGAAAACTTAATTGACATATACAACTATTGATACCTACCTAATACCCGAAACTGTAATAATTAAGTAATCTAATCTGTAACTATAAACTGTAATAATAACTATAGATTATTGCAAATCCTATGTTAATCAAATTGTGACGTGTAATATGTAATAATATTACAAATAAATGAGTATGAGTATGAAGCCAATGGCCCCAGGTTGAAATCCTAGTAAGGGCATTCTTGTGATGGGCAACAAACACTAAACAGTGTGTAAATACTAGTCAATGTGTAAACAGGCCCCAAAGTGAAGGCCAGCCACACTAACCTTATACGAAAGTGACCAAGGCCGCCACTGCCCAGGGCTGGAATCGACCTAGCATTACCCGAATTTAATTTTTGACAGACGTATAACGTCAAGCTAAATACAGAGTGTTGTTATCTTCGTCTTCGCGTCTTCTTTATTATGACATCTATTTCAGTTTATATTTGACTTGGTTTCAAAAAAAATACACAAATCAAAATATTTTACAAACTAACTTGATGTTTCCTCACTATTTATTTATATTTTACAGATGGTATATTTTAAAGAGTTAGGAGAATTTAAAATTTTGTATGAAATCTGTTTTTCGCTCCTAATTTTCACAATAATTAAATAATCGAAATAAGTCATCGTAGGGGCATAGCTATTGTTAATATACATCAAATTATGTTAATAGTACATTACGATACAAGAGCGAAAAATAGGAAATTCGAAACAAGTGGCGATAAATTAAAACACGACCGAAGGGAGTGTTTTAAATCGACACGAGTTGCGAATTACCTATTCGCACATGTATCGTACAACGTTTTACAGTACATATGGCCCTTTAAGTGTTTGACACAGTAACGTAATATGCTAATTTGCGCACTAGTGCGGTAAACTAGCACCATATGTACTGTAAAATATTTTCCATGTCAATATCCAGAGAGGAAAAAGGGAACAACGTTGGTATGGAGAAGCGGCCGTCCACTTTCGTCATAGAAGTGTATAAATAGGTACTTGGGTACTAAAGAATCTCGAAAAGGAGATAATACAAATGAAATAACATATGAACAGATCTTTATAGCTGTTGACTTAGAGAATGCAAGTGTGTAATTAATAATAATTATAATTAAATGGTGGTTTTAAAGTTAAAATCAATGTGTATAGGTAACTTTGAAATTTAATATTTTTATAAGAAGTTAATATTACGTACTATTTTATAAGAATTCATATACATTTTAAATAAGGAGATTCGTGATATAAGCCAGATTATCTTTGGTTCGCTGATACAGTTAATTTATTTTTTATTATTATATTAAGTCCCTTGAGAATCTCAAAAAAAAATCGTATAAAAAATCATCAAAATGTAAATTTATGTTCAGTAAATAATTGTATTGTGAGATAAATAAATCATTCGGTCATAATTTTACTAAAGAAAAGACACTTAGCACAAAAGGAATTTCGAACATTGACCCGCGTGTTCCTATCTTTATCGCACGCATATAATTATATTGCTGTCTCGCTCGCGCAGTGTTCTTGACGCAATGTTGCCAGGAGTACGATAGTTATCGTACATGTACGATCATTTGGGCTCCGGTACGATGTACGTTCGAAAGAGCATTATCGTTCGCAAAAGTACGATAATTTCAGCCCTTGGACGATGCCACCCAAAAGTATAGTATTTGAAGCAAAATATGACACTTTCCCTCAGAAATAGGCTAAAATTAGCACCTTTTGGGTATTCGGCTCCTTAGTGCAAGACAAAATTACACAAATATAAAACTTATTTTTGAAAAATTAAGACGATAATTGTGTTTTTATTGATTATATATTGAAAATTTAAGCTTATTTGGCAAGTAATTTTTGGGGTACTGTCTTTTTGATAGACCTACGATATTTTTTTCCAACGGTGCGATAATTTGGACACTCAAATACGATAATTCTCTTCCACACACCTGGCAGCACTGCCTTAACGTCGGCATCATGAGAGGGGTAGCAATATAATTACGCGCTTGCTATATATAGAAGCATACGGGTCAGTGAACGAAATTTCTTGTGCCAAGCGTCCTTTCTTTAGCATCACCACATATTGTATTTCACTAAATAGCATCCGTTAGTGTCGCAGTCAAATAATAATAATATATAATATTATAAAGTGTATTTGGGTAATGCCCAATGTCATGTAATGGGGTTCGCCGCAGTATATTACAGATGGCGCCAGCATAAGTTCGTAAGCCGTCAGTCTTACGAAGAGTTAAAAAAAATTGTAGGCTGGATGCTACTTTTTTAAGCCAAAATTCATAGAATAAAACTTATGCCAGCGTCATCTATGTATAGCTGTGACAGTTGAAACCCCATTCGAAAAATCACCCATACCTTCTTGGTGTTAGTCCATTTTCGAAAATACCTGACGTTCTGAAGTATTTGAAAATAACCGAATCTACACAACATTATGCAAAATTATCTGTCTAAAGACCTAATTCTCAACTAGGTTTTAGACCACTTGACGCATAGATATATTTATAATTAAAAAGGGAAACAGTTTGTTTACGTTTTTGATGTGAAGGTTCGATTGGAGTAATGCTTGATGCTTACATAATGATTAGTTTTTTTGTTTTGTCGCATGTTTGGAGATGAGCACTATATACTTGGTCAAGCAAATCTTGTCAGTAGTACACTGTTTTCGAATAATTCCAAAATCGCGTGTCATCTGTGTTTTATCTGTGGAATGTGGATAGTGAATGACAGCCATCATGTTTTTTTACATTCTGAATCGTTGCTATTTCAAGAGAAATTTCTGCTGTCACCAATATATTAAATAAGCTTGTACATGAACTTAAGCAAGGTCAAGGTGCCTACAATATACAAACACGCTCGTTAAACGTTAATATTTGTAAAATTAGAGGTTATGAAGATGATAATAAAACATGTTATTGTACGTCGAACCAACATGTTAAAACATGTTGGTTCGACGTACATTGCTGCTTTTCCTAGCGCAATACCAACGCAACACTGCTTTTTGAGTGTTGCTATACTTCACTTTGCTGTACATTGCTACTGACATACTTTGCTTGACAGACTATACATGCCTCGGCAAGAATAGCAATTCCTGGATTCGTCTTCGTTTTCGGACTCTGCTACGCATCGCCCAACAAAATCGATCTCATCCATGAATTTCTAATCTATATAAAATATAATATACATCAGCTACCAAGTAAATATGTTAAATTCATTCTTACAATAACTTTCTTTTTCTAAAACTTTTCACGGTTTCAACGTCCTCCTTTCCTATGATTATTTTCGGAGAAATATCATCCATACTAAGTTCTTTAGGTTCTAGATCATTAGTCAGGTCTCTAGGTAAGATTTTAGGTGATATAACTATATCCCTAGCTTTAGCGGTTTTGCTAGTACTAGGTGTCATATTAGGCATGGGAAAATCTGTTTTTACTGGAACATTTTCGACTATAACTACATTTCCCGTTTTTCTTTCTTTCGCAGATCTTGTTTCATCAAATTCTGTTGATTTATTTGGAGTCATATTACTTTTTTGTACAATTTTATCGTTATTAACTACAGGTTTTGGTGCAGATTTAATTTTAATAAAGTTAAATTTTCTATCTGAGTTTGGAGGTAAAACGCCTTCTGGTGGTTTCGTTTTAGTTATTGCTATCATTTTTCCTGAGCTTAATCTTTTAAAAGTAACATTACTTCTCTGAGTTCCATCTTTAATTTTATGTACTTTAAGCGCGGCTATTCTCTCAAGTTCAAGTGTTTTGCTTGCGTCATTATCATTTATATTCACATCTGTTTTTGGTTTTATGATAATGTTACCTAGTTTAACTTGTTGCATTATTAAATCTTGATCAGTTTCTGGTTTAAGTTTGTCTAATATATTTGTGTCTATTTCTTTATAATTTATTTTACTATCAGTGTGTACTTGTTTTAAAACTTCAGTTTTGATTCCTAGCTTTAAAGGTTTCTCTGAATCTGTACGAATATCAGATATACTTACATTTTTTTCTGACTTTTTACCTTTTTTCTCGGGAACATCAACAGTTATGACCGCATGAAGTCCAGTTTCAACTGTCCTCGGTGTTTTATCTGTCACATTATTTATATCTTTGTAATCTAAGCTACCATCGTTATTTTTAAATAGAATCATATTTAATCTATCCCGGGCGAAACGACCATGTTTTACAGCGGTCATTTTATTGGCTATGGTCATGGAAAGAGAACCAATGTTGAATTCTGTCAGTAAAGTGTTTACGGATGAACCAAACTGATTCTCTATGCTCGGGTCAGCGCCGTGCTCTACTAAGATCTCTATGGTTTTGACGTATTTTTCTGGTGTTGTTGTCGTATTGCCAGTATCTGAAAAAAAAAAGGATTAAATTGAGTAAATAATAATGTAAACATTTGGGTTTAGAAACTATTTATGTTGTTCTACTCTAGTTATGTTCAAAATTTAATGTCGTAAATACTGTTGAGTGGAAAATTGGCATCGCTGTTATATGTGTCTATCCTATACCAGCCATCTCTATAATGTATGTGAACATATTTCTAGCATAATAAAAATAAGTGCACGTAATGTAACTTTTGTTGTTGACCGAGCGAAGATGGGAGCTTATAGGGAGCGTGCATGAACTATAGGAGGCAGCACAGGAGCCGTCAGATTTTTGGCGCGAGGCGTAAATGTGATGTTTATTGTTCCGATGTAGCCCACAAGATGGCAGAACCTACTATGCACAAGAAAACACTTGACGTGTAAATGTGCCTGTTTATGGTTCCGATTCAGACCACAAGATGGCAGACCCTCCAACGCGCACGGTCCCTATTTAACAGTTGGCCAGAACCAGTTTTACGGTATTTAAGATAACCAAACATGCGTTTTACTGGCCAATATCTGAAGACGAGCAAAGCGAAGCGCAAGGGAACTACCTACCTTTTCTCGAAGCGCATCATCGTTTTTTTTTTTAACCCTTAAAACTTGGGTTTGGATTATACTAGATCAATAAAATTCTCGGGATAAAATGTCAATAGTGGACTTATTAAGCATATAAATTTTCATTTTTATAGCTCTCATACTTTAGATTTTATTCATATATAAAAAAAACGATTTCGTCACTGACTAACTCACTCACTGATGATCATCAAAACCCTTAGGGTACTTCCTGAGGTCCTAGGAAGCTGAAATTTGGTATGTAGGATAGTATTAGTACAAAACAACAAAAAATTCAAAATCTTAAAATTTTTTGCCCCTAAGGGGGTGAAAAGGGGGGTGGAATTTTGTAAGGGGAATCAATAACCGCTGAACCGATTTAGTTAGAATTTGGTATGTAGATAGATGTTGTTATGGAGAAGGACATAGAATTGTTTTCAACGCCAAAATCACAGCGGAAGGGTGAAAAGGGGGAAGAAAAGGGCGTTAAGGGGGGGAGGGGTTGAAGTTTATATGGGGAATTAGTAAAAAAAAAATGATTGTATAAAAGATGCCTCCAGATATGTATGTCATGGTTTTAAATAGTAAATCACCCCCAACCCTTTAAATTAGGGGATAGATGATTGTCATAAGCAACTTACAAAAGGAAGTGAAATCCCATCAAATACATTTTCATGTAAAATGTTGCCAAGACGAAACCATAAGGCACTGTCAAAAAGTTATTATTTATTAGTCAAAATATGTGGCCTGGCCGTTTCGTTATCACAAGAACTTTTTTATTTTTTTTATACTACGTCGGTGGCAAACTAACATACGGCCCGCCTGATGGTAAGCAGTGTCCGTAGCCTATGTACGCCAGCAACTCTAGAGGAGTTACATGCGCGTTGCCGACCCTAGCATACCCCCTCGTTGAGCTCTGGCAACCTTACTCACCGGCAGGAACACAACACTAAACATAACATTGCATAACAGAAAAGCAATAAACAGTGAATGTTTTTTTCACTTTACGCCCATGTGACGTTAGCGAAACGGCCAAGCCATATATTTTGACTAAGGTGTAGAGTTTGTGAAGTTAGGGCTTGTAGAGTTAGAAGCTCGGCTCTACAAGAGATCTGATAACTTTCTGACAGTGCGAGCCTTATGGTTTCGAGTTGGCAACATTTTACATGAAAATCTTTTAGATGGGATATGCCTTTTCCATAACGAGTTATCCACTTCTTTACTATATTAGTAGAACGTGTAACATTTCTTTTAACAAAGAAGAATTGTGCCCTGGCCGAAACCTCTGTGCGTATCTTGACCAACTAACAAATTTCACTCCTAAAATTGTGTTTAAACGTTTCGACAATGATAGTTACCCTTGGCGTGCAGGCAAGCTCTGGCGACGGCGCGGTAGAGCGCGGTGGCGCCGCAGTCGGCCGACGGCGCGTCGATGAGCGGCTACTGTCACACTGTTACCATGTTCTACAGAGCCACTAGTGATAGTTACCCTTGGCGTGCAGGCAAGCTCTGGCGACGGCGCGGTAGAGCGCGGTGGCGCCGCAGTCGGCCGACGGCGCGTCGATGAGCGGCTACTGTCACACTGTTACCATGTTCTACAGAGCCACTAGTGATAGTTACCCTTGGCGTGCAGGCAAGCTCTGGCGACGGCGCGGTAGAGCGCGGTGGCGCCGCAGTCGGCCGACGGCGCGTCGATGAGCGGCTACTGTCACACTGTTACCATGTTCTACAGAGCCACTAGTGATAGTTACCCTTGGCGTGCAGGCAAGCTCTGGCGACGGCGCGGTAGAGCGCGGTGGCGCCGCAGTCGGCCGACGGCGCGTCGATGAGCGGCTACTGTCACACTGTTACCATGTTCTACAGAGCCACTAGTGATAGTTACCCTTGGCGTGCAGGCAAGCTCTGGCGACGGCGCGGTAGAGCGCGGTGGCGCCGCAGTCGGCCGACGGCGCGTCGATGAGCGGCTACTGTCACACTGTTACCATGTTCTACAGAGCCACTAGTGATAGTTACCCTTGGCGTGCAGGCAAGCTCTGGCGACGGCGCGGTAGAGCGCGGTGGCGCCGCAGTCGGCCGACGGCGCGTCGATGAGCGGCTACTGTCACACTGTTACCATGTTCTACAGAGCCACTAGTGATAGTTACCCTTGGCGTGCAGGCAAGCTCTGGCGACGGCGCGGTAGAGCGCGGTGGCGCCGCAGTCGGCCGACGGCGCGTCGATGAGCGGCTACTGTCACACTGTTACCATGTTCTACAGAGCCACTAGTGATAGTTACCCTTGGCGTGCAGGCAAGCTCTGGCGACGGCGCGGTAGAGCGCGGTGGCGCCGCAGTCGGCCGACGGCGCGTCGATGAGCGGCTACTGTCACACTGTTACCATGTTCTACAGAGCCACTAGTGATAGTTACCCTTGGCGTGCAGGCAAGCTCTGGCGACGGCGCGGTAGAGCGCGGTGGCGCCGCAGTCGGCCGACGGCGCGTCGATGAGCGGCTACTGTCACACTGTTACCATGTTCTACAGAGCCACTAGTGATAGTTACCCTTGGCGTGCAGGCAAGCTCTGGCGACGGCGCGGTAGAGCGCGGTGGCGCCGCAGTCGGCCGACGGCGCGTCGATGAGCGGCTACTGTCACACTGTTACCATGTTCTACAGAGCCACTAGTGATAGTTACCCTTGGCGTGCAGGCAAGCTCTGGCGACGGCGCGGTAGAGCGCGGTGGCGCCGCAGTCGGCCGACGGCGCGTCGATGAGCGGCTACTGTCACACTGTTACCATGTTCTACAGAGCCACTAGTGATAGTTACCCTTGGCGTGCAGGCAAGCTCTGGCGACGGCGCGGTAGAGCGCGGTGGCGCCGCAGTCGGCCGACGGCGCGTCGATGAGCGAGCCGGCGCGGTCGGCGAGCAGGGACACGTTCAAAGGGATAGCTGCCTCCGCTGCTATCATTAGCGGATTGTAACCTGGAATTGAATTGAATTGAAAGACCGAGCAATCCAAAACACGAGCGTAGATGTCCGTAAAGTGTAATCTTGAACATTGCGAGTGTTAGAAGTCACGGAGGTTAAACAAACTTTGCTACCGAATGAAGCACTTTTTTTTTTCACCACACCGATGCTTTGACAGTAAATCCTTACCTTGGTCATCAAACATCTCGCTAATGCAGTTATACATTAATCTTGTAAGTTCGTTGTCCGACTTGGATTCCAGTTCGGGTCGCCAGAAATCTAGGTTGTTTTTGAGCACGCTCCTATAAACAAATTATAAATAGTAAAAAAATAAAGCTTTATTAATCTACATAAAAAAGTACCCACACAAAAACCAATAGTATAAGCCAGAAGTCATTATTTTCTGAAAAATCTTAACAGCGCGATTCAGGATTTTGCCACGTACGGAACAGCGTCATCTAACGTGAAACTCGTGCACTAAATTACTTACACTCACGACTAAAAATACCTAGCGTGTGTGTCGCAGTAAGCCAGCAACGTCTTCAGCTGTGGTGAATCTATTTCAGCAGCCATATGTAAGCTGCAACGCCTCTCCTGGTCGCAGAGGAGTGGATCGGCGCCATTTTGAAGAAGTATATTGGTACAGGCGACGGAAACGTTCTGTCGCACCGCCATGTGGAGAGCCGACTGAAATGGAAACATTATAAATATTCAATTTAGGCGTAATTATAAATAATATCATCTTTAAAAATAACAGACTTGATAAAAAAAAGGTTCCAGAATCGGGCATAAAGTGACAACAGGGAACGAACTTTTATTTTACTCTGTCAGGTTTTTTTTTAATAATTTGAGAGATTGAAAAGCTGCTTTATTTCTCCTATGCAGGTCAAAAAAGGCGATTTTTCGTATATGAGTGAAAGTATACTGTCAAAAAGTTATAAAATCGTTAAATAAGACTGTTATTAGTTATCACACTGATGCGGTATCCGTATGAAGCAACGGTGTGTGAGGGAGACGGTCATATAAATATAAATAGCGCTATCTCGCTCGCATGCCATCCGGATACGGAGCCAGCTATCCGTGTGCCGCCCATACAAAATTATAGCTAGAGAAGTTCACATCTAGTTGCATTTTAATTTTTAATTTCATTTGTCCAAAAATTTATGAGATAGAACAAATACTGTTTTGTTTTATGAAGGTTGAAATTCCAATGACAATGTACATCGTAAACATAGCGGCACGAAGCTATAGAACTGCTGGGAAGTATATATAGTCCTAGTATGCGGTCTAATTTAAGATCTATTTGATTAGATCTATGCCAACGCAATAGAGTTCAAAATGAGTCAATACCGCGTACGTAGAACTACTGGGAAGTACCAGAGTTATCAAATAACGGTGAAATGTTACGTCAGCAAGAAAAATGTAAATACTGACCAAAAGTCACCGGGAAAAACTCACTAATCGGAATTTGCTAACTTGAGTCGATACCGCGTACTCTAAATAGTCCTGGTATGCGGTCTAATTTAAGTTCTATTTGAGTTCTATGCCAACGCAATAGAGTTCAAAATGAGTCAACACCGTGTACGTAGAACTACTGGGAAGTACCGGAGTTATCAAATAACTGTGAAATGTTACGTCAACAGGAAAAATGTACATTCTGACCAAAAGTTAGAGGAAAAAACGCACTAATCGGAATTTGGTAACTTGAGTCGATACCGCGTGCTCTAAAAAGTCCTGTATGAGGTCTAATTTAAGTTCTATGCCAACGCAATAGAGTTCAAACTGAGTCAACATCGTGTACCTATTTTAAGAAGATCTTACACAGCTGGCTCGTTCTAATTTAAATTTTATACCAACGCATTAGAGTTCTAATTCCGTGTAGTGGAGTTATGACGTTTTTACTACGCATTAACATTTACAACAAGCAGTACACAATAAAATTGCACTCATAATGACATGCCTATAGCAATGTGCATTTCAAACCAAAATCAACTTAAAATCTTGTACAATAAAGTCTATATCAGTTTAAAGAAACATCATTAATTGTCAGAGTCTATTAGTCGTAACTCACATTGTCAGTTATGATGTGAAATGAACTAAGTCTATACGAATAAAGTCTATATTGGACTAATACTGTTAATAGGGACTTTCCCTAAGTAAAGTACCTTGATATAAACTCGATATGTCTGTTATCGTCAATGAAAACATGTTATTTATGTATAATATAAATGAAGTATTTTAATAGGTTAATACCGGCACTTATGACATACGAAAATAAGTTGTTTATTATCTGTAAATTGTAATTTAAAGACTTAATAAAACAACCATTAAATTATTGTAAATTACAAACATGTACATTAGTTATGAAAGATGCAATGTTGATCTTTGACGCGAGTGCTTATTTTAAAAGTCGAGCATACGACGGTTCCCAAATCAGAAAGTAATATTTCGAGAGTTAGCTAAGAAAGATAAACTTTATCCGATAGTGGGGAAATAAATTTTTCACCACACGAACTGGTAAAGGCCCTCTTGATTGTTCAAAAACGAATAAGAAAGTTGCATTTTATCCACATGTGGGGCAAAGTAATCAGATGCAAATTTTGAGTTGCTTCCTTATGATAGTAAGTAGAATTGACTTTTAAATGATGATTTTGAATGATTATTTTTTATTACGTTCATTTGGATTTGATTTCATTTGATTTTTTTAGTATTTCATAGTTAGTAGTTTCCTCGTGTTGGTGTGGTGAACATTTTTGTGTTTCACTCGGAGGCAAAGTTTGTTTAAACCTCGTGCCTTGAAACCCTCGCAACACTCAAGATTGCACTTCTCGAACCACTCGGTACGCTCGTGGTTCTATTTTGGAATCTTTCGGTTGCTCGGATATCAATATTAGCACGAGCGGTTAAACAACAACTTTGCCCCCTTGTAAAACAAATAACTATTGATGCCCTAATGTAAAAAAAGAAGTTATATAATTAATAATATATGAACTTACCAAGCCACCTGCGGGTATATCGACGGATTCATGTCGAGCTCGCAACGATGCGCACTGTCTCCTTACAAGGTCCACATCATTGTGTAGCACTGCGATATGGAGAGGGCTGCAAACAAACACAATGTTTAGATATTATAACACCGCTCCTCGCTTCGCTCGTTGTCGTCAAATATGAACTAAGCTCTCTCCCTAGTGGCTAGCAGCGTTTAGGGAACGGGGTGGACACACGTAATGTAATGAGAATAGCCTTAAAAAAAGCGAAATCGATATTTTCAACTCACTGCTAACGGTATTTTCTTAGTCATCATACATCACGAGAATAGACAATTTAACAATTTTAACATGTTGCGATAATTCATTATGTAATTTTGTATTTTACTGTAGTTTTAAGGTTTATTAATTTATAATTTTAGGATAAGTTTTGCTCATTGTTATTTTTTCTTGCTGTGCATGAAAATTTTGGAGGGCATTTTGGTAACAAATTCGTTACTGGTGAATTTCCAATATGACTTGGAACTCCGGTAGCCGTCTAAGTAGTGTAACGCTAGGGTGGCATTGTATATGAAACGTTTCATTACAATCCAACTCTACAAAAATGAGAACGCAACACCGTATGTATGGTAAGGTGAAATTTGGCCGAGCTTACTGCGAACTCATAAGTGCAATGCATAATCTCAATGTTTAATGCATTTTCCTATACTTTTGTTCTCTGGGTTTATGTTTTCCCCCCTGGAAGGATAAATATTAAAATATATAGTGACCTAGTAATACCTACATCTAAGATCAATATAACACTCCTCCTGCTTTTAGTATTAAATTCGCCTATACAACAGTATTAGACACTGCGAAAATCTAAAATCGAAATTACGTTATCTGCCTCTCTATCACTCTTGCGTATTCGAGGGACAGAGAGACAGATAACGAAATTTCGCGCCCCAAAAAAAATTGTCATAAGCACACAAATAAGTGCCCTTACCAGAATTCGAACCTGGGACCTTCTGCTTCGTATTCAATTGAATGACAGTTCTGTTTAAAGACATTTATTCTCATTAGAACAGAATAGTTCACTTAGTTATTACAATAAATTAACATTATGTAACATATTCCAACACATCTTAGTAAATATTATTATATATATATTCTTTCAGCTTAGTTTTATCCTTTTGACCGCCACCGTCGGCTATGGCCGACTTCTGAAAGACTTGCCAAGGACGCCAACGACGGCTACAGCCGACAGTTTCGCCAATGCAACAGGGACTAACGCGGGACTCCGTAAAGTTCAATTTCGCTTAAATAATCGTAATCGCCTACGTCCGGGGCACGGCATGTTCCTTCGCCGTCTGGCGTTCAAAAGGTTAAACATTGTCTCTGAATGACTTTCTTTAACATCTTTTGGTAGGTTGTTATACACGTGTCAATGCCTTACCGCCTCAATGCCTTTGATACCAAACGCCAACAACGTAAAGAGAGACCGATACCCTCTCACACGTATACATACAACGCGTCTGGTCAACTATATTGTAACACATTAGGGCCCATAATCGGCGTAATCCGTAATTGCTGAGGTCGCCGTCATCGAAATCGATGAGGAGGACTATAATATATACATGTGTGCACCTTCAGATAAGTTACATTTACTCAATGGCAATGTTATTACAGGGTTTGCCCCACTGATATCAGATAAAGTTAATCTTATCAAATATCAACAACTCATACATTTCCAGAAATTGGAGTAACATTTCTTGGAAGTATTGTAATCATAAGTGCAATAAGCTGTATCTATGAGGAAATACGTGTTTGATGGGAAAAGGGACTTTTTACAGGCAGAATTTTATGATTTACCATAGCGGCGTTACCGTTTTAACTTGGGCATTTTTAGGGTTCCGTACCTCGAAAGGAAAAAACCGAACCCTTATAGGATCACTTTGATGTCCGTCTATCTGTCTGTCAAGACCCTTTTTCTCAGGAACGCGTGGAGATATCAAGCTGTAATTTATATCAAATACTCAGCTCTAATATCCCTTGGAGCTGTGAAAAAGTCAAACTTTTAAGCCAACGCAATCAAAAGATACAGCCGTTTATGCCGCAAATTTCCGTGAACTCAGAATCTTAAAATTTGGTACGAAGCAATGTCTTGTTCTATAAGGGCTTGTGATATAAAGGAAAAATTGCGAAAACCGAAAATTTTAGTTACATCATATAATAATACACAACTACAGGTTTGCACGGAACCCTCGGTGCGCGAGTCCGACTCGCACTTGGCCGGTTTTTCTTTCCTATTTTCGGATGTTCTCCTGTACAGGTCGCAATTCTTAACCGATTCTCGTGAAATTTTGTGACTCCTGTATTGATTGCACACCTCAGCAATAAAGAGTATTTTTATTAAATAGATTTTTTTGGTTGATGCAGTTTTTGGAATTTTTTCAAAGTGCGGAATTTAGCATAAAAGACTTAGGTTTAGGTACTTTTTTATTTTTATACTATTAGTGGCAAACAAGCATACGGCCCATCTGATGATAAGCAGTTTCCGTAGCCTATGTACGCCTGCAACATGCGCGTTGCCGATCGAATACTCCACCGAACACTGTCTATGATCGTAATATGATAAGATTCATATACAAGCCGTGTCTTATCCAACCTCGACATTGGCAGAATCATCAACACCTTGATGGAGCCATAACACGAAAAATTGATTAATTGACTCATCCCTACTGCCTTGCCTCTCATATGGCCGTCAAACCTGGACGTTAACTCAGTCAACCAAAAATAAAAATACAGACCCAAAGAGCAATGGAAAGAAACTGTTTAGGCATAAAACTATAAGACAGAATAAGATGCTCCAACAGCTGCAGGAGTCATTTATCCAGAAAAACAAAATATAAATTACAATATATACAACATGTCTCATGTAAGTGGGACTGATCTCGACATTTCTGCCGCTGCTGCATGCACCCTGAAAGGTGGGCCAAAATGGTTACCGAGTGGGACCCACGGAACAGCATAGATGGTGCTGGCTGGCGTGTAGGCACGGTGAAAAGTAGATGGCGGGACGACTTGGACGTATATTATCTGGATTGGTGGGAAACTACAAACAACAGGGTTGAGTGGAGAATGCAAGGGGAGGCCTTTGCCCAGCAGTGGGACAGTAAATAAGGCTAATAAAAAAATTAAAAATAATACATGTCTCTACTCTCTGGACATTGACCGAGATCCCGAGAAGAGTTCCTTCTCAAGAATGTTCTAATATGGTTCATTATTTGATTAGATAAACATTAAATAAAATATATTTCTAAAGTTAAGTTAAATCAAATAAATCATTAATAAATAGGAGCATACTGTATTAGTCATTCTTTTTTTTTCATAGGCAGGGATCACACCTGATGGTAAGTGATGATGCGGTCTACGGTGAAGCATGCTTACCTATGAGATACCTATTTACTCTAGCCTTGAAGAGATTCAGATTGTACTCATGCGGAAACACAGACTTGGGCAGGGCATTCCACTCCTTGGCAGTTCGCATATGGAATGTTGTAGTGAAACGCTTCATGTGTATTTGTGGAATACCTACCATGAAGCGATGACGAAGTAGTAGTAGTCCGATGGTGAAATGGGGACGCAGGAATAAGGTTGTGCAATTCCTCGGTACAATCTCCGAAATGTATCCTATAAAAGATCGTTAAACTGGCAACCTTAAACCAACCAACATTCACAATGATGATAAGAAGTGACACTAGTGACATGACATACTCTTTAATTACCGTGTACCTACATACATGCTGTTCCGAAGTATCGTAGATCATTGATTTACCCGTTAATACTGTTGCGTTTGGAATGAGACTTACTACATAGGTTAGAAATACCCTAATCGACATCTATGTCCAAAGGGTAGAGACACATTATATATCAAATCTATAACTTTCTCTGTAGAATAACAAAGCTCTAATAAATAAATAAAAAAATAAATACTCACTAATATCCATCTTCATCCTGTTCCAAGCACAATTTGAAGTCAATGAATGTCTGATGCCATATAAGTTTCAACGCTTCCTCATGTGTCACATTTTTGAGGACCTCTGGAGTAGCGATATGGAACTCATCCTCAGGTTTAATCGGTATCATTATAACACTACCGTCTCGCAGTCTGATCTCCGTAGAATTTAGTGTTCTATCTGTTACTTTGTCTATCTGGTCCAGAAACTTCTCTGTGTTTTCAAGAATCCCAGGAACACTTGGCCAACTGGACGCTGATATGTTACTGACATCCGAAATATTACTATCTTCGTCAATCACTTCTTTTAAATCTGGAAGTGATTTCTCTCTAAATTGTTGGACTTTCTCTTCTGCCTTTTTTTTGGTTAAGTTTTTCTTCACATCACTAGGATTTACCACAAATTTCTTCACGTTGTCTGTAACTACATACGGGGCTAACGGTCTTCGTATCCGTTTCCTTCTTTCTTTAAGGAGCAAATTTAATCTGGTATCAACAGTTTGACTTGATGTACTCACACATTCTTTCTTAACCTCAGTAATTTCCATACTACTCTGTGTCCCAATGGTGTTAAAATTTTTCTGCGGGCTCAACAATGCTAAAATGCCTCTTACTTTTGTTTCCTCATTGAATACGGATGATAAAGCAGACAACACTGTTTCGTAATTCTTCTGTCCTATAGTAGCAGCGACGTTGTCTGACGTAGTTTCCACGCAAATTCCCCGACTAGTACACCTGGCGACCGTCCGACACGACTTGTTATACAAATTCATTCGATTCACTATCACTACCTCCTGGGACTCCCCCTTTAAAAAGTCACAATCCGGCGACGAATATATGATCTCATCTTTGTATTGCTGAATCGGTCTATAAGGCAATTTGGTCAAAACTTTTGGCGGATGAAGATACATTTTCCTGTTATTAATTATTATCGGTTTAAGTATCATCTTCTTCGAGGCCGACGCTTCTGACATCTTTAACTTGTGTATATAAATCACCTCAGCATAAAAAAAATATATTTTTGTAATTCAAAATCGCATGAATTCGCTTACACAATTTAAATTGTTATTTTTAACGTAACCTCATTGCGCAGTGTTTACTTAATTATTTGTACGTCACATTATATCACACGAATACATAGTAGAAACTAAATTACGGTTAGGGTATCCCCCAAGCAATCGAGGCAAGTACAAAAGTCCCCATATTGGATGTTTGACATTTGTTCAACGACCTTGGGAGATCCATTTTACATTTAAGCGCCAATTTATGTAGCGAACCCTTTTTTTATTTTTAAATATGAACTAGTTATTTTATCATTAAAATTGCAAATTATGTCCAAAAGTGGTGCACGTTTATAGTGTTAATTTTTAAACAGGTTATTTAAATTGAGATTCGTATTATAAAATATTTTGTTTGCCCCTCTTGCGTGAATTGGAATGGGGCGCAATTTGACAGCTTCTCATTGGGGTTACCATAACTAGGGTCTAACAGCGGGAAAACCCAACCAATGAAAAAGTTTCTATTAAATCAAAATGATATTTTTATGAGGAATATTTTCATAACTTGTTAAACTGAGTGCATAGTTGACTAAAGTAATAAAAACTTCATTTATTTTTAATAATAAAAATTTCGAACCAGTTCTTTTTTTGTCACGAAACTTTACGTTTAACGTAATTTAATGTACAGTGAACCTAGTTTAATACTCGTTGTTACATTAATTGTACCAGCCTAAGGGTTATGACACATTGCGTCCGATTCGCAGTTGCTCCGTAGCGTTGTCTCGCTCAAACTTCGGAGCGACGTCGAATCGAAAGCAATGTGCCATGCCTCTAAGTCGAAAAAATCACCTGATATTAGATCTACTATACTGAAAATAATTACCCTTTAAATATATAAGTAAAATTAACGCCTATACAAAACCAACAGAAAGGAGCATGGGCAGATTTTTATTGACACTGGCCTATGAACCAATAAGAATAAGCGGCATACCATCGAAAAGGTTTTTTTGTATGGCAAGACTTGTCAAATCTCTGTTTAAAAAAAGTGATACAATAAAACATAAAGCCCCCTCCAGACTATGCACATGAATCGTGGCGTGACTTCGCGGAGCGAACATACCGCGACGTTGACGTAGCGTCCACACTCGCACAACTTCAAGGCGATTTCGCAGTTTGGTTCGCGGCAAGATGGCGCCGAAGCGTCAGCTGATCGGATTTAGTTTGCGGCAAGGCACTGATTCAAACTGGGAACTGTCAAATTGATTTTTGGTTGATCAAGTTCGCACCATGGAGATATTTATAAGCCCGTGGTTCACATCGCACCCAATAAAAGTAGCCGCCATAGAAGGTTATGACAGTTTAACAGATTAACCGACTCGATCGTGAGCGAATCGCGGCTCGAAGCGATCGCGAGTGTGGAGTCTTGCAAGTTTGCGCTTCGCGTCTCCTTTGACGCGAGCCAAATACCGACAAAAAACGGAGAATAAGGCGCGAAGGCGTGAACAATCTTCGAAATCGACGCGAGGGCCCTCCACACTCGCGTTCGCGGCTTCGCGCCTCGATTCGCGCACGAGTGTGGAGGGCCCTTAAGAAAACGAATAACAAACTAAAATATCGTGACATAAAATCATCTACAATAACAAAACCTTCATGATCCTGCCACACAGGAACTTAGTATCGAAAAAATCTATGGCTGGTAAATACCCGAATGAACAAATGTGTTATTGCGTTTTGGAAAATATTACGTAATTGATTAATTCGGTACTTATCGGTTTTACTTTTATGTTATCTAGAAAAATGTATCATATTATATTGTATCTGATGCTTTATCTAGCGCTCAGTTAACTCACAATGATCAGTACAAAGTACAATTGTATTTCCACATTCGTCATTCATTGTTTATTTATTAGCAGGTGACCAGCTGGAGTAATTTGTGTCGGTTCAAACGCGCGCTGCTCGTATCGTCGATCCCAAACAACATTTATTATTATGTGTCCCAATTACCGAAACTTCAACTTCATGCTCCACTTTGATTATAAGTTGCGTAGAAGTAACGTTTAGTAATAAGCAGGCAACACCGGTCATAAAATAGTTCAATGGTAGCGGCCTACGATTTCCCACGTGCGACATCCATGCGACATCCCCAAGGGCCTGACACTCTTTGATAGAGAAAGATAGTCTTATTGCGATTCCTATAAGAGGAAAGAGAAAATAGTGCAATGCTTTGTCTTTATCACCGACCGGGTTTTTTTTCATGGTCGGGTTATGGCAGCTTAGGAAGGAGGCTGATGGCGATATACAGAAATTTATAAGAGTGAAAGAGACAAAATCCCGCAAGATGCCATACATTAAACTGTCAATCATATTGTCAAGAGTGCTAGTAAACAATGTGGTTTTCTTATTGTAGAAGATTTATAAAGTGAATGATTGTGTTTATTAAGTATTTAATGGAGGTGTAAGATGTTTTTACGTACAATTAACATGGTGGGGTGTTCAGTGGTTGCCTACAAAAGCAATAGCTTGCGAAAATAAGCGGGTGTAACATTTCATGCGTAAGTACAAGTTTTTCGTATTTTGATCATGTATTTCTTTCTCAAATCTCACAGGAACCAAGTTACTGAGTTACATCATTAGTTGGATTATGAAAAACTTCATAAAATAGGAGATATCAGTAAATTATTGCTAAAAATAAAACAGAAAGTTTGGTTATGTAAACCAGTCAAATTCAGTAGTATTTTATTTAGGGTTGCAAACAAATAGAAAAAAAAGTCCCCTGCAATTACCCCATATTTCGGGAGTTTCAAGCTATTTGATATTTCCAGCTTTCCGACGGAGGATGAAATTGTTAAAGAATGGATTGCGGGAACTGGAAAATCAAATTGGATGCCTCACAAATACTCGCGTATTTGTTCCAAACATTTTGAACAACATTGTGTCCGCAAACTGGGCAAACGAACTTTCATCGAAAAGTTTTCTTTTCCAACCTTGTTCATACACGTAAGTTGGCTGTTATTAAATAAGTAATAGTAACTAGTGGGAATAACCCGTTACACTATACACTATATTAGAGTTGGTACATCTTATCATAGGTCTCACAGTGTTTTGAAGTATTTATTTGGGTTCTTGAACTCTAACAAATTATTGGGGGTAATTCAGTAATCACCCCCAATAATTTATTAGAGTTAATTCCCAGTGGAATTAAAAATCCTACCTATTACCAGTGGGAATTTTATTTCCCAGTAGTTACCAGTGGTAAAAGGTGGGAATAAAGTTAGTGTAACTACCTGTGGTAAAAGGTGGACAAAAGTTCCTAGTAGTTACCACTAGTAACAACTTGGTGGTAACTAGTAGGAATAACCCGTTGTACTATTAAGACCACAGACTTAAATTTTTAAATTATTTCTTTGGAGGCTTGGCACATGGGATTACGGATTATATGAGTATAAAACTCTAAAATAATGTAATTATTAAAATTGATTAATACTACCCCGCAGGAGAGGAGAGAGAAAATTCTTTTCTTCATCATGTCATGGAAATCGTCCATTCGTGCACGTCGTCGTCGTGGCAGTCTCAACAGCATTCTGAAGCTATTATTGAACTTCATATAATTGATCCACAGGTTACAAGTGTATGTGTAAATAAAGTTTTCTTGACCCCCACAGTATGTACAACGCGCAACACGTAAGATTTTTTATTTAAACATAAATATTCGGTTTTAAGTAACAGTTTTTAATGTAAACGCTGGTGGCCTAGCGGTAAGAGCGTGCGACTTGCAATCCGGAGGTCGCGGGTTCAAACCCCGGCTCGTACCAATGAGTTTTTTGGAACTTATGTACGAAATATCATTTGATATTTACCAGTCGCTTTTCGGTGAAGGAAAACATCGTGAGGAAACCGGACTAATACCAACAAGGCCTAGTTTACCCTCTGGGTTGGAAGGGCAGATGGCAGTCGCTTTCGTAAAAAATTGTGCCTACGCCAAATCTTGGGATTAGTTGTCAAGCGGACCCCAGGCTCCCATGAGCCGTGGCAAAATGCCGGGACAACGCGAGGAAGAAAAAAAAAAGTAACAGTTTTAATGTAAATGACCATGTTAGCTTAAAATCATATACTGCGTATCTAATGAGGTGTCGCTCAAGCACATCGTCAAGAACCTTCGCTGCAATAGGGTTGTTTCCATTTTGAAATGCTTGTATTATATAATATATATATATTTACCAAATTATGGCCTAATATTCAATTTATTTGTGTTGTTCTCAAGTAAAAGGTACCGCATTGTCGCTTATCATAAGAACGCTCTTACAGGTTGTACGTATAGAGAGCAAGCAAATTGTATCCTTATGGTAAGCGACTATGTGGTACCTTTTACTTGAGAACGACACATTTAATTATTATTTCTAGTAAGTACAGTTATAATAATATAAGTTTTGAATAAAGAAATTACCTCTTTTGATAGTTTATCCTTTTTATTCCAACAATCACCTAATCTTATATCAACTCAAAACTTCATATAGGTAAGTAAGGCTTATTTACAAGTTACTACAAAAACAAATAAACCGACTACTAGTTGCGATTATGTTCGCGATTTCTCTTGCGATACTTCGCAAGTTAGGGAGTCAAAATGGCGACTCACTCATTACGTAATTTAAGTACTTGTTGCATCGTTTTCCTATTACATTTTAGGGTAATTTTTTGCGACCATGGTAACCCCATATATGATGTCATGATGACGTCATATATGTCTTTCTCTTACCCCTGGTCGCTCGACTTCTTGTCTAGTTATATTGTATGTCTATGGACATCCCACATCTTCGCGTGAAAGTATTGCCATTAACAATAAATTTTAATGAAATTTTAGCACAGAGTAGGCACACAAATGACAGTACAGACTTCTATACACGTTTTCGATACTTAAGCCGTAGCCATTTAAGTGGTTGTCAAGCTGTGTATGTGTGGGTATTAGTATGTTTTTAGGGATGTGGACTTGTCGATTTCAATCATGTTATATATATCGATTTTCTCTACACAGCGGAACAGAATAGCGATTAATTGAAGCCTCAATATCTTCACTAAAAATTAACATCATAGAAATGCTAATGGATACTGAATACATTATGAATTTATGATATAATAGAATAACTCAATTATCGCGGAAAACATATTTTAGTTGATGTCCGCCGTTGATTATTGTAATATCAGACTCACAAAATCATACTGGTTAATAAGAATATATAAAGTTGTATTCTAATGGTTATCTGGTCATTTTAGGTAAGGTCAGTATGGATAAGTGTAGCTACGGGGCAAGTGTAACTGACCTTCATATTACGTAAGCTAAATGAGATATTGATACTGCTACGATCTGTTGTCAATGAGTACATAAACGATTAATTGAAATTTATTACTAAAGGTAACGATGTCAAGCAATTTTTAGACTGTCGTCATTTTGAAATCTCACATTTTTTTTAACACGAGTACGAGCTCATGCGTGGTATTTGGTTCTGTAAAATTCTAAACAAAATCTTCAAATCATTTATTGTAAATAGGTAAGTACTAAATATTAATATTTATACTTCAAGTAGCATTTAAAATTTCTTTTAAATAAGGGAAAATAAGAAATTAATGTGCATTTAAAAACGTAGCCTAAAAAATGAGTGACTGGGAAAGAGTGTCTATCGCACTTGAGGCAAGTGTGACTATATGTTACACTTGCCCCGTTTCAGAGATCGTAAACAATTATTTTTTGTATTATCAATGACTAGCTTTTTACCCATGACTTTGTCTGCGTGGACTTATTAATTAACGTACCTGCCTTATTTTTTATCTCACCGGAAACACAACATAATACATAACGTATTGTTTAGATAAAACAATAGGCGTCCAAAGTTTAAACGGCCGTTTTTGTTTTGAGTTCATAGATCAACGAATCCAGCAACATACAAACTACTTTGATGTATTCAAAAGGTACTTAAATACAAAATACAGTACGTAGCGGCTCCCTTTTTAAATATTTATCGTTAAATTTGAACAATCACAATTATTTTCCAGTGGCGCTAGTCAGCACGTTGATTGGCTCTTAATCGTACCATAAAGTAAATATCTGATCTCTGATCGTACATAAAAAATGTGGCTGTGTTTGTGTGGCTACGGTGACAGCTGGCTTAGACTCCATGTTTAGAAATATTATATCTATGTTATGTTATAGAGACAGTAGAGAAAGGACGATAATCTCTCATGGCAGAACTGTTGCAAAAAGCGTCAATTATATGATATCGGGCCCGAAATCAGTCCCGTTATCGGGCCTGATAACTGTTTTCTGTTTCACGGAATATCAGCATATCCTTAACAATATTTGAAATGTAAAAAATACTTTGTCGCTAATAGCCAAAAATGTTCAATGTTTGATATTTTGGCATATGAACCATTTCTTTTACATTTCAAATATTGTAAGCGATGTGCTGATATTTGGTGAAACGAAAAATATTCTTGCTTGGGCCCGTAATCGGGTCTGATATGAGGCCTGATAAAGTGTGAATGTAGTTGGCACTTAACCTGACCAAATTACGTAGCTTGTTTGTGGTGTGATGTCAGAAATGTTAAAACAGGGCTATAATATAATCGCGAAAATTGAAGTTCGTCAATTGCGGGCATTGATCTCTGTCACTCTAATTACGTCTTAATGAGAGTAAAAGAGAAAGATCCCCGCAGTTTGCGAATTTTGGTTTTCGCGGCAGGCCCCCAGCTACTTAGCCGGCAATAATCTAAAATCGCACGACATTTGTGGTAACGTTTGTAGAAGCCTTAGCATGATCGGAAATTTGCAACAGGAAAACTCGTGTGGAAAGGTTTTAAAACCCCGCCCTAACGCTTTGGCGGGAAACAATTGAAAAAAAAAAAACTTTCTTTCTCTTCTCATTAAATTACATTGGAATGTGTTAACCTGGTGTTAACGAACGAAGCATTTTCATAGCATTATTATATTGTTTTACTGTTATCGGGTTAAAATACTTAAAATAAACTTTTAACCATGTCCGCAACTGCAACCCAAGTCGCTACCCGTCAGGTATGTACAATATTTTGTTTTATTTTGACCTATACCTATAATACCTACCTAGCTAGTATTGAAAATGATAGTTTAAGTTTTTGGAACGGAAATTGTATTGCGTATTTGGATAAGAAAGTAAAATGTTTGCACATATTAGCTATAACCGTGCCTGCATGCATCTGATAGAATTTTTACTACTTTGATATTGACTAACTAAAAACAACATAAGTACTAGGAAATATAGTACTATTTGCAACAACTTGCAAAGCAGGATGACCTTGAGCATTTTTAGGTTATATTGCTAACAAAACTTACGAACTCCCAACTGCATTACCTTCTTATTTCAGGATATAGCCGAAAAGGAATGGGTAAAATTGTTCCCAAAACAAGTTATCCAAAACTACACAAGTTCGGTGACTTTCATAAAACAACTGACAGTCGTAGCCATGAGTACCATAACATATTTGAAAAACGCGTTTCCCGAACACAGCTACAATAGTGAGTCATTCGCAGGGCTTAGGTTGAAGTTGTTGAAGGAGAAATGTGCGGATGATATGGCTCAGTTTTTGACTTCTTCGTTGAAAAACGTGTTTCACGCTTTCGACAGGAAATATGTAAGTACCTTTCAGTGGTGTGCGTATCTAGGGGCACGGTAGTGCCCCCGCCAAGACGAGCAAAGCGAAGCGTTTTTATTGAACTCTCATAATGTGTTTGGATTATACCAGAAAAACAAAATTCTCGGGATATAATGTCAATTAATAGTGGACTTATTAAGGTTAAAAAAATCAAATAGCAGAGCTCTCATACTTTCGACTTTATTCATATCTAAAAAAACCCCGACTGTCTTACTCACTCACTCATTCACACACTGATGATCATTAAAACCCTTAGGGTACTTCCTGAAGTTTTTCCAAAAAAGATAAATTTTTTGCCCTAAGGGGATGAAAAGGGGAGTGGAATTTTTGTATGGGAAATCAATAACAGCTTAACCAATTTAGTTGAAATTTGGTATGTACAGTCAGCTAAGAAAGTGATTTAACGTTATTTATTTATTTTCAAACACATCACCACTTTTCGACTCAATTTGTCAAGTAATAGACTCGAAAAGTTGTAAATCATTTTCTTGGCTGACTGTACATAGTTTTTGTTACGGGGAAGGATATAGAATAGTATTCAACCCCAAAATCAGTCAGTAGGGGTGAAAAGAGGGAGGAAAAGGGCATTAGGGGGAAAAGGGGTTGAAGTTTATATGGGAATCAGTAAAAAAAGCATTTTTAAAAAGATTGTATTAAAGATGCCCCCAGAAACGTATTTCAGGGTTTTTAATAGTAAATCACCCCCAACCCTTTAAATTAGGGGATGGAAAATCGTCATAAGCAACTTACAAAAAGAAGTCAAATTTTAAAATGTTGCCAAGACGAAACCATAAGGCTCGCACTGTCAAAAAGTTATCAGATCTCTTGTAGAGCTAAGCTTCTCTTTCTGCAAGCCCTAACTTGACAAACTCTACACCTAAGTCAAAATATATGGCTTGGCCGTTTCGCTATCGTTACATGGGCGTAAGGTGAAAAATTTATTCACTATTCAGTGCGAGTCTTATGGTTTCGTCTCGGCAACATTTTACATGAAATGTTTTTGATGGGATAACCCTTTGACTGCTAAAGACGGCAGATGACGCGTGCGGCCACAGTTCAATGTCAACCTTTGTGCATTCCGACCGGCTATAACCGTGAAAATCGAAGTTCGTCAATAGGCGGGTCCACACAGAGCGAGCATACGCGCGAGGCAATTTCCTCACGCACAAACCGGCCAGTGTAGACGTGCCTCGGCCGAGGCGGCGCGCTCATGCGAAGAAAACGCGCGCGCCACCTCGGCCGAGGCACGTCTACACTGGCCGGTTTGTGCGTGAGGAAATTGCCTCGCGCCTAATTACGGGCATTTTTTTTCTGTCACTCTAATCACGTCTTAGTGAGAGTAAACGAGAAAGATTCCCGCAATTTCGGTTTTCGCGGTAGGCCCCAAGGTTCACGAGGACGCGTCGTGCACGATAGGCGTGGCGTTCAAAGGGTTCATACATGTTTATTCCCTACTACACGGTTGGTAGTTTTCGACCGTGGAGTAAGTAGTTTGCACCAAATTGTAAGTATAGCGCCCGTCCGATGTCAGGGTGAACTTGAATCTTGATTGCCGCCAGCCATTTCGTAGGCGCTTTATGGAATTTTATACTATTTCGGCCTACATTTTGGGGTTCCGTGGTCACGTGGTGGTGGTATTCAAATATAATGGCTCCTCTACACGATGGCCTAGAGCTGGACCAAGGAGATGGCTATGCGATGGTTATGGCTCCCCTACATGATGTCCCAGCGCTGGATCAGCGAGATGGCCATGCGATAGTTGAGAGCACGCACGCACTATGGAATCGGCCACGTGTAGATGCGTACGCACCATCGTTGGCCCACTGCCTTTGACATGCGGACGAAAAATCGACACCGTGGCCATTCCATCGCCATCCCGCCGCGACATAAAGCCATCAGACACCACTATCCTCCCCACACTGGCCCATCTTAGTGGGCCAGTATGATGGCCCATCGTGTATAGGAGTCATCACGGATCACATTCTTATTGCGACGGTAACAAGTGTGCGTTACCATAGCGTTACGATATATTTGCATTGACTTATATATGTGGCTTTCCAATAGATAAGGGTAATTCTGCTTGAAGTGCAATAAGGATGGTTCCATCTGAAATTCCAATAGAAATTCTAACAAAAACGTCCTTACTGCAGATGTAGCATGAGGACCCTCTGATGGAAAGTTAAGACGGGCCTTACGGGCGAAACGAAGTGGGCCTTACAAAATTAAAAATACACATGGAGAAGGGACCGTCCGCTTCCCTTTTAACTAATTTTGAGACTTGAAAATTTTATGAATCAATAAAGGGACATCTTACACAAATTGACTATGTTCCACGGTAAGCTCAAGAAAGCTTGTGTTGTGGGTACTCAGACAACGATATACATATATATTATACAAATACTTAAATACATAGAAAACAACCCAGGAACAAATATCTGTACTCATCACACAAATAAATGCCCTTACCGGGATTCGAACCCAGGACCATCGGCTTTATAGGCAGGGTCACCCACTAGGCCAGACCGGTCGTCTAATAAGGGGGTAATAATTAATAAACCTTGTTATTCCACAGGTTCACCAGCTAGCCCTCTGCTTCTACGATGGCAATTACGACGCCGAGAAACTCATAGAATACCACATCTTCGAGTACTCATACAAATCTGAAGGCGTGTGCCTGAACGTCAACTCTAGGAACAGGAACAACAATAACGTATTTTATACTAGAGTTTTTGCTTGTAGCTGATCTCATGGCTACTCTACACGCTGGCCCACTAAGATGGGCCAGCATGTAGATGTAGTTGCCGTAGTGGTGTCAGATGGCTTATAGCGCGGCGGGATGGCGATGGGATGGCTACGGGGCGGTTTTTAATCCGCACATCAAAGGTAGTGGGCCAGCGATGGTGCGTACGCATTTACACGTGGCCCATTTGATAGTGCGTGATCTCAACCTTTGCATGGCCATTTTGCTGGGCAATCCCATCGTGTAGAGGAGCCATCAGATTTCATGGTTCGTCTACAAAATGGGCCATGATGGATGATTAAAACGCTTGATTGTTAGCGATTGTTTAGACACATGCACGATCATCGGCACGCATTCCTCTAATGTGTGTGCACAATTGTGTGGAGACCATAATCGTCTGTGAATGGTCATCATTGTGATCATTGCCTGTAATTGTGGATAATCTGTGAATTCTCATCACTATAGACTGCGTGCCAGGTGCCAGAGCTATAACCGCGAAAATCGAAGTTCGTCAATTGCGGGCATTTTTCTCTGTCACTCTAATTACGTCTTAATGAGAGTAAAAGAGAAAGATCCCCGCAATTTGCGAATTTTGATTTTCGCGGTAGGCCCCCAGGTACCGGCGCTTGTGCGCGGAAAAGGGCTTGTGCATAAATCACGCGAGATTTTTTTGGCTACTTTTTTGACCCCCCCCCCCCCCCCCCCCTCCCTCTTGGTGATATTTGGTGAGGTTCTTGGCTATTAACCCCCCTCCCCCACATAACCTCACGTGTATTTATATTTTCATTCGACCTAATTTTAAGATAATTAGTATTGTATAATTTTATATACAGAAAATCTTGTTTATACTCGTTATTTTTAAGTGCCAAGTTTTTTTTATAGCACGACGGTGGCAAACAAGCATACGGCCGCTACTCGATGCTAAATGTCGACTGCGAAAATAATAAGCATTTTATTTTGGTACGAAAACTAATGTATGGAGTGAGCACTATTACTTCTAATTTCCCTATGACTAGGCGGGGTCCACAGAGAGCTAGCATACGCGCGCGTATTCTCGTTCTGTGTGGCCCTACCGACGTTCTTTTAAGAGGCTGTCAATACCTAAAGCGCGCACACTGTCTATATGTATCGGAGTAAATGAGATAGCACTGTCGCATGTTACTGGGCCTGGGCAAGGGAATAATAAGAAAAATATTTAAATAAAAAAAAGTGGATTATTACTGTAATATTTTACTCAACCACGGTTTAGATATAAATGTTTTGAAATTGTGATTTTAATTGCAGACCCATAAGTCAAAACAATAAAGACAGAACCGTTTAATTGTGATTTTAAGGCCAATCTTTGCAATTATTTTCTATCGAGCCGATTTCGTTCAATCGTGTATCGAGTACAACCACGGTCTTTGAAATATAATTAATATGAACATATATTTTTCTTACTTGACTAAAACAAATAGTCTTTCTTAAAAAAACTGTTTAAGTAACAACATCAATTTCAAGGACATTGGGTGTTGACAGCCTCTTAAGTGTCTTTATGACATAAGTTAGTTCAGTAAGTTTTTATCATTTATTTAAGAGGGCGCTAATCGTCCAGTGGTGCCCTCACTAGGGCAATTGTGTTATATAAAAACCAATACAAAAAATCAAATTTTTATTCTATTCCATATGAAGAAATCAATGCAGTGGTCCGTGGAGTCAGTGCAGAACAGAACAATTATGCTCGTGAGGGCTCTGTTGACCTTCGTGCATCAGAACTGCCAGGACGCATTGCCTCTTCAGTACGACATTAGCCTTCGAATATATTACAATGAAGGTAAGCTTTACTTTCTCATATTAGACTGTCCTGATTGTCCACACATATTAGTGCTTCTGTCGTTTCTTGCTCCATCTCGAACTCTCAGAAAACCCATTAATCCTCTCTGTCCCCCTCTTATGGTTCCTCTACACGATGGCCCAGCACAGGCCAGTCCAAGGGACGCATTTATGCGTTAGAGGGAGTAAGTGATATTGCTATCTCATTCCACCGCATAGCTACGTCCCTTAGACTGGCCTACGCTGGGCCATCGTGAAGAGGAGCCCTTAGACGAACTGTTCTTGGCAGCAACTCACCCATGCCGCGGTTATGTGAGATTCTAACCCCCTTATTCATAAACGTGTACTAAAGTTACGATGCCGCTGATCATCGTTTGTCCCTTTCCGACGTATTGGTATGATGGAAAGGGATAAACGATGATCAGCGGCATCGTAACTTTAGTACACGTTTATGAATAAGGGGGTAAATGTATGCAGTGATCATAGGGATACACTTTGTTTTTGAAGTGAAAACTTCTTTAGCGGCGCTGTGCACTTTTTGTGATTGGCAAAAAAAATTCGACAGGTCACGTGACCGACAGATTCGTCAGATTGAAAATTCGTAAGACGGACACGACACGGACCTGATCGAAAAACTGTTACAATGTCATTTCATTGAAGCCAGGAGAGTCGAGAGTGTAAGAGTCGTTGAAATTCTGGATGGAAGTTGATTTTTCTGAGAGATAAACTTTTTAATGTTAAATAATTGTAATAGTTCTGAAGTGTTAAAATTTTAATGTAATATAAATTGTCATGTTTTTGTACGATAGCGCAATAAATGAATATTGTATTTGACCACATAAATGATACTACTTTTATCATGATAATTAAAGCAATTCGTGCAAAATTATTCCCTAATCATTCCAAAATATCAAAAATAAACAACTACGTTAATATTAAATGTTTTCACTTCTGCCGGCAGCGGCACTCCTGGAGTCAGATTTGTTTCGTCATCAAATTATCTTGTTCTAAAATACTGGTCATTCCCGCACGCGTGCGGGATAGTAGCACAATATGTACTGTAAATAACATTGCATTATACATAGTTAAGTTTTATTTGGCGGATCTTTTTTGTTTTTTTCTTTGTATGAAATGCACGTGGTGATCTCATGGAGTCTCATCGGAAGATCAGCGCTGGAAGTCGTCAGCAACATGCTGAGACGAGGCCATTTCATGACACCTTATTCATCTTACCACATTTTCCTATTTGTGAATTGATTGTTTGTGTTTACGAATAAAAATTTTCTACTTCATCGCGTCCGGAACTCGGGAATTCACTACTTGACAGTTTTTTTGTAAATAATGACAATCGATCTTGATTTTCCTGAGGATCAAATATAGGACTCATGGCATTTAAGCAACAGAAAGGTTAGAAATGAGAGTTAAGGTTAGAAATGTGACGTCACATTACATTAGTCTGTCCTAAATGTATGGAAGATCGAGAAAATTGTTATTTTGACTCTGAAATATTGCGTTTATTTATGTATGTATTTTTCAATAAACCATACTAGGTACCGTTAAATACGCCAACTTTGCCACCAGGGGGATCATTGCCCAAAATACAATTTCTAAGGCAATCTACTAATAGGTATCTAAAAAAGTTACAAAATTATGGCAACATTGATGACATTGGTAGAAAGTAAACTATACCTGTGGCAACACAGAATAGCGCGTGCACTCCTGACTTCATTCAGTAACCAGTCGGGACTTGTCGAGTACGGAGTGTATTTTTGCGGGCCAATTACTGAGAAATTTTGGAAGGGAATTGTACATCATGGCGAATACACAGGTATGTTGAATCGATTGTATGTAATGTAAAACCATGAGCTGAGTATTTTGATGCTAGGTTCGTTACTGTAACTAGTATATTACAAAAGTTATGCTGATGGGCAAAATTACCCAGTAATGTACCGTCGTATGAGTGTCAACATTGCCCGCAGTAAAAAAATGCTTAGGGTTGACACTTTTTTTTTTATTAATGTGCAAATCTTTCAATATTTGTATGTACGTACATATGTTCCGATCAAATCTTGCAAGCCATTTTTCGACCACTTTTTGGTATCCGATTGAGCTGAGATTATAGCATACTACTTCTACTTCTACTACCAGTGACAATACAATCTGGTAGTGACATTCTGGTTCAACCGGGATCGTCTCCACATGAGGAATCCTTTTTTTTTCTATGGTTAATATATAATGGAGTCGAAAACTATAGTTTCATTTTTGATTACTGGCCGTTTTTCAGAAAAAAAATGAATAACTATTTTGACATACCACACGTTTGAACGCATTTATAGCTTAGATGCCTTAGTCTTCCGTAAAAAAGTGAAAAACGTAGAGTTGACAGCTGCCAGTTGTCAAATATTGCTTCCTCATTGGTTACAACTACGACTTTTTTTTTTTTTTTTTTTTTTTTTTCTTCTTCTGGCTTTTACTCCCTGCCAATTTGCACAGGGTGAATTCGCCAATGTCGGTGTTGACTTTCACACGAGAGGAGAATGTTCGGTAATATTTTGAGCTTGTGGAAGGATGTGGTAGGGAGAACCTAAAAAACAAATAATTGTTATGGACATCACAAACGAACACATGACGTATACAATTGTTAGCAAATAAGCGGGAAGCGGATGACAGAACGTTAATAGTGCCAACATGAAGGAAGTGGGAGAGAAGAAAACCATATAAATGTATAATGTAGAGTATGTATAAAATTAAAGATATATAATTAGGTCTGAAAAGATAATACTTTATTTATAGTTTAATGTTATTTGCTTGTAAATATTTAATTAGGATAGAAGTTAGAATAGGATCCATGTAACAAAGTAGCGAGCTGAAGCATATAGGTCGTGGAACATTATCGGGCAATACATCGTACAACTACGACTTTGTTTGTACGCGGTTCAGCTGTGTGTGTGACATTTGGCAACTGGCAGCTGTCAACTCGACATTTTTACTTTTTTACGACAGACTAAGGCATCTAAGCTATAAATGCGTTCAAACGTGTGTTATGTCAAAATAAATATTCAAAAAAATATTTTTACAAAACCACAAGTAATTAAAAAAGTAGCTAGAGTTCTGAACTCCATTATGTGTCTATTAAAAAAAAATATAGTAATGGCCACTTCAGAAAACTTAAGGTAACCAATTGAAATTTGGTTGGTACATATATAGATCTCAGTTGACAATACAAGTACAGTCAACAAAAAGCACAGTCAGCGAAAAAAAGCTATTAGATTCTGCTATTAGATTTTTATATAACGTTATTGAAATAAACAACTTTGCGCCTTATTAATATTTTTTGTTTCTTACCTACCCTACCAACTTTGTGCAAATTAATGTTCAGTTTTTATTATCTTCTCAATTTTGACAACCCTAGCACTTTTAAATCGCTACACGCCGTTTGTATGAAGAAGAAAAAATGTACAGGCTAACATTGCCCACTCATTTTAATAGGAAAGTATTTCGAGCATGTATTATTATGTCGAGTAAATTTTTGAACCGATCGCCTTCATTGCCAAAATACTTTCATTGGTTTTTATGGCAACCAAATAAGGTCTATAGTTGCGCTAAAAATCACGGTGGGCAATGTTGGCTAAAAGTCCAGATAACTTTACCCGACCTCAAAATCGGTCATATGATGGAGAAAACGTTGACTAAAGTTAAATTTGCAGTTAAATTTAAATGCGCATGATCTCGGTGTTACCACAGATACATAAATATTTCCGAGGTTTCATACAAAAAACTAGAATTTTTTTAGTTTTTCCCAAAAAAGTGGGCAAAGTTGGCGTATTTAACGGTACCAATTTCTTATTTGTTTTTGAAAGTTACAAAAGTTTTTTTTGTTAAAGTTTTTTTTGAGGCTCCAAGCCTTGTATTTTTTTATAATCTGAATATGACTTTTTTTAACTCCACTTTTTTACAATGGCTCATTTTCTAACCATTTAGCTAAGTTTTGTTATAATATTCAACACGTGTCAAGTACCCCATTATTAAGTCACGCTATTATATTACTGTCATATTAACCACTAAATAACCATTTTGCCCTTAGATACTCCCGAGGACTACCAAGCGCCCGGTTTTTCGCCATGTACCGGACCGGACCCGATCTCGGACACGCTGCGCTCGGCCGTGCGCCATGGCCGCGTGGACACGCCCTACCACACGTTCGTGGTCAAGTCCTATGTACGCGCGCTGGAGGTGCCCACGGCTTATGATAAGGTCAGTGCCACGCTATCTGATGTGACCCAGACATAAACAAACAGCGTACGTTTATAGTTGTATGTAGTAGTTATATACGGGTCGGGTGTGGGACACGTCTCGGCCGTGTAGGGCCGCGTGGACACGCCCTACCACACGTTCGTGGTCAAGTCCTATGTACGCGCGCTGGAGGTGCCCACGGCTTATGATAAGGTCAGTGCCACGCTATCTGATGTGACCCAGACATAAACAAACAGCGTACGTTTATAGTTGTATGTAGTAGTTATATACGGGTCGGGTGTGGGACACGTCTCGGCCGTGTAGGGCCGCGTGGACACGCCCTACCACACGTTCGTGGCCAAGTCCTATGTACGCGCGCTGGAGGTGCCCACGGCTTATGATAAGGTCAGTGCCACGCTATCTGATGTGACCCAGACATAAACAAACAGCGTACGTTTATAGTTGTATGTAGTAGTTATATACGGGTCGGGTGTGGGACACGTCTCGGCCGTGTAGGGCCGCGTGGACACGCCCTACCACACGTTCGTGGCCAAGTCCTATGTACGCGCGCTGGAGGTGCCCACGGCTTATGATAAGGTCAGTGCCACGCTATCTGATGTGACCCAGACATAAACAAACAGCGTACGTTTATAGTTGTATGTAGTAGTTATATACGGGTCGGGTGTGGGACACGTCTCGGCCGTGTAGGGCCGCGTGGACACGCCCTACCACACGTTCGTGGCCAAGTCCTATGTACGCGCGCTGGAGGTGCCCACGGCTTATGATAAGGTCAGTGCCACGCTATCTGATGTGACCCAGACATAAACAAACAGCGTACGTTTATAGTTGTATGGAGAAGTTATAGACGGGTCGGGCCGTGTAGGGCCGCGTGGACACGCCCTACCACACGTTCGTGGCCAAGTCCTATGTACGCGCGCTGGAGGTGCCCACGGCTTATGATAAGGTCAGTGCCACGCTATCTGATGTGACCCAGACATAAACAAACAGCGTACGTTTATAGTTGTATGGAGAAGTTATAGACGGGTCGGGCCGTGTAGGGCCGCGTGGACACGCCCTACCACACGTTCGTGGCCAAGTCCTATGTACGCGCGCTGGAGGTGCCCACGGATTTTGCTAAGGTCACGCCATCTGATGTGATGTGACCCAGATATACACGGTGCCCGCGCGGAAACGGAAATATTTTCACAGTATATTCCGGATCGTATTTAGAGACAAAAATGTCATATAAACTTTTTTTTTTAATTTGCCTAGTTCCGGCCAAGTGCGAGTCGGACTCGTACGGGAAGGGTTCCGTATCATTATCTATAAAAACAGTCACCCATCCAAGTACTGACCCCGCCCGACGTTGCTTAACTTCAGTGATTGGATGAGAACCTCGAGATTGGAAAGAAATATTTATTTTATTCTGATTTTAGTATTTGTTGTTATAGCGGCAACAGAAATACATAATCTGTAGAAATTTCAACTGGCTAACTATCACGGTTCATGAGATACAGCCTGGTGACAGATGGACGGACGGACAGAGGAGTCTCAGTAATAGGGTCCCGTTTGACCCTTTGGGTACGGAACCCTAAAAAAATACTTATTTGTGATACTTCGATACTTTTACTTCAGCTTTAAATTTGGACTAAGCTACTCAGTGTATTACCCAAAGTGAGGGTTGGACGCTATCTGATGTCAATATGACCCGTAAATTGCACAATTGTATTTTTTTTAATAAAGTAACTTCACAAATTACACCTTAGTCAAAATATGCAGCTTGGCCTATTCTGTACCTTCACATGGGCGTAACGGGAAAAACCGGACAAGTGCGAGTCGGACTCTCCCACCGAGGGTTCCCTACTTTTTAGTATTTGTTGTTATAGCGGCAACATAAATACATTATCTGTGAAAATTTCAACTATCACGGTTTATGAGATACAGCCTGGTGACAGACGGACAGACAGACAGACAGACAGGCGGATGGACAGCGGAGTCTTAGTAATAGGATCCCGTTTTACCTTTTGTATTCGCTGTAAAAATGTATTCACTGTTCATTACTTTTACAATAGGTCTTGTAGTAGCGAAACGGCCAAGACAGCCACATATTTTGACTAAGGTGTAGAGTTTGTGAAGTTAGGTTAGCTAGGGCTTGCAGAGTTAGAAGCTTGGCCCTACAAGAAATCTGATAACTTTTTGACAGTGCGAGCCTTATGGATTCGTCCTGGCAACATTTTAGATGAAAATATTTGTAGTCTTTATCTTCAAAAGGAAAGTGGACGGCTGCCTCTCCATACAAACGTAATGCCCATTTTCCACCCTGGATATTAAAATTATAGAAAATATTAACAGTTTTGAATGATTCACGGTTAGTTTTACTAGCGGCCGACCGGGATATAAATCCTCTAATCCTATGATTTGTTTGTAAAAAAAAACATTGATATCCGAATCAAACACGCGTAGTGACATGTGCTTGGATAGACTAACAAGTGTGGACGCGACCAGTGGCAGTGATATACTATGTAAGCAAGCGAACGCAGCCGACGCGCACGAATGAGGGTAGACCGAGCGCGGTCTACACAACTTTGACACCCACCTGCTATCTCCAGTTACCCGTGAACAGGATGCATGTAACTGCGTTGAAATATCGGGAGCCCAAAAACAATATATTTCATTCATTCATTTAATTTTATTTATTTCTTTAACAATAATATATTGTGTTAGAAAACTTACGAACTAATTACATACTTATAATTTAATGAAAAAAAAGATAATCACGGTTTATATCCCGGTCGATTTAAGTCTATAGAAAATATTTTTTTGCAATTTGAGGTACAGTCGAGGAAATTGATTATTTAACAGTTTACGGTTCACTTTACACTGGACAGATCTTTACATACAAATTTACTTGAACTGCAAATTGCTAAAGAATCTATTTCGTCTACCGCACCTATATCAATTATTAACCATAGTTATGCCTCTGCGTTCGATTTTTTAATTATTATAAGAGTTAGGAGCGAAAAAAGAATTCAATACCAATGTTTAAATTCTCCTAACTCTGTGGTTCAAATCCTAATAAGATTGTATCAAAATATTTGTTAATATGTTTATTTAATTTATCATACACAATTAATAGCTATATGATCATAAATCTAAGCCTAAATTAGTCTCAATAATGTTAATATCCAGAAAGGAAAATGGGGACTACATTTGTATAGAAAGGCGGTTTCAGGGCGGTCGTCCGGTTTCGTTTTAATAATCAATTTTGTTTCAGCCATCGGATGCACAAGAAATGGCTCAAGATGACGATTTTAATGGTAAGCTACTAGATACTAAACACACAGTATACCATCTACTAAGAAACACCTACTCAGAGAAAAATACATTTAGAAATTAGCAGTTACAAATAGGTTTTTACTACTTGTCGACTGTAATGGTTGAATTAAGATTTCATGTAGGTACCAAACTATAATTGCGTACTTTTCATGTATGGGCTCCCAACTTAACTATAATATATATTTCGATACGCTGTAGTCAACTATAAAAAAATTGACCAATCACGTGCTACCGCGCTCCCATAGAACAGACTAAACGAGCGCGGGGCGGGACTAATTAGTCGCGCGTTTATGTCTTTTGTACTACATTTTTGTCTACTTAGTTACTTACCAATTTCAATTCATTATTTTGATTTTATAGTAAAATAATAATTATTTTAGATGACTTGTAGAAAAAGTATTGTATTTAATATGTAGTAATATAATCAAACTTTTCAATCTCGTACACTTAGACAACTCAGCAAGCTTCGTTGCCTAAACACGGTACTCGAATGAAAAGCTCTCTAATCACGATTGAATAAAATACTATTTGTCAAATATCTCATTTATGATTTAAGCGCTTATCGCCAACTGTAACCGTAACATTTCTTGCAACAGGCAACTAATACTCATCGAGATAATTCTCAAACGCAAACACAATCCACAATCCATTCTTTATATCCTGCTACCCTAAGGTTGTCTGGAAGAGATCGCTTACATCGATAAGACCGCCTGTTGCTACCTTTCTTTACATTGTAAATCTGTTTTTAAATTTGTTTTCTTTGTGGTGCAATAAAGAATATTTATTTACTTACTTACACAATTAGATTACGTTGTTTCATCTCAGAGTTCATACGATCTCCTGTGTTCATCATAAGTTCAGCTCGATGGTACCATAATAATGCATTGTCGCCCTTACATGAAAATGTAAAGTTTCAGCTTAATAAAATAATGGGAAACAGGCCTAATTAAGCTTGCAAGATTTGACCCGAACATACATACAAACATTACAAGTTAAATAAAACCTTGTATTTCACGCCATCAATTTCAAACTCACCCCATCTAAACGGTTAAATATTACCTAATACAGACGGGTCAATGAATTGCGAGGGCAACTCGGAGCCGTCACTGGAGCCGTCGCTTCGCTGCCCCTGTGGAGATCAGGTCGCTGAAGACGAGGCAGTTATTATATGTCGGTGAGTGTTATGTTACTCACACCACCAAATTGGAAAATGTTATAGACGGGTCAATTAATTGCGAGGTCGACTCTGAGTCACTGGAGCCGTCACTTCGCTGCCCCTGTGGAAATCAGGACGCTGAAGATGAGGCAGTTATTATATGCCGGTGAGTATTCTTTGTTACTCACACCATCAAAACGGTGGAAAATGTTATAGACGGGTCAATTAATTGCGAGGTCGACTCTGGAGTCACTGGAGCCACCGTTTCGCTGCCTCTGTGGAAATCAGGACGCTGAAGATGAGGCAGTTATTATATGCCGGTGAGTGTTATATGTTACTCACACCATCAAATTGGAAAATGTTATAGACGGGTCAATTAATTACGAGGTCGACTTTGAGTCACTGGAGCCGTCGCTTCGCTGCCCCTGTGGATATCAGGACGCTGATGACGAGGCAGTTATTATATGCCGGTGAGTGTAGTGTGTTACTCACACCATCAAAACGGTGGAATGTTACAGACGGGTCAATTAATTGCGAGGTCGACTCTGAGTCACTGGAGCCATCGCTTCGCTGCCCCTGTGGATATCAGGACGCTGATGACGAGGCAGTTATTATATGCCGGTGAGTGTAGTGTGTTACTCACACCATCAAAACGGTGGAATGTTACAGACGGGTCAATTAATTGCGAGGTCGACTCTGAGTCACTGGAGCCATCGCTTCGCTGCCCCTGTGGATATCAGGACGCTGATGACGAGGCAGTTATTATATGCCGGTGAGTGTAGTGTGTTACTCACACCATCAAAACGGTGGAGTGTTACAGACGGGTCAATTAATTGCGAGGTCGACTCTGAGTCACTGGAGCCATCGCTTCGCTGCCCCTGTGGATATCAGGACGCTGATGACGAGGCAGTTATTATATGCCGGTGAGTGTAGTGTGTTACTCACACCATCAAAACGGTGGAATGTTACAGACGGGTCAATTAATTGCGAGGTCGACTCTCGAGTCATAGGAGCCTGTGGAAAGCAGGAGGCTCAAGAACAGGCTCCGGTTACTCGTACATGTCGGAAAGTGTTGTTTGTTAGTGTTTAACATTTTCGCAAGTAGGTATATATACGAGGTATAATAATATCTGTTTATGTAGCTTTGTATAATAGCACAGTCGTTTAAGAAACTGTCTGATATCCAGTGATCGGCACGACCCGTGTCGCACGGTGTCAATGACCTCAATCATTATGTTAACATGGATATGCCCCGAGATTTCGGTCTTTTTAGGAAGTCAGTATTTCCGATTATAGTACATAATTAAAGGTATTCCACACAGGAAGATGAATGATTTTTACCATTAAATAAAATGACATCAAGTTCGTTCATTTGAGGAAAGGTCCGAGTTCTCCTACGCGTCATATTCAGGACACCAACGAGCAACAGTTCACTTTGTCCAATCAGCAGCCAATAGGAAGTCCAGTTAGTGTAACATAAGAGATTATCGAGTCCGTAAAACAAGCCAAAGTCGTTGAAATAAACACTGAGATAATAAGGAACTTTAACAACACGTGCGAACTTAATGAACCGAGGAACATAAGTAAACATATTTGCCATTAGAAAATAGTTGCAATCCTTATCAGTAAACTAGAAAAGGATGGCATTAACTCTTTATTTAGGCATTTCAATAAGCCGTCTTTTTTGCACCGCACCAGTTTAAACAAACGCAAACAATAGAAAATTCGCAAATGACCTTCGATAAGCCAGGTAGTCGGTCGAAGGGTTTAGTTGCACTTGAAATGGTTACACCGGTTTAACACTTACGTATTTTGTATGAGTGCAAAATTACGTGCCGCTACTCAATATTTCACAAACTCTCAAATTGAAATATTCAACATTCGAAATATATCAATTTTTTATTTAACAATTAATTATACATATTATAAGCTTATTTAACACTTTATCGCATATTTGCAAATATATATCATACAATAAAATTATTCTATTTAACAAAATCACGGAGTTATGTTATAATCTAATCATGTCCATATTATGATTTCTGCTCGGAATCCCGCGGTGCGTCACGGGTCGTGCCGATCGCTGCTGATATCCGACCGGGTAGGGACCCTGCCCTGTCTCGGGTTCGAATCCCGGTAAGAGCATATACATGATGCTTTTTTTATCACTGACAACTCTGAGGGTTGACTATGCAGGTCATACTGAACAACTTTGGGCCAACCACGAAATCGCGAAAAGTGACTGAACAGGATTAGTGACACCCGCGGTAGGTAATGAGATTTGTTACTTCTACTTAATATTGTGCTGTACATCTTCTTACAGTTTATGTAAGTTTTTCATCACACTTACTCGAAAAAAATCTTATTTCATGCAGGTGCACTCTAGGACAAAGGCCTATATTGTTCCAGCTCTCTAGGGAGGTTTGATTATGTCAGCGTATTCAAGAATTCAATGTACTATTCTCCCCCTCGTTGCAATGTACTATTCCATTGTGCGACCATAGTTATGCCTTGCTTGCAGTCATTTTGGTTTCGCAAGCCCCCGCTGGCGCTAGCAGCTGCAAGCAAGCGTTGACTTGTACTTACTTTATTCTTTGCTTGTATGTATGGAGTGTGGAATTAAGAGGAGTGACATCTCTTATGGTAGAACTGTTGCAAAAATGTCCAGCTGTTAGCTATAAATAATAGTTCCAAATCTCTCCAGAGTAGCGCTAGAGTAGCTAAGAACCTAGGCGCTATTGACGGAGTGAAGTGCGCTGTGTGTATGATTTGATTTTATTGTTCAAGTATTCTAGGTATTGTAGCGCCACGTATTTAAGGTTTTTTGATGACACTTTTAGGTACATGGAGATTTATTTCCTTACCTCCACCTTCCGTAGCTTGTATGATTGATTGGTGTGGTCGCGTTCTTAATTCATAATTTGCCTATGCGAATGCGTGTTTTGTTTGTTTTCTTAATTATTTGTCTGTGTATTTTGTACTGTTTTAATATGTGTTTATGTGTTATCTGTCGTGGCATCACCGAATGGGCCCTACGAAGACCTGGTATGGCCAGACTAGCGCTGGCTTTATTGCTAGCATTATGCTGAGTTGGGTCCATATCGTGATGCACACTTAATGCTCTGCCCGCGTAGCCAACGTGCCTATCGTTCAAGCTCCGTGGCGAACGAAACGCAACGGTCACAGTCGCACTAATATGGCAGAGTGATAGAGAGGGATGACTACGCTACGCTACGGAGCGTTAACGATTGTTGGCTACGCGGCCTGTACTTTTCTTGATATTGTTGTCTGTACATATTTGTACATGTTTTGTGATCGTCACGAATAAATTGTATTTATCTTTATTTTTTTAAAGTTACTGCCACACTCGGCAGCATGCGGCATGCTTCGGTCTCATGGCGCCGATCACGGAGCACTGCTGCGCGGATTGCGCCGAAAAAGACCCTTCTAGAAAGGCCACCTGCGAAACTTTAAAGGGCCTGAAGAAAAGCAGGCAAGCGGTAAGTAGTAAGATGCCTTCTGGGGTCTGTGCGCCATTTTTTATATAACCTATTTTGTGTCCCACAGCTAGGCAAAGGCATCCCCTTTCTGCCGCCACTCACGGTTTGGTACATATGCCAGTGGTTGCAAAAAGCGTCGAGGTATCCTGCCATCTCTTTTTTGGTCTACCTCTGCCCCGGCTAATCTGCTGTGTCCATTCGGTAGCCAATATGGCCCATCTATACGGGTGCATACGGCAGACGTGTCCCGCCTAACCCCACTTCTTAGCGGCCTTAACCCCCACATCTACGATACCAGTTCTGGAGCGCAGTTCGGTATTCCTAACCCAATTGGTTCTGCGAAAAGGTTCTGGTTCTGTGCGCCATATAACTTCTATATTATAGAGTCTATAATCTTAAACTGTTGCTGGCCTAAACAAACTAATGTTTAAGTTTCTCTAGTTTTCAAAACATAATAGGCGACGACCAGTCTGGCCTAGTGGGTGACCCTGCCTATGAAACCGATGGTCCCGGGTTCAAATCCTGGTAAGGGCATTTATTTGTGTGATGAGCATTGATATTTGTTCCTGAGTCATGGGTATTTTATATGTATTTGTATTTATAAATATTTATATATTATATATATCGTTGTCTAAGTACCCTCAACACAAGCCTTATTAAGCTTACTGTGGGACTTAGTCACTTTGTGTAATAATGTCCTATAATATTTATTTATTATAGGCAATTTGGCGCTCTTCAATTCTTATATAGGTACTTAAGAGCCCATCAACGTGCTCACTAGCGCCACTGGAAAATAATTGGGATTGTTTAAATTTAACGATAGATATTTAAAAAAGGAGGCCGCTACGTACTGTATTTTGTATTTAAGTACCTTCTGAATACATCAAACTAGTTTCTATGTTGCTGGATTCGTCGATTTACGAACTCAAAACAAAAACGGCCGTTTTAACTTTGGACGCCTAGATTGACGAATCCAGCAACGTAAAAACTATTATGATGTATTCAAAAGGTACTTAAATACAAAATACAGTACGTAGCGGCCCCCTTTTTAGGGTTCCGTAGCCAAATGGCAAAAAACGGAACCCTTATAGATTCGTCATGTCCGTCTGTCTGTCCGATTATGTCACCGCCACTTTTTTCCGAAACTATAAGAGCTATACTGTTCAAAATTGGTGAGTAGATGTATTCTATGAACCGCATTAGGATTTTTACACAAAAATAGAAAAAAAAAAACAATAAATTTTGGGGGCTGCCCATACTTAGAATTGAAACTCAAAAAATCTTTTTTCATCAAACCCATACGTGTGGGGTATCTGTGGATAGGTCTTTAAAAATGGTATTGAGGTTTCTAATATAATTTTTTTCTAAACTGAATAGTTTGCGCGAGAGACACTTCCAAAGTGGTAAAATGTGTGTCCCGTCCCCCCCCCCCCCCGTAGGTAACTTCTAAAATAATAGAATGAAAAATCTAAAAAAAATATTTGATATACATTGCCATGCAAACTTTCACCGAAAATTGGTTTGAACGAGATCTAGTAAGTAGTTTTTTTTTAATACGTCATAAAATTGAAAAAAAAAATTTTTTTTCATCAAATCCATACGTGTGGCGTATCTATGGATAGGTCTTCAAAAATGATATTTAGGTTTCTAATATCATTTTTGTCTAAACTGAATAGTTTGCGCGAGAGACACTTCCAAAGTGAAAAAATTTGTGTCCCCCCCCCCCCATGTAACTTCTAAAATAACAGAATGAAAAATCTAAAAAAAATATATGATATACATTACCATACAAACTTCCACCGAAAATTGGTTTGAACGAGATCTAGTAAGTAGTTTTTTTTAATACGTCATAAATGGTACGGAACCCTTCATGTGCGAGTCCGACTCGCACTTGGCCGCTTTTTTAAATACCTACCGCTAAATTTAAATAATCAGAATTATTTAGCAGTGGCGCTAGTGAGCACGTTGATGGGCTCTTAAGAGGATTTAGTCAGCGCGCGTCAGTTGAAGTCCTTGGCGGTCGAAGGGTTCAGGCCCCTAACTCTGTATGGGCACATCACAATCACTATAATCAACAACTAAGAAATACAAAAAATCAAACTTACCTTATTTTTCTTCATCCATCCTATTTTTATTTGTACCCCAGTACCTCTGCGTCTTCCGCCGCACCCTGGCCATGTGCTCGCGCCAGTCCTCAGTCACCGGCGAAGAGCTGATGGCCAAGTTCAATTTCACCGCCGCCAGCGCCGCCAAGATGATCCGTCTGTTGCAGGGGCACCACATTCTGCCCACTGCCGTAGATCCCAGCAAGTAAGTTTCGACAACCAGTCTGGCCTAGTGGGTAGTGACCCTGCCTACGAAGCTGATGGTCCCGTGTTCAAATCCTGGTAAGGGCATGTATTTGTGTGATGAGCATGGGTATTTGTTCCTGAGCCATGGGTGTTTTCTATGTATTTAAGTATTTATAAATATTTATATATTATATATATCGTTGTCTAAGTACCCTCAACACAAGCCTTATTGAGCTTACTGTGGGACTTAAGTCAATTTGTGTAATAATGTCGTATAATATATTAAAAAAAAAAAAAAGTATGATGATGATTTAATCCTGTTATCCCTCATTGGGGACATAGGGCTCGCAGAAGAATTTTCCATTTGGCGCGATCCCAAGCGGCTACTTCCAGCTCTTTCCAGCCGAGTCCAGTTGAGCCAGCCTCCATATGGTACGAGGCCGCCCTGACCGGCTACTGCCAGTCGATTGCCAGCGGAGACTCTGCTTGGACAGGTGCCAGGTGGTTATCCGGTCTACGGAGTGCGTCCGATCCATCGCCATTTCCTTGCAAGGATTTTCTGGCTTATGGGTTTCTGGTCAGTCATCTGCCACAATCTGACGTTCGAGATAGTTCTTCTTCTTCCTCGCGTTGTCCCGGCATTTTGCCTCGGCTCATGGGAGCCTGGGGTCCGCTTGACAACTAATCCCAAGATTTGGCGTAGGCACTAGTTTTTACGAAAGCGACTGCCATCTGACCTTCCAACCCAGAGGGGTAAACTAGGCCTTGTTGGGATTAGTCCGGTTTCCTCACGATGTTTTCCTTCACCGAAAAGCGACTGGTAAATATCAAACGATATTTCGTACGTAAGTACCGAAAAACTCATTGGTACGAGCCGGAGTTTGAACCCGCGACCTCCGGATTGCAAGTTGCACGCTCTTACTAAGCCACCAGCGCTCCCACCCCAATTCTATTTTTTCTTACACGACTGCCAAAGGAAGGAGGGTAATATTTTTCGAGTGTATGTATGTATGTAAGTCTGTTTCTTTGTGGCCTCCTGTAGCCTAAACGGCTTGATGGATTTTGATGTATGAGGTATCGTTAGATTCGTCTTGATCACGGGAGTGTCATAGGATTTTTGGGGGTAACTAAAAAGTTATAAATAAAATAAAAAAAATATTATAAAAAAAAACCCGACCAACAACCAAAATGACTATAAGTAACCCTCTGTTGGTCCCCGCCTGCGATACTTACCATCAACAACAATATTCTTGTGGGGCTTGCTTTCCTCTTTTTTAGTGGGTAGTGACCCTGCCTACGAAGCCGATGGTCCCGGGTTCAAATCCTGGTAAGGGCATTTATTCGTGTGATGAGCTTGGATATTTGTTCCTGAGCCATGGGTGTTTTCTATGTATTTAAGTATTTATAAATATTTATATATTATATATATCGTTGTCTAAGTACCCTCAACACAAGCCTTATTGAGCTTACTGTGAGACTTAGTCAATTTGTGTACTAATGTCCTATAATTTTTTTTTTTTCAGTTTGATCGTTGTCCGAAGAATCAACCGAATACAACTCAAGGAAAGTTGCAAGGAGTTCTTTCAAATGGAGGAAAGCATCGTCGACCGAGTGATCGCCGAAACTGAGGCAACTGACCCGGTGGAGGAGGCACTTAGCCCTATAGAGAAAATCTCGCTCAAGGAAACTAATATGGGTATACACAGACACCATATTTTGAAACGTTTACAGTGCACGAGATTAACACACATAGATAACCCGGACCCGGGTATGTCCTTAAACTACGTCCAAAAGAGAGGTATGGGCATTGTGAATGTCATCTCGCCTTGTGTGGTAGGGCACAGCACAGCAGATGTCATTCCAGATCTAGAGCAGAGCCCAACTGGGGAAGTACCTCCACCTTACAGAAAACCGCAGCCAAATAACACTAGACCCTACTCATAGTGTTGTGTTCCTGCCGGTGAGTAAGGTTGCCAGAGCTCAACGAGGGGGGTGGGGTTAGGGTCGGCAATGTAACTCCTCTGGAGTTGCAAATGTACATAGGCTACGGAGACTGCTTAACATCAGGCAGGCCGTATGCTTGTTTGCCACCGACGTAGTATAAAAAAAGATAAATTAATATTTGGGTACAATTTTAAAAAGATCTATCTAGCCCCAAACTAAGCAAAACTTGTACTATGAGTATTAGGCGACGATATACATTCGTATATAGATAAATACATACTTTTTTTTATACTACGTCGGTGGCAAACAAGCATACGGCCCGCCTGATGGTAAGCAGTATCCGTAGGCTATGTACGCCTGCAACTCCAGAGGAGTTACATGCGCGTTGCCGACCCTAAACCCGCCCCTCTCGTTGAGCTCTGGCAACCTTACTCACCGGCAGGAACACAATAACTTATATAAATAAATAGATAATAGGAACAAATATCTGTGTTTATCAAACAAATAAATGCCCTTTAGGTACCTTACGTTTAAACTTAATATTTTAGAAATTTATAGTTTTATTTAAAATAATTATTGATGTAATTTCACTCATTGCTTCCAATGTACTTTCAATGTCAGTTTTTTTTTTACATTCAAGGAATACTCGCATGTAAACATTTACCCCCTAATTCATAAACGTGTACTAAAGTTACGATGCCGCTAATCATCGTTTGTCCCTTTCCGACGTATTGGTATGATGGAAAGGGACAAACGATGATTAACGACATCGTAACTGTAGTACACGTTTATGAATAACGGGCTATACGATTATCAATGCCAAATGTCAGCTTTCTAGCACTAACGATTATGGAGCAAAGCCGCGGATGGACGTACAGACGGACATTTTTATAAGGGTTCCTAGTTGACTACGGAATCCTAATAACCGCTACTTTTTCTTTAAAACAGTGCTAGCACACTTTAAGCGGTATCGTGTAGATAAAAGTTGGACCATAATAAGTCTGCAACGATTTTGATAGCACACGCAGTGCAAGTGTTATTTATACGTCATAATTTTATAGAAGTTTGTCGTTTAAAATAACACCTTTACTTCGTGTGCTTTCGTTGCAGACTTGTTCTGGCTCTAGGTACATATATTATGTCAATAAATAATAATAATAAATCCTATTCTGTTCCAGGCACAGTCATAGACAGGCCAGCGTTACAGACTACGCCATTGAAAGAATTTAGTGAAGTACAGCTTCCTTTCAAGGACATATCTGAGGAGTTACCGCTGAGTGGTCCTCATAACCCTGTCAGGAACGTGCCCAGGCCTGAGAAGAGGTTGAAGAGGAAGAAAATAGAAGATGAGGATTGGACTCCGAAGGTGCCGAAGTTACGGTCTGGGGCTAGTAGGAAGAGACGATAGATTTTACTAGATTTCTTTTTTTTTGTGTTGAGTCACACGAGCCGTTATACGATGGATTTTAATTTTTGACGAGGGTATGCAATCTCGCACCAAGTTTGGCGATTCGAGATCTCGCACGAATAATCTGAATCGAGATTGGTGGTCCGAGATCTCGACCGTTGACGGATTGAGATTAATCTCGTCAAGATCGCGATTTGACAAAAAACATAAAAAATGTGTTTTTTGATCTAAAATCTCTTAGAATTCCGTATAAATTACTTATTTAGGGTACTACATGTTATATTTTGAAAATAAAAACAATAAATTAAATCAAAATTTAACAAAAAATCATATTTTACTTTCAAGAAAAAAATCAAGAAAAGAAACAAGAAAAAAATCAATAGCACTGCCTGAACAACATGAATCTATGGTCAAAAAGATTATTCAAAACAATCATCAATTATTCAGTCTCGTTCCAGATCTCGAGAATATTAATCGAGATCTCGACCGAGATTGCAAAAATCGAGATTTCCTGTAAACGAGATTGAAACTCGAAAATTCCTGTGCGATCTCGAAATTGCGAGATCGAGATTGCATTCCCTATTTTTGATTATCTCATCTCTTGTGACTCATGTCTCTCTCGAGATATATATTTACGTACATATAATGATACTTTCTTTCTTGATCTTATTATTATTTGGAGCCTGTCGTGTCCCACTGCTGGGCAAAGGCCTCCCCCCAATCTCTCCACTGATCTCTGTCCAGTGCTATGTCTGGCCACTCCTTCAAGAAGGAGTCCAGGTCATCCCGCCATCGCCGGTGAGGTCTGCCGGATCCCCGATTCGAGTTTCCGGGCTCCCACTCTGTAGTGACTTTGCCCCACAACTCATTCGGCATTCGGCAGACGTGACCTTTAATTTTGTCATATTGTTGGTGGTCGATTTACCCCTTATGACCTTTAATACCTATTGGATTTAATAAAACTGTTTAAAATAAATGCTTTTAAATTTATTGAATTATTTATATATTATTGTCTTGAAGTAATATATTGGTTAATCTACTAAGACTGACAGTCCTACACTCTGTATCTTTCGGTATTTAAATAAAAGTTAACAAAATCTACCCTCAAATGGCTCTTTAAGCCAGTTGAGGGTAGATGAAAACATTATATGATCAAATAATGTAGGTTAAAGTCAGGTCGTTCAGTCACATATCCAGACGGTTTTGTATTTGGTTGGTTAACCAATAAATGTTATAACTACCCGAAAACGTACAAATTGTTTTTTTTATATTTTTATTTAAGTACCTAAAGATACAGACTAGCTATAGTAAGTTAGTGTAGTAAGTTCAGTTAAATCCATGTAATTGGATTCTCATGTAATAGGAATTACGTTACATTTTCAAACTTAAAAAAATAAACTTCATAATAGGCGACATGATAGGTTAAAATTTCAGTATCAAATTTTGGATTTTACGTTTGTGCGGTTGGAGCATAGACGGCAGGATCCAATAGATGTGTTATGCGCGTGCGCCCGTGAGACAACCACTGCTTATTATAATTCGACATCCTGGCCACGCATCAGTTGGCTGATGGCGTCCGGTGGTAATTAATTTTAACGATATCATTAACTTTAATTAATTAGTCATTGAAGTAAATTGCATGAGATCTCGCGTATTAAATTATATTGAAGTAAGCAATTAATATTTTTAAATTCCTGATCACCAATTAAATTTCATCGTGTATAGTTTGTCAAGCCATTTCAATCAGTAGAAAAAGGCGCCAAATAAAATAAAAAAAATACCGCGAAGGTTGTTCCTCCCATAGAGAATTTGAATTTCGTGCCTTTTTCTACTAACATAGTGGGTTCGCCAGAGGATATATAATTTAATATTATGTGCTGTGCATACTTACTAGAAGGGAAATAGTTAATAGTTGGTGGTTTTACGGTACAAAAATAAAACCAATACATTATGTATACGTAAACTTTTACTATTAAATCAGTACAAAACTAGCCGCCATTCTTTACAAAACATTTCATATACTACCACCCAATTGCATAGAAGTACTATTAGACAAAAATGCGCCTTACAGTCGCGCGATTGAATAGGCCACAGAACGAGCCGCCTCGCGAGGAAATTGACGCGCCTCGCCCGAGGCAATGCGGCACGTCTACACAGACCGAGCTGCTTCGTAGACCGAGCTAATTCTTTCGGCAATTCCTGTGTAGACCTAATTCTTAAATGACCTGCGACTGGTCTGCGAAAGTCGTAGAGTGTAAAGGGGTCCACTGATTACCAGTTCGCTGGACGATATCCGCCTGTCAGTTATTCGCAAAAGCTGACAGTAGCCAACTGACAGGCCGATATCGTCCGGCGAACTGGTAATCAGTGGGCCCCATTAAGGTGCTTTAAATTTAATGGATGTCTATGCAACTGGAAGTAAGGCACTACAAATTATAATTACTATATACCGTCCGCAAATAAAAGACCTTTACTTTTACATCTCATAATCCAGCGTAAGAGGCAAATACATGAACGAAGTGGTTCGCGATATACGTTCTGGTTACTTTGAACGTCCAACACCTAAAGGGCCCTCCACTCATGCGCGAATCGCGGCGCGAAGCCGCGAACATAAGGGTGGCGTTAATTTCGCAGATTGTTCACGCCTTCGCGCCCTTTTCCCCCGTCTTTTGTTGGTTTTTTGGCCCGCGTCAAAGGCGACGCGAAGCACGAACTTGCAAGACTCCAATATTCAATATAGATTTTATTTTACGGTTTTACAACAAAACAAAATGGAAAAAATACTACAGCACATATTAACAATAACGATAGGTAACACACAGTTTAATTCGATCAGCTGATGCTTTGCCGCCATCTTCGCACGAACTCGATTGCGAAATCGCCGTGAAGGTCTGCGAGAAGTCGCGCCGAGATTCACGCACATAGTCTGGAGGGGGCTTAAAGGTTCGTGAGTTGTCCATGGCGCCAAAAACGCAAAGAAACCATTACGCTATTATTATAGTTTATATTGCCTCGCTTCTAACAATGATAATGTGTGTGTTAAAGTTTAAAGGTCTTTTAAGTCTTAACGGTCAAATATGTATACTTAAAAGTACGTTAGACAATTATCAATTTGTAAATCGGTGGGTACCAGTCTTTATGTAATACAGTCTTAAGTTTTCATGAATGTTTCTCAATTATTCACTTGACAGTTTTCTGACATGATTTAATTACAGTCGATCAATCGACCAATAAAATATACATGATAACATTGATAACAGAACTAAAAAAAGGATAAAATAAGCTTGCCAATGATTTATTTCTTAGAACAAAAAAAAGTTGATTAAACCTTTTAGAATCATTGATTATTAATATAATTGGTCATTAATTTGATCAAAATACATCAAGTTTCTTACATTCAGTTTGGTAGGGAACGTGCATGAATTGTAGGTGGCAGCACAGGAGCTCCCTGTTTATTGGCGCGAAGTGTAAATGTCTAGTTGAAGCTTCCGATGTAGCCCACAAGATGGCAGAACCTACAATGCACAGGAAAACTAACGAGAACTGTAGAGGGCAGCACTTGGTTTGGCGTGAAGTGTCAGTGTACAGTTTATGTTTCCGATTCAGGGTACAAGATGGCAGACCCTCCAACGCGCACGAGCCCTATATCTTTAAAAAATATCTACACAAGAAAGTATCTTGCGATAAAAAATATATTTAATCGAATAGTATGAAAAGTGTGTGATACACCATCAAAATTAATATGCAAGGACTTATGCATGCATGCATGATGAAAAAAGACTTGTAATGATAAATCATATCAGAAAACTTGGAAAATCAAAACATTTTGCGGTGAATAGGTACATTTAATTTTAAACCATAGTTCTGAGATCAGTTAATTGATGATAATGACATGATTTATATGATTCTGACCAATTTTTCTTATTGCTATAAGCTATATTAATATATACACAAAATTACGTTTTAATAGTACATAATATTAATAACTGCTGATCAACTTTTATTTTAGTCTCATGGGTTACTCTTATAATAATGATTTTATATATTTTTCAATTTTATGAACACGAGTTTTACAAGTGTAGACATCTTTTGGACTAACTTGTTATAACTGTGACCCAAGCAGGCCCGGATTTTGAGACCTAGAGCTTCCTAGGCACTTACCCCCTTATTCATAAACGTGTACTAAAGTTACGATGCCGCTGATCATCGTTTGTCCCTTTCCGACGTATTGGTATGATGGAAAGGGACAAACGATGATCAGCGGCATCGTAACTTTAGTACACATTTATGAGTAAGGGGGTTAGAATATAGCCCTTCTCCATTTTAAAACCATTGCTGAGTCGCCCCGGCCCGGGCCTGCGCTGGACAGGCCCGGCAGGCCACAGTAACAAAACAGACTTGTTTTGTTGAAACTAGGGAAACATATTCGATACATAATACATTTCATACCTTGTGATTTTTCAGATTATTTTTTGGTCAGAAAGGTTTCTGACTCTAGGTACATTTGAAGATACTAATATTGTCAAGCCTCAACGAGCTCAACGAGGGTGGGAGGGGGCTAGGGTCGGCAACGCGCATGTAACTCCTTTGGAGTTGCAGGCGTACATAGGCTACGGATACTGCTTACCATCAGGCAGGCCGTATGCTTCTTTGCCACCGACGTAGTATAAAAAAAAAAAATTGTTCAATGTACAACCAGCAATATTATTCGCTTAGCACCTTTGCATACCATCGCTCACTGTTAACTGCCCATAGGTGGACCTTATTACAAATAGCATAAGGTCCACCGGTGGACAGTTAATAGTGTTGCTGTTTGTACAAATTTGTATGCGGGGGGGGGGAGGGGATGGGGGGATGTTACCTTTTCTTCGCAGCTAAGAAAAGGTTTCCCCCCTACTATTAGGTACAATTTGGAGGTCCTTTTTTTGAGAGTTTTACGTGTGTTATTTATTTATATAACCAGCCAAATATGTTGATTAATGAAAATGAATTCTAAATATAAGTAGTTACACGTCAATACTACAACTAATCCACTTATAAACAAAATATACAATATTATTAGCAGTCTGTAAGGCGGGATATGATCTTAATTATGATACTATTCTCTAAGTATTGTTTGTGACCAGCTTTTATCGAAATGATGACGATCATGATAAACTATGATTAAAATTTGAAATTTCATCTAACAGACGTACTCGAAGAAAAAATCATTGAGTACAAAAATATCTTCAGTAAATTGCATAGGGGTAACATCGGAAGCGGGGTAATTTTCAAAATGGCTAATATTCTCTAAACTAGAAACACTTTCTACTGGAGCAACAGTATAAGTTTTGCTTAAGGGTTTCATTCGCATTTTAAAACTAGGTGTTGGATTGTAATGAAACTTTTCTAAAACTTGCTATGAAATGATGACATGACTTACGTCAATTTAGGCCCGGAAATACTACATATCAGGTGGCATGAGTGAACATGATATGTAAAGGAATTTCATACAGCCTTACACACCTAGGACTGTAAAGCAACCTTCTTTTGTTTTTTGAACTAGCTTCAGTTAGCTTGGTACGGTGATTTGTTGTGCATATTCGTTGCTAAGCAACGGCGGTGGCGCATCGCGCAGGCGCGCGGACTTACGCGCGTAAGGTTGTACACCGCTGGTAGAGTGACGAGCCGAGTAGGTCGCCACAAAACAAATTGACTACAATTTTTTGTTTTAATTGCAAGTTTGAGAAAAGCACTATACATATCTCGGCGAGAAACGGGGTTGCCGGCCGCGTATCTCTTGGCCTTGGCCCGCAACCCTACGTTTCCCGGCCTCTATAGTAATGTACTATTACACATACAATGACATTAGATCTCTAGTCGTGTAATTATTTTATATAGCTCCAGCTTATAAAACAAACTAAATAGAGCAAAAACAAGTTTTGTATGAAAAACATAAATTCGCTGTTGTTATATCTGGTATCTGAAGCTACACAAACTAATCACAGGACTATACTCTGTATCTTTAAGTATTTAAATAGAAGTAAACAAACAATTTGTAAATTTTCGGGTAGTTATAACATTTATTGGTTAACCAACCAAATACAAAATCGCCTGGATCAGTCACTGAACGACCCGACTTTAACCTACATTTTTGACCATTTAATGTTTTCATCTACCCTCTACTGGCTTAAGGAGACATTTGAGGGTAGATTTTGTTTACTTTTATTTAAATACCTAAAGATACAGAGTATAGGTATATCCTATCTTATCGTAAGTACAAAGTTTCCGAGCAATCTAGCTAGTCGTATTAAAATGAGAGCGTAACTACTTTTGTATGGAGAGTCGAGCTTTAAGAATGAAAAACTTCTGGTTTTATAAATATTTGCCATATTTGAAAAAACACCCCAATGCACCTTACATCGATTCGACAAATTCTTCTTGGATTAAGTACATTTGTCAATTTTGCATACTAAGTGACCAATGGCTCAATAGATTTCCAATGGTCGTTGCCATTTATACAAGTAAACATTATTTCAAAACCTACTCAAGTTTCTAATTCTAATGTAATTAACTCTGTATCTACAAGACTATCACATTCAGGATTAGCCTGATCTAACTTACCATTATCGTCAAACATTTTCTCTTCTCTGTCATTTTCATTTATTGCATCATTTGGCTTGTAATCATCTATAAAAGCCTCCTTATTTCCATTATTTGCCTTATTATCTCTTCTCGCGAGATATTCATCATCAGATTCTTCTGTTGTAGTATTGTCAACTACGTTGTTAACTGCATTAACGTGATTTTCATCTACTATGGTTTCTTTCATTTCTTCTATGCTTGTTACATCATCAAGCATTTTCGTTTCATTTGAATTCTCATGATATTTATAAACTAGTGCTTCATTTTGCGTTTCAATCCTCTCTTCATTGTTTTCTGTTTTTATTTCATAATCTTCATGATTATTTAAAGCCTCCTGTATTTTTTCTATGGATTCATTATCATTCATAAATTTATCATCACTTTGGTTTTCATCTGTATCTTTACACTCATCTTTTATTGAATTATCTGCAGCACTAACATCATTAGAAAAAACGTGATTTTCGTCTATATGTGTTTCTATTCGACTTACACACGCCGTGACTGGGACTTTAAGTCTGTCATATATATCTTCTTCATCTTTTATATCATTTTCATCCATAGGCTTTTCATCTTTATTCGTATCTATGCACATACTATCTTCTTTATCTGTATCTTCACATTCAACTTTATTTGCATCTTTTGTCTCATTGTCATAATCAGAACCATCTTGATCATTATCATCATTATTTTCCTGTGTTTCTCTATTAGCTTGGTTCGATAACATAGATGATAATGTTCTTATATATGCCTCCATATTAGAAGCTAAAGCTGCCATGATTTGGTTCTCAACTGTCAATATATTTGACATATTTGTTTCAGGTTCATGTCTCATACTAGACTTTAGCAAATTTGCTAAAATTGGATTTGCTCTTAGTGTTTCCTCTCGATCTTGAATATTAGTGCTATAGTTTTCTTTTTCGAGTTGTGTGGTGTTGTTCTTATGGTTCCTTTTGTGGAGTATGAATACATCTGGGTCTTTAAAGCATTTGGAGCATTCATGGCATTTATAGGTGACCTCTTTCGGATGTTCTGTGTCTCGTCGTAGTAGGAGCTCTATCTCAGAGAGAGAACTGCTCGAGGGGCTTGGATTGGCTGATTCAGGCAAGGGAGTTGGTTGATCTGTAAATCGAAAATGCTTTTTTTAAATACTTACTTACTAAAAATATTATTAAAACCGTGCGAGATACATTTGAGCGCTTTTATTTTCGTGACAGATGTTTCAAAAAAAGGCATGCTGCTCGTTTACCTCATTGCATCATCAGCATTGCGTCATCAAATGATATGCAGGTTCAATAATCAAAACTTAATTTACTATGCATCATAATGAGAAAACGGGGCTAAACAAAACAAGGCGCCAATATGGTAAAAATAAGTCCTTGCGCCATTTCATAAATACAGGATTAAAATAAAGGATTTTTAATATTGATATGGTCACTATAAGATGTTGTTAGGTTAGCTAATTACATAATAACTTAAGACAGAAGGTCCCTTAAGTAGGGACTGAATAAATTAACCGAATCAACTTTTTACGGTAGAAGAACTGAGTTGCAAGACTTGTTTTTTTTTTTACAAGTTATGTTTTTGATGGCATCTCATTTATTTTTGTAGATAGTTCTACTTTTTCGGTCCCTTCTACTTCTTGAATTCCATTATATTATACATATACTTTGTAATCATATACATTTGTATGAGATTACAAGGTTATTTATGCAGTTGGTGTATCTAAAAAACTGGACCGAAATTGCAAAATATTTGAGTTTTTCCTTGATCTATACACTAAACACTAATTGTATTCTAAATTTGAAGCTTCTATGTCTGCTAGCAGTGCCTTAGAGTTCTGATGATCGGTCAGTCAGTGAGTGACACAAATAAAAAACTTTGACTAGTTATAATTCTTAAACTACTCGTTCAAATTGAATGAAATCTGAAATATACTGTGTTTATACAATGCCAGCTTGGTTACTGAAAATTCAGGCTTCTAGTTTTATCCACAACGAATTTATAGAGTCGAAAATGGATAGAACTGCTACGAGAAAAGGTTGGTACGGCCGTGCCGCTTTTTTGCTCCACTTGGCGGCACAGATTAATCATCTACTTTTGGCAATGCTACTTAATTAGACCATGAAATATCTGGGTGACCAATGGTCGTGGAAGCAAAAAAAAGGGGTTTTTGATAACTCCGCCTGTTGTTACCTACTCACTTATGTCCTTTTTTTGTTTGTAACATGTATTTTTCTTTGTAGTGCACAATAAAGTTTTTTTTTTTTTTTGCTAAGAGAAAGCATAGAAGAGAGAGGCCCAAGTTATCAGAGTACCCTCCTATTCTATTGAGTTCCTGTTGACTGAGTTCCAACCTATGTTATATTAAAAACGAATCGCGAATCGCGAATAATTGACAGGCCGATTTCGTCCGGCGAACTGGTAATCAGTGGGCCCCTAAGGGTCTTGAAATAGGGTCAACACAGTACAGGTCGCCTCGTAAGGAAATTGAAATGTGAAGCAACTCAATCAGTATTGACGGGCCTCGCTCGAGGCAAACGCACACGTCTTCACACACTATATCAACTCCACTCCACACCATTCAACCAAACCAACTTACTTATGGTTCAGAACTATGTAAGACGCGTAGACCGTTACAAAAAAATTTATTTAAATATTACATTTTGAGTCGAGTTGGAGTCGTGTTGCTGTTGAGTTGTAATAGTGAGCGAAGACCTTAAGTAGGGTGGGCGAGGCAGGTACAGATCTATTTGGATCTACCTAATGTAATACACTTCTAAGTGGGATAGAGTGGGTGTTCCTTACCGCTCACAGCGAGGGGGTCGGACGCGCCAGCAGCCTGCATAGCGAGCATCGTCTGCATGTATATGGCTTGCGCCATTTGCTGTTGCACCTGTAACAAATGCTGTTTATATCACAGATCACCTCAACTACTAAATAGAACATATTATCCGCTATCCCTTATAAAGGGTTTTGTTTGGGTTTTGCATAAGGTTTAATTCACCATACCCTTTGCACACAAACCCTTTCGTTTTGCTTTTAAAGCCCTTATCTAAGCGCTAACCCGTATGACTAACCGGTATCCCAATACCGTTACAAAACACTTATTGTTAATAATGGTGAGCCTTATAAAGGGGGACCCTTTTAGCATATAAGCGTGCTAATTTAAAACGTTTACAAGTCCACATTTATTTTTCTAGATATGTATAAATGTCAATCAATACTGGCCACTTACAAAAGTACGCAAAAACGGCAAGAGAAAGTTTAGGAGTTAGGTTTAGCTTTAAGTTTTGGTAAGATTATTGGTTAGGGATAGTCAAATGCCTATTCATTTCCGCCTAACAGTTCGACCTCGTTAGTCTTTTTTTGGGTTACCCATCTTAAAGGGACGCCCATTGAAAGGGTTGTCCACTCTCTGCACGAAGGTGCTCCTGTGTCTGTGGAATTTCCTCCCACGAACGCTTCAGCTGTGGAATGAGCTTCCTGCCGAGGTTTTCCCGAGGGGCTACAGTATGGGGTTCTTCAAAAAAGGAGCGTATAGATTTTTAAAGGGTCGGCAACGCGCATGTAATACCTCTGGTGTTGCAGGCTTTCATAGGCAGCGGTAACTGCTGACGTGGTATAAAAAAAATTATAGCTACTTACAAGTAGGTACATGCACAACCTAACCAGTTAGGTCTTTGTTAAGGCACGTGCACGCCTTTACGGATGCGGTTGTGTTCAGAATAAACAATATTTGTGCATATAATCCTAGTATCAACACATTCATACCTAACGTACCTACAATAAAGAGTAGCTAAATGTCAACATCAGCCTCAAGAATCGTACTTTAGTATTATTATTTTTTCTGTGACAATAAAGCTCCTTAGGCAGTCTTCTATAATTAAGAGCACTTCATATTAAGCCAGACTGCGAAGTGAGTGGTGATACAGGGATAAATAAATAATAAATAAATATTATAGGACATTACTTTATTACACAAATTGACTAAATCCCACAGTAAGCTCAATAAGGCTTGTGTTGAGGGTACTTAGACAACGATATATATAATATATAAATATTTATAAATACTTAAATACATAGAAAACACCGATGACTCAGGAACAAATATCCATGCTCATCACACAAATACATGCCCTTACCAGGATTTGAACCCGGGACCATCAGCTTCGTAGGCAGGGTCACTACCCACTAGGCCAAACCGGTCGTCAAAAAGGGATAGCATCTTTGGATGAATGAGGTTAAAACATAGGAGTTTGTAAACACTGTCAGGAACCCAAAACAAATCTGCAGTATAATATACTGGTTGTATACCCTATTATGGTGTATGTTTGTATGATTTTGATATATTTCATGAAATGTTTTTTATTAAAGAAATGCAGCACCATTTTGGGAAATTCAACTGATGCTAAGCGAGTCTTAATACTCCAAAAACGAGCAATAAGATTACTGGCCGGAGTCCGAGGCAGACATACGTGTAAAAAACTTTTTAAGCAAAATGGCATCATGGCGCCCTACTCCCTATACGTATTACAAATATTGATGTTTGTGAGAAACAATTTAACAATGGTCAAACGTATCGAGGTTGCGGGCAAACAGCTCCGATCTACGGGGAGACTACGTACAGTGCCGCGTCGCATGGCACTTTCAGTCAAAAATCCGAGGGTGATAGGGCCAACGTATTATGCGTCTACCTGTTGAGATCCTTTTTATTGGATAATCCCTTATATTCTGTAAGTGAATATATGGAAATGACATTTAATATTATAAATTGATTTGAATGAATTAGCATCGTTATTTTTTTTAATGCCTTGTACAGTCAGCGTCAAATAATTTGTTTCAAATGACGCTGACTGTACCTACTTTAATTTAATTTGACGATCATTACGAGATACCTAGATATAAGTATCTATATTGTCATTTTTCCCATAATTTGTTATTAATTCATTATCTATTTGACGTTGTAAAGAATTTATTAAGTATTGATTTTTGATGATGACTTGTATGTACCTATATTTCTAGACATTTTATAATTGTATATAAGTAATCTATTTTCTTTTACGATCGCAATATAAATTCATATAGATTAGTTTAATATATTTTATATTGTAATTTATACTCAGTATTTATTTACAACAACAATATACATAATGGATATATACAGATGATTACTATAACTAGCTTATATCTAAAATAGGCGCTTGAGGCATTGTACCAAGGATGCTGGCGGCATTTCCTCGTTGTATCGCAATACTGATACGTTGTGCAAGGAACCCGCCACCTCTTCGGTCACCAGTTACGTTGTAATTTAATATTATGAAATAAATAAATCTAAATCTAAATCATTGAATCTGTCAGAGTATGTTTATCATAGGGCACAGCAATCAAGGCAGCGTCTTTTGCAGGAAATCAGGACTAGTTAATATGAAATTCTGCAATAGGATGCCCACAGGCCCGGATTTAGAGACCTAGGACCTGTAGGCACTTAGTGATCTTAGTATGGCACTTAGAATTTAGACCCCTTCTCCATCTCAAAACTATTGCTAGGTTGCCTGGGTCCTAGGTGGAAATCTGGCCCTGAGGGCACAGCGATCAAGGGAGCAACTTGTGCAGGAAATTAGGACTCTAATATAAAGTTCTGCAATAAGATGGCATCCTTTTGGAGTGTTGTGCATTAGCCTTAGTTTTATTATTCTGTTCTTACCAGTGGATCTGTCAATGTAGGTTGGTTGGCCACCCAACATCCCGGGGATTGCCTCGTGTAGGGCACCGGGGACTCTGAGGGAAGGTTCTGTGATGGGATGGCATCCTTCCGGAGGGTTCTCCATTGTCCTGTAAAATTTATATCACATAGTATAATGGAATGTATAGACACAATAAGAAAAAAGCATATAGCCAATAGTGTAACAAATATGATAGATTCAGCATTTGCTGTGATGAAAAGAAACTGTTACAGTGCTGGTATTCAGTTTACCCACACTTATAATTAATACGATAAATAGACTGGCAGATGTTTAATTTTATAAAAATATTGGAAATACAAAAAAAAACTAATTATTAGCAAAAAGGAGTACATAATACATATACGCGTGTGGGTTCTGAGCTAGAATTTCCTGTTTCACAGTCCCCAGGAGGATATTAAACTAAACAGAGAAAATGGTAGCCAATTTTTTTTTTTGTCGTTTACAAGAATTTTTATTTTTAGTTGAATTTGTTATTATTTTTTGTATCTTATGTATGGGCATGTTAGTTTGAAATAAATAATTTGAATTAAATATATATAAGTACTTAATAGGCAATAATGTATATGAATATGCCACAATGTTAATTATCCCTCATCTCTTTACACCTGGCCTGATACGTGAGGGTGGATTACAGTTAAATGATAATTTTGACATGTGTCACTAGAGTTCTTAATAAGTCAGTAAATCTCAATTTTCCAGCTGTAAAGTTTTATGGGGACTTTTGCACCAGAAGCGATAAGGAACAGGTTTGACTTGTTACTTCATGTATTTATGTATGTAAAAAAGTATGTCATGTTAAGAATAGTTTTATTAAATTTTAATTTCATCGGGGGAGGTAATAATGTATAAACAGAATATACAATTTCAAGGTTTAAAAAAGCTGAAAATCCTCAAGTTAGGGTATAACATATTTACTGATATTTCAGATATCAGACTAAAAGTACCACCGTAGTTTCAAATGATTATGTGGTAGAGAACTTGAGAAGTATATATACCAATAAAAGTATGTGTATAGGCTTAGTGTCAGGGCATTTAACTTGATTCCCAATGGCTTGCATATAATTATAACAGATCCCATTAGATAGTCTTGATAAGCTCAAGATAATTAGCACTGGTTTACCAAATGGGTCTTTTGACACCTCACAGCCTCTGACAGTACATAAGTATAATCAACAGGCGGGTCCACACAGAGCGAGCAGGCGCGCTCAGGGGAGGAAAACGCACGCGTTCGCACTCGTTCTGTGTGGACCCGCCTATTGAAGGTGAATTGGGGTCACCTAGCCCTTGACGCTCCCGACCCCACGGCAGACCAAAAAGCGATCACTTGATGTCATGAAAGCAGATATGAGCGTAAACGGACTAGCACATGCTAACAATACCAAAATATAACTGTCTGTCTAGCACCTACATTGTGAGAGAGACGAGATATTCATATTCCTTTATTGATAAAATACAAATTTTACATGTCAAAAGATAATACAACATATAATTAGGTTGATGTCAATTTAAGTACAATTAAGATAATAATTTTTTTTTTTTTTTTTTTAAATAGCCTATCTTGTGTCCCACTGCTGGGCAAAGGCCTCCCGTGATGAGTGGCGGAAAAAAGAAGAAGATAATAATAATCAAATTCAATTACTAAAAACAAAACAATATAAAAATAATCCAAACAATATCCAATAAATTAAATTAAATCATTATTATAATATACCAAATTATATTGTAATATACCAAGCTATTTATCACAATATATCTTAAGATGCCTTGCTATAAGATATTGTAAGATACTGAAATATATATTATAGCGGTATATTGCTATAAGATATCTTTTAGTATATTATCGATCCGTCCATGACGGGCTTAAGCAAGATGGCTTGGTAAAAGTTGGAGTGTGGTAAATTATAACCATAACTTACTGGTTAAAAATTGTCTATACTTAATCCTTATTTTATGCATTGTGTACTAACAAACCTGTAGATAACAATGTTACAAGTTGTTAAGACCTATCTTAACAAGTTTAGGTATTACCATACCTAAATACCTACTTACCTAATCTAGATAGATTAAGTCTTTCTATCGTCGGTAGGTGGCACCACCTATGAAATGTACCTAATTAACCTCTTTAAGGTGACATCTACCGAAAACTTGTGTACTTGCTCTCTAAGCTTAGCCATATCAATGTATGCAATAGTTCATAAACAATCCATAGTGTGGCGCTGTACGCGACTATATAAGCTTCTACATGTGTATAGATTAAATCACTTTTCTCAACTAGCCTTCTGTTAACATTAAATACAACTATTGTAATTCTCTGCTTTGATTCGGTCTCCATCACCTCCAACGCTGAACACAAGTGTTACAACCCAGCAGTGAATATGGGGTAAATTGTGCCCAGTAACAAGCTATTCCTAGACAGAAATTGGGTGTTTTCAACTCTAACCCATATTTTGCAAGGTAAAGGTAAAATATAGGTGGAGTTTTTACTAAGCCATCCCAAAATCACAGAAAAGACACGGAGATTGCATACATTTTGCTTATCAGATGCCAATGTTTTCTATAAATAGCCAAATTTTTTTTTTGCACTTAAGATTGTCCTAATAGGCAAATACAAAGAAGACATTTTGGTGCATTCCTGTCAGTCCATGGTATAGAAAGGTATTAAACCATTTCCCAGGGATGCAACCACACCTTTCTAAGCTAAGAAAACTATTTTTAAAATAAATAATGTGTATTAGCAATACAATTTGACCATAATTTTCTCGACTTTTGATGACCGCTCTGGCCTATTGGGTAGTGACCCTGCCTATGAAGCTAATGGTCCCAGGTTCAAATACTGGTAAGGGCATTTATTTGTATGATCAGCATGGATATTTGTTCCTGAGTCATGGGTGTTTTCTGTGTATTTAAGTATTTATAAATATTTATATATTTATAAATCATTGTCTAAGTACCCCCAACACAAGCTTTATTGAGCTTACTGTGGGACTTAGTCAATTTGTGTAATAATGTCCGATAATATTTATTTATTTGTACCTATGTATGCATCAAACTAGATCTAACACATCAAATGATACAAAGTAACATAATATGACTTAATATTGAGTACAGTTAACCCTTCCTCCCTTTATAGGTGTAAACAACTTTTTAACTAACATGTTTTTACTGGCAAGGCTGACAGGCTACATATAGGTACCATACTGATTTTTACTTAGGTATATTCGGAAGACACAGGTACAAAGGTAGATAGTGGGCTTAGAAGGCTATGATAGAGAACAGGAATACAGATGCATTTAAAAGGCATCTGTCAATGATAGGTCCATTTACTGTTCTGTTTGCATGTTATTGACTATGGCAATTAACATAGTATAATAATTCTGAACACTAAGTGCATATTTAGTTGCAAAACAAACTAATTACAAGATGCCGTGGTATTTAAACAAGATAAATGAGTTAGACGTTCGTTTTTCTCGACTTACCCTTATTTTTTCCCACGCTCGTTATAGTATAATCTTCCGGCTTAAAATGCAAACTACACACTTTAGAGTACTTAGTGTAAGGCTTTCCTCTCTTTAGTATGCGATTCCATAGCTTTGCAAGCTCCTCGTCTCTTGGAAATTGATGAAACGATACATTCTTGGCTTTACCGGCCATCGATGTACAACGCGGCACTGTGCAGTAATATGGCATCTTGGCGCTAGATGGAACGGTGCATCAGCTCAGTAATTATCATAGCTGTGTTATACTCGCATTGTTGATACGGTACAGGTGGAATACTTATAAAAACAAACAAAACTTCGCGCACAAACACCAAGCGCCGACATGATCAAAATAAAGAAAAAACATACAGTGTTACCAGAAAAAATAATTAGTCATTTGTAGAAATTATTGCTTATGGAATCTAAGCTTGCTTTCACGACAATCGATTATTTCTGCGGAAAATGAGTCGATTATACTAAACAGAATTAGTTGAAAGCGTTAGTTCGTGAAAAACAAAGCTAGATCTAATTTACATAATTGTTATAAAGTAAGCGAATGGACGATAATCTATGGAATCTGTATATTTATCGCAAAAATATTGTGTCTGAATGTGAGTTTTCAAGTCACGTTAATAATACTAGAGCAACATTCAATTGTCTATGGTTAATAGGAGCCATTTTTCTGAAAAAAGTGGTGATACATGTCAAATATTTCAACTAACTCAACTTTTCAAGGCTATAGTGTGATGATTTCGATTCCCACAAACGTGATAACGATTGCAACAAATAATCAGTTTTAGCGGCGCATTGTTCCCGTTAGTTTCCTGTTGGATGTGAGATACTTTGTCCGCGGGCGGCATTTCACATTGCTGCCGGAGTCGTCGGTAACAACAAAGACACACGGTTCGCGATGGGTTATTACTGCACGGTGCCCCAGTGCACCTCGCTGGCCGGGAAGACCAAGAACGTGAAATTCCACCGGTTCCCCCGCGATGAGACTATGGCAGACAAGTGGAACGTGATTCTAAAACGCGGGAAGCCCTATACGAAATACTCCAAAGTTTGCAGCCTGCACTTCACTCAGAATGACTACAACGTCACAAACATGGGTAAGTTGCGCCCGCCGGGTTTTCCCAGCCCTGGTTACCGCGTTTATTTTATTATACACTAGTTTTCTCTCCAATGAGTCACCACTCTGTCCATTTTATTTGTTTTAATAATGTAATCGTCAGAATCGGCTTCCGTTTGGCCAGTTGATTACGTTTTTTTAATGTTTATCTATTTTTATTAGAATCTTGTTGGGTTATTCCAAATATTAGCTAGTTATGCAATGGGATGACAATCGTTTTGCTATCGTATTTCGTATGACCTTTGACTGTATTTATCATCAAAAAAATCCGCATTTGGAAGGTCACTCCCTGAGCTGTGGAGTTAACTTTGTAATCATGTATTTATTTGAGTGCTGATTCATATTTAATATTGTTGCTATATGATAGACAGTTGCTGTCTAATAAGACCATTCCAATTTGTTTTTTACAAGCTTTTATTTAACTTGCCCTGTTAGTATTTATGTTAATTTGTTAGTTTGGGTCAAATCTTGCAAGCTAAATTTTATCCATTTCCCAATTTCTATTTGAGCTGTAATATTGCATATATATGTAAATTGAATGACAATGCAGTATTATGATGACATGGAGCTGAGCTGATGATGGAGACAGGAGGTAGCCATGGCAAACTAATTGTGTTTGCGGTTGTAAAAAAGTTAAAAGTACAGTCAGCGATAAAAGCTTGTACCAAAAATCATTTCGCAAAAAACATATTTTTTAAATGGAAACTCATGGCTGTTTTTAAAAACAAGTTGCTTAGAATTTGATTATAAACTTGGTTTAAGAATAATGTAGTTGTCTTTTAACATATTAGATATTTAAATAAATAAAAAATCAAATTTGGAACAAAACAACACTGAATATATAAAAAAAAACATGTTATTATAACATCAAAACAAAGCAGTAGATAACAGATGTCTTTCTGAGAATGAATATCTTTTTTTAGATAACCTTAACACACATTCAACTTATTTCATTAATGGATTATTCTATGTAGAAGTAATCCAACCAAAAAGTTGGTGAATAGTTCCTACAATAAGCACATCCAGATGAAGAAAAAAAAAAGAGTTATCTACTATTGCTCTTCTCTTCTACATCGTTCCCTCATGCCTGAGGATTGTGTTTAACAACTATGTCCCTCCATTAACACGATCAAGGGCTATGTTGGCTGCCCTCTGCATGGAACCACAAGCTTATCTTATGGAATCCGACCATCTTGCAGAGGCTCTTCCTCTAGCGTGCTTGCCTTTAACTTCTACTATCTACTACTATATTATTACTAGAGTTTTCAATAAATAACATTAGACTTTTTTGTTTATGCTGATGGAGATAATACATTTTGTGCCACCTGACACTAGCGTCTACCTGAGCGTTGGAGTCTAGTCAACCATAGGGCTGCTGCTCGACGTAACGTTCGTGCAACTGCGCAGCGATGTCATTTTACATAGCGCCAGATAGACGCTGACGCTCAAAAGACGTTAGTGAGGGGTGAAGCCTGCTGTAGGTGGTAATTAAAAAACTAATGTGTCATCTGACCTCTGACATCACTTTCACTTAGACAATAATATCACTTAAGTGGAACTCATTGATGGCATATGATTTACAGTTTTATTAAATATTGTGATGATTTCACTGTTTCAAAAACCTCATGACCCTACCCTAACTATATTTAACCTGTTTTATATTTTATTTATCTTTTTTTTACTATGGGTTTTTAAGCTTCATCAACCCCCGACAGGACAGCAACAGCGAAGGCTTGAAAAATACTGCCTCCAGATTAAAACACTTTAAAAGCCTTGGAGGTTTCAACTGTTACTAAGTAAAATGGTGTTATTATGTTACTGTTACCTAATAGTGTAGAATAGGATAGAATAATATTATTGTGTGCCCTTACAGGGTGTCATGATCTGACTTTATATAATGTAACACCTATTATGTACATGACAATACAGTATTTAATAAATTGAAATTGAAACTGAACTGTCAAGGCTAGCACCAGCCTTTTACAGTAAGACTCTAGCCTTGACTTGGGCCTTTCATATGCCTAATTCCATTTTCTGCAAGTTTTTACTGACATTCAGCATATGCCTTTTCGATTCTCATCAAACTATCGCTATTTGCTGTCTCAAGTCCCCTGTTGGGCCTGTAATAATTGTCTTTTTGATTTATCTTGTTACTTCAAAGATATCAAAATGACAGTTGGATTATCCGAATTGTCCCACCTATTTTGTCATTCTAGTATCTGGAGTATATATTAATCCTGTAAGGGTTCCGTTTTTTCCTTTCTTTCGAGGTACGGAACCCTAAAAAACAGCTTAGTCAAAGCCTGATAGCCTGAACCCATATATATCTCGAAAGATTTCTATTCTATATTTATTTAATCTTTCAAGGTCACTATGAACAGTACAATTTTGGACATTTCATTTGCACTCCCTGTACCCAGAAATTCCTGATTCCTATTATCGCATATTGTAAGGAGCTATTCAGTACTACGTCTGTCAAATTGACAACACAAATTTACTGCTAAATAGGCACGTAGCCTTTCAAAGATTGCTTATATTAGAGAATTTGGGACTGGTACCGCTAAGGCTGGGTGGTCTAGTGGTCAAGATGTCAGCCACGTAAACTGAAGATGTCAGTTTTGATGACACTGGCAGGTTTGGTTTTTTTCGCTTTATAATGTTGTCATAGAAACAAATGTTAGTTTGATGACGTCTGTTTTGTTTGATTACAACAATGGACCCTATATGTTCTTAAACTACGGCCAAAAAAAAGGAATGGGTACTGTAAATGTCATCACGCTTTGTGTAGTAGGGCAAAGCACAGCAGATGTCATTCCAGATCTAGAGCAGAGCCCAACTGGGGAAGTACCTCCACCTTCCTCCTCCTACAGGAAACCGCAACCAAATAATACTAGACCCTATACTCATAGTTTTGTGTTCCTGCCGGTGAGTAAGGTTGCACAGAGCTCAACGAGGGTGCGGAGTGTTAGGGTTGGCACCTCTGGATTCGCACGCGTCCATAGGCTACGAAGACTGCTGACCATCAGTTGGGCCTTATGCTTGTTCGTCACAGATGTAGTATTAATAAAAACCCAGTCATGAGGACCATGGTTCATATTTGTATACCCCCAAATTACATTTTTAATTGATGTTTGCAATAACAAATGAGAGAACAAAACATTAGTGTTTGTCATTTTTATTTAAAAACAAACAAATGTTATGCAGAATGAATGAAAAACACAACATTCATATTCAAATGTAAGATGCACTTAGTTAAAAAAACTTGTTTTGCAGTATATTGCTTATGAATCTTCATATAGCTTGATATTGATTTTAGTTTTTTTTTTATCCCAGATTGATGCAAGTAGAAATATTTCTGTTAGTGGCGTGTGTAGCTTCAAATTAATGAATTATGATTTAATATTGTTTGTTAATTGACACAGAAGTGTTTTTTATTGTGTCAAGGCAGAAATTTTCGCATTTGAAAATATCGATACGAACAAAGTCCCAAAAATATGTATACACGACCTTATTGCCCATATATTAAGGAGTATACATATTTTTGGCACTTTATCGTCCTTATATTTTCAGACGTGACTCTACAATTTTCCAATCGTGTTTATTAATGAGTATTTTATGTCAGGATTTTGTGATCATGTGAGGTAACAGAATGTTTTTATTGTTTAGAAATACTCCTATATGGTGGTTATAAGAATAAAAAGAATAATAAACTATTTATTGCCACACAATAAAAAACAGAGTCGCACCATAAGGGTTCCTTTTGTACCTTTTTGGTACGGAACCCTAAAAACATAGGTTACAAGGTACAATAACATACAAGAAGGAACGGCCTCAGCATATGAGCATACGCTGCGACAGCCATTTCTTTCCTACGCAGCGCTGATTTTCAGTCCGTCCCCTTCACTGGACCACATTGATATGACATGCGACATGCGGGTTAAAGGAACTGTTAACAGAGATAGCTTGTGTGATGACCAACACTAAAATCTTCTTACAATCTCGAGTATTTTCACTTTTCATGGCCGTAAAGTTGGTGTTTAAGTCGCGTGTAAGCGGCATAAAGGTGCTTTTTATACTCTAGTGCATAAAGTTAAATCATTTATATTGACTTTGCAAAAAAGTCCACTACCACTGCAGCTGCCGGACGGCACGCTCTGCTCACAGGCGGCCGTGGTCGGTCAGGTCGGGACGGGACCTGGACTTTTAATCTTGAATAAATACAGTAAAATAACCTTAAATATTTTATATTTCTGTATATTTTCAAAGTTTTATATAAACAATTTATGTATCACCTCTCATACATCCTTCTCGGCGATTGTCAATTTTCAAGAAGTAATAATTTTATTTATAGGCCGGCTTTTCCCACAGTATCTACGGCGTATTTGTATTATGTCATACAGGATAAATGTATGATCTGGAATGTGTTTTGTAAATTAAATTTGTTTATTTAAATGTAGGTATAAATAAATAATATTAATGTAAATAAATATTTGGGGACAGTCTTTCGCAAAGCTTGTACTATGGATACTAGGCGACGTATACATACGTATCAAAGAGAATTTAGTACATAGGTCACTAGATAAGTTTTGCAATAGACAAATATTGCAAAACTTAGTTTTGGACTCGATAGAGCGCCGGGCTCATAGACTTATCAAGTCAAAATTACAGAGCCTTGAGCATCGCCGTCGAGTCGCTAGCCTATCGGTGTTCTATCGGATACATTTCGGGGAGTATGCACAGGAACTGCACGATCTGATCCCACCTTCCCCTTTCCATCATCGGACGTCCAGGCGTGGGGAGCGAATGCACCCGTTCGTGGTACACATTCCATTTGTTCGCACTAAACGGTTTGCCTCCTCTTTTTTGTTACGGACGGCTAAAGAATGGAATGCGCTCCCGCCCTCTGTATTCCCTGATAAATATGACCTCGGTCTCTTTAAAGCAAGAGTGAATAGGCTACTACTGAATCGGTGAGCTCCATCTTAGGCCCTGTCTTCACTTTCCATCAGGTGTGACTAGAGCCAATCGCCGATCAGTTTTTAATAAAATAATATATATATATGAAACAAACAAGTGGCCTATCACATATACTTTTTAAAACTATATTTTCATAGACAATGATTGGCTGGAAAACATTTACTTTCTTTTTAAATTTACTTAAAAATTAAAGTAAATGTTTTCCGCCCAAACATTGGCTATAGAAATATAGTTTTAAAAAATATATGTGATAGGCCACCTCATTGTTTCATATTTGTCTATTGCAAAATTATCTTAGTGACCTACGTATATAGGTGTATTGTCAAACAAAATTTTGTATTCAACTGAATTTACTTCTATCTTTCGATACAGGACTAAAATTCTTAGAATGACATATGCTGGCCATGTTATTGCACTGATATGTGATGTGTTAAATATCAAACGGTGTCGCCATCTACTCGAATATAGGTCAAAGGTATATCGCCATCTATTCGAGCATAAATATTTCGTGATTTTTCGAGGCACGAAATAGGAAATCCTGACCCCCCCAAAGGCCGCCCCTGTGTCGATCACTTCAGCATAATATATTCTTCGCTTCGCTTTAAAATTTTTTTTCGTTTTGTAAATTTTGAAAAAAGGATTACTTAGTTTTTTTTTTTATACTACGTCGGTGGCAATCAAGCATACGGCCCTCCTGATGGTAAGCAGTGTCCGTAGCCTATGTACGCCTGCAACTCCAGAGGAGTTACATGCGCGTTGCCGACCCTAAACCCGCCCCCCTCGTTGAGCTCTGGCAACCTTACTCACCGGCAGGAACACAACACTATGAGTAGGGTCTAGTGTTATTTGGCTGCTGTTTTCTGTAAGGTGGAGGTACTTCCCCAGTTGGGCTCTGCTCTAGATCTGGAATGACATCCACTGGCTGTGCCCTACCACACGAAGCGAGATGACATTCGCAATGCCCATACCTCTCTTTTGGACGTAGTTTAAGGACGTACCCGGGTCCTTGTCATTGTGTTAATAAAATAGTAAAAAATCATGAAGAATGGATAATATTTAGAAGTGGAAAAACACAAACAAGTACGTGCTACTTACTCGTTTGTTTTTAACTTCATACTACATTCTTCCCTCTTAAAACCGACGATTATTTTCTAAGCATATCTTATACCTTTAAACGAGCAAATCTTGTATATATATATATGTATATATATTTCTGTGATCTCGGAAACGGCTCTAACGATTTCGCTGAAATTTGGTATGTGGGGGTTTTTGGGGGTATACAATCTATCTAGATTAGTCTTATGTTTGGGAAAACGCGTGTTTTCGAGTTTTCATGCGTTTTTCTTTCGACGCAGAATATGGTCGCTAATTTCGTGTTGCCGGCCACTGTCCGTCTGGTCCAGCGGGTTAAGACGCGGACTCCTAAACGAGTGTTACGGGTTCGAATCTCGCCCGGTGACTAACTTTTGTTTTTTTTTTATATGTTCAAGTTAATATATAATTTACAGTACATATGGGGCTACTTTATAGCACTAGTGCGAGAAGTAGCATATTACGTTACTGTGTCGAACATTTAAAGGGCCATATGTACTGTAAAACGTTGTACGATACATGTGCGAATAGGTAATTCGCAACTCGTGTCGATTTAAAACACTCCCTTCGGTCGTGTTTTAATTTATCGCCACTCGTTTCGAATTTCCTATTTTTCGCACTTGTATCGTAATGTACTATTTTTAATTTTTATTGTTTTAGACAAGTTTAATTTAGAAAAAAAATGTAGTTAAGATTATCACTTATAGACTACCATATTACAATAAATAGTTATAGCCCAGGTACTTTTAACTTAACTGCCCATGTGATTGTAAACTTTTTTCAATGTTATAAGGTCTAATGGTTACATTTAAGGTGGAGCAGATTTAGAAACGGATAAAAAAAAGTCGTGGCGGCTTTTGGATCACATGGCTGCCATAAATTTAATTAGCAAAGTTGAGGCCTGTCTCTAGACTTCGGCGATTCGAATCCTGTGTTTTTGACTTTCGCTCGATATAATAAAATCAGGAACATAGGTCTAAAATAAATAAATAAATATTATAGGACATTATTACATCAAAATCAAAAATCAAAATCAAAATCAAAATATTCTTTATTCAAATAGGCCTAGCAACAAGCACTTTTAAATCGTCAAATTTTACAAATATCATCTTAATCTAAATATCAGAGCAATTTATTGATGCAGTTATTATTGTTCTAAAAAAAAACATTGAACTATTATAGATATGGTAAACTTAATAATAAGAATTTCATAAAAAGATCGTCATACATCAAAATTGTATAAAAATACTAGTCTAGAACCTTTCTAGAATAAAATCTAAATGTCAAAAAATACGGTATATATTTACATTGAATTATCAATTTCATCATTAATAACATAACAATAAATAATTCATTCTTTACAATCACACTTAATCCCACGGTGTTTCATCATTCATGTAGTCTTGTGTGCTATAATAGGCTTTAGAGATAAGCTTACGTTTTACATAATTTTTAAATTTACTAACAGACAATTCAGTTATAATATTAGGAAGTTTATTGTAAAATCTTACACAATTACCCATGAATGATTTCTTAATTTTATGGAGCCTAGTGAAGGGCACTGCGAGCTTATGCTTATTTCTAGTATTAATATTATGTATTTCACAGTTTTTCTTAAAACTGGCAATGTTTTTATGTACATACAGAATATTCTCATAAATATATTGACAGTGTACTGTCATTATGTTAATGTCCTTAAACTTATCTCTAAGTGTGTCTCTATGGTACATTTTATATATTGCACGAATAGCCCTCTTCTGCAGAACAAAAATGGTATTTATCTCTGAAGCACTACCCCATAGTAAAATACCATATGACATAATGCTATGAAAGTAACTAAAGTAAACTAATCGAGCTGTTTTCACGTCTGTTAACTGACGGATCTTGCTCACTGCAAAAGCTGCAGAACTCAGTCTATTCGAGAGATTAGCAATATGGGGACCCCATTGTAGTTTAGAATCTAAAGTTATACCAAGAAAAACTGTGCTATCTACTAGTTCCAATTCCTCATCCTTGACAATGACACCTGTTTGCTCATTCCTTATGTGACTTGTAACAAACTTAATACACTTAGTCTTTTTCTCATTTAACAATAAATTATTAACATTAAACCAATTTACTACTTTAGAAATAGCATTGTTTACATCACTGCAAGCTTGTTGCTGTCGTTTGACTTTGAAAATAAGTGAAGTATCGTCTGCAAACAATACTATGTCATGGTGGGTCTTTACTAGATAAGGCAGGTCATTAATGTAGATAAGGAACAGGAACGGCCCCAATATTGATCCCTGCGGTACACCCATAGAGACCAATGACCCCGGTGATCGCTGTCCACTCACATCAACCCTTTGTATTCTACCGTGTAAGTAAGACTTTATTAAATTCAGTGCCGAGCCTCTTACTCCATAATAGTGCAGTTTCCTGATCAATGTTTCATGACAGACGCAATCGAAGGCCTTAGATAAGTCACAGAAGATACCTAAAGCATCCTGTGACTCCTCCCAGGCATCGAAGATCTGTTTAATTAGCTCAACACCAGCGTCGGTTGTTGAGCGACCCCGTGTAAAACCAAATTGTTTGTTGTGCATTAGATTATTAATGTTAAAATGTTTCAATAACTGACTCAAAACTATTTTTTCAAAAATTTTGCTGAATGTTGGTAACACTGATATCGGTCTAAAGTTAGTGGGGTCGGATGTGCTACCTGATTTAAATAAAGGAGTGACTTTACTATGTTTCATTAGATCAGGAAACTCACCGCAGTCAACACTGTTATTAAATATAACAACCAGGTCAGGCGCTACAACTTCTATTAAGGATTTGACAGTATGAACGGAGACTCCCCAAAGGTCACTAGTTTTTTTTACATTAATTGATTTAAACGCCTTTAATATATCTGAGGCACTCACATGTTCAAAATTAAGGTTTCTAGTAGGGGGAGTCCGGGAGACTTGAACCTCTTTTTACTCAGAAGCCACTAGAGGTTTATCCGTAAGTGTTAGCAACTCGATATTTCGTGTATAGATGACATATCTAAATAGGTATCTTTAGAGCATAGCAAAGTGCTGATAAAGTACAAAATTTAAGTTCTGCAAAAATATTTTTCATAAACGGGGTATTGGCTCAAGTCTCCCCAACCTATGGGAGAGTTGACCAGGGGGTGTGGGAGATATGACTATACATATGTTAGGTAGGAAAAACAGTGAATAAACTGCTGTTTAATCCAATATATTTATTAAAAAAGGAAAGTAGTTGTAACAAAGTATTTTTACCCATAAAACAAAATATTAAAATTTAATAAACTGTATAAAATTTTAAATCGGCAACATTAAATGAAATTCAAGAGATCAATTATCTTTAAATTATTATTATTATGAATTATTTCTATGAGATCAATTCAGTCAACAAATTATCAAAGGCACATGCAAGGTCCTTTTCATTTTACATAACATAATTCTTCATGTCAAATAAAGTTGTCCACATCTTTGCCAGTTAACCCATCGCAAACTTCGTGAATATACCTATCCTTTGCAGGAACCACACAGTCGAACATTTTTTATGCAACTTACGTGGGTGGCAAACAAGCATACGGCCCGTCTGATAGTAAGCAGTGACCGTAGCCTATGGACGCCTGCAACTCTAGAGGTGTTTTATGCGCGTTGCCGACCCTAACACTCCGCACTCCGTACCCTCGTTGAGCTCTGGCGACCTTACTCACCGGTAGGAACACAACACTTGTTTTTTATTTTATTTTTGGATTTTTTTATCTTGTCGCTATCTTGCAACACCTTCCTCTTACCTCCTTTGACGTTTGGCCTGCATAAAAATAAAGGAAACCCTTATTTAAGCACAGTGTGGGAGAATTGAACCACTGATCATGTCTCCCTACCACCATGCGGCTCAACTCTCCCGCACCCCCCTTTACTTTATATAGATTATGTTTTCTTTATACTCTTACAATAAACATTACAAATGATCACTGTTAGTAAAACTACATTAACCAACAAGTACAATAAGATAAAATAATACTACTCACCTGTTTAATTTTCAAAATAGTGTAAAAATATAAAATTGTAATTTTTTTCACTTCGCGACAGCGAAACCACGTTTACTCCAGTCATTTCCAAACCAGACTAATAGCGGCCAATATGGCGTCGCCAAAAGTTGCGCCTTCTGTTAAAGTACGACATGAGCTGTCAACGGCGTCGGTGGCGCGAAATTTGAATTGAAATATTTGTCGTGGTTCAACTCTCCCACCTGGTCATATCTCCCGGACTCCCCCTACATTCTGGGACATTCTCTTCTAACAGTGTAACGGCAGACGAGGGTGATGAATTTAAGTTCTTAGTTGTGGAAGCTGGTACCTCGGTGAAGAATTTTTCAAATTCTGTTGCTACATCTAAACTGGAATCTACGATTTTGTCATCAATTTTTAGTTTAAGATCTTTCATCCTTTGCTTTGATCTACCAGTCTCCACATTAATTACTTTCCACGTTGTTTTAATTATATCAGAGCTAGTTTTTATTGTTTGACTTATATAATTACGCTTAGCGATATGGCAATCTATTTTAAACTTCTTCGAATATTTTTTAACATATTCCTTAAATTCATCACTCGTATTGAACCGCCGTTCCTCATACAAGGCATACAATGCACGTCTTCGTTGATGTAACTCTGCAGTAGCCCACTCACTAAAAACTGATGCATCACTAACCATGACCGATTTTGTAGTAAATATCGCATTATAATTTTCCATAAAAGTGTGAAAGAATGAATTATACATATCATTAGGACTCATGTTGGAAGACAGAAAGGGTAGCGCCTGAATTAAACTTTGTTTCATTCGTTCCACGCGGTCAGAGGTTACTGGTACAAAAGTTATTTGTTTTCGCAAGGTATTTTTCCTTACAGCCTCAAACACCATTAATTGGCCTAAGTGGTCTGATTCTAACTTGCTGATTACATTTTTAGCGGTAGGAAAAATATCAGTGAAAATATTATCTATACAGGTGGCACTAGTGGCAGTCACTCTAGTAGGCTCCATAAACATGTGGTTGAGATTACATGATTTGAAAAGATTCAACAATCTACAACTTACTGTTGAATTTTCCAAAATATTTACATTATAGTCGCCGCATATAAGTAATTTCTTACTAGAAGGTGATATTTTAAGTAGGACGGATTCCATTATGCTTTCAAATATTTCAAAATTACTTAAAGGCGGCCTATACGCACAGACAACAATAAATTGCTCCAATTCTACTGCACTTAGTTCTATAGTCCCGCTCAACAGACATGGATACAATGTCCTTACGTTCCTTAAATTTTAACTGACTATTTAATATAATTAATGACCCACCATGTATGGAACTAAGTCTGGTGAACGAACTGCCCACCTGGTGATTATTAAATTGAGGCATTAATTCATTATTATTCAACCAATGTTCAGTAATACATAAAATATCAATATTATAATCATTCAAAAAAAGTTCAATCTGTAAATCTTTTCCTCTAATACATTGAATGTTTTGATGCACCAGGTGGATGTACATTCCATGTTTGCAGTATTTTTCATCAGATTTACTAAAAGCTAAATTGCCAGAGACAGATTCTTTTGTCTTAAGAGCTAATTTAAATTATTGGTTATGACTGGAACCAAAACCAAGTTCATACCGGTCTGCTCAATAGAAGCAGGATAAACTGCCAAATTTTTGGCAGAAATGTCAAACAAATATGATAGCGACAAAGCTATTTGTCTTTTATAATAATTTGAAAGGTATAACTTACCTTTAGTCCAAAAAACCATAGGCATATGGTATTTGCTACCAAATTTGTTAGTGTCAATTATACTAAACTTATCACTATATGTACAAAGATTATATAAAAATATATTTAACTTACACCTAGTGTTATTTTCTGCCTCTGACATTTGATCACAATAGGGGAATGTGAAAATAATAATTTCATTCACTATAAGTGTCTTTAATTTTTCAAAGAATTTTATTAAATTATTTTTATTCACATTACCCCTATTCCCCATAAGAATAAGCAGTGTTGTCTTTGAATTAATAGTACTATCATTTAAAATTCGTTTTGAGAGATTTTCAAGGCTACTATGAGGCAGACAATTGTTGATTGTACTAAGTCCCTTTAAGTAATAGTTTAAAAATGTGCTCATATTGCTTCCAATTTCATCACAGTACATAATGACATTAGGTTCAGGTGTGCTTTGTTGTGTAGTGTGGAAGGAGCTATTATCATTTTGTTGTGATGGAGTCAAACTGTCACACAGGTTCGGCTCGAGTGCTCCACTCGACGAATGACCATTCATTTGCATATAAGCACATGACTGGCCATTGGTCAGAGACTCAACCCGCTCTGAATTTTGCCTAATTTGGGATATTAAATCATCCATGGCTAAAGAATATTCATTGATAACTTTTTTTGAACTCTCATTTATTGCATCAATTGACTAAGTCGCACGGTAAGCTCAATAAGGCTTATGTTATGGGTACTTAGACAATGATATGCATAATATATACATAGAAGACATCCATCACTCAGGAACAAATATCCATGCTCATCATACTAATAAATGCCCTTACCAGGATTTGAACCCGGACCATCGGTTTCATAGACAGGGTCACTACGCACTAGGACCAGACTCAGGTCAAAATACACTTTATAAAATAATAATAAATTTTCCACAAACGCTAAACATATGAAAATTATTTCTAAATTGAGCAATTTATGCTTGAGGGAACTCAGTGATTCCTTTTTTCATTTTTCAAACACAAAAAAAATTGAAAATAAAAGCCATGATATCCGCGCTCCCGGGCTTGTATTTCCATCTCGCTCGTGCTTATACTGAGTGAGAGTGAGAGAAGAACACGAATTTAAGTATGGCGTCATAGTTAATTTTCGTGATTTCGGCACAATTATTACGATATCAGATATGATGCGATCGGCAATCATTGTTGGTGATTTGCATTTAAAAATAAAGGCTATGCATAAATAGCTATCGTTTGCGTGGCTTAATGATACTGCTTTTAAAAAACAAAGTCAATATTCATATTCAAATCCTAGCAAAATAACGGTACTTTTTCTATAAAATTCAATTTCAGGGGAAAACGTTTATCACTTACTAAATATTAACAAATCACTTTGATTTTGATGTCGACCGCTTCAGCATAAATATATTCTAGGTTTCGCTCAAAACATTTTTTTTGTATTGTAAATTTTGAAAAAAAAACTGATAACCTATAAACCTAGTTTTTCATTGTGTCAATAACATACTGAAAAATCATGGAGAATGGAAAATATTTAGAAGTGGAAAAACGTTTTCTCTTTTTGTATGGTCGACCAACGACCACGTGGTATATTTCCCTCTTAAGGTATGCCCGGTTTTAGTACTTTCAATTTTTTTTAATATTTGATCCACATTGATGCGGATAAGAGGTACAGTCACGTCTGAAAACATCGACACGATCGAAGTGCCAAAAAATATGTATACACGACTTTATGGCCCATATAATAGGGTAGTGTATATATATTACAGGTACAAGCACACATTAGACCTTAAAGTTGACCAAAATGGCCTTTGCCACATTGCATATTCTTGAGACATTTTGTCCAGTACAGGCGGTCGGTCAGATAGTGATGGCCAAAATGTTCAAAAGAAATCGCAAACACTCCTTTGTTGCCTTAGAAATAAGGACGTGTTCCGATATATTTGGTCACTTTAGCCTTCGCTATCTATTTGATGGTGACTGTACCCCAGTGACCTGGGTGGTTTAGGACTTTTGCCGTCAGCCACGAAAGTTGAAGACCCTGGTTCGATTCCAGCACAGGGCACTGGAGGTCTTCGTCACTTTTCTTTCGTATATGACATCTATTGCATGATTTCTGTAGTCATCTAATTTATATTTTTTCTTATTTAATCTATGTATGGGGGTGTAAGGGGTCCCATATAACATCTCACGGAACCCAAGCCAACCTCACCTGCCCGTGGTGCACCCTGCTAACCAACAAACGAGGCATAACTGGCGACCCACCAACCCGCACTGGACCAGCGTGGTGGGATTATGGTCCAAACCTCCCCATAAATGTACAACTCCCCGAATAGGCCCCGAGTGCTCGGCGGTGCTGGGGTTAGCATCCCCAGAGCCAGGGGTGCTAAGAATCTCCGAGCGGGAACATCCAACACAAATAAATCGACCTTGGAATGCAAAACGGACACCGAAAAGCTTAACGTCTTAACCTACAATGTCCGGACTCTGCTAAAAGATGAGCGCTTAATAGAACTCGAGAATGCGCTGGATAAAATCAAGTGGGACATAGTAGGCTTATCAGAGGTGAGAAGACCGGGCGAAGAAATAGAAGAAAGGGACGAATGCATATTCTACCACTTTGGGGACACCGGCGGACAGGGTGGAATAGGTTTCATGGTAGCCAAAAAGTGGAAAAACAATATAATCGAATTTTGTAGTTATTCCAACAGAATTGCAGTTCTCAAGTTTCGGTTAACATCAAATCAGACCCTAACGGTGATTCAAGTCTATGCACCTACATCCACGCACTGCGACGACGAGGTTGAAGACTTTTACGACCTTCTAAACAAGGCTTGCGAGGAGCATCGAGGGTCCTGGAATATTATTCTCGGTGACTTCAACGCTAAGATAGGGCCTAGACAAGAACTGGACGGTGAGGGAATTCTCGGACCATACGGGATGGGAGACCGGAATATACGCGGTTCTCGCCTGATCCAGTTTGCATTTGGGCAAAGCCTGAAAGTCAGCAACAGTTTCTTCCCGAAAAAACCACAACGCCGCTGGACTTGGGTGTCACCGAATGGGCAAACTAAAAATGAAATCGATTTCGTACTTACCACAAATAACGATATAATAAGTAATATAGGGATTTTAAATAAAATGCAATTTTACTCAGACCACAGACCGCTTCGGACCACCTTAAAATTTAATTTCAAAATACTCCGCAAAAACATATTCTCAAGACGACACAAAAAACTAGACAGAGCCACACTAACAGCTAACTACGATCAGTATAATTTGGAACTGCAAAACAAATTTAGCACATTGAATATAGACGTCGACGATATAGAGACTCAATATGACAACATTTTGAAAGCAATTCAATCCGCGAATAGTAAAATCAAGACCAACCAAAAGAAACGCACTGTATTATCAACTGCCACCAGAAATTTAATAAAACAGCGCACTAGTTTTGAAATAGGCTCTGCAGAGTACCGCGCAATAGACAGGAAAACTAAGCGTGGCATCCGGACCGATCTCCGCAACCACAACACTAATCTAGTCACAAGAGCACTAATTAATAACAGATCACTTAGAACTGCAAAAAATGGAATAACGAAAGGGAAATCTTGGATCACCAGCTTAAAGGATGAAAGCGGCCAAAAGCATAGTGACAGGAACAAAATTATGGACATCTGCACAAAATTCTACTCTTCTCTATATTCAGATCCATCCGACTCACATAGTACATCAGAGTATAACTGTGCTGAAACCATCCCTCCCATCACAACCGAAGAAGTGGGTAAAGCCATGTCCACGATGAAGTTCGACAAAAGCCCTGGAGCTGACGGGATAAGCACAGAAGAACTTGTTTTCGGAAAAACAAACCTTTTACTTCCCCTTACCAAATTATTCAATACTATTTTAAAGACAGGACAATTACCACAAAAGCTGCTTCATTCTAATATGATACTTTTGTACAAGAAAGGCGATAAGTTTGACATAGGCAACTATCGACCAATCAGTCTGGTGTCGCATATTTACAAAACATTTATTAAAATTATCGAGTGTCGCATTGCTGGGCAACTCGACCGACATCAACCCCCCGAACAGGCTGGCTTTCGTCCCGGATTTTCCACCACCGACCACCTCCACACACTCAACCAGATCATTGAAAAGTGTAATGAATTTAAGATCCCCCTATATTTAGCATTTGTTGATTACAGAAAAGCATTTGATAGCATAACCCATTCTGCCATAGTAAACACACTCATAAACCAAAACATTAATTCTACTTATATAAACTTAATTAAAATATATACAATAACAGCACCGCTGATATCAAACTTCAGTACTCCGGTCCGTCGTTCCCTATACAACGAGGTGTTAAACAGGGTGATCCGCTGTCTCCTAAACTATTCACAAGCACCCTCGAAGAAGTTTTCAAGGGCCTGGCGGTTTCCTGGGAGGCTAAGGGAATAGACGTCGGTGGTAGGAAGCTATCAAATCTTCGTTTCGCCGACGACATCGTTCTCTTTGCCCCTTCTGCAGCAGAACTAAAGCAAATGCTCCAAGATCTGAGCAACGCAAGCCTTCAGGTTGGACTTGAAATGAACCGCGCGAAGACTCAAGTTATGACCAACAGTAGGAATCGTCGCAGTATCGACGTGGACGGGCAGAGCATACAGTATGTTGACGAGTACATCTACTTGGGCCAGCTAGTCTCTTTCAGTAACAGGCAAGACAAGGAAATAGAGCGCCGTGTTCAAAATGCCTGGAAGAGCTACTGGTCCATGAAAGAGCTAATGAAGGGTAACCTTCCATTGTCACTGAAGCGCAAACTCGTTGACATGTGTATTCTGCCTGTCCTAACCTACGGGGCCCAAGCTTGGTCACTCACAGAGATTCAGAAGTCCAAACTGAAGGTTTGCCAACGCGCTATGGAGCGCAGCATTCTAGGTATTAAACTAACGGATCGGATAAGAAACACCACACTGCGTTCAAAAACCCGCTTTGCTGACGTTGGCGAGAAAACCGCTAGGCTAAAATGGGACTGGGCCGGTCACGTCTACCGCATGCACCCGGAGAGGTGGGCTAGCATAGCCACCAAGTGGATGCCGGTAGAGGGACGTGGACGCGGCAGGCCCAGGCGGAGATGGCGGGATGACCTGGACAGCTTCCTGAACAACTGGCCGGAGGAAACACCAAATCGGGAATCGTGGAAATCAAGGGGAGAGGCCTTTGCCCAGCAGTGGGACACTCTAACAGGCTATTAAAAAAAAAAAAAAAAAAAAAAAAAAAAAAAAAAAAAAAAAAAAAAAAAAAAAAAAATCTATGTTAATTATAAGAAAACAAAAACACTTTGTATGGGAGGTACCCTAATTTTTTTTGTATATATTTTATTTTACCGTTCGGTCGCCCTGCATGATTTATTTATCCATGCCAAATTGTAGCTTTCTAGTACTAACGATCATCGAGCAAAGCCGCGGACGGACAGACAGACTGCCATAGCGAAATAGTTTCGGGTTCCTAGTTGACTACGGAACCCTAAAATGTATCAGTAAGGTGCATTGGGGTAAGGGGTAACGTCGAAACCGGGGTAATTTTGATAATGGCTAATATATACTAAACATACATACTAACATCAAGTTACGCTAATGCAACGGTTATCAATTATCATGGCATCTGTTGCTACATTAAGGCCTGTACCAAAAAAAAAACTAAATTTCAAACGGCTGTAATTTTGTTTCTAAGCAAGATAACTATGACTTTCATAACGCGATAATAAGTCTATTATTATATTATATATTCCAGTATAAATTTAATAATTCTGGGTTCACGTTGTGCGAGGTTACACCGGTAAATAGATGAGATCGCTGAAAACTGTACCCCTAGTGTAAATTCGATTTCGAAACGTGACTTACGCGTTTGCGTTTAGTCTCATTTTGTATTGGATTTAGAAAGAGCGCGCCAAGCGGGACGTTTTGGAAACTCAAAATCCTATACAAAATGAGACTTAACGCAAACGCGTTCGTCACGTTATGATGTCGATCAAATTTACACTAGGGGTACAGGTCTTTTCCAAATGTGAATGTGACCTAGACCCGTCAGAAAGATTGCTAATAGAATTTGCGAAAACGAAGCATGTCATATTTATCGGAAAAACTGGGGGAAAGTCAGTTCAGTTCTTCGTACGACTATTAGGTTAGCTAAAGTAATCGAAAATGTGCGTTATTGAATTCTAGGCCAAGTCAATAATCATACAATATTCTTCGTACAAAAATCGCATTTGGTAATTGACGAAGAGCAGAGTAGGAGCACCAAACGTCCTGCGGTGCCTTTCTCTTAACTATTATTGGGCTCAAATCAAAAGTTTTAATCTTTATATGGGCACAAACGGTACAATAATTCTTACAAATAGTAATATTAATTAATACATAAACCAATGAAGTTGCCACCAACTACTAGTGTATATACAAAAAAAAAACAGAACGGAATAACAACAATATCTACAAAACAGGCATTTGTCGGCATTAAAAAAAATTAAAATACTCTAAACATTATTCAAAGCACTCAGAACTTCATACTTAAACTTAACTAATGGAATATTAAACCTCAATATGTGAGAAAATATTATTATTACACTTGCACGCTTTATCAATGAAGGAATTCGCTTTATATTTTTTTCGCGTAAAGGGGATGTGAAAGAGTTAGTGTTCAAACGAGGAGTTCTAAAATTAATTTTATTTATTAAATAAGGGGAGTCAATATGATTTGTTAAAATTTTATATAAAAAAGTTTGATCCTTTAATGTTGTTTACGTTTAAGTGTATTAAAACATAATGAAACAGCCAAAAAAACATTAACAATTCCAGCAGTGATACTAGTTTAGTAGATAATAGCATTTTTCTAAATTAACCCGCTTTCGAAGTTAACCCAATGCACGTTATAGTTTTTTTTTATTCTACTGCTATTGACAAAATTGATTTGCCAGACTATTTGTAGCTTTACAAAGCATGTTGGTGGTCCACATTTCTAGCATTAATAACATTCGATAGCGTAACTGTTAAAATTCAAATCATTTACGGTAGCCAAATTGTAACGATCAGCTATCTCAATTGCAAATTAGACTTTACCGTACTAGATAAAAGGTCTAAATTACAATTGTTTTTATTTTATCGAAGGAAACGAAAATAAAAACAGTGATCACACCGCGGGAATTCCTAGTAAGTTTTCCTTAACTTTATCTGATGAATGACCAATTGACGCAGTATCGTCGGTCAAGCGAGATTGTACTTTAAAATTATAGACGTAAGACATAAAATGTTATTTTGTTATGAGCGTTGTGAGATAGATTACGTGGTCATTTGAAATAATGTATGTGTATGAAAGTGAGATGTTTTGTTTTGTATTACTTTTTTGTTTTAAATTGACCTAAATATTTTTAATTCGATTTTCTTTATTGGCATTGGTTTGGGTAACAAAATAAAAGATATAACAAAGCATTTTACGATATATTTTACGTACCATTTGACAAAGTCCACACATGAAGCTATAAAGAGGCTCAACCCCACTACCTAAATGTGTTACAAACCTAATACACCTGTCTTACTCATAAATTTTACAATATGAATTGTAATGTAAGGTTTAAAGCAATAAAGATTTTACTTATAATATATATTGCGATATATAGCTCGGTATATTACGATATATTTTGGCATCGTTGGCGTGTGTGGTGCTTAGCGATATCTGTCGGTATCTTATGGTATATTAATATATACATATTATCGCTCCGTCTGTGACGGGCTTAAATATGTGTTCAAATTTGCGTTTTCAGAAAGTCGCTTAGTAAAGATCGCTCTTTGTCAGTCTGTCAGTTATTTCCATGTTAGTTCGCCAGGTTACAAACACCAAAACCAACCAAAACTCATTTATTGCATAAACATAAACAAAAATCAACCTTGTTTTGTTCCTACTACTGTTCATTATGGCTCTGAACTTCTGGTAGTAATTGCTGAGTTTTGGTTGACAGCTGACGATTTATACTTTTCTGTTGTTTTCAATGGGTAGAAAAACAGTGGTCTGGCTTTTTTTTTAAATACTACGTCGGTGTCAAACAAGCATACGGCCTGCCTGATGGTAAGCAGTCTCCGTAGCCTATGTACACCTGCAACTCCAGAGAAGTTACATGCGCGTTGCCGACCCTAACCCCACCCCCTCGTTGAGCTCTGGCAACCTTACTCACCGGCAGGAACACAACACTATGAGTAGGGTCAAGTGTTATTTGGCTGCGGTTTATTCTCTCTTCGGCCAGGAGACAATACAAATAACACATTATAAGCTAGTAATATTTAATGTAACCCTTGAACGGCCAGAAGAGGATCAGAAATTACGGAGAATTAAAACGTGTCATTTTGAAATGAAGTTTAAAACTGTTATAGGGCTAAGATGGTTGACTCTTTATCATTTGTCACCATGCCTGTCACGTTCTAACAAGTATGTAAGTGCGAAAGTGACGCATGAAATGACACGTGATAAAAATGCGACCATGATACCGCTTCTGGTCATTTTTGCCATGTAATATCTAAGTTTGCCCGTTAAAGGGTTAAGGGCTTATAACATGAATTCCACAATAAACTGTCGTGCGTCAAATCTCATCGAAATCCGTTTAGCTACTTTAGTTAAAAATCCAAATGATTATAAAAAAAGGCTTTATTTGTGATCCCTTCTTCCTTGTGTTGCATGCTGGACCCCCTACAAGTTTTGTAGCATCTGTCATCATATATAACATCCTGTGTAAGGTACAGCATGATAGTATTATTTATCGTATGGCTTCGTTACATGTCACTGGATATAAAGTGGTAGAGAGTATAAATTAGTAGTAGTAGTAAGTAACAACTTAAAATTTAAAATTTAGCCCTACTCAGGTAAGCCACCGCTTCTACAGCCAGGATATTGAAGTCGTTCACTTGGCCCATGTATTTTGAGGGGACATTCCATTACTATGTGTTCGATGGTCTGGTCTGGATGCATGATAGTATTGATAGTGTTTTATTATGTTGTCCCTGTTACACGATGTTGTATACAATTTTATAACAGCCAATGTGGGAGCACCATTAAAGATTTGATCAGTATAATAACAAATAAACAAAAACATTTTGGAAAATGTCTCCTCCAGTTTTTGGGGCTACCCCATGCCAGTGTTTCTCTTAATTGAACTATTTAAATATTTTCTTAGTTAAATAAATATGCAAATATCTAACCGCTGTTCCGCCTTTTCGCCGAAGTTTTATTGACCGAATTTCATTTGCCAACCAATATTCGGCAAACTTTCGTTATAACAAAATTATACTTGGTAAAATATTTGTTAAGTAGATTATTATTATGACATACAACATTTATTTACATTTCTTTCGCCAAATCATTCATTTGGTTAAAAAATAATAATACGACAACATCTAGCCATTTGACAGAGATAAGATAGGTGCGACGACGAGCGAAGCGAGAAGGAGCGTTTTAGGTGAACTGCGACCTAACAGCGCCACAACCGATTTTCGTTGCATCGAACGATGCTAGATAACAAAAATAAACGTATGTTTTGTATTAGACTATAAAGTCATGTCATTATGCAAACCTGAAGCATTGCGTTTAAAAACGTGAATTTTTAAGTTGTCCAAACATACAGTTGCTAACTGTTAGGTTGGGAAATAATACGAATTATTATATTGAGTTGCTACTTGATCATTCGGCGAAATGAAATTATGCGAAAAATTGGTTGGGAAATGACATTCCGCAATGATTTATCGTCATAATCATATTACATTGCAAATGTGCGTAGAAGACACAGAAATATTGTTATTATGTTAGTCACAGAGACATATCACGCTCAACATGGTTTGTGGTAATCTGGTGACAGTCTGACAGTAAACCGCGAAACCGAAAACTTTGTAAATATTGATTCGTCATTTCACAACATAGTCATAAATGTCAATTCAAGGAGTAACAGAATTAATGTCTTGTTTCTTTGGTTCAGTGAATACCTATCTACAATAAGTTTATAAGGGAAGACTGTATACTACTAGTTATTTAAAAAAAACTGTACACGCATTTTGCACATTTGGACGGGGGTTCCGCCAATATCGAGTGAAAAACCTTGGGGATGCTGTAACTGATATTGGTATCAGTTACAGCATGACCCCTAGCTTCAAATAGTTGCGCCCTCTTGTCTCGAGTCCGAACACATTCCATTATAAAGTGATGTATATCCTCGACAGAGTCGCAAATATCGCAGTTGGGCGACTGCTTTCCTCGTCAGATAAGCAAACATATTTAATGGAATGTGACCGGACCGAAGCCTGTGAGCACGTGTAATTTTCTCCCGGTTTAAGTCAGCCACTTTCCACCAAGGTATCCGCTCACATTGAATGGTACTAGATTCCTTTCTCTTGCGATTTTTCATCAAAGAACTCCTTCCAGCGACCATACATTTTACCTTTATACTGTGCGACCATGAGCGACGCACGTATACAAATACGAGAGTTCTTGCCCTTTGGGCTATGACAGTCTTCCCAGCAATAAATTTTATAAGCACATTGTTGACCTTACTTTAAGCCTTGTGATTAATTAAAGCTCATAAAATGTTTGTATTTTTCAGGGCAATGGAAGACCTTGAGCAAAGACGCCGTGCCGTCCCAGAACCTGCCCAAGCTGAACCCTGACGGAACCGTCATGGTGATCCGCAAGAGCCGCACTCTCAAGTACAAAGAGAGCAGGAAAGATGAGCCCATGTAAGTATTTTGGTCCTTATTATGTCAAATCCCTAGGAATAATAGAGGGCCAAGTATATTGCCTTGTGGTACACCTGCCTCCGATGATATTAGCATGATGATCTGTTGTCAGCCTCTCTGTCTTCTTCTTCCTAGCGTTGTGTTGACATGCATTGATTATGGAAGAGATCGCTTCTTAGCGATAAGACCGCCTGTTGTTACCTAACTTTTACGTGTTTTTTCATTTCCTGTCTATTTTTAAATGTATGGTGCACAATAAAGAATATATATTTACTTATGTACTGATGTTATGTATTGGGTGACAATGCAATATTAAGGTACCACCGACCTGATCTAATGATGGGTATAATAGGTCCATAAGCCATAAGCACTCTGTGATAAAACAACGCACGCAGCCTAATTGTGTTTGAGTTTGTTAGAATTGTCTACATGAATTGCAGTCAGCGATAACCGATGCGCTTACTTGTGATATTTGCAATCATTATGTTCTTTACGAATTAGTTGTGTATGTATTGCATTGTATAGTTAATTATTTAAATACTGCTGAATGGATTATCGAGTTTAACGATGCATTTGATCAAATATTACGTAATTGTGATTTATCTCGAATAAATTAAATAAAAATAATAAAAGCTTCTAAGAAAATGATTTTTTTTTTGTAAAAATAAAATCTATTTATAGTGACAAGACAGAGAAGTGGTCCCCCATCGGAATGAGCCACGTGCCTTCCGCGCCCCTGCCCGAGCCAGCCCTGGAGCCTGATAGCAGCGTAAGTAACAATATCTTATAAGTTGATTTGTTCCCTAGTTCTATAGATGGTAGCACCATCTCTCTCTATATATTATTACTCTCCCGGCCAGCTTCGAACGTCGATATTTCGGCTCTGTTGTTGAATACGTTCATGTGTACGGCCTTTTTAATTTACGTATTACGCATACTTTGCAGACATAAAGTGGTAAGGCGCGTATTTTTTACATGTTCATGTGACCAGCTGACGGTCTTTCCACCGCGATACAACCGGCTGACGGTGTTTTTAATTCATGATAGCATCTTAACTATCAGCCAGGAGGCGATGATTGACGCCCGCGGTCTATACGTAATAGTCGCTGGTAGACGGGCATTCAGCTCATCCCGTCTGACATCGAGCTTCACAAGTCGATTCGGGATTCAAAGTCATTATCTCGCTATACCCTAATCACGTAGGGATTCGTATAGGAGGTGCAAGCACGTACTGCTCGCCCTCCATTCAGTCAGTTGGTATAAGGTTTCAAGGATCGCATATACTTGAGACTGGGACGGGTACCGCCGTGGCAGGGTGGTCTACTCAGGACATTAGCCGGTGCGTTTTCAGCCTCAGCCTCTACAGACCTTGTTCACTTTGCCTTTACTATGTGACATCTATTGAAATCTTCGAATGAACCGACTCATATAATAGTGATCGAACTCTGCTCGAGAACTTTGATCATTTATTACAACAATATTTACTGCAACAATATTTACTGTTTTAACTGTCACTTTATATATGAGTTCACCAATATTTGGTTATTCCATAAGGAAATGGTTGCGCTAAATGCGTCAATACCTAGGTTCACATCCCGAATATGATGTGACAACTAGTAAATAACCATTGAGTCATAACTTCAAAACAAACAATAGTTCTTATTCAACAGGGAAAGTTTACTTTTTACAAGACTTTATTAACTGACTTGAATTTCATAGAAGGAGGAGGTTCTGTATTCGGTTGTGGTTATTTTTTAAATGTACGTTCACCGATTACTCCGACACCCGTGGTTCGATTTGAGTAATTCTTTTTTTTGTTTGAAAGGAGCTACCTTCAAGGTGGTCCCATATTAAAATGGTTCTGATCTGATGATGGGATCCATGAGGAATAGAGGGAACTCTTAAATTTCTAAAAGCACATGTATGCTGATTTGTCTGTATTCTGAAGCAACTCAAGCATTTTCACTCTAAAACAACCAATTTGATGTAGTGCAACTGTAGCTTTACCATTGACTCTACATATTCGAATGGGTTACCCGTTCATTTGACTTAGCTCTAGGAAGGGGTTTCCATTTCAGAGATACCGCTAAATAAAAGGGCATTTCATTTAGCGGTATCTCCTTTCCTAATTCAAAAAATTATGACGCCTGTACTGTCAACGCGCTTGACACCCAATCCTACTCTTTAAACATAAATAAGCAATATTTGATTCTATTTTTACCAAGAGAAAGTTGAAAATGGCATAAGTGTTATAATTTATACTCAACACCCCTTCAAGGGGTTAGCGCTTAGGAACGGGTATCAACTTCTCCGTATTATGAAGCGCTTGAAAAGCCAAATGAAAGGGTTTTAGTTAGGAACGGCTTTGGTAAGCAGTCTTACGAAATACCCCTTCAAAATCCCTCGAAGTTGATACCGGACCGGTCCCTGTAGATGTATTTTCTACTGCTTCATTTTGAACTCATAGGTATAGTCGTTAGATTTGTAGCTGGCCCCCAACGGCTTATCCTTTGTCTATTGTTAACTAAAACGGCGCGTGCCACTACCTGCAAAAAAAAGGGCCCGGTCACTTTAACCGGTTATTTAATTACAACTCCTATGGTAATTGAAATAAGATTCAAAATGAACAAATAGTAAAAACATTTGCGATTGCTTGTGTGGTCCCTATAGAGTTACTGAGTGCCGGCGAGTCGAACGCTACCGAACCAGTCTCAAATGCGTAACAAAGGCGCGTTATCGGAGAGCACACCTACACTGGTTTTTTGAGCGTTAGACTAGCCCTCGCTTAGGTGCCTATTAGAATTATACAACCCTTTTTTGCAGGTACTGGCACGCGCGGTTTTAGTTAACAATAGACAAAAGATTAACCGCTTCGGGCCAGCTTCAAATCGAACGACTATACATACAAACGTTTCTCGATAGGAGTGTCACTTCTGTTATTGTTTATTTGTCATAATCTTTCAGTACTGTTTAGTCGATGTTGGCCCCGCGATAACGATGTATTTGTTGTCCAGTTGGCGTACCGCCTGCAGACGCTGCACGCCATCGCCGCCGGCGTGTCCCCGCTGTCCCCGCCGCCGCCGGCCGCCCCCGCCCCCGCCCCCGCCCCGGCCGCCCCCGCCCCCGCGGCGCCCCCCGCCCCCGCCCCCAAGCCGCGCAAGCAGGACGCCTTCATGCAGACCGACCCCGTGCAAGACGAGGACGAGGACAACAACCAGCCCAACAACAGCTACAGCGAGGCCTCCGACAACTCCTACCATTCGCACTCTGAACAGATAGGTGAGTCCATTCCTTCCTTACTCACCGGCAGGACCACAACACTATGAGTAGGTGTTTGTGTTTCTCAACCAATTTTGGTACAGTCAAGATATTAAATATCGATACGGACTAAGTGCCAAAAATATGTCTACACGACCTTATTGCCTATATGTTAAGGTAGTGTGTACATATTTTTGACACTATGTCCGTATCGATATTTAATAACTAGACTGTACATACTAGCCGAATGGTGCGAGTTGGCAAGGTTCAGAAACCGGTTAAATTTCCATTCGTTATCGTGTACTTGGCGCAAAACCTTATTTCGGTTTCGTTCGTAAAACCTTTATTTTTTTTAACTTTTTAGAAGAACATTTTCATAATAGTTATTTACGATACAAGTGCAAAAAATAGGAAATTCGCAACGAGTGGTGATCAAATAAAACACGACTTGCAAATTACCTAATCGCACGTGTATCATACAACATTTTACAGTACATATGGCTCTTTAAAATTTCGAAATATGCACGGAAAGTGCTCATTCCCGCACGCGTGCGGGAAAGTAGCGCCATATGTACTGTAAAGTTCTTGTCAGATTAACCGGTTTAGAACAATAAAAACCGGTTTCTTATGTCGGTGTCTTTATTTACGCGACACACCACCAGGCCGGCTAGCCGTCTCGTCGCTTATCGGATAAACCGGTTTATTTTGACGACCGGTCTGGCCTAGTGGGTAGTGACCCTGCCTACGAAGCTGATGGTCCCGGGTTCAAATCCTGGTAAGGGCATGTATTCGTGTGATGAGCATGGATATTTGTTCCTGAGTCATGGGTGTTTTCTATGTATTTAAGTATTTATAAATATTTATGTATTATATACACCGTGTTTTTATTGAATTGCGTTAACTCCGGGGTTTCGGTAAGTACGTTTAAGGAAACTAAATGGCATAGTTAATTTTCAAAAAAAAATATTTTTTTTTGTTTTTTTTTACTATTTTTATTTTTATAAAAAGTAACTAAATGTTGCATATAGCGTTGTTGTAGCACGGGCATTACATTTAACTCAACCAAACAATTGAAAACTGTGACATATCAATGTCATTTCTAACATCGATCGTCCGAGATAGTACGTACGTTTAGTAGCAAATGTATGAACTCGCACTAAACACTAACTAATAAGTAAACAGGTCCTAAAGCAAGTGTACACGCTCGTAAGGGCCTTATAATATAAAAATTTATGATTGATTATCTCCGAAATGGAGTTAGTTAGAATATCGGTATCTTTGAGAAAGTTACTTAATTTAAGCTCAGGAATGCACCCTCGAAATTAACGCAAATCAGAAAAAACACGGTGTATATCGTTGTCTAAGTACCCTCAACACAAGCCTTATTGAGCTTACTGTGGGACTTAGTCAATTTGTGTAAAAAAAAGTCCTATAATATTGATTTATTTATTTTATTTATTATTATTTAAGTTACAATAAAGTTCTTAAAACATTCACTTATGAAAGTTCAGAGTAAAACCGAAATAAACCCGTATTAACCGCTACTTTTATAACCGGTTTCGAGCCTTGTGAGTTGGTAGTAGTCTTATCTTGAGTTTCAAAGTTTCCAGTTTCTTTTTATTTTCTAACATTTTGCATTCTTCACAGCCGAGTACCCAGTCCAATACAAAGAACCAGAAAAACCATACGAATCAAAATCTTACGACCCTAAATCATACGACTCAAAATCGTACGACTCAAAATCATATGACTCAAAATCATATGAGCCCCCAAAAGACTACACAAAACAGACGGATGACTACATACCACAGACCGATGAGGAATACAACAAGGAGGCCGAGAAATATGCACTAGGCCAGAAATCTCTCAACGGGTATGATAAGGATCAGTACCAGAAAAGTTTGGATTACCAGAAGATGGGCCAGCTGTATAGCTTCAGTGATAAACAGGAGTTTAGGAGTTACTATCCTAATGGATATACAGATAGGTAAGTTAATGACGACCGGTTTGGCCTAGTGGGTAGTGACCCTGCCTACGAAGCTGATGGTCCCGGGTTCAAATCCTGGTAAGGGCATTTGTTCGTGTGATGAGCATGGATATTTGTTCCTGAGTCATGGGTGTTTTCTATGTATTTAAGTATTTATAAATATTTATATATTATATATATCGTTGTCTAGGTACCCTCAACACAACCCTTATTGAGCTTACTGTGGGACTTAGTCAATTTGTGTAATAATGTCCTATAAATATTTATTTATTTATTTATTTAATGTATCTACCTTATTTTAAGCAGAATTTGAAATAGAGGTGGATTGTCAAAGAAAACTTTGTAGCCACAGTAAATTTACTGCCATCTTTCGACACATGGTTAAAACTTTTGACTTTGATCCTTATTCTTTCAGTGATATGTGTTAAATTTGTTAAATATCAAAAAGTGGCGCCATCTAATAGATCAAAGTCCAAAGGTTTTGGCATCGTTTCGAGCGATGGCGCCACAAACTTTAGCTGATGCTCGGTAAGATGTTGCGAAAGTACGTGTTGCTTCTAATTTCGTAGATTTGTTTTCCGTAAATTACCCTATTGTCGAAATCATCCCAATGCATTTTATTGTTTTACCCTAAAATATATGGGAGACCGAGTTTTGAAAAATTAAAAATTGTGGGTTTTCCCAGAGGAACGACCTAGCTAGATCGATTTTTCGCCCTCGAAAACCCCCATATAGCAAATTCATTGAAATCGGTAGAGACGTTTCCGAGATACAACCCCTCTGGTGTTGCAGGTGTCCATGGGCGGCGGTAATCACTTACCATCAGGTGATCCATCTGCTCGTTTGCCTCCTCTACCATAAAAAATAAAAGATCCCCGAAATAAATATGTTTTGTATACAAGAACTGCTTGTTTAAAAGTATAAGATTACTTTGTAAACCTATAAAAATGCTTTTTTTATTCCAGTGCGGAGATCCTCCGCAACCAGCAAGCTAACCTCCAAATACTTCAGCAACAGCACCGGGTGACAGAGAACCAGAATTTCTTTACCGAGGGCATCAAGCAAGAAGTTGATCTCAGCGGAGAAGACATGTATGATCGGAGCAAGGAGATTTCTGAGAGAGGTGAGGTTCTTTAATAACATTTACTGACGGATAACCAATATTTCTTCACCGAGGGCATCAAGCAAGAAGTGGCTCTCAGCGGAGAAGACATGTATGATCGGAGAAAGGATTCTGCTGAGAGAGGTGAGGTTCTGTATTAACATTTGGTGACGGATAACCAATATTTCTTCACCGAGGGCATCAAGCAAGAAGTGGCTCTCAGCGGAGAAGACATGTATGATCGGAGCAAGGAGATTTCTGAGAGAGGTGAGGTTCTTTAATAACATTTGCTGACGGATAACCAATATTTCTTCACCGAGGGCATCAAACAAGAGGTGGATCTCATTGGAGAAGGCATGTATGATCAGAGAAAGGATTCTGCTGAGAGAGGTGAGGTTCTGTAATAACATTTGGTGACGGATAACCAGAATTTCTTCGAAATCAAAATGTTTATTTAGTAAATAGGCTTATGCTAGCTCTTTTACATGTCAACTTACAGCTAGGTATATATTCTATTTTAACAAAAGTAGTTTCCGATTGAGCTGAAAATTTGCATACATATGTAAGTCGGGTGACAATGCAATATTATGGTACCATCGAGCTGATCTGACGATGGAGACAGGAGGTGGACATAGGAACTCTGTGATAAAACAACGCAACCTAATTGTGTTTGGGGTTTTTAGAATTTGCTCGATGATTATTAGTTGCCTGTGGAAAGAAAAGTACCGTCAGCGATAAAAGCTTGTACAGTCAAGGTATTAAATATCGATACGGACAAAGTGCCAAAAATATGTACACACTACCTTAATGTATGGGCAATAAAGGCGTGTGTACATATTTTTGGCACTTTGTCCGTGTCGATATTTAATACGTTGACTGTACCAAAAATGAATTTTTTGCCGAAAACTTATTATCCTCTATGAATCCACTAACAGTATAATAAGCTTTTTGTAAAAGCTGTTGTTTCACAATAGTCTTGAATTTATTTATTCACAAATTCAACATTAGTTGGTAACTTATTATAAAATCGCACACCGTTCCCCAAAAATGACATGTTTGCCGACCTTAACACTCCGCACCTTCATTAAGCTCTGACAACTTTACTCACCGGCAGGAACACAACACTATGAGTAGGGTCTAGTGTTATTTGGCTGCGGTTTTCTGTAAGGTGGAGGTACTTCCCCAGTTGGGCTCTGCTCTAGATCTGGAATGACATCCGCTGTGCTGTGCCCTATACAAAGCGAGATGACATTCACAGTACCCATGTCGCAGTCGGATTGTATAATCCGCCGTATTACATTACGGCTAGCTGTTATCAAAAACAAGGCCGTTTTGAAATGCGGCGGCTCAACGATTAGCCAGATTGTCATTGTGATACGTTCGTCAATAAGGCGGCTCACGTTTAGCCGCATCGCATCGTACTACTATTTAGTTTGTAGGGTGACCATACTTACAAAATAAAACAATGTTGAAATGAAAATCAAATTTAATAAGAAAATGCTAACGATTTTCCTTGCCAATCAAGAATTATCATAGTTATTTATACTAAATAAAAATTGTTGTTATGTCAGGCAGCGCCACTGGTGTTTAAAAAGGGGAACTAAAAACTGTCAAAGAGGCGGCTAATGACTCGCTGTATTACATTATGGCGGATACATTCCGGCGGATTTTCATTCAGCCGCATTCAATCCGGCTAATCGTTGAACCGCCTCATTTCAAAACGGCCCTGTTTTTGATAACGGCTAGCCATAATGTAATACGGCGGATTATACCATCGGACTGCGACACCCATACCTCTCTTTTGGGCAAAGTTTAAGGACATACCCGGGTCCATTGATGATGGCGTGATGTTGTACTGAACGTCGTATTATTGTAGATGCGGGCATGTACGAGACGCAGCGGCGCTTGGCGCAGCAACGTTCCTTGGAGCTGATGCCGCCGCAAGTCAAGCAGGAGCCCGAAGGTAACTCCACCGGTCACTAACCTAATGTACAATCTACTAGTTTTTTTTATTTTTATTGAGAAGCAAACATTTATTCAGTAACATTAATCAGTAGATTAAGCAGAAGTAAGACATATAGTTTCCTTAAATTACATATCAAAATACGATGCTAATGCACTTTTTAAATACAAAAAAAAATGCAAACAATTTTTACAATCATGTGAAATTTAAGCTAACAAAGAATGGTACCCAACTGTCCGGTTCCGATTTGATTTATATTTATTTATGTTATAGAGTAGTCTAAAATAATAGACATGTATTTTTTTTTAGCTGCCCAAACTCAACCTATTGGGAGAAATTGTCCTCCAAAGTAGTAAAAAGTTACTAAATCTTCTAACTCCTATAGAAAGTGATGCTCAAGCAACTTGCTATGCTAGTTAATGGCTGGTTTGAGTATATGTTTGCGGGAGTTGAGATACTTACCAATTTTCGTGAATTATTTACGTTTTATAGTAAAAAAGTATTATTTTAGATGACTCATAGAAAAAGTATTGTATACAATAGTGAAATAATCAAGCTTTTCAATCTCGTACCTTACTTAGGCAACTCATCAAGCTTCGTTGCCTAACTCGACTGAGAAGCTCTCTATTATATCACAATTGTATAAAATGCTGTTACGTGACTCCAACATAATGAAAGGCATTAAAATGAGTGTGGATTTAATTACATACACATTGTTTTATCTACACACATAAATATTAAATTAAATTATGATTTAATTCATGCATGACCCATATAAGTGTTAGTAACAAGCTTAAATATTAATGTTACCGAATAAATAACACATGAATAAATGCCCTTACCAGGATTTCAACCCGGGACCATCGGCTTCATAGGCAGGGTCACTACCAACTAGGCCAGATAGGTCGTTAATAAATGAATGATGTGTTACGTTTTGTTGCAGGCTGTGAAAATGTGATGCAACCACAGGGGAGCCCCTACGGCTACTCCAACGGACTCAATGGTGTACAGGGTGAGTCATTTTCATTACACTGGACTATACAGGATGTTTGGCACATGACCCGTCAAAATTTGGGGCGTCGGTGGTATCATTTCCTTGCTTTCCGTCCTTGGAACCTTGGTCCTAGGAGCCACGGTTCTGGTGATACGATTTCTTAAATGTTTCTCCTAATTACCCAAAATCTGATATTCGAAACCCCATAACTTCTTTTTGTGTATGGTCAGAGAGAAATTCAAAATCAAAAATTCAAAATTCAAAAATTTATTCTGCAAGTAGGCCTCAAGGGCTCTTTTACAAGTCAATACAACATTTATAGTAACATCATATAGTGACATGAAAAATACATAACAACATTTATAAATACAACAGCTGGGTATACATTACATTATAATAATCTTAAAATAAATTATTACTACAATACAATAGAGATGTATAATCTCTATGGTTAAAAATACATTAAATCTGGAGATGTAAAAGGTCCCCAATGTCAGAGTACTAATTCTAATAAGACTTGGAAGTGTAAAGTCTCTCCAAGTGTCAAAATAAAATTACTGAATAAATAAATCGCGTCTGGACTGGACTGTTAAGCGAGAATTAAGACCAAGAGTGCTCATTCCATACAACGGTTTTGTTCCCAAAAATACTATTATTTTCGTAGTCTACATCTAGCGTCAAGTAGCGAAACTCTCAGTACTGCTACTCGACAATAGATGTCGCGGCAAACAAAATGTCTAATGCTCAACGATTTTCAGCTAATATTATAACCAGAGTAAACGTAGGAGTTGAAAATAGAGTTCCGGTCCGTCACTTTTTTATAATAACCAAATTTAACACATATCAGTGTAAGTATAAGGATCAAAGTCAAATGGCGTTCTAAGTTTTAATTATGTGTCGAAAGATGGCAGTAAATTTACTGTGGCTTCAAAATTTTCTTTGACAATTCACCTCTATTTTAAATTCTCTGACATAAATACATAGTTATATACATAGAAAACACCCATGACTCAGGAACAAATATCACACAAATAAATGCCCTTACCGAGATTCGAACCAGGGACAGCTTCATAGGCAACTAAAAATATCCAAAAAGTATATTATTATGCAACGATTGTATAACATAGTATTGTGTTGCAGGATACTACGAGCAGCTGTCGCGGCCGGGGCCCGAGATGCTCATCGCCAAGCAGAACGCGTTGGCTGCGCACACGCAACTCTGTAAGTTATATTTGACATACAGTTCAGAATCATTACATTATGGAAGGTGGAGGTATGGAATTAAATCTCCATATACCAAAAAGTGTCATCAAAAAACCTTAAATAGGTGGCGCTGCAATACCTAGAATACTTGAAAATAGATCAAATCATCGACAGCGCACTTCACTCCGTCAATAACGCCTAGGTTCTTACCTACTCTAGCGCTACTCTGGAGAGATTTGGAACTATTATTTATAGCTGACAGCTGGACACTTACAACAGTTCTACCATAAGAGATTTCACTCCTTTTAAATCCACACTCCATAATATTCTTATGACAGATTTATAACTTCTACGGTAAAATCCAGGGATCGGAAACCGGTATTTTTTGTATGGGAACGAAAACGGTATTTTTTCGTTCTTTGTTAATTATTTCATTCCTAATCGGGCAATCTAATAATACGAAGTCGTTATCTAAAAACACAACTGAATCCTACATTTTGAGTATAAAATAAACCGAAATATATCGTTATTTCGATGTTTTTGCAAAAAACCGGTTCCGATCCCTGGTAGAATCCGCATATAACTTGGAGTATTTAACAGCCGGAGTCGCCTTTAAGAGCTTACGCCTCTGTCGAAAACCTCGGCCAATGGTCATACTTATTGGGGCTTGTGCACAAATCACGCGAGGTTTTTTTCGGCTACTTTTTGACCCCTCCCTCCCCCTCGGTGATATTTGGTGAGGTTCTTGGCTACCCCTCCCTCCCCCACATATCCTCACGTGTATTTTTTTAAACTTTCATTCGACCTAATTTTAGGATAAATAGTATTGTATATAGTAAATCTTGTTTATTTTTCTACGTTCGTTATAAATGTGATGATATTTTCGTAAAATAGACTCGTTATTTTGAAGTTAGAAGTGAAGATGTATGCTTAACGAAAATTTATATTTAGTTTTCGTTCACTGTAGAAAAATACACGTGAGATCTCCTTATACCCCCCCTCCTCCAACGTGATCTGTCGTGATTTTTTCATAAACACGGTGTTTTTATGAAACTTCGTTTCTTTTTTAAGTTTTTTTTTCGTAGTTTCGTTTTTCTTTCTTCTAGTATTTTTCATAAATATTCATAGCATAATATATTTTCAAATTACTGTAAATTTAACTTTTTAATTCTGAATATCACTGTATTAAAGCCAGACCAGAAATATAAATAACCTTTATCAAGAGGGCGCTGTTATTCTCATGTATATGGTGACAGTTCAGTTTAGTATGAAAAATTAAGTTCCAATTAAATTCCGCAATAGATAGATAGATAGATAATAGTTTATTCATCACACATGGTAATAGGTACATTTAAAATATACATCATGTACATAATATCTATACTACTAACAAGTGCTACTAGTCAGGCATTTTTAAACTAAAGTGCATGCATGTCATAATTTGTAACATTTACACTTCATTAAATTCATTAATGTTATACAAAGTCTTGTTTAATAATAGGTCTTTCACTTTAGCACGAAACACTGTCAGTCTTGGTTCTGTTTTGAGATGTTGGGGTAATCTGTTATACAGTTTACGACCAATAACTCCTGGCATTTTTTTTGACATAGCGAGCTTGTGGGGGCTTAAACAGAGGTCGTTTGGATAACGATTCGGGCGCTCAGATGCTCCTTTCTTTCGAAACATGTGTATATTCTTCCGAACAAACATAATAGTTTCAAATATGTATTGAGCCACTGACGTCATGATTTTCAGGGTTTTGAAAAATTCTCGGCATGTGTCTTTGTATCCGGCATTCATGATCACTCTTATAGCCTGCTTTTGCATTTTCAATACTCTCTCATGGTCTGATGAGTTTCCCCACAGTATTATACCATATGACAAAATGGAGTGTACATAAGCATAATATGATTGAATTAGACACTCACGTGAAATAATTGTACGTAGTTGTTTAAGGGCGTAAACGCCAGTTGCCGTGCAATATGGCGCGTTATCAATGATCATATATTACTGGTCAGGCTTTACTCAAGGTTGTCTATACTATATTTTTTAAACTTCGCTTTATATATTTTCAGGGCAGAACACAATGAAGAGACCATTCTTCTATAGCGAAAGCCCACACTACAACGGCCCGCCCTTACTGCATAGATACGAGGTAACATATTATTATTTATATATAAATATCAACTGTCGCAAATTTAATAGACGGGGTTTAAAATGTGTTTCAGAAAGTTGTTTATTAGAATTTTGTATTGCATAATGTTACTTGGTAGAAATATCGTTTCGCAGAAATACTTTTGGCAAACTGCTTTTCGCATAATATTACTTCGCAGAATATTATTTGCCAAAGAACCCTAACCTAACCCACTTAGAAAATTCTGCCAAATGAATATAATGCGAAATGACTATTATGGCTAGTGCTAGTATATATGTAAGTATGCGAAAATATCATTCGACTAAAAGTTATTCTGCGATACATGTAATGTGAAGTGTATTTCTGCCAGATGAGGGTAACCCCTTCCTACCACACATAAATAAATACTCCTTTTTTAATTATCATATTTTTATATTATAATTGCTTTCCAGGACATACCAAGAATCCTTCAGTGAGTAACATTCCAAAGCGGCGGTGAATAATAAATATATTATAATATAAAGTTAATAATAATTGTAAAACTGTTCTCTTAAAGACGATAATCTCTACGTTTTCTTTTGTAATAATATATTTTTTATCGTGTTGAAGATATTGTGGCTACAGTCCTTTATTTGGGAAATAATTACAACAAAAAACACCATTTTATATGTTGAATGCTCAAATACTACCTATTTTCCAAAATATATTTCACAAACTTGACAATTGTCATCTGATAATGATAATTTGCCGAATAGTTTTGCCAAAGTGTCATTGTCATTAAACGTTTTGGCAAATTGACAAAGCGTAAAATGTGACAAATGTCAACAACAATTCGTGTTACACTAATCTAATACTGAATACGTAACATCGTTAACACTTATATTTATCACATAGTTTGGGTATGATGATAGCTGTAATCTCCATACAATTTAAATATAAATTGTATTGAGATGACAGCTATCACCGTACATAAGGTATGTGAAAAATACTATATATAACTGACCAATCATAAATCTTATCCGCTGAGACTCTGTCATATTAGTCTGAACGTGCGGTTTTATATTATTTCAAAAATTATTGCTATAAAGGACTGTAGAGCCAAAAGTCACTCTAAGCAATCTAATATAAAATAAACGTTGAAAATTGTACAAACTACAATAAAAATGATGGCATTTTTCGCTTATGTATCAGTATGAAACTACGTACAATAATTACGGATTACGAATATTTTTAAATTTATAATTTTTAATCATGAACACACTTATATGAGTTATATGTGACGTTCTCAAGCAAAAGGTGCCACTTTGTCGCTTACCATAAGGACGAAATTTTCTCGTATATTTATACGAATAACCTGTCAGAGAGTCCTTATGGCAAACGACAATGTACCTTTTCCTTGAGAACGACACAATTATGTTTAGTTTTTGATGAAGATATCTAAAATAAAGTACTCGATATAAATATAAGGCTCTAAGGCCTGATAATTGTTAAAAATCATATTGTAAAAGTCGAAAATGTTATCATTTTAAAATATTTCATACTGTGACATAACGCTGCAGTTATGTTAAGATACAAATCGGAAAACTAATTTTATATGAAAGGGAAAGAGTTTTTTTTTAAATTAACGTATTGTAAAGTAAGTAAGTAATCATTTATTGCATACCATGGTATAATACAGGTTGTTACAGGTGATAAAAGAGTTCACATGGCACCCCGCATGCATGGCATGGTTGTAAAACTTATATTAAAAAAAAAAACTTTGTGATTTGTTAGAAAACTGGCTCCCATTTTATCAACTTGACACTGAAAATTCGGGCCCGAATGTAACTTCTGACACTAGAAGTAGCGTTTCAAGTGTCAGATGACAATTGTCAGGTTGGCAAAATAAGGGCCTGTTATTCTGTAAAATTGGTGTTACTTGGAAATATTTAGTATTTTCTGAACTCTTAGCAAAGCTGCAGCAATTTTTTTACCAAATTGACTCAATTATCTCTGTGTGATAAATTTCTATTTGATTTAATCAAATTATATTTTTCATGAAATCAAATTATTCAGATGCATGTATATTATTTTGTTTGTTATGTAATTTTTTTATATTATGTTTGATTTATTTTTAAAAAATTAAAATATATTTATGTAACGCGATAATAGTTTAGTTATAATATAATAGTTACCATTAAGTTGATGGATATGCCATTATGTAAAAGTCATTTATACTTTACTGAGATACCGTCATACATTTGTAGGTATGATTGAATAGATTGAGAAAACTATGGTCTCTTGTCAATATGGCAAAAAAAAACTAGTTCGCCAGTCATGCAACTCAAATTTTTTTTTTACAGATTAAACTAATTTTACGAATAAAACTGTCGTGAGACATACTAACATTAAATTTATTTAATGGTTTAAACTCACGTGTCTTTAGTCACTCGCGCGACATGTTTCGGAGAGCCTCAACCGGAACTCTCAGCGCGTGCGCAGCAGTACGCGAAGTGCGGCCGTCGTTAACGCTGCTCGCAGTGTTAGTACTTGGGAAAGGAGACCTAGGCTCTCCGAAACATGTCGCGCGAGTGACGAATAACACGCGAGTGTAAACCGTAAAATCAGTTTAATGTTAGTATGTCTCACGACAGTTTAATATAGATTTTTTTACAGATGTCGATTTTAATTGCGGCTACCAACTAATGACATTGACAAGGGCCCATGTTGTACAAATGTCAATGTTGGATATACAAAGACAACATAACTGACTGAACTGGGCGCGTAGCCAAAATGCCAATCGATTGCGCGTAGCGAACGAAACGCAACTGTCTGTCGCACTAATATGGAAGAGTGATAGCGAGAGACTACCGTACCGTCCGCTCCGATTGGCATCTTGGCTAGGCACCATGGGGACCTAGCCAAGATGACAATCGTTACTAGAACACGCCAATCGAATCTTAAATAACTTATGGAAATAATCATGTGACTTCGTGGTACATTTTTACTTTTCGTTTGGCATTTATCGATATACGATTGTCAATTTGGGTGGGCTCCCTGGACCATGATAGATGTGGTTATCGACGTGACAAGCATAAGTGACGTACGCTTTCGTCCAAGTTTACTGACTTCTCTACGTGATAATTACAGTGTTCGTCTCTCTCAGTCGTGAGATGTTAAAAAATCACGTTCGCTCTATCGTGATGTAATTTTTTAGGATACTTCCGCAGGTATGATTCACGGAGATTGACTATGCAATTGTCATTTTCGCAAAAGTTATTGTCATCTTTGCAAATTGTAATGACTGTTGACAACTGGCGAATTGTCAGTTGTGTTGTATTTGTAATACAGTCAGCATAGATTAGGATATGAGACTACGTACCAAAAATATCTACCATTCTCTCAGTTACAAGACATATGTGACTATAACTATACGGATAACACTAGCGTTGTTAACATATGTTGAATTTTTTTAATAAATCTAGTTAAACAGAAAATGAACAATTTATCACAATAAATTGGAAACATAAAAAATATATGGGAATAATAATAAAAAAAGGTTTAAATTAAGTTTTTTTAAACGTCCGAAAAGGAAAATAAATAATCATTCGATTCCTTACATTTTATAAAAAAAAAAACAATATTGTTACAATAATATACATAAACGCAATATTTCACCGACAAAATCGCAATTTCCTTCTTTATTACCATTCATCGAAACGGCCTTTCTTGTTCTTCTTAGCGTGATGATGTATTGCCATTTTATTATTTATTGCCAGACTGACTATCATTTGTGACTTTTATATTGCTTTAACGCCCGGTTTGACGACCGGTTTGGCCTAGTGGGTAGTGACCCTGCCTACGAAACTGATGGTCCCGGGTTCAAATCCTGGTAAGGGCATTTATTCGTGTGATGAGCATGGATATTTGTTCCTGAGTCGTGGGTGTTTTCTATGTATTTAAGTATTTATAAATATTTATATATTATATATATCGTTGTCTAAGTACCCTCAACACAAGCCTTATTGAGCTTACTATGGGACTTAGTCAATTTGTGTAATAATGTCCTATAATATTTATTTATTTATTTATTTATTTAATGGGTCCCATACAGACATTTGATCCTCAAAATAAACCTAATCGATTGATAACATTAATAAAAAAAATACCCTTAGTATAAAATATACTTTTGAACACGCACTTTAAATATAAATAAAATAATTAATAACAGTACCCTTACACATTATACAGTCGCTATCAGATATATCGGAGCGGCCGAGGCTCTCAAAAATATCTGAACGCGCACTCTTGCTCCGTGACAATAGAGGCCTGTTCAGATATTTATGAGCACTTAAGCCGCTCTGATATATCTGATGGCGACTGTACAGTCAGCGTCAAATACTTTGTAGCAACCAAATTAGCCAAATAGTTCGATACACCATATATTTAGTATCGTGGAAACAGGTACATATAATTTGAATGACTATAAGAGGGTGGAAGATATTTTTGTCATGTTGTATTAGCTACTATAGCTGACTGTACATTTGTGGAGTGCCAATCATATTCAGTGACTCGTTTAGAAAGGGAATATGGAGTGATATTGATCGAATTTACACGCGGAAACGGTATCGTAGATGTAAGGTTATATAACGTCACAACACTTTTTTGGTAATTAATATACCGTAAATCGACTATAGACCAAAATTAATGCATAGCTGGGAGCAAAAAGTTGTTATAACGCATTCACTGTCAGGGGGCGTGGCCTAGGAACAAACTTGTATGACGTTGAACGCATATATGCGTCGGTGGCAGTGAATGCGTTAAATCAAATCGAAGAAACATCCGTTCAAAGTGACCACGCGTACATACGTAAGGTTCGTGTCATCCACGATGACGCGCGGATTTGTCAAATCTAAACTTTAATATCATGACAATACGACTCAAGGCAAGCGTCGTGAATGACACGATCTATTTTAAAAAAAATTACACCACACTTTTTAATTTGGAAATGATTATGTTTTTACGAGCTCTTTCGAATCTTAATTTCCATTCTGTTACCATTTTTCATTGACTTTGTATGGCGGTAACGAAATGGAATAAAATATGTATGAACATTTTGGAACACTTTTTTTTTTATTAGGATCGCAAGAGTTCGTGATTCTAAGTAGAAATAGCATAACGATTTCCAAATCTGAAAAAAAAGTAGTGTACAATTTTATGTAAAAATTTCTACATACGTCTGTAATCTATAGGCTACGGTGTCCGATTACTATTAAACTCGTAGATTTGTTTGCCATTTTCGTCGCTTAAATGAATAACCCTCTTATTCATAAACGTCTACTAAAGTTGACAAGCCGCTAAAAATCGTTTGTCCCTTTCCATCATACCAATACATCGGAAAGGGACAAACGATAATTAGCGGCTTGTCAACTTTAGTAGACGTTTATGAATAAGGGGGTATAAATTTACTTTACTAACAATTTGCGGTCTATAGTCGAAAGGGAATAATACCTTATTTCAAAAAATCTTGCCAAAGTTTGTCAAAAAAAAATACACGCATAATTTAGCGTGTTTGTCGTAATCGCGCTAGCTTAAATAGGTTTGAAATAAAAATAAAAAAATTAAGATTGTACTAGCCTACCGTTATATTATTAGAGCTACTAAAGTTTACTACAGTGAATATTTACATCATATAATTTAGTAGGCCTAGCACAGGACTGATCGCCCGTCCCTTTCTAATTAACGCAGTTAGAAAGAGACGGGTAGAAACACTCATGTGACACCCTTAATATAGCAACATTCATAGACTATGAAGACCGCTTAGCGTTGCTTGCTAGTCTTCGTAGGCTACTGTGGTCAAAATCGAGAAAAAAAAAACTGTCCAAAAATCTAATTTACCAAGGAGCAAGTACAGTCAGCGTCAAATACTTTGTAGCAGTCAAAATGGCCAAATAGTTCGGTACACCATACTAAATATATGGTGTACCGAACTATTTGGCTACTTTGGTTGCTACAAAGTATTTGACGCTGACTGTACCAGGGCCTCATATGAGTTACGAGAAGGTGTAGTTGTCCAGCCAGCCAGGTAGCTGTCGCGCGACTCCGTGCTAGGCGTACAGGTAGAGGCCCCAAAGGGCATAAACACGAATAACACTATAGAAATATTCGCCAAAGTGCGATTGGCCTTGGTAGCTGAGTAGCTATAGCGGTGGGGTGGTGTCTCATAGTCGCGAAGTTCGAATTTCTTTCAAAAAATAGAAAATTATGAAGTTTATATTTCAGACCTATCTTCTTAGTGTGACATTCGACTTTATATATTTTTGTTTGGTGCTCGTAATATTAGTTTTCCTTCCGAATTTTCTGCATTTTTCATAGTTGTTAATGATGGAGTACAATGTTTCTGGAATATTGTCGCGCACAGTAGGAAGATCGCTAGAGTATGTAGCAACGTTTAAGATAACATATTGGGGGTCGAAAGTGACACGGGTTCGAATTTAACCCCTGGGGAGTGCTCCCCAAATTTTATCCAATTGTAATTGTTATTTTTTTAGTTTAGGTATCGAAAAGGACCCTAAACAATTTTACCTAATTTTGCTATTTTTGGGTGAAATTTGGGGTTTTTGCTACCCCATTTTATTTACCATATTATTAGTAGGTTAAGGAAGGTGGGTAGATATTTTTGAATAATGCAAGAGCGTGCATTTGAAGACCGGAGTCTTGTATCTATTATAAATAAATCGAAAAGATATTTATATTGAGAAATATATATTTTGAATTTTATATAAGCGGGATGGACCGGGATTTTTTGTGTCGTGCAATTTGTTTTCTTATGTTTGCAAAAGAAAAACAAATGAAAATGCATGTGACACTTTTTGAAGCGCCCTTAGCATTGACCATCGGGCGATCTGTATGCTTTTTTTCGCAACCTAGTGTTTTAAATAAAATCTGTACTTTATAAATAAAATTATTTCGAACATTGATTCTAAATATATTTTCGCAATAAAAAAGTGAAATGTTTATGAATACTTTAATATTGTTAATGTAAATAAAACGTGAGAAAACAATTTGCACATGCCAGTGGATCTTTTAAGGTTACCCTATAGAGATTATAGATCAAATGGAAACTTTCGCATGCCAATAAGGATCTTTTGTCATAAAAATATAATCAAAAATGGCCCTTATTGACAACCTATTGGACTTTTGTCTGAAAACTTGACATGTTTGCCTCAATATGTAATAGAGAAACATTTAAAACGATTAGGATTCAAAATTAAATGTTTTAATAACAATACTAAACCGTTGAATAAGTGTATATTACTGTAAAAAATACAATTGTTATTTTTTAAGATCTTTGGGAGTTGAAAAGACACCCAAAGTCCTATTGGGGATCGAAAAAGACCCTAAACAATTTTAGCAAATTATGGATTTGGATATTATTTTGAATTTTATCTCTTAGACATACTATTAATAATTAAGTACTATAAATTTATGGGTTAGCCTTAAAACTACAGGCGTTGTGCGCTCTTTATTGACCAAAGCTGTGAAATTCGATGCAAAGATCGTTAATTATAAATAATATTATGAATACACACATTTTATTTACAATCAATACGCAAATTATACTTTAAAAGTAGTGTTGTTATAATATTGAGCTGGTTAATAATAGCGTACTTTTTTTCTTGTCTACGACTAATTTTTTATCTTTTTTTTCTTGTCATAAGTCGAGAACATTATATATTAAATAAAATGTGTGTATGGGTCTCGGTTCATATACTAATCGGTTCACTCTGACATATATTGCATAGTTACTTAACCTAAAAATACATTTGTCATATTTTTTCATATTACCTATTCACGCTTGGCTGTGATTTTAGAAGTTATTAGTATTTTTATGTTTTTTTTTTTCAATCATGTAGCAACACTATACCAATGAGTAAGAAAAAAAATTGACAACCGGGATAAATGGCGCTGCGACAGATTTTGTGGTCACTGGATTGTCAAATGCTAACTTTTGACATTCTGTTTCAGCATAATGTATAGAACCGTACAGCGCTATCTATGTCAGATGTCAAATTGGATTTTTCCAATTTGCCTTAGACTTCACATCTTATAGGGAGCGTGCATGAACTGTAGGAGGCAGCACAGGAGCCGTCAGATTTTTGGCGCGAGACGTAAATGTGATGTTTATTGTTCCGATGTAGCCCACACGATGGCAGAACCTACTATGCACAAGAAATCACGTGATGTGTACATGTGCATGTTTATGGTTCCGATTCAGGCCACAAGATGGCAGACCCTCCAACGCGCACGGTCCCTATAGAATCAGAGAATCTTTTAGTTGTTATACAGGTTGTAAAAGTCACCTGCAATAATTTACGGGGTAAATATATATAGGTCATACTGAGCAACTTTTACTATTGGACCAATTCCGAAATCACGAAAAAATTATAGACTCCTACATTTTGGCTGTATGTATGGGAGAGACAATTTTTTTTTTCGTGATTTCGGGGTAGGTCCCATAGTAAAAGATGCTCATTGTCAGTATGACCTGTAATATTCACCCCGTGTTTTTTTGTGAGTGACTAAATTTACACCCCTATGTAGGCCTTCTTATTTAAAGTTGTACAGTCACGTCTGAAAATATCGATACGTGCAAAGTGCCAAAAATATGTATACATGACCTTATTGCCCATATATTACACACATATATTAAGGTAGTGTATACATATTCTTGGCACTTTGTCCGTATTGATATTTAGATGTGGGAATTCATATGTTATTTCAACTCGGAATCATGCGCCTTTTAGACCCTAATAGGAGTACGTAAGTTATTGCCATTCCGTTACCATTTTCCATAGACTTTGTATGACGGTAACGGAAAGGAAAACACAAAATGTATGGAAATTTTGGAACACTTTCTCCTATTAGGATCGAAAGAGCTCATGGTTCTGAGTACAAATAACATAAAATTCCCAAATTTGCAAATAAAATTGTGCTGTAATAACTTAAAATGACCTATAGGCCGAAAGTTTTTTTTTTTTGATAGCTTATTTGTTTTCTATATTTGGTGTTAGTGGCCCGTTTGTATATGAATCGTGTAGGATAGGAGGAATAGAGTAAAGAATGCTAGTAATACAATCTTTTGTTTATATATTTTTTACAGCAGTGGCCATTTTCAAATAAAATAAGTGGAAAAATTATTTTCGAGTTTTATTGGTAACCCCTTAGAAAAATAATCTATATTATGTTTAGATTCACTAGCTAATATTTTGTTATCATACCAAAGGTATATACAGTGAAACTTGGTTAAGTGGGACCTGGGTAAGTGAGAAACCTCCATAGCTGGGACTCATGGTGCGGTCCCGACACTTTAGCACAGAATAACCTTTGTTAGTGAGACGAAACAAACCTCTATAACTGAGATTAGTATTTTCGATTTTATAGTCACATTTACCTCTATAATTGAGACAAAGAGTGTATTTACCTCTTTTACTGAAACTATATTTACTACATGAATACTTTAGTTCAATTGTTTTTTTAGAATGTCATAAGAATTGACCTCTGTATCTAAAATAGCGTCAATCTATGACCTCTATAACTAGGACTATTCCAGATCAATTTTCGTTTTTTATTAATTTTTACTCTACCCACAAGTTCCGCATTTGGTTAATTGTGTCTTAACGACGTCAAGATTCTTTAAGTGGTTAAAACTATAGAAACGAAAGCTAAAATCTTGGTAAGACTTCCTATTTTTATAATGGACTAAATCTATCCTTTGTAGAATCATTCAAAATAAATTTAATTACATTTTATAAGTTCACTCTATGTTCTGAAGGTGAAGGATTTTTTACCTTATTTTTATTGTTAAATATCACAACTCATACCAACATAATGTTTACAAAATAACTTACTAACCACCTCTATAACTAAAATAACCTCTTTCTCTGTTAATGAGACCGAAACTTATTTATACCTGGCTAACTGAGAGCCTGGGTAAGTGGAATACCTGATCTTTAAGTGAGACAAATTTGCAGGTCCCTTGAAGTCTCAGTTATCCAGGTTTCACTGTATAACTCCGTATAAGATAAATAAAGTGTAAGAAAAAACGTGCCTCGAAAAATGTATGCTCGAATAGATGGCAATATACCTTAGCTTTGGCCTGTACTCGAGTAGATGGCGACACCGTTTGATATTTAACACATATCAGTGAAAGTACTGGGTCAACTAGCCATATATATAGTTGTAATAGTTTTAGTCCTGTGTCGAAAGATGGCAGTAAATTTAGTTTGACAGTACGCAAGGAGTAAAGTAAGAATATAGTACCAAAAATATATGCCCCTTTGCGGCATCTGTCCCCCCCCCGCCCCTCCCAGTCCTCCGGCGATATCAACTGCTACGCCCTTGTCTGTGACTCTGTGCTATCAAAATCGCTAAAGTTAGCTTGGCCTGACTATACGTCTCATTCGTGTCAGCGGTGGGAGCATGGTTCCATTTTTATCACTTGTCGATTTCGCGCTTACATACACTTGTTAGAACGTGACAGGCATGGTGACAAATGATAAAGAGCGGACCATCTTAGCTTTACAGGTCCTTGTCTTGTGGGTACGGTCACGTCTGAAAATATCGATACGAAAAAAGTGCCAAAAATATGTTTACACGACTTTATTGTCCATATATAAAGGTAGTGTATACATATTTTTGGCATATTTTTCGTATCGATATTTTCAGACGTGACTGTACTACCCTGGTATAACTAGTATTGCCAGAGCCAAAAAAATTGTCCCAAAAATGTAAACAACATTAATCTGTACACATCTAGGTCTACCCAACACTGGCTCGGTTTTCAGCCTATCCTCCTTTCTTATTCCCTAGAAGACGCTTTGGTTCTGGTTTCTCAGGCCTTGTGTATGTCGTTATCAGTGTTTATATGGAGGCCATATTTGAGGAACAGAAGCGGGCGATAAAAAAGCTTGCAACCCTCAAAAATTTTATGCTTTTGACATTTTGAAAGACGTCTACACAAGCGCCCGGGTACGTCCTTAAACTACGTCCGGAAGAGAGGTATGGGCATTGTGAATGTCATCTCACTTTGTGTGGTAGGGCACAGCACAGCGGATGTCATTCCAGATCTAGAGCAGGGCTATAACCGCGAAAATCGAAGTTCGTCAATTGCGGGCATTCTTCTCTGTTACTCTAATTACGTCTTAGTGAGAGTAAAAGAGAAAGATCCCCGCAATTTGCGAATTTCGGTTTTCGCGGTAGGCCCCCTGAGCCCAACTGGTGAAGTACCTCCACCTTACAGAAAACCGCAGTCAAATAACACTAGCCGCTAGTGTTGTGTTCCTGCCGGTGAGTAAGGTTGCCAGAACTCGACGAGGGTGCGGAGTGTTAGGGTCGGCAACGCGCATGTAACTCCTATGGCTTCTTACCACCGACGTAGTATATAAAAAAGTGCCCATAGCGGCGTAATTAAACGCGGTAGCCCACATTCAACTAATCTATCTTTTTGGCGAAGCGAGTTCTCAGTTCGGGCCAAATTCCTATCGTTATTTACTGACATGGGGTACAGAGTTAGTAAAAACATCACCATTAATATGCACACTAGCTGTATGCAGGGGTCAGAGACCACGAACATGAATATTCCCTTTTTATTTGGTTTACATTTAAATAATCAGGCGGCATTATTCTGTAGTGGTCAAAGACATTTCGTTACGGTTTTAAATAGTAAGTAAAAACATATCAGACGCGGATTTAGACATTTTTGTAAACACAGATTGCAGACATTTAGACTACAGAGGGCCTACCGCGAACAACGTTCGAAATGTACAAGTGCGACAGAGAGGCAACACGTCGAACGTGGTTCGCGGTATGCCCTCAGAGATATGATGACACATGTTCAATTTTATAACAAAATGTGGACGCGGCCGTCAAAACGTCTCAATTTGTCGCTTGCCATTAGGACGAGATTTGCTTGTTATACGTATAACCTGTCAAGGCGTCCTTATGGCAAGCGACAAAGTGGGACGTTTTGTCGGTCGCGGTTACAAATGTTTCCACGACCGGTTTGGCCTAGTGGGTAGTGACCCTGCCTACGAAGCTGATGGTCCCGGGTTCAAATCCTGGTAAGGGCATGTATTTGTGTGATGAGCATGGATATTTGTTCCTGAGTCATGGGTGTTTTCTATGTATTTATAAATATTTATATATTATATATATCGTTGTCTAAGTACCCTCAACATAAGCCTTATTAAGCTTACTGTGGGACTTAGTCAATTTGTGTAATAATGTCCTATAATAAAAAAAAAAAAAAAAAAAATGTGGTTAAATAGGTAGAAAATGAGTAATTTATCATAATAATTTGGATAAGTACTTAAAATATATGGAAGTGATGAAAAATACCATACCTATATTTCACAATAACGTTTTTTTTACTTCCAAAAGGAAAAAAAGAATGGTACAGTCAAGTGTAAAAATATGGGTCCACGCAACTTACTTAAAAATATATGCCATAGCTCTTTATTCGCCGACATAAGACCTATGGGACATATTTTTGAACAACTTATGTGCATCCATATTTTTTCACTTGACTGATACCAGTCGATTCCTTATATAGTAAAGTATAGCAACTACACACATAAATGCAATATATTTCACCGTCAAAATCGCATTTTTCTTGTTTTTCGTACTTCAAGAGAGCTTCTCAGTGATCATGACGTCACGATCACTGCCGTTTTGTTAGGGGCGGGGCGTTTTATGAGTAGAGTATTTGGTAGGTACCATTGTCGGATTTTGACTATAATTTCTGACTTTTGTATAGCTTTCCATATTGCATATAGACATTTGAGCCTTAAAACTGATAAATACTTGTTATCTAGCCCAAAAATCGACCAAGAATATGTCGGGCCATGCTCATCTACGTAGATTTCAAGTTTGTGTCATATAGAGTGGAGCATTTTGAGCACCGAGTTCAAATGTCAGACGTTGACTTTGGATAACTAATTAGATTTGATCTGTACCCCTAGTGTAAATATTTTCGACAGCGAAACGTGACGTACGCGTTTGCGTTAAGTGTCATTTTGTATGAGATTTTTGTCTTTCCAAAACGTCCCGCTTGGCGCGCTGTTCAAAAACCCATACAAAATGAGACTTAACGCAAACGCGTAGATACGTCACGTTTCGCTATCGACTAAATTTACACTAGGGGCACTGAATGCAATCCCATATAACCTATCCAACTATTCTTGAACCACACAAAAAACACGAACGATTGAAACCGTTACCAATAAATAATAAAAATAAATATTATAGGACATTATTACACAAATTGACTAAGTTCCACAGTAAGCTCAATAAGGCTTTTGTTGAGGGTACTTAGACAACGATATATATAATATATAAATACTTAAATACATAGAAAACACCCACGACTCAGGAACAAATATCCATGCTCATCACACGAATAAATGCCCTTACCAGGATTTGAACCCGGGACCATCAGCTTCGTAGGCAGGATCACTACCCACTAGGCCAAATCGGTCGTCAAACCAATAAACTGATACGTAGCTTATTTATTAATTGCTTTCATTGGATTGCATTCATTAATTGCTATGCAGACGACAGTACTGGGGATGCCTATTACCACAGATACACAGGCCGTGCCAACATCCCTCGTTCCGTGGTGCTGGAGAGTCGTGAAAAGCTTGTGTCGGACATTGAGAGCACTCTATCCAGAGTTTCGGTGTGGGGTCGGGACAACTTAGTCCGATTCAACCCCACCAAGACACAAGTTGTAATTCCATACAATATAAATGATATTAAACTAATCTATATGAATTTATATTATGATCGTCAAAGGGATATAATATCCGCGCCTACAAAATATGAAAAGCCTTGCCGCGTTTCGATTCCCAGGATCATCTATTCTGCTTCACAAAGAGCGTTTCATATTATACATATAAGGGCTCCTCTACACGATGGCCCAGCGTAGGCCAGTCCAAGGGACGCAGCTATGCGGTGAAATGAGATAGCAATATCACTTGCTCCCTCTAACGCATAAATGCGTCCCTAGGACTGGCCTACGCTGGGCCATCATGTAGAGGAGCCATTAAGCACATTTACACACAAAAGTTTAGGTATAAAAACAATGGCCGGTATTTTGCGTAAGTACCTACAGTTAAGTTTTTATTTCTAATGCATCAGTCATCAACCAGCCAAGGTTCCGTTACTTTTTTACATATTCAATAAAACTAAGAATATAAATTAAAAGTCAAAAGTCAGTCAATTACACAAATATAACTACGAGTAGCGAACGCCGGTGTTTATACACCCCTGCCGGTCCGATTCCTTGTTGTACCCACACGCGTTTGTATTGTCAGTTGCTCCTGAACCATTCTGTGTAACAGTACTTAGTGTTCGAAAAAAAAACATTGTGAGTACCTCGTTTATTTAATTTCGATGTGTATCAAAATTGTGTTTTTTTACTTTGTTCTGTCGATAACACTGATATTCAGAATGTGCGTGTGTGTATTAATTTTAATTAGCGCGGTATGGTAAAGTTGTTATGAGTTAAAAGTTACTTATCTACTTTTAATTCCGTGGTTCTGACGCCTTTTGGCGAAATGATTACTGTGCAAACATTCTTTACGTTGATCCAACTGGTCCCATATACCTACAGACATTAGGATCAACACCATAAAAATTTAGTCAACATGCTTTGTCAACTGTGTTCACTGGGGTTCTAAAATATCCTCGTAAACGCATCCTACTCATAGTACTAATTACTTTAATATAATTTAAAACATTTCGAATTGGAACCGACTTGAATTTCTTTTGATACGTTCGTTTAAAAAAAATCAACTTTATTTTTCGGTCGCTACTGATTTCAAATTGAAAGGCCCATTTTTTACATGTTGGGTCTTAGAACGTAGCAATCTCCGGGATTATTTTTGCATAGGTATTTGTGCATTTATCATTCAGTACCAATTTAAAACCAAAATGCCGCTACTTCCTATAATTCCACGGCATTTACGACGTTTTACAAACCAGACGGTTATGATAACATTATAAGCAATTTGTACGGGCTGCGCGCGCGACCTTAGAATTGTGTCTATAAAATTAAACATTATACTTGTATGAAGGCTTTAATCTAACTGTTTCACAAAGGATGAGATCTTTTGTTGACTAATACAATGGAGGTATCATTAAAATGGATGCACAGTTCTTGAATTGTTTAACCGACTTCACTTAAATATCTTGTTTCGATGAAATAGGATATTTAATACTTGATACAAAATAGCCCGAGAAATATGTTGATATATTTACTGCGGCATATAATTGATAAATTTAATAGACGTTTGCTATTGTGTATCAAAGCTAAAGGAAACATATTCGCATTTCATCGCATTTACGATCAAGAATCACTCTATTGATAGGTGAAAACTACATAAAAATAGTACTTAGTTTTAAACCTTGAATGTTACTAACCATTATGGACCATTGTTGTCTTTTGAAATAAATAAATTAAATTAAATTAAAAATCCATTCACTAGTTTTTGAGTTTATCGCGAACATACAGACAGACGCGGCGAGGGACTTTGTTTTATAACGTGTAGTAATCTTAGCAAATTATCATTTATATTTTTTGTTGGCAATGTAGTAAATTAAAATTGTCAAATCGTGACAAGTTTAATAAACTGCAATAAACTACATCAGCTAATACGTGTGTGCGTGTGTAGGTACGCTATTCATACATGTGCATTATAAACATTGTAGGTACGTAATCAATGTAATCATACAATTAAGATTGACATATACTTCAATATGTATCAAGTGACGCAGACAAATGTAAATTAAATGGCTGCGACAATTACGACGAAATACCTTCGATGTTGATAGCAAACATCACGTATTTGAACAAATAAACTTCAATCATTACACTTTAAAATTAGACTATTTTGGAGGCAAGACACGTTAGTGTTTATCATTTAAAATTCATAAAATTCGGCTTCGGCTAAAATTCATAAGTCGTTAAGGGCTTATGCACAAATTAAGTGAGGTCCGATAGGGAGGGGGGGGGGGGATCACGAAAAAATCACGACAGATCACGTTGGGGGAGGGGAGACCTCTCAGTAGATACTTTTTCTCGGTTTCGTTAAACATAAATTTCACTTAACACTTCAAAATAGCGAGTCTATTTTATGAAATTTTGGAGCGGGTATAATAAATATACATCACGTTCATAACGCACATAGATTTACTATACTTATATGTACAATACACGTGAGGTAATGTGGAGAACAGGGGGGTAGCCAAGAACCTTACCAAATATCACCAAGGGGGTCAAAAAATAGCCAAAAAAACCTCGCGTTATTTGTGCACAAGCCCTAATGAGATAAAATATTACGCGCTTAGGTTATTTTATAGGTATGTAGAATATTGGTTCAAGTCATTAACAGAGTTATTTTTGTGGTCGATTAGGTAATAGATAGAAAGAAGGAGAAGGATGTAGCTGGTCAGTCTCAAATAACAGTATTGTGTCGTACGGACCGATGGTGATCCGAACATTTGAAGACTCCCTTTTGTCAGTGCGGTCGGCAACTGTAAATTAAATAAATAAATAAATATAATAGGGACATTCTTACACAAATTGACTAACTCCCACGGTAAGCTCAAGAAGGCTTGTGTTGTAGGTACTCAGACAACTATATAAATACTATACAAATACTTGACCTTTGGTATGCTTAGGAGCAGATCTGCTCCATATATATTCAACCAAATTCAACTTAAACCTGAAGATGTCTTCTTCTTCTTTATTTGCCATGCCCTAACGGACGTCGGCGACCACGTTTGCCATCTCTCTTCTACTCTTGGCCATTCTTGCCAGTATGGCTGCGTTATTCACGTTCGTCCATTTCTTAATATTGTCAAGCCAGATGAACCTCCTTCTTTCCCTTCCCCTCTTGCCATCAATTTTTCCTTCTAATATTAGTTGTAGTATATTATATTTGTCATTTCTGTATATATGTCCAAAATAAGATATTTTCCTTTTTCACCGTAACCAAAATCTCCAACTTTTTCTCCATTCTTTTTAGTACTTCCACATTCGTAACTCTATCGGTCCAGGATATTTTTAGCATGCGCCTATATAGCCACATCTCGAATGCGTCTATTTTCTTTTTGATAATGTAATGTTTTCTTCTACCATCAAATGGCTTAAGGAGCCATTTGAGGGTAGATTTTGTTTACTTTTTTAAATACCTAAAGATACAGAGAATAAAACTCTACCTGAAAATGTAAAAATTGTTTATTTACTTTTATTGAAATACCTGAAGATACAGAGTTAGGTCCTACCCAATAGTGATTCTTGATCGAATCAAACAAATACGTATCATTATCACTAGGGAAAATATGACAACATGTAAACTAGTATAGAAGCCAAAAGAGGAAAATTCTACTACAATATCTGTCACGGATCACGGAGAACCAGAGTGCAAGGCTCTGCATAGGTTATAAGTAGTTCAACAACCTTGCTGTGTTTATACAAACACTAATACTTGTTCCTAGATTATTTGCGTTGTGTATGACACTATGTATCATTTTTTCGCTGCGTAAATACCTACAATAGTTATTTGTGCAACAAGAGAGGAAAGTTGGTTTTTCTTGCGAGTGTTGATTTTGAGTCCCGAGTAAGTGAAAGATTCTATAATTGAATCACGAGAAAACACTAGATGTTAAATAACTTTACTCTCGTATGAGCATAATATACAATATCTGGGAGACCGAGCTTTGCTCGGAAAACATATCGAAACTCAAAAATGCGCGTTTTCCCAGAGATAAGACCTTTCTAGATCAATTTTTCGCCCCCAAAAAACCCCCATATAGCAAATTTCATCGAAATCGTTAGAGCCGTTTCCGAGATCCCCGAAATATATATATAATCAAGAATTGCTCGCTTAAAGGTATAAGATTTATATAAATCTAAATTTCCCGGGTTGGAATAATACCCTGAATAGATAGATTTAGTCAAAATTAAACAAGCAAACCATCTAATTTGATGATCTTATTGGTAAATATTATCTACCTATTTTCTTATTCATTGAAGATTATTGTTGTTGTTCTAATGAGGTTTCTCATTGCGCAATGTTTGCAGTATTCATCGACGTGATTATTCATATAAAATTACTTAAAATTACATACTAAACGTTTTCTTATTAAACGCATAGGTAAGTACATACTTATTAACCTTTCGTATGCGCCTGTCAAAAATTTTCCATTTATTTAGCAACTATGACATCTTCATTTTTAAGTTGAATTTGGTTGAATATACAGGTATGGAGCAGATCTGCTCCTAAGCATTCCTACCAAAGGTTAAGCGTTTTAACACTTTTAACAGCTTAACTTTCGTGATCTTTGGCAATATGGTGGTGGATTTAGATAATTTAATAGTCCTTTTACTTTAGCCATTGTCCATATTTTTGAAGAATTAACTTGACTAGGCTCCAAAAAGGTATCTGTTTAAAACGGGAAATCTTTGTAAAAGTTACCTATTATTAGGTTTTTATTTCACACTAGAACCGGCCGGCTCCGGGCTGAGGCAACCGACACCTTTTTATGACAGGCAACCGGTGAACAAAACGAAGTATCGGATGCCCTGGTCCGGACCAGGGCCGTTCTAACATGAGTCATCCTTTATAGGGTTTTTTATATAAGTTAGCTAACCTAACCTAACACAATCGAGTTGTCTAATCACAGCCAGCTGAGATTATATTATTATATAGATGGGATAAAAATAACAGACCATTATTAGGTAGTATTATTACTCAATCATAATAAAATATCTACCACCATACAGTACACAGTTAACGTTTCAATTAAGACATTTTCCATCTTATGCCACTGAGACAAGGTGCAATATTGCACAGAAATAGTAAGGTATAATTATTATCAACGACGTATTGTGCTACCGTTTAATGGCTATTTTGCATTTCCTTAGTATTTAATTTATAAATCGAGCAATGTCACAAGGCTGTGTTGATATAAAGAATAGTATGTTGCCTAGGAGTAACAGTTTATCTGTTGAATGAACAGTCGCCTGCGATTTTTGCGGACCGATACGACCTTCAAACCTTTAAGAAAAGACCATACTCCTATCTGGGCCGGCTACTCCCAATGGGCCGGCAACCCACTTGCAACTCAGATGTCCATGAGCGATGGTATTGCTTACCATCAGGCGATTCAACTGCTGGTTTGCCTCTTATATCATAACAAAAACTTGATGGAATTGTCTGTCAGACAGATTTAATTAACGCAAATATCGGAATAGTTTATATTATATACAATATTTATATTCTTAAATAGGGGGTCCCTAACACCAATGACCTTTGATCTGAATCCCTTAGTTTTCTAATGTTTTTGTAGCTTATCATACTCGTATTAACAGCAACGGCTGTAAGCAATATAGTATACCATATTTACTTCAAAGTTCATATTTAATTCGAGATATTTGACATCAAAGTTGAACAATTTTAGGCCAAAAAACTGGTTTATTGGCCATAACTTTTGTGTTAATTAGTTTAAAATTAAAATCTCTGACCAGTTTTTAGAGACGTCAAAGACGAACCCAAATATGTAGATTTCGTACATGTAACATCCTTCTCAGCAATCAAGTAACGTAAAAAGTGTTTTTTTAGACAATGTTTAAAAAATATATAAAAAAATAAATGTTCATTTCTTTCAAAATCCGGCAGGCCAGAATAGAGATAAAAGATTGAAGAACCAATAGCCATTTGTCTTATAATTCTATCTATAGTGCAAATGTAGGACTAACGACTCAAAACTAGTCAAAAATCGATGAAAACCATTCGGAGCCTGTTGGGTAAAGGCCTCCCCTCCGATCTCCATCCGTCTCGGTTTTGAGCAATCTCCGGCCAGACGTTGAGATATACGTCCAGGTCAGCCCGCCATGCCCGCCTGGGCCTGCTAGCTCCTCGCCCATCTTGCGACACCCAGACCGTGGCTGTTTTACCCCACCTCTGTTAAACGCTAATGCTAAATCCAGCTTTCCTTTCAGAGCCATGAATTTCTCCGACGAAGTGAGCCCACTCCTGGCTTCCACCCAGGTTTCGGAGAAGATGCAGCAGTGGACGGAAGCTATTGCGAAAGGCGAGAAACCTGCTGGTGACGTCTACGGGAAACCCTCAGAGGCTCAACTTAGGGAGCTAGAGAACGTCAGGAGTCTGAGTAGAGAGCTGCAGGATAATCTCCATGTAAGTAGATGCAGCGGTGGACAGCCATCGCGAAAAAGCCCTGGTGACGTTTACGGGATAACTTAGATTAGATTAGATTAAATTAGATATTTATTTGTATAGAAACCAGTACTGGGAGCACTCCCTAGTCAGACCACAGCTTTTTAAACCTATTAGGAAGCTATAGAAACTGTTGTAGATAGATTTTGAGCAGAGAGCTTCAGGTAGGAATTCATCCCAATACATACGTGTATATTAGTGATCGCTGACGTCACACATTACGTCTTGCTTATTGATTCCATAGAAAAACAGAATTAAAAGATAAATAGTACTTACTTACTTGCTTACTTAATGGCGCAGCGACCCAAAATGAGTCTTGGCCTCCGACACGAGTACACGCCAGTTGTCGCGATCCTGTGCCATCTCCCGCCAGTTATCGGCTTGGAGATCGCGCAAGTCCGCTTCAACAGCATCGCCCTAGCGAAAAATCGCTGGAAAAATAGTAAGAAGTGTAAAATCTAAGAAATAATCGTGCTTATTAAAAAATAAAACTATGAAGTTGAATAAAACGAAAACGTTGACATCACAATAAATACACACCGCCTTTTAATGAGTTTGCTTAAAACATGTTTTATCTGTTTTGTCTGTGTATCGCTGTGAAGCAATTTACTTTATCTACAATCCCGGCCAAAAATATAGAAACAAGCTTATATTTGAATAGAAAAGTGTGATTATTAAGCGATATATACTACTCATTAGAAACAAAATGGTAAATATAATAGTAGAACATTTAAAAAGTAAATGACTCAAATTACTCGAGTTGTGCCTATGATATTTGCCAGTTCAAAATTTTTCAAAGCAATTAAAAAGGTATTATGTTACTTTTTCTTAATTTTTTTTATGATTTTGACAAGATTTTAGGATGTTTTAGTGAGTATTTTTAACCTTTTACGCTTGCTTAATGTAAATTTTAGGTTACAAACATAAAACAAAGGCAGAAACATGAGATATTAAAGAAAACAACCTTGTTTCCATACTTATGGCCTTGGGTGTATATCATTCTTAATGACTACCACAATATACAGTTGCTTCAAAATGAGACTATATTATAATGTCTTATACGATTTCTCTACCGTCAGATGCGCAAGATTCGCGGCAGGTATTTTATGGCGTTGACGTCATAACCCACTTGCCACTATAAGATACTTATAGACTCGGAAAACCCGAACCTTCATCAAGGATCCGATGTCATTCATAAAATACTTTTAATTTTTTTAAGCCGGTTGGTGCGTGCGTGGGAGTGTGGGGCCCAAGTTTGAGAATACTTTTTAACATTTATTTGTACCTAATTGTTTTGTGCATATTGAAATCCGTATACTTAACTATTTTAGGATTAAGAACACTGTAGAATACTCAGGTGGTAGCCACATTTTTAGCCTCATAATTTACTTTGTAATTAAGTTGTGTTTTGTTGTATTTACTTAATTAGATATTCTAGACACGAGTGCGGTTTTAATCATCAAATTGATAGTCATTCTGATCCATTGTAAAAATAAAAACTGATAAATAAATAACAAATCTTACTCTAAATTTAATGTAATACATAAACTGGCAACATTTACAAGATTTAAAAGAAATCAAATGAAACGATAAACTTAATATTCAAAAAGTTCTGGAGTTCAACTTAAACCAGTAGACAGACAACGGGAGTCCAAATAAATTTACTGAATGTTATTAGAAGACTCTTTAATGGAATATAATAAAAAATAGGATCTTTACAGCTAATATATTTCGAGATACATGTGAAACAATATCTACCTACTATAGAAACCTTTAGGAGGAGGAGTGGGTCACTTTCGGAGGACATATCTTTTTTTCCTTCCCTTGTCAAACACAAAAGCTGTCACTCAGACGCCACGTCGCCGAAGTGTCAAAGCTATGGTCTTTTTCAAACGGGAAAGGTAGGGTACATTTCTTTTTTTTCATTCCATGCCTTTGACGTTTCAGACCAATCCTTTTTAATTTAGAATATCTCATTATAATAAACACAAATCACCAAAATATATATTACTATGTCATAAAAATAAAAAGTTAATTTTGGTATCGTTAAGAGTTGCTTTATGTTAATCGGAACTCAATTGCAATAGAGTTTGACTCTACTTATCGGCCGAATTCCGCTAGTGTCAAATCATTTTAGTCGCATCCAACTGTGAAGGTATTTATACTTAAAAATATAAAACATCACCAATAGAATCGATGATATGGCCTTTGCAGATTTAATCGAAAATCGTAAAAAACGTTTCTGACTTGCATTGTCACAACCCCATAACTGCTTTTCGACATGTGTCAGTCAGTAGGCAAAAAAAAAGATAACAAACACTTATAGTAGGTACTTTTAAAACTCGATGGGTACGCTGACAGGTGTAAATTCAATAGAATTTTACGAATTTTGGCGTTTTTAGGTTATAAATTATATGGAGATTACACCTGGCATCCTACCCATCGAGTTCGAAAAATACAGCAGACTTGGCAAATTTTAACAAAGTTCACATATCCGTTTCTTGCTACTTCCCTTTGCTATTCCGTCAAATGTAAGTTTGACCCACAAACACCTACAGTAAATACTAACCACAAGTTCATCTTATACCAGTTATGTGCTTAAACCAGTGATGTATTCAGACAAAGTGCTTCGTGAAACGAGTAGGATATGCTAGGCGCACCATTTAGTGATCCGTCCGCGCCGCGAGCGGTCAAGTGATCGCAGTGACCGTAGTGACTTTTGACCGGATCGGGAATAGTGTTGTAAGTAGTGATCTTATTTTTACTTTAAGCCTTTAAGAGGGGTGTACACCACCTGATCGTCCATGCAGGAAGAAAAAACGTTTTTCCACTTCGAAATATATTCCATTCTCCACGATTATTTAGCATGTTATTGACACAATGAAAAACTAGGTTTATAGGTCTTAGTTTTTTTCAAAATTGGCAATACGAAAAATCTTTTTTTTAAGCGAAATATAAATCTAGTATATATTATGCTGAAGCGATCGACATCAAAATGAAAGTGATGTGTTAAGATTTAGTTAGTGGAAAACGTTTTCTCCCAAAATGGAATTTTATAGAAAAAAACCGTTATTTCGCGAGGATCGCAAAGCTATTCTTCCCTCTTAATGGTCCGGATTAAAAAAAATGTTTCAAAAATATACGTCTTATAAAAAATTGCATTAAAAATACAAAAAAAACCGGCAAGTGCGAGTCGGACTCGCGCACGAAGGGTTCCGTCCGTACCATTATTTATAAAAAGGGCAAAAAAATTATGTTTGTTGTATGGGAGCCCCCCTTAAATATTTATTTTATTCTGTTTTTAGTATTTGTTGTTATAGCGGCAACAGAAATACATCATCTGTGAAAATTTCAACTGTCTAGCTATCACGGTTCATGAGACACAGCCTGGTGACAGACGGACGGACGGACGGACAGCGAAGTCTCAGTAATAGGGTCCCGTTTGACCCTTTGGGTACGGAACCCTAAAAATTATGTTGTGGGGTGGTCGTTTTACGATATAATTTGTATGTGTGCATAAAGGGTTAACAAGGAGGTGAACTAAAAATACAATAATACAGAAATAGAATACAGGGTGAAAAATCTCAATATTATTTTTTGTCGCGTTTTTTTCCAATTTGAAGTAATTTTAATAATTGAAGATACCTACAGATAGGTTATTAAGTATAAAATTAAATGAACTCTTTAATATTTATTATACTTACTACTTAATAAAATATTTTATAGCAAGGTAGTAAAATTAAACTTTAAACTCTTTCAAGAAATAAAACACATGTGATTTGTTCCGTTTGATAAATATTATGATTATCATGTGTCCTAAGTACTTACAAATACTAAAGTCACCTATTATGAAAGTTTATGTATGTATGAGCTCTTCATTGTACAAAACACAAACACAAATATGGTACAGGATCTCTTCCAATTAACCTTTGAGTAGAAGAATTGATGAAGAACGGTAGACAAATATTGCACAGAGTACAATAGAATACTTAGATGAAAGTCAATAAAAATACATTTAAAAGCGGGCGGTCTATTTCTCGAACGGTATTAGTCCACAAACTGTCGAATCGTATGGGTTTCCATGACAACACACAAATAATATTTAGGCTAATAGAGTTCGAGAAATGATATCGTGTTTTTTTGTGATACATGGTGATACTTACGAACTAGTGATAAATTGTTCAAGTTACCTTTAGTCGCATCTGGGCAAGCGAGAGATGTGCACGTCCCTAACGAGCTCCCGCTCGCCGAAAGAAAAAGAGACAAGCTCATGGTTAACAACAAACACAAAGACATGACAATGGTAAATAGAATGCGAAAATTAATCAAAAATAACAGATTTCTTCGTAGGTATAGAAATAAATATGGAAGTATTTTATGTATGAGTATAACCTATCAATAGTTATATAATATCATTGACTTACTCAGGTTAAATTTTGTCATTTTATTAAAATCCGCAATGAACAACATATATGCGTATTGGTTCTATAATAAATTAAAATTTAATAACAAAAACAGGTTATCGAGTATTTGGACTTTATCTAACCAGTTTGATTTCCTATCAAATTACTTGCGTCATTACCGAAACCTCAGACAAACAGAAAATAAGTCAAATACTTATATTGTTTCCTAATATGTTACTAATTGTTTAATGATTGCTATATATTTCTATTTCTATTTGTATGAAGAGTAAATTAGAGCTGGTTCCATACAAATAAATTATAAAAATTATCAAAAATATGCAGCAGTAAAAATATCTGTAAACGTATTTTTGAACTTCCCTGTACTAAAAATTATAATAGGTAAAAGGGTCAAAATTATTTTCGTAGTCTTTTTGTTTCCCCAAAAAATGTGAAGGAGGCGGAGTGGAGGTTTTTGTATGGGGTGAAGTTTAGTTTTTAATTGTTCTAAAGACAATTACTCGTATATTCCACAGCCAGAAAGACATGTAAAGGCACTTAACTTTTTATTTATTTGGTAAAATACAATAATAGAAGCGTGCGTGACAGAGTGGTCAGAAGCAAGACAATGACCACGACAGACAAGACAACCTTCTGTGCCCATCATCAGATCAGCTCGATGGTACCATAATATTGCATTGTCACTCAACTTACCTACTGTAAGTGAAGTTACAGCTCAATCAAATAATTGGTAGCGGGTTTAGTTTAGCTTGCACGTTTTGACCCGAACATATATACATACTTGCAAATACAAAACAAATGAAAATACAATGACACAAAATACGTAAACAATATACATAAAAACAAAACACTAATTCATTTTGTAATACCTAGAGCGGCAAACCAATATCTAATCAAAATCAGAATTCTTAAATTCAAATATCGCTTCAGCTAAATAATACGGGTTATTCCTAAATCAAGTTTTTATTCCGCTTTGAATATTTAAATCACGCCTTAGGAACGTCTATGCTTAAAAATATAAATTAATTCAAAAACGTATATAAAAACAAATTAATTTGAATGTGTACTAAATCAAGTTCTCCATCAATGTTCACGCTATTATAGACTGTAAAGACATAGTAATTAGGAGTGTTTTACGAGTGTTTGTACGCAAATCTAAATGCACATGTGTCACTTTGACTTGATATTGAATACCTGCTAGTCTTTTTGTATTTTATTTGGGGTCCAAATAGCTTATAAATAGACTGGAGATAAATCAAAACTTTGAAAAGGTTATTCAACCATGTATATTTATCTCAGGGTTCAGCGTCGGCGACGTCTGAAATTAATAATTATGTAACCAAAGATGTAGACGTAGATTTCATTCAAATCGTTTCATTGGTTCTTAATAGTAATAATATATACCTACTAATCTATGGTCCTTAATCCCCCATACAAACGTCCACCTCCGTTTTCACTTTTAAGACATAATTTTTGGGATAAAAACTATCCCATGTTCTTTCCCGGGACTCAAATTATCTCTATACCAAATTTCATCGAAATCAGTTCAGCTTTATTGATTCCCTATACTAATTTCCACCTCCCTTTTCACACCCTTAATGGATGATTTTTGGGATAAAGATTATGCTATGTTCCTCCCCGGGACTCAAACTATTTCTATGCCAAATTTTAATTAAATTGGTTCAGAGATTCAAGCGTGAAGATCATTTAAGGAAAAGTTTATTTTATTTTATTTTTATAGGTATGTTTTTACTTCGGAATGGTGTAAATATGATATCATACGTAAATGAATTAAAGAATAAAAACGATACCAAACTTCGCCTAGTAGCTTAAATGATATAGAATTATATACCAGCCATACAAATGAAAAATACAAAATTTGGCACTGTGGACCAGGGAATAGGGTCGATTTTATTCTGTTTGAAAATTTAACGAAACAAAACAAATGCAACTCTGTTCCAATTGAATATGATTTAAATTTCATCGAATTGCCTTACGAGGTTATATGATATCAAATATCAAGATTAAGTTGAGTTCGATTAGGCAATTTCTCTTTGAACCATTCAATTTGTACGAACCATAGAAATAGGATAGTATAGAACGACTGTCAAACTTCAAAAGTGTGACCAAAAATGAAATGCAAGTGTGTGCGTAAATTGTCTATGTGCGAACAAAAATAGTGATGTCATGTTACAACATATTAATAATCTATCGATGTTGAACTGCTTTATCGACTACTTTTTCAAATGTGTTTGTTTTTATAAAAAATGTAATAGGTATGAGTATTGTTACTACTATTAGACCTTATTAGCGCCTTTAGTACCTTTAATTTTCTTTTACAGCGGACGCATAGTAAATAACAATACTGATAGTGATAACCGAGGCTACAGTTATAGTCGTTACAGTCAGCATCAAAATGGTCAAATATATAGGTACAAATGTGTCACAATGGTCAAATATATATTGTAACTTATTTTACAGTACATATGGAGCTACTTTACCGCACTAGTGCGATAATTAGCACATTACGTAACTATATCGAACATTTTAAGGGCCATATGTATTGTAATACATTTGCGAATAGTTAATTCGAAACTCGTGTCGACTTAAAATCGTATCGCCACTCATTGCGATTTTTTATTTTTCTCACCTGGTTTGGTGTTCTGGGACGTTTACTTACTTACTACTTACTCCGTTGGCTCAGCGACCCAAAATGAGACTTGGCCTCCGATTCAAGACAGCGCCACTTTTCTCGGTCCTGTGCGACCTCTCGCCAATTGTCGACTCGAAGCTCGCGCAGATCCGCCTTCACCATGTCGCTCCAGCGATACCTAGGGCGTCCGATAGAACGTCCTCCTGCTAGGCGACCCAGGTACGCTCTTTTTACGTATTTTCGTTTTTACTTGACTAAATTACTAATGTAGTCCGAACAAGCATTATGGAACGCGGCGCTGTCGGTAAAGCAGGTGACTCGCGTTGATAAAGCAGGTTTCTGTCGTATGCGGGTGTGAGTGGTGTAACATGTGCAATGTCGTTAACACAAACACATGCTAAGTGTTAACAGTAGGCGCAAATAGTTGACTTACCAAAGAAAATTTGAATTTCGCGCCTTTTCCGCCTGACAAGTTGGGTTGGGTGTGTATATGCTGTCTTGTGTTTCCTTGTGTTGGCGGCAAAGCCGTGGAAAAGTGGTTAAAATGTAAGTAATGTATTGGAAAGTGAAGTTTAAATTTATCGCTGAACATGTGCACCTTCAAAAAAGGTATTATAACAATCGTTATTATTTTAAGTCGGTTATAAAGGTTAATATCTTAATGATGTCTTGTGAACAACTAATTCCATACCTACTAATATACCGACAAGTTATCGATACAGTCATATGAACATTTTGTCAAGCCCTAGCGTAAAGTAACAGTTTAGGTTTTTACACAAAATATTCTAAATTATTGACTAATATCATGAAATATTAACACACAATTGAAGAAAAACTTATAATGAACTGTATAAATTGGCTTTTTACACTTTTTATGCTGTTAATTTGATAAAATATCGTTACGAAAATTTCGCTACGATTATCATAATTACCTGTGAAATGAGTATTTCCCTGGGCTTTTTGGCCCTGAAACACAACAACCCGGCACACAACATGACACCATCTTCACTAAATTACTTAATATTTATTTTTGATTTTGATTCTCGTATATTTTTAACGTTAAAAAATACGGCAATATGATTTTGGCCGCCTCGGCCGCCTTCGAATTCAAAAAATGGTTACGTTTTCTCATATGTAGTCTGCCTCTTTCACACTCGTGGCTTGTTCATATACGTGATGGCTTCCCTTTCGCACACTTCATCTGTCTGTCAAGCGAAGCGTATGACAAGTCTCTGGTACGAACCAAACAATTTCTGTTTTTGCACTTTTTGCTGTTCGTGTTATTTTTAACTGGGTTAATATTAGTATTTATATATGTCACACTTGATACTAATAACAGGTAAAGTATGTATTAAGGTAAATAAAACAGATGACGCGGAGGTATAAATTAATCACATATCGTTGGGCGAGCAATGTTTTTTTTTTACTACAAATATACACTGTGTTTTTTTTTATTTCCGTTAATTGCAAGGGTGCATCCCTGAGCTTAAATTAAGTAACTTTCTCAAAGACACCGGTATTCTAATTAACTCCATTTCGGAGATAATCAATAATTATTTTTTTATCTGATAAGTCCCTTAAGAGCGTGTTCACTTGCCTTAGGGACTGTTTACATACATATTGATTAGTGTTTAGTACGAGTTCATACATTTGCTAATAAGCGTAAGTATTATCTCGGACGATCGGTGTTCGAAATGACATTGAATGTCACAGTTTTCAATTGTTTTGTTGAGTTCAATGTAATGCCCGTGTTACAACAACGCTATATGAAACATTGAATTACTTTTTATAAAAAAAAATATTCATATTAATTTATTAGTATTAAGCATTAAAATTTTCTCAAACTTGCTATGAAATGATGACATGACTTACGTCAAATTAGGTCCGGAAATACTACATATCAGGATTATCAGGTGGCATGAGTGAAGATGATATGTAAAGGAATTTCATACTGCCTTACACACCTAGGACTGTAAAGCAACCTTCTTTTGTTTTTTAACGTCATATTGTGACACAACGTCGTCGTGGTATCCAACCATCAACTAGCTTCAGTTAGCTTGGTACGGTGATTTGTTGTGCATATTCGTTGCTAATCAACGACGGTGGCGCATGGCGCCGGCGCGCCGACTTACGCGCGTAAGGTTGTACACCGCTGGTAGAGTGGCGAGCCGAGTAGGTCGCCACAAAACAAATTGACTACAATTTTTTTTAAAGTTTGAGAAAAGCACTGTACATATCTCGGCGAGAAACGGGTTTGCCGGCCGCGTATCTCTATCCGGCTTCGCTACGCTCAGCCATATATATCTACTTGGCCTGCAACCCAACGTTTCCCGGCCTCTATAGTAATGTACTATTATCAAATGCATTTAAATTTTCATAGTAAATCAACATCATGATCAGCCTGGCAAGTGTGGTTGGTGGTGCAATTGACCCCTAAAAGTAAATTCTACCAGCCAATACGTGGAGACAATAAAAAAATTGCATCAAATTTCTTTGCCACATACATTTGTGGATAAAATGTAACTTTATCTGTTTTTGAAGTACTTATGAAGAGAGATTTTACAAACTGGTGTGGTAAAATCAGATGAAAGTGATGTGCCGATGAGAACGTTCTCATTTCTGAGAATTCCTTTATGAAGTAATATCCGGAAAATCGAATCTTTCTCGAGAACGTTCTCTTAAAATACCATAAATAAGCCATGGACCATAAGATAGCTTTTTTTTAAATGGAATGACATTTTTACTTTCGTTAAGTTTATACATTTTGCCTCAACTAACTTGTTTGTGCAATTTTGTGTTATTTTACTCATGGTACCTATTTTATCAATTAGTATTACTTCTTTTATTGCTATGAATGGTGCCAAGTATTTCCTTTTAAGATTTCATGGTATTTGCCTTATCTCCTGCACTAAGCGATTAAACAAAAGAATTGATCGCTTTTGCGACGAATATTTCAAAGAACGTTTCCGATAGATTTCTCTGTTCTCGGGAAAATTACGAGAACGGCATATTTCTAACCCTGGCACACCCACTTTGTCCAATTTTGAACTTCTTCAACATAAATGACTGATAATCTCTTCCCCAGGAACTAGAAAATTCCGTGCGCATAGCCGACGTAGAGAACTCAGCCATGAACCCCACAGCACCCATCCTCGACTACTCCGAGGACCACGAGTTCGTGTCCGCCAACCAGCTGGACAACTACTATGCGGAGGAGGACCGAGTAGACGCCAAGGAGGAGGAGAGGAGGAGGCTGACGAAGGGTATAGCGCCTAGGACGGAGATGCAGATGTTTTATAAGGGGCAGAGTGTGTTTTTGACGGGTGGCACCGGGTTTTTGGGGAAAGGTGAGTGCTTTGCATGGTGTTTTGTTTTTATAGTTTTTGATACCGTCACGTCTGAAAATATTGATACGGAAAAAGTACCAAAAATATGTATACACGACTTTATTGCCTATATATTAAGGTAGTGTACCTATACATATTTTTTGGCACTTTTTCCGTATCGATATTTTGGAAAACCTTAATTTGTATATGTGTCGTTTGCACATCAAAAGACAGATAAAAATACATAGAGATATATAAACGGTTGACCAATTTTGATAATAGGTACATATAATTGTTCAAAACAATTGCTTCAGTTGAAACGTGCTTACTTTCTTTGATTACAAAAAATATTATTTTCTAAAATTAATAAGTTTAAGACGGAAGTGTAATTTTGAACGTAGTAGTAATTTTACTCTCTGTTGTATTGTATACGGGCGATTTTCCGCAACTCGACGACTTGCGCCTATTTTGCGTGATATATTGGGGGTGGGCTAGTCCTGCCAGCCCAGCTCCTCGATGAATCCTATCAAACCTTTAATGTCACTTAGTCACTCCGCACAGAGTCACTCCGCTGCATTCCAGCACCACGTGAGAGGCTGTTTCTTCTGTCTCCATGCATCCTCGGCACAGGTCTGTGACACCTGTTGTGAAAAGATGTCTGTTAAATAGTCCATGACCTGTTATGACACTGGTTACCATACTTAGTCGGACCTTCCCTTCCTCCCTGGGTTATTGAATATATTTTGACACAATTTGTTGTATATCGACAACAGCTATGCCCTTACAACGTTTCATATTTTTCGAATTTTAAATTAATATAAGTAGGCATCGGAGTTTTTATCGCACGGTAAGACTAATAGCAAGCTATGGAGTCGACATTAGCAATAAAATTCAACTCATATTCATGCCACCTTATGCATTTTCTATGTATATCTCGGTAACTAAAAATGATAGAATTACCAGAGTCAGTTTGTTACAAAAATAATTCACTATTTATTACCATTATGTTAAAATATCATTTTGGTCAGATGTTCATATCCGACGTTATGGAATTCATGTCGATAATTAATACTTATATGTAATGTAATTTTAAATTTTTATTTGGTAAAATATGATTATTTGTTCCCAAAGTTGAAATAATTTCACCGTTAAGTTTAGATCCTGTTCGCTATAAATAACGGAAGAATCTGACGACATCTGCTTTTTACTGACGTAAAAAAAATGCACGACGCACACATATATACCTTATAGCGTAACAATAACCTTTACCAAAAGACATCGGCATTTTAGATTCTTAAACGTTAGTCTAATAATTTTTACCTACAATTTGAATCTTATTGTTTACCTTTTAGGTTCATATTTGAATACTTAGATTATTTTTCCTGTTCATCTCTGGCCATGAACCTAGGTTTAACAGTAAAAGTATTGCGGATATTTTGATAGATTGTTGTTTGTCTATGAACAATAAAATCACGATGAGCCAAGGTCAACGCCATTATTGAGCGTGGTCAAGCCAAAGATAAGTTAATAACAAGGATAAGTTTAAGGCTTATTTAAATACCTATAAATCCTATAATAAGCTATTTTGCCTAAGATTTTAATAAGTAACGAGTTAAAAGAATCGTTTTAAATAGGCAATTTCAAGCAAGATGGCGCCAGCATAGGTCTTACCTGTATCTAGTGTTGTCCTTGAGAGTTGGGATTTGATTCAAAAAGATTCAAAGATTCAAAGATTCAAAGAATTTATTTGCATAGAACACAGTAATATAAAGGTCTTACAAGATAAAAGAAAATCCGTGCATTCAGTCTGCATGCAGGCGTGCAAATATTTTAAAAAACAGTCAATATATATAAAAATAGAAACAAAAATTTAAAAATATCAAATTTACACAATGTCAAGTAAAATAATAATCGAGGGTCGAAGTTAAACAAAATGTCAAAGTTATAATAAATAAAATAGAATTTACAATATTTCCTGAATATGAATGTCAATTATCAACTAGAAATTTCAGCAGCATGTCAGTTGTGATCTAAATATTTTTGTACACTATAGAAACAATTATCAAGAAGCCAAGCAGTCAGTTTATTCTTAAATCTATTTCCTTTCAATAATTTGATGTCATTAGGTAATCGATTATATATTACTATACACATGTTATATACATTTTTTTTGTAAATAATTTTATAAGCTCGTGGTTTATGTAGCAAATTCATAATATTTGGTCGGGTCTGTCTGTGTATCACTTCCCCACGTTTTTTGAAAAAAGGTCTATTGTTATTTACAAACATACATATTTCTTTTATGTATAAGCAGGGTAAGGGGAGTATCTGCAATTTTTTAAACAGTGGAAAGCAAGGGTCTTCAGGCCAGGCGTTACAGATAGCCCGAACACATTTTTTCTGAATAATGAATGCTCTTTCAACATCGACAGAATTACCCCACATAATCAAGCCGTAGTGAAGGACTGAAGACACATATCCGTGATAAGCCGCCAAAGCTGCTTCCACAGATATTGTGTTTCTCAATCTTCGTAGAGCAAACACAAATCTGTTCAGTCTAACACAAATTTGCTCGATGTGGTCTTTCCAGTGTAAATGGTCATCTAAAGTGAATCCTAGAAACTTTACAGAAGATACCTCATCTACGTTTGCATTTTGGTACTGGACTGAAATTGGTACAACATTTGAATTATAAGAGGTAATCTGCATACATTTAGTTTTAGTAATGTTAATTTTTAAATCATTCATATTCATCCAACTAATAATGTCATTTATAGTATTATTTATTTCTTGATTGAAAGTTAACCTATTATTACACTTTACCAGAATAGTCGTGTCATCTGCAAACATTATTATTTTATTGGGGGTCACATTAGGCAAGTCGTTTATATATATCACAAAATTTATATATATTTGGCTTAAAAAAACAAGAATTTGACGCAATTCAAGGGTTTGACAGGTTAAACTTTGCCTCGTGCCGTCTGTAAAACCCATTGAGATCCATTGGATAGCATTGGATATAAACGTTATTAATTTGTCTATTCAATCGCTCGCAATGATTATTAACTAGTGGCTCTATGAGGTCTCGCGAGCATAACCTAAAACTGACTGCCCGATTCGGTGAACTTTAAGATTCGTCAAACATTTGCTAAAGATACGATATGGATTAGATATGTCAGTGTCAAAAGTGACGGTATTTCAAACAAAAACGTCAATTTTGCTATTGACATATCCAATCCATAACGTACCTTTAGGAAAAATTTTGACGTATATTAAAGTTCGAATCGGGCCGTGAAAAAATGTATGGCGTCACCATTTTAACGATTTCCAAAAATTTTATCGAAAAGCATGCAATTTATTGTTAAAATTACCAACACAAAACAAAATTTGTACACCTAATGCTGGTAAAACATAGTGATACTAATAAGTACTAAATTTTAACATCTATGTACCTATGCCTAACAAATAAAAATATTGATTGATTAATTGAAAAAAAACTATTTGTTCATCGAACCTGCTCACAAAATTTCACGAGAATCGGTTGAGAATTACGACCTGTAGAGAACATCCGGACACATTAACGCATTTTGGCCTAAGCAGAGACCTTCGCTAACGCTCATTGAATGTGATTATGGATGTGGCAGTAAAAAATTAACACTTGAAAGTTCTTGTTTTATACTCGTCTCTGCTCTTAGTATTCTAATAAAATCTGTTTATGGCAAAACTTGCCCTGTCATGATTACGCATGTATTACAAGGTTGTATCGGTTTCTGACATTGTTACTGTATTATAAATTCATTATTTCGCAAAAATGAACTTAGGAAGGTATATCTATAGTCTGTATATTTAGGTATTTAAAAAAAGGTAAACAAAATCTACCCTCAAATGGCTCCTTAAGGCAGCTGAGGGTAGATGAAAACATTACATGATCAAATAAAGTAGGTTTAAAGTCAGGTTGTTCAGTGACAGATCCAGGCGGTTTTGTATTTGGTTGGTTAACCAATAAATATTAAAACTACCCGAAAAGGTACAAATTGTTTGTTTACCTTTTTTTAAATACCTAAAGATACAGACTATAGTTATCTACTTGATATCTACCTTTTAATTTTAAATTATGGTTATAATTTTAAACGAAAAAAACTGGCGACGCGGACTGGGTGTAGGGCCACACATAATGGAGGGTTCCGTACCTTCATACGATATAACAAGCCATACCAGAAGAAGAGAGATATCTTTCCAAAATTTACGTCAATTTAAGATAAGTTAATTTTTTTTTTGTCAACCGATCACGTTCAAAATGATGGTCGTAGAAAGCATTTATTAAGCTTTAGTTCTTGATTATTTAATTTTTTCACCTGATATTTACTTGTTACATCGTACATGAAGGTACGCAATCCTCCATTATGTGTGGCCCGACACCCAGTGCGCGTCGCCAGTTTTTTTCGTTTAAAATTATAAAAACATAATTAAAAAAAAAGACATGGAAGCAGCAGGCATTGATAAAAGTATGACAGCAGACCGCATAAAGGGGCGTAGTGATATAAGGAGGGGCGACCCCAAATAGAGATGGGAATAATAATGGCCAGGGAGAAGAAGAAGATTTACTGAAAAACATTTTTAACTCTTATTTAAGTACACTCCTCCTCTGGAGTTGCAGGCGTACATAGGCTACGGAGACTGCTTACCATCAGGCGGGCCGTATGCTTGTTTGCCACCGACGTAGTATAAAAAAAAGTACATGTGTCGAGTGCAATTGTGATGTGACAGTGTAACTTAAAGAATTAGATACTAAGTTATGTGTTAATTACTACATACTGATAAGTAACAATAATGTACGTTGACGGACATAAGTGTATCTTGTATACCTATGTACTTATATGGAAAAAAAAAGATTTTTGTAATTTTAACTTTTTATTTAAGTAGCTAGTAGCTTACAAAACACACCATATGTGACGTTATCTATGAAATGGGACCTTATTATCGATGGCACTTACACCATTATTAACGATACTCCGATACAAATACAATGCCCGCAGCGCGGCATAAGCGCCATCGACAATAAGGTCCCTTTTCATAGATATGCCACATATTTTCCAAATTTCATTTAAATATTGCAGCTTAGTTTTCGAATAAAATGGCTGTGACATTGACATACGGTCAGATAGACATGACGAAACTATTTTTGCCATCTTGGCTACGGAACCTTAAAAAGAGCCTTTTGCTCGTAAGCTTTTTTGTATCGTATGAGGGCACCAAATACTTTATAGGTTTTTTATTACCTTAAATCCACAAGCGGTGAAAACCCAGTATCGAATGACGTCAATCATACTCAGTTCGACGCAGTTGATGCGATACTAGTAGGCTTGGACCATTGACTTATATATACAATAACGATATATATAATGGATATATACAGATGATTACTTAATAGACCCTTGAGGCATTGTACCAAGAATGCTGGCGGCATTTCCTCGTTGTATCACAATACTCATACGTTGTCTGAGGAAGCCTCCAGCTCTTATATATTACTTCGTAAAGACGGGAATTACGGGCCCTAAGAATGGTGTCATTTTGATTGTCATGCATGAATTCGAGCCAATCGTGCAGTCTAACCGCAACTAGTTTTAACCAATCGCGCGCGTGATGCTAAGACATCAACCAATCGCGTTGTAGCATTCTACCGAAGCACACCAAACGAGAATGTTCGGTCGGAATGATATGGACGGGTCTATTTTTACTTTTGAAATCTCTGGCTTGGACGGTCAGGGGGCTGATTTTTGAATATCGAGCGCTCGATTTCGTCACTCGAAAATCTGTGGAAAAAGGTGAATTGTTATTTTTGTAATACGAGCAATAGAAATTGGGAATCTAGTGGTATTGACCACTAGTTTTCAGTTATATTAGTAGAATTTAAATGCCTATTAGTGGAGATAAATTGAAATCGTAGTGGTGGTGAATCATAGCGGTGGTGGCCGAGTGGATATGTCGTCTGACTTTCAATCCGGATGTCGCGGGTTCAAATCCTGGCTCGAACCAATGAGTTTTTCAGAACTTATATACGAAATATCATTAGACATTTACCACTAGCTTTTCGGTGATGGAAAACATCGTGAGGAAACCTGCATACATCTGCGAAGAAATTCAAAGCTGTATGTAAAGTCCTCAATCCGCATTGGGCTAGCGTGGGGACTATAGCCCGAGCCCTCTCGCACATGAGAGGAGGCCTGTGCCCAGCAGTGGGACGTATATAGGCTGAATTATTATTATTATTATATTATCATACATGAAATCGAGCACTCGAAATTCAAAAATCGGCCCCCTGGGTCAGTGTAGGAATTATAGGAAGTCATTAATTCTAATAGTTCACTACTCTAATATCCTCATTAGGAGTCATAGAACTTAGCCGCCATACAAAGTTTCGCTCTCCTTATGAACAGCCTTACAGGGTATCACCGTACCGTTTATGCTTGTACAGTCAGCGTCAAATACTTTGTAGCAACCAAAGTGGCAAAGTAGTTCGGTACACCATATATTTAGTATGGTGTACCGAACTATTTGGCCACTTTGACTGCTACGAAGTATTTGACGCTGACTGTACCATACATATGAACATGACTACAATGAAATTAAGAATAAAACGACATGGTGAAATATCATAAAGGGGCCCACTCTGTTTACCAGAGCCCCTAGTGTAAATTTATTCGATAGCGACACGTGACGTACGCGTTTGCGTTAAGTCTCATTTTGTATGGGATTTAGAAACAGCGCGCCAGTCGGAACGTTTTGGAAACTAAAAATAAAAATCCCATAGGGACCGTGCGCGTTGGAGGGTCTGCCATCTTGTGGCTTGAATCGGAACCATAAACATGTACATTTACACGTCACGTGTTTTCTTGTGCATAGTAGGTTCTGCCATCTTGTGGGCTACGTCGGAACAATAAACATCACATTTACGCCTCGCGCCAAAAATCTGACGGCTCCTGTGCTGCCTCCTACAGTTCATGCACGCTTCCTATACAAAATGAGACTTAACGCAAACACGTACGTCACGTTTCGCTTTCGAATAATTTTACGCTAAGGGTACTGTCCGCCGGACGATATCGGCCTGTCAGTTATTCGCGATTGTCAGCTTTTGCGAATAACTGACAGGCCGATATCGTCCGGCGAACTGGTGGGCCCCTTTACGATATTTCAGCATGATGGATGTGTGTGGCAATATTATGTGATAAATTACTCATCTATTTAAACAGTTTTTGCCTTTTTATGTCAATGTCAGGAATAGGCACAGATGTGTCTGCCGACAGAATTCATGCAGAAATTTAAGCATAGTAGTTGTCAAACTTTATTTGAAGGAATTTTATGACTTCCGATTCCTATGCTGCAATTCTGTCTCAATTGGACCTTAAGTAACATTGTGACGTGACGCCGATCTAGATAGTACGCGAACGTAGTCTACTCACACGCATGGCTTCTAAGATTGTCTTATTATGGTCAATGACCGCTATAAAATAATCTGAAACAGTACAGTAAAACCCGCTTAATGCGATCTCGTTTAATAAGATTTTCCGCGAAATATGTCATTTTACATGGCTGCTACTTAGTTAGTTTATTGAATTTTTCCCGCTTTTTTCTTTCCTGTTTTTGATGCCGTTGATTGTCAGAAGCTATTTTTTAGGGTTTTATACAGGATGTAATAAAAATAGATGGGATCCGTTTAATAATATTTGGTATCGTGTTCTGATTACGAAAAAAAAAAAGGAAAAAAAAATTTTTGACGTGAAAATTTTTGGCCTTTGAGTTGGCCGACGTGGGCGACCTGTCCCATAAAAAAGAAATTGCGTGAAAAAAGTTGTTCTTCTACTTTTTCTTATCAGAACACGATAGGTACCGAATTGGCCCTTAAGCAGGTGTCCACCATTTTTGTTAATGTTATAGTTATTGCCCACTCCGTAGTAATAATTGCCTACTTTTAAGAATAAACCTTCTATTACCTTGTTTCTTTCTGATTTTTTTAGACTGGCCATCAATTACTATGCAGGGGCCGAGAACTATAGCAGTCACCCTTGATAATTCTTATTTTTTACAAGGAATTATCATCTTTTTATTAGTGTCGTTTTTAAGCTACAGTATACTTGTTATCTGTTGTCAATTTGTGAAGTCGGTTATTTTTTGACAAAAGCTTTTTAATAAATATTTTAAAAATAAATGAACCCTGTGGAGTATTTCTCAGATTAAAAAAAATGGAATATTTAATGTTTTAACATAATATCTGTCCAAAAACAGCGATCAAGCAAATCGTGACAGAATTTTAGTAAACATAATTAAACTCGTTATGCAAATCAGTCGATTTTAAACTTGGCCGAATTCTGGTTTGATTCGCGGTCACCATTATTTTAATGTCGAAGAGTGACGTCTTTGCTAATGTCATACATTTTTTGCGAAAGTGTGTTTGCTTCGTTTGTGTGTTTAATACAGCAGCAGAGGAAAAAACTTGATTTTTTTTTAATACTACGTCGGTGGCAAACAAGCATACGGCCCGCCTGATGGTAAGCAGTCTCCGTAGCCTATGTACGCCTGCAACTCCAGAGGAGTTACATGCGCGTTGCCGACCCTAAACCCCCTCGTTCAGCTCTGGCAACCTTACTCACCGGCAGGAACACAACACTATGAGTAGGGTCTAGTGTTATTTGGCTGCTGTTTTCTGTAAGGTGGAGGTACTTCCCCAGTTGGGCTCTGCTCTAGATCTGGAATGACATCCACTGGCTGTGCCCTACCACACAAAGCGAGATGACATTCACAATGCCCATACCTCTCTTTTGGACGTAGTTTAAACATAGATTCAGCAAATATTTTCTATAACAAGATGTATTTTTTCCGCAAAGATATCACGGAATTTTTAGTGTAGAATTTAATAAGCTTTAAGTTTGCATTACACCATATTTTTATAAAGAACTTAGATTTTGAGTAAAATGCGAATTTCTCCTGGATAGTACACATTTTCCAAGATGGCTGCGATTCCTCGAGGTCCCCAAGTGTCCAATGGTGTGAGCATGAAAAAGGGGGCTTTAATTTATATACATACCATTACATAAATTTCATGACTGTTCCAGAGATTTCGAGGTTGGCCCTAATCCGATTGTGCTAATGTATATCTAGGGACGGGCTTTACGGGTACTAAGCATGGTACAGTCAGCATCAAAAGTAGCGGATGAAACAACGCGCCAAAAGTATCTGATATTCCGGATAACTTTTCCAAATATAGATGAATTGTTAAAATTCGCGCTCAAGAGTATATTTACAGTCTTAGTTATTCTATATTAAAGACATCACTTTTTGGTAAGCTGTTATAAAATGAAACGTTATTTGATCCGCTACTTTTGATGCTGACTGTACTAGTTCAGTAGTGTCAATCACGAATTCGAGTCAATCGTGCAGTCTAACTACATAAATACATACTAACCCGAAGTATCTTCTTCTTCCTCGCGTTGTCCTGGCATTTTGCCACGGCTCATGGAAGCCTGGGGTCCGCTTGACAACTAATCCCAAGATTTGGCGTAGGCACTAGTTTTTACGAAAGCGACTGCCATCTGACCTTCCAACCCAGAGGGGTAAACTAGGCCTTGTTGGGATTAGTCCGGTTTCCTCACGATGTTTTCCTTCACCGAAAAGCGACTGGTAAATATAAAATGATATTTCGTACGTAAGTTCCGAAAAACTCATTGGTACGAGCCAGGGTTTGAACCCACCCGAAGTATATTCAACCAATATCTATTTATCTATCTCGTTCCGGCTTCGTATTACTATACGATCTAGCCTTCACTTAGTAATTTCTATCACTCTAATAATTTTGTATTTTTGCTGGAGTCGCTTAAAAATCTACTTATGTTATGTATTTATATCTGATCGATCTATTTACATTATAAATACAATCACAAAGTCACAGCTTCAATTAATTTCAAAGTCAAATTGACGTTAATTTGTCCGAGTTATTTACACAGGCATCACTTACAAACAAAAATGTACCAAGCGTCCTCCTAAATAAAACAAAACTGAGTCATAAAATATTGGTCATAAGATCTAAAATCAAATAAACCTGTTGGACTGAGCAGTGACAATGTGACAAAGCTATTTAGTGCTGGTGGCAAAATCAGGAACTAAAGGTTTTTAGTAGAAAAAGAGAATTTCAAGCGCCGATTAGAGGTGAATACTTAAAATTGTTATGTTTTTTAACACAGGTAGGCTAATGATTAAATATAGATATGTAATTAATTAGACATGTAGATATAGTAAAGGTATTAAATATCGATACAGACAAATTGCCAAAAATATGTATACACGACGGTAGTGTTTACATAGTGAAAACTTGCAAGAAGATTTTCTCATGAAAATTTACAGAAATTTTCGGAAATTTTGATAAAATATACAACTTGCACATTGCTAGGAAACACGTGAAGTTATACCAATTATAAGATGTTTATGACCCTTGTGCAGTGTGTGTGTGTTAAGAGGATACACCGCGGCCGCGCGAAGTCGCCTTCTCATACAAACGTAGTCCTCATTTCCCTCTCTGGATATTAACATTATTAAAATATTTTGACACTGTTGTCGTATATCAACCACAGCTATACCCCTATTGATTATTTTCGCATCTTTAATTATTATAAGAGTTAAGAGCATTTAAAAAATTGTATGAAATCTGTTTTTCTCTCCTAATTTTCATAATATGAAAAGAGAATTTGAAATAGAGGCGGATTGTTAAAGATAATTTTATAGTCACAGTAAATTTACTGCCGTTTTTCGTCACATGATTAAAACTTTTAGAACGCCATTTGACTTTGATCCTTATTCTTTCACCGATATGTGTTAAATTTGTTAGATATCAAAAAGTGGTGCCATCTTACCGGGCATACGTAGATTAAAGGTTGTGGCACCATCGCTCGAAACGATGCCGCCATACCTTTGCCCTTTGATCTATTACGTGACAACCCACCTCTATTTCAAGTTATTTTTACTAATATATGTTAAAATTAAAACATTTTCCAAAATGTTAATATCCAGAGAGGAAAATGGGGACTTCGTTTGTATGGAGAAGCGGCCAAAGTGTATGGTTTTAACAAGCTACTGAGAAATACTTATCCGACCATCTCTGTACTATATGACTATGTTGCAGTTGCTATGATTTCACATTCTTAGTGCAATACTTAACAACTTGATGCGATAAGAGGAGATTTATACTTGTTCCAGTTACTGACGCCAGTACTGGCAACTGGCATATCAATGTTGGTTGAGACGATTTTCTTCTTATTATGTTACTTTTTGAACGCCGGCAATATAAGGGCTCCTCTACACGATGGCCCAGCGTAGGCCAGTCTAAGGGACGCGGCTATGCGGTGGAATGAGATAGCAATATCACTTGCTCCCTCTAACGCATAAATGCGTCCCTTGGACTGGCCTACGCCGGGCCATCGTGTAGAGGAGCCATAATGGCCCTCAGAGCACGACAACGCGACCTGTTGGCCGTGCCGCCGGCGCGCACCGTATCGCGCAGGAACTCGCCGCTGCCCCGCGCCCTCTCACTGCTCAATGCGCTCCTGGCATCGACGCCTGAATGCGATCTATTTGCTTGGCGATGGGCGGCAGTGTATAGTGAATGCTTGAGATTCTGTGAGGCGATGGATGCTAGGTGCTCAACTGTCCCAATTTAATTTGTTAATGTGCCATTATTGTTTTATAATTGTTAATACTTATAATTATTAGTTAGTTTAAGTTTCGTGACGCATTGGTTCAACTGTAATGTCATGTAAACATTTTTATCAATAAAAAAAAAAATATATGTGATACATACGCTTTTATGACTCTATAAATAAGATCGTGTCAGATATTTATGCGGCCTCCGTTGTGTATATATTATTGCAGGGGACTGTACTATACGTACTAAAATCTAAATGCATAATGTGGTAAATAAAAGGCAGCGAAAGTAAGGACGCTAAAGTGCCAATTACATTCACACTTTATCAGGCCTGATGCCTGATAGTGATATCAGACCCGTTTTCGGGCCCGAGAAAGAGTATTTTTTCGTTCCCTTCACCAACAGTTCACCAAATATCAGCTTACAATGTGCTTCGTGTCCTTAATTTGGCTGGAATCCCATGCATTTATTTACCACGTTATGCATTTAGATTTTAGTACTATTTTTTTTACTATAAAACCTAAATATGTAATGAAAATTGATAAGTATCTAAGTAGAAAAAGACATAAACGCGCGAGCAACCGTTCTATGGAAGCCCGGCGGCACGTGATTGGTCAATTATTTTTATAGTGGACTACAGCGTATCGAAAGAAACTTTACAGTACATATGGGGCTACTTTATAGCACTAGTGCGAGAAGTAGCATATTACGTTACTGTGTCGAACATTTAAAGGGCCATATGTACTGTAAAACGTTGTACGATACATGTGCGAATAGGTAATTCGCAACTCGTGTCGATTTAAAACACTCCCTTCGGTCGTGTTTTAATTTATCGCCACTCGTTTCGAATTTCCTATTTTTCGCACTTGTATCGTAATGTACTATTATAGTTGAGTTGGGAGCATGGTTGCCTACATGAAAAGTACGCAATTATCAAAATCTTAATTCAACCATCATACCTAGTCGACGAGTAAAAAAAAGAAATTGTGTGTAAAGTGCGTGGCGTGCGAACTAAAAAGCGAATTTTTATAGGCGTAATTGTTCATACATATACTATTTGACATCTGTCAATTGTCCCATAGCCGCCAGGTAGGCGCACCTGGCGAGCACATAACCAATAGTAAAAATTGATATGTGCATGGTTTGACATGGTGTTTTACTTTAAGGCCAGTCCAGACAGGTTGATCAAATTAACCGATTTGATCAGAAAAGAAATTTGCGTCAGTCTCCAATTTAATCACCAATTTTAGATTTATGGTGATATTTAAGCGCTATAAATTAAAACAATGCCTCCAAACGCAAATACTAGAGTCATAAATTGGTATCCTGCGTCTGCCTTCCATTTTATCGGTATCAGTCATAATCGACGGTCGAATAATGCAGACAAAATTGGCGTTTGGGTCTGCACTGCCCGATTTAATCAGATAATTTACAGATAGAGATCTTTATAAATAGAGATAGAGATCTTTATTTGCGTCAAGTACACATAAATTTATTACACAGTACACAAATATTTAGTCAGATCGGCAGTACACATATGTATATTTAATCAGATTGTCGAAAACAAATTCTTGTCTGGACTGGCTTTTATGCTTTACGTGTGTTTTATGCTTTACGTGTGTTTTATGCTTTACGTGTGTTTTATGCTTTAAATAGTGTTTTGCCTTTTTTTTTGCTTTCACAGTTATTGCATCTGATAAAAGGTAAGTTCGACTTTTTTGTGTTATTTTTTGGAGTTTTTTGTATCTTCGAATGGTGACAGAGCATGACAATTATTTCTAAGATATACTTAAAACTAGCAAGCAATATTTGTTAAATTGATTTAATCTCCTTAAAAAAGGGGCTACGGGTTCTAGTACTTTTAGTTTAATATCAATATTTTACAGAAATAAAAAATTGTTTCTCCTTCTTTAAAGTTGATTTCCTGTTCTTTCAACTCGTTCTACTTGTAATATTAGTTTATTGTAAATAGTCGAGCAATACAATTTTCATTAGTCCCGACAATTGAGACATCTAGTGTCAAGTAGCGGTACTGATAATTCCGCTACTCGATGCTAGGTATCGAATACGAAAACAATAAGCGTTTTGGTACCAAAACTGAGGGCCTACCGCGAACCACGTTCGACGTGTTGCCTCTCTGTCCCACTTGTAAATTCATATGTAAGTGTGACAGGGAGGCAACACGTCGAACGTGGTTCGCGGTAGGCCCTCTGATGTATGGAGTTGGCACTCTATGCTTGCTTATTTTTCTATGGCCTAAGTACTAGTATTACATGATCTGTGGCCTAAGTAAGAAAATACCCCATTAAAAATGGTCAACGTACTTTTAGGTCCCTCTGTATTTTTAGTTGAACTCCATCTAGTGTATTATAGTTTAGTCCCTAAATAAAGCGATATAAATAAATAAATAAATATTATAGGATATTATTACACAAATTGACTAAGTCCCACAGTAAGCTCAATAAGGCTTGTGTTGAGGGTACTTAGACAACGATATATATAATATATAAATATTTATAAATACTTAAATACATAGAAAACACCCATGACTCAGGAACAAATATCCATGCTCGTCACACGAATAAATGCCCTTACCAGGATTTGAACCCGGGACCATCAGCTTCGTAGGCAGGGTCACTACCCACTGGGCCAAACCGGTCGTCAAATATACTACAAAGAAAATTCTATATTAATACTATATCTATTTTTATATCTTTCAGATGGTCGCATCAGCTTAAAGGCGAGCAGAGTCGTAGAAAAAGTGGTACTTTAGGCCGTTTCATATAGTTCCTTTAGATATTGTTAAACTTTAATTATGGAATGTTAAAATTTATTTGAAATTTAGTATGATCGTTAACAATTTTACATTGTACGTGTACATTGATTTAACAAACATTAACAAATATTATTGTTTAACTGACTGAAAACGTAATTTGACTTTATAATATCCGTACAATGCAAATTTAAATAGTGTATTTAAATTTATTTATTCGCTGGGTGATTGTACGAGTAAGTACCTAGTCTGTAAGTTTTAATAAATAATTTATTTAAATCCAGGATTGTTTTGTTTTATTATACGACCCCAACATGAAGCGACATCTAGTGACGAGTAGCAGTAACTCTTAGAAATTTAATAGAATTAAGATATATTTCTTCATATATTTTGCACATCACTATAGGTACCTCTCACGTCGAACTATGGTCCCTTTGAAAGTTCATATTTATATGGAGTAACTGTCTCGTAAAATATTTATAGACATTTTTAGAAAGTTTATCGCATGAATAGAGAACAAAGTTTAAAACTAGTAAGTTTCCCAAATAAACTTAGTTAAAAATAACAATAAAATTATAACGCGAAATTAAATAAATACGAACGCAGTGCAAATGTTATTTTAAACGTCAAACATCAATGGAATTATAATCTATAAATAACACTTACACTGTGTGGACTATCAAAGTCGTCGCAGACTGATCTTGATCTAAGTCTACGGGCCATTATATTTTAAATTGTACATATATGTATATGAGCTCTTTCGATCATAATTAGGGTTGCCAGATGGTCGGGATTTGGCGGGATTCTCCCGATTTTTAGCATGTGTTCCCGATTCCCGACGAAGTGAAGACTGTCCCGAAAAACAGCTTCACGTTATAATAAAACAATAATTTCAAGTTCCGAACTGTCGCCGAGCGAACGAGCGAGCGACCCGCGTCAAGGGCGTCTGACTGAGCGCGCGCGGGGCGCGCGTGGCGAGCTGGCGTGAGATTGTGCGGTGAGGGGTGCGGTGCGGGGCGGGAGCGCGTTTGCCTTACCTCTACACAAAAGAAAGAAATAGAATGGGAATGGATCTAATTAAAGCTGAATTAATGATTCGACTCAACTTTGACGAAAACTGCATGACTTTCAAGTCTAGCTTAAATAGCGAAAAAGGCCAAGAAATGGTAAAATCGGTCAAAAGTAATATAAAATACATGTGGCAAGCTAAGAAATAAATTATTTCCATAAATTTGGTTGATTATTGATACCTAATAAGTATAAGTATGATAGTATAGGTAGATAATGTGAAGACATTTTTTTTTATTTGTTCAAGATCTCAAAGAATTTATACTATTTTTATATAAAAACGTCTATGGGCAGAGCAGCTGACGTAGTGCCAATAATGTAAAATATCGTTGTTATTAATACAATTACTATAATTTGAACGTTTTTTTTCCCGACTTCAGTCCCAAAATCCCGAAAAATTGATATCTTTTCCCGATAATAGCGCCTTTCGATCTGGCAACCCTAATCATAATACGAAAAAGAAAGTGTGCCAAGATGGTTATATTCATTCTGTTACCATTTTCCAAAAACCTTGAATGACGGTAACGGAATGGAAGAAACGAAATGGAAATGGTGGTTGTCTTTTACGAGTATTGCAGTTATAGCACAATAAGGGCCAATTGCACCATCCAGGGTTAGCCACTAACTCGCCCGACGGCCAGTGAAGGCCGAAGGCCGAATTCCGCGTAGGGCCGAAGACCCTGAGCGTCACCTGAGAGGGGGAAGTTGGAGGTTAAACACTGTAGTCTGCTTACTAAAGCGGAAGTAAATGAAAACAGGTTCTAATAGTAAACAAATATAATAGTAAAAATATGTACAATAAAATAAACGAATATCCGTCAGTATGCGAGTCTACTCTAAACCAATAAAGTATCGCTACTGGCCTTAACGTTGAACGAACGATGAATCCCTGCAGCAGGTGCTAAAGCGTAAGTTCTTAATGGGAATAAATGATCTTTAAACCTAAACCTAAAGCGGGCTACGCGGGCCCACCAGGCGCAAGCAGATGAAAACTTCAGCAGCGATTATCAAGAAAATAAGTAGTCTTCAATTTTAAACGAGAAAGGGCTGCGTTAGGGGCACATTATATTCAATAAAAATACCGCGTTTAAGCTTGAATAACATTAAAAAAATTTAATTTGAGTTGTGCGATTCGCCTTCAAATTGTCGAGAAAATTTTACCCGAAAAAACAAAAGACGAGCGAAAAGGGCATTTTTTTATTACCTACGGCCTTCGGCCTTCGACCGTTAACACAGGGTTAAATTGTTCTAGTAACTCAGGGTTTAATCGGTTTATCCCGAGTCAGTGGTTAACCCTGGATGGCGCAACTGGCCCTAACACATTCACTGCCAGATAATAAATAAACAGTCCTCCAAAACCCATGCAATAACTAAAGGCGGGTTGGCGAGGCCACATAGATAACTATTAATGCAGTAAATGTAGGCACGCCTAGAGCACTGGGTGGGTCACAGTCGCAGTGTTGAGCCAAGTTTTTCTCTTTTATTTTTTTCGTTATTCGAAGCTGTTTTTAACTGAGATTGAAAGCGGCTTCAAATGGTTTTCTAAATAGCATTACGTTGTAAACATAGGAGATTTTCGAAATACATTTGTAATTTACCAAATTCATTCGAGATATTAATGCATGTCATGAGTGCCTATGAAGCCAATGGTCCTGGGTCCAAATCCCAATTCCGGTAAGATTTGTGTGATGAGCTCAGTTATTTGTTCAGATGTTTTCTATGTATGTATTTAAGTAAGTATTTGTATATTATATATATCGTTGTCTGAGTACCCACAACACAAGCCTTCTTGAGTAAGAATGTAAATGTCAATTTATGTAAGAATGTCCCTATAATATTGATTTATTTATTTATGTCTAAATAGTAATAATAATTAAAACTTCTTTGCCGGTGTCAATCCTGCTAGCTGTAGCGACGAGCGCCCGCGAGATGAGCTCTTTGTGGGTAGTATGGCATCTACCGTCTGAGCAAAAGTTACCAGAACCCAATATATAATTTTTTTTGTTTAGTTGTGTGTATTGTGGCAAGCGAATAAATGGTTTATCTATCTATCTATCATATAATCGGGTTCCTGGCAGTGAATGTGTTAATAATGTTTTTATCAAAGACGATATGACGATAAATATCTGACACTAGAGTACTATTATGGCATAAAATATAAAAATATACTAAGATGACAGACGAATGAGGCATTAGGCTACAAATTCATACCTAAGTACATATGTCTGATAATATAATTAATATTTGTGAGTTTGAAAAGGAGAACTAAGTATGTGGCTGCTAGTTACTAATCATTTAAAACGATTAAATGACACACGAATCATAACGTTAAAAGTTTGTAGCTCATACAGCTATCCGTCACTAGATGACGCTGATATCAATTTACCATTTGTTACAGTTACAATTGAAAAGCTCCTGCGCTCCTGCCCAGACATCGAGAACATCTACGTGCTGATCCGGAGCAAGAAGGGGAAAGATCCAAAAACTAGACTCAATGAAATGCTGGACGATTTTGTAAGTTAGCCGTTTTTTACAAACTTTATTTAGTTTTACCCGTCCCGTTGTCTGTGTGTCTGTCTGTAATCAAATCTTCCTAATAGTTAAATTTGACCCACTTCCCGGATTCCGATGAAACTGAAAATTTGCATACATACTCGTATGTAAGTCGGGTAACAATGCAATATTATGGTACCTACCATCGAGCTGATCTGACGATGGAGACAGGAGGTGCCCATAGGAACTCTGTGATGAAACAACGCAACCTAATTGTGTTTTGGGGTTTCTAGAATTGTCTCGATGAGTATTAGTTGCCTGTGGAAAAAAAGTTTCAGCGATAGAAACTTGTACCAAAAATGAAATTTTTGCCAAAAATTTATTGTACATATTTTGTTCAATGCAGCTGTTCCAGAGAGCTCACCAAGAGAACCCCAAAGGCATTTTCAAGGTCATCCCCATCGTTGGCGATATGGAGCTGCCGGGGCTTGGAATCAGTGAAGAAGACAGGAAGACAATTATCAGCCAGGTAAGAAAGAGATAAATATAGGTCAACGTTTTCGGTTGTGAAAGTGGTATTTTTCATTGAAAGATATCACTTTCACAACCTTTTGTTAATATTGTAAAACTAGTTTATGCCCGTGACTTGGTCTGTGTGGAATAATGATGACGATCAGAGGCTGGAGTTCTCGTGGTATTTTTGAACTGTCATAGGGAATTCTCATTTATCGACTTCCGATGTTCCGATGTACATATATCGATACAAAGTATACATCACAACATATCGGTAAAAGTTGACGTTTGACAATTTAGTGACCGCAAAACGTGTGGCGTAGTACAGCGCCATTTTTTTATGTCAAAATAAGGGGCACGTTTTTTCTTAGACTTTACCTCTCTATTGCAATCAATTCTCTTTGATAATTGGGATATCCGAGTCCCTAGTGATTTCTGAATAATTCACATTCAAAGATCATTTGGAAAGATATCCTGTTGTTTATTTGATCTACAAAAATATTAGTTTTTCCTTCTCTCCACTAGATGTCGCTACAAACTTAACAAACGCGCCATCTATCCACAGGTGACGATAATAATCAACGCCGCGGCCACTGTAAAGTTCGACGAGAAACTGTCAATAGCGACAAATATCAACGTGCGCGGTGCAAGAGAAGTCATTGCACTAGCTAAGGAGTGTAAAAACTTAAAGGCACTAACGCACATTTCGACTGCATTCTCCCATACACATGTTAAATGCGTGGAGGAGAGGTGAGTTGATTCAGCGCTATCTTGTAGAATGTGGAAACTAACTATATTTAGTAATAAATGTGCGATGGAGTGTAAAACTTTATAATCGGGCACGCCAAATATTGTTTTTAATCCTCTATAAGGTTAAGTTAATCGAATTAAAAAGAATTCCCGTTTCTGACACAACATCTAGACTAATTTATAATTATGAATGAGATTTTTAAAGCCTGACCAGAGCCCCTAGTGTAAATTTATTCGATAGCGTCTCATTTTGTATGGGATGTAGACACAGCGCGCCAAGCGGGACGTTTTGGAAACTCAAAATCGCATACAAAATGAGGCTTAACGCAAACGAGTACGTCACGTTTCGCTATCGAATAAATTTACACTAGGGGTACAGTAATATGATCACGCGCCATATTGCGGAATTTCATTGGAACAAAATTGTCCCTAAACTGAACTGGTACCCTATACATGAGAATAACAGCGCCCTCTTGACAATAATCATAAATTTCTGGTCGGGCATTAAGTTTCTTAAGCATATAAAATAAAAACCATGTTTTATTCGTCTTTCAGGTTCTACGAACCCCCCATGACCGTGGAGGCACTAGAAGCAATCTCGCAGATTGATGATAATCTACTCGAAGATATCACACCCAAGTAAGTCATCCATTTACAATTAATTTATCAAAAAAACCTTACTGCGGTTAGGCTGCGCAAGTAACTAGCTTATGTTGTATCATATATTGTGATGGGACAAATATTATGACAGCTAACACATCACAAAGAATTAGACCAGATGATTGTGTGTGTTCTACCGCTTGTAAAATGGGCTGTGCTCTGAGGAACTGTTTGACATGATGCCAACGGCCACTTTCTATCACCGCCCCGCTCCCGTCGGCAGGGTGTTCATCTTCACACTTTAGAACCTAAATGGTCGCGTACTGTGCGGTTCAAGAGGAATTTCCTCCCGCGGACGCTCCGGCTGTGGAATGAGCTCCCCTCCGAGGTTTTCCCGAGGGTCTATAGTATGGCGTTCTTCAAAAAAGGAGTGTACAGGTTTTTAAAGGGTCAGCAACGCGCATGTAACACCTCTGGAGTTTCAGGCGTCCATAGGCTGCGGTGACTGCTTACCATCAGGCGGGCCGTATGCTTGTTTGTCACCGTCGTGGTATAAAAAAAAAGCATGCATAATCCCGTAAAAGATAACCGTCATTGGTCAGTCGGATAAAAAAGTGCCAGCGCAGGTGGCTTAGCCGGAGGACCGGAATTTCCACACCGGACCAACGAATTATCCTTCTTCCACAGCTATACTACAGAATGAGAGATGAATATCATTTTCTCATTCTAACAAATAGCTTTGTCCCTACTTACGTAAGTAAAACTGACAGCTGTATCTTAGGCCTATTGCTTATTTGCATCCTCTTGTTTTCAGACTTCTCGGCAAATACCCCAACACCTACTGCTTTACCAAAGCCATCGCGGAAGAGGCCGTGCGTAAATACGGAGAAGGCATGCCTATCTGCATCGTCAGGCCGTCGATAGGTGAGTTTAACTGAAATAAGAGTTGGGCTTGTAAAAAAAAACCTCATTTCATAGATATTTGATTTGGAACATTGCACTCCAAATTTCAACAAGTTGATCCCAGAATTTGGTACAAATTGGCTTTTCGCATAATTGTTTCTGAGATCTAATTAATATTTACAAGAATAAAACAAAACAGCTGACGCGACGATAGGTATTGAACCTCCACAAAGATAATTTTACCGGAGTCTCGCTTTCGAAAGCTACTATTGTAATTTTTCTGAGCACAGAAAAAAGTTAGCCACTTTTAAATTTTTACGCCAGGCTATCGAATATCGTCACGACAAATTTTAGTTTTCTAGCGTTTTGAGAAGAATTAAGTAACTGTTATAAAGAAACCAACCCCGTCATCGCGAAAAAAAAACTGTTTCATAGAAAATGTCAAAGTCAGAAAGCCAAAAGGTATGAAACAGCCAATTTTTTTTCGCGATTTCGGGGTTAGTCCCATAGTAAAAGTTGCTCAGTATAACCTATATATTCACCCTGTAAATTATTGCAGGTCACTAAATAAACACCCTGTAGTAGAATGCTCTACAAATACATCTTAAGGAATCCACAATTTATCTCTAACAATTAAGCTACATGTCAAGTAATCAAGAGGACGATATTTTCAATGTAATCGATTCTTAATTTATATTCCTAAAACCACTTACTGCAGCCGACTAGTACTGGACTGTCCCAAGTTGAAACTTTATTAATCAAGATAGAGACATCGTCAGGATATTTTAAACTACTGTGTGTATTTCTAGTCTTTATTTAGGTGAGCTGTAATTTTTTCCAGTGGTATCAACGTATGAAGAACCTGTTCGCGGCTGGACTGACAGCGTCTATGGACCCTCTGGTCTAATGGTTGGAATCGGTTGTGGGGTACGTAGTGCTCCTTTGTTACTAGCTCATCTAAAACCCGACTATTTTACTCAATTGTTGCCCCCAATTTTAATCAATTGTTCCCCTAAATTTCTTCTTCTTTTTACTTTTCTTTAAGACATTTGTTTATTAAAAGTAGTAGTATCGTCTGAGACCATATAACTTCCTGTATTTCAGGTTCTTCGCACAATGTACATGGACACAGATAAGCAGGTGGATCTGGTGCCAGTAGACTACGTAGTGAACTCCCTGCTGGCCGCCACCTGGCATACCGCCAAGAACTTCAGAGAGAAGTAAGTAAAGATTGATATATTCATTTATTTGTCAAACAAAGTATGAAACAGGCACTCTAGCCTACTATTCTTGATAATCTTCAAAGATGAAGATTTAATTAAAGTTTGTCATCAATCAAGCAAACATCGCTAATATTGAACAAAGAAGCAACTGGGTCATACTGCAAGCATGCATGCATGGTACTTGATTCATCTTATATGATTTAAGCTACGAATCAAGTAACACGATAAAATCTTCAACCCGAATACGTGTGATTTCTTAGTTTTAGAGCAGCATGAGTACAGTAAACCATAAAATATTATTCATAAAACATGTCATAAATATCCATTATGAGCCTTCGTTAAAGATTTATTAGATTCTTTCAGAAGAACCAATAGAGAATCAGGCTCTGCTGAATTGAGATGAGTCCCTGAATATAATCAACGTCCAATGTCTATATTGTCGATGGACTAATCCAGAAACTTCTCCTGTTCTGTTATTCCAGCCAAACGTCAGACATTCCAATCTACAACTTCGTGTCGGGCGCGCAGAACCCGCTGAAATGGAGCGCCTTCATCGAAATGAACCAGAAGTACGGGATCGAAAAACCCACCACCAAGGCTGTTTGGTAGGTTACATTTAAGATACCTAATTATGGTGTCATTTCAGTATAGGGAGCGTACATGAACTGTAGACGGCAGCACAGAAGCCGCCTATTCATTGGCGCTAAGCATTATGTCATGTTTCCATTTTTAGATCTAAGCCACTAGATGGCTTACTCATCACTAGATGGCTTGGCTGGTTGTTCAGGGCAGAGTGGATGGCACAAGACCCAGATTGCGGCCCTCAATGCGATGGACCGACCAAGTGAAAGCTCTCACCGGGTCACCTCTGAATCTGTGCGCGCGGCAGGCAATAAATTGAGAAGCATGGCGGGAAACAGCGAAAAAAGCCGTACAACGACCGCAATGACCACGACTACTCTGACAAGAGTATACGACTAAGAAGAAGAAGAGAGATGGCTTACTATGCGAAACAGAGCCAGCGTGACGTGTAGGGGGCAGAACCTGCTTAGAAGCGTGAATGGTTTTCTCTTTCGATGGCAGACCTTCCAACACGCACGGTCCTTTAACTTCTTGTACCCGACTTGATTTTTTATGAATGAATTTTATGCAACAACGAGGAAAAAAATTAACTCTAACAATACTTAGCCTACAAAGCTAAAATAGTTAATTGTTTTACAAGGGGGCAAAGTTGTTATTTAACCGCTCGTGCTAATATTTTCAAGGCACGAGGGTTAAAGAAACTTTTCCTCCAAGTGAAACACAAAAAATTTCACCACACCATCGCATCGCGAGGAAAATACTAACTATGAAATACCAAAAAATCAAATCCAAAAGAACGTAATAAAAAACTTATCATTCAAAATCATCACTTAAAAGTCAATTCTACCAGCTAACATAAGAAAACAACTCAAAATTTGTATCTGATTACTTTGATATATGGAATTAAGCACATATGTGTGGAATTCTTAATTTATATTCTAAACTACAACATAACGTTTATCTTCAGGTACTACGGGTTGACACCAACCAGCAACTACCTGGTATTCCTAGTCCTCAATTTCTTCTTGCATTTCTTGCCCGCCGTCATCGTGGATGGCTACTGCGCGCTAGTCGGACGAAAACGAGTGTAAGTAACCACAATTTTTGTAAACACACATACATATAAGAAAAACGTCAAAAAAAAAGTGCCGCTAAGTGGCATAATTTCAGCATGTCGCTGGCGACTTCCAGCGCTGACCTCAATGAAACCAAATCCGATTCAGTTTCGGTAGATGTCGCTGTCTCTCAATGTAATGTAAGATAATGAAGAGTTAAAAATAACCTACAAAGCCGTATTATGGTTACAGCTTATCGTTGTGTTTATGATACCAGTAATTAAATAGAAGTGTTTGATCTTGTTTAAGTCTTAAAATATTGTTTATCTTGTTATTATTTAGTATTTACATGTTGCCGTATTTTTAGACTGATATGTATTTGTTTACTTGTAGGTAGCTACATTTGATAAGTACTTTGTTGTTGTTGTTTTTCTTATGTTTTTCACTTCATGTATATTCAAACACAATTCTGTATTGTTCATGAATAAAGAAACTATGACTATGACTACCTAACTAAAAGATGAACTTGAAAACGCAACCTTGACGTTCTACCTGCTGTTAGAAGTATGTACAGAACTGCTATGAGCTGAGCGCCTAAAAAGGACACTTGATGGCGCTGTACTTCAAATTCATGTTTTCAGGCCTATTATTCTAAAATATTCTATTATTTACAGAATGCTAAAATTCTACAACAAAGTGATGAAGCTGGCCAGAATTCTGTTCTACTTTACGACGCAGGAGTGGCACTTCTCCGACCGTGGCGTGCGAGCCATATGGGGCAGTTTAGACCCCTCGGATCGCGTGGTCTTCCCTTTCAACATGTCCGAAATGTCTTGGGATTACCACGCTGAGACATTTATTGTCGGTAAGTATGATAACAGTGCATACCATATGGGGCAGTTTAGACCCCTCAGATCGCGTGGTCTTTCCTTTCAACATGTCCGGAATGTCTTGGGATTACCACGCTGAGACATTTATTGTCGGTAAGTATGATAACAGTGCATACCATATGGGGCAGTTTAGACCCCTCAGATCGCGTGGTCTTTCCTTTCAACATGTCCGGAATGTCTTGGGATTATCACGCTGAAACATTTATTGTCGATAAGTATGATAACAGTGTATACATTTATTGCTGGTGATTAATATTAGCAAGACGTCTCTCACGTATGTAGATTATGTAGCGCTTGTAGTAAATCTCTGGACAATACGGGTAGTTTAGGCCCATGAGACCGTGTGGTCTTCCCTTTCAACATGTTGGATATTTTATGGGATCACCATAGCCTCAGACATTACTGTTGGTTGATGAACGTTTGTTTTGTGGGGTAGTTTAAACTCCTCAAACGGCTTTTAACTATATACCCCCTATTTAAGTTTTCTTTTTAATTTTGTATAAGTATTCTAAACTAGACTGACAGTTCGATTGAATGCCAATATTATTTCACACTGATGGTATTATTATCCGCAGGTCTTCGCGTCTACCTGGTGAAAGACGACCTATCCACCCTGCCAGAGGCCAAGAAAAAGTGGGACAGGTAAGCGTAACTTCATTAATTTAAATAAAAATTCAGTGTGTTTCACTTTGAGCGCCATCTATTCAATAGATGGAATAACTTTTCGTTATTTGATGGATTTACTAGATGTTGTGGATATTATTGGAGCCAAATCTTCAAATTGTTTATACCTACATTTGATTTTCTATCTTGTAGTTGTCTGTAGAGTGAAGGACACTTGCATTTTTAGGGTTCCGTAGCCAAATGGCAAAAAACGGAACCCTTATAGATTCGTCATGTCCGTCTGTCTGTCCGATTATGTCACCGCCACTTTTTAACAGTTTATCTAGTCGTTTAATTTTCGTAAATAAGTATTCCGCGTCTATTTTGCACTACAGAATGATGAAGAATAAAAAATAACAAATAAAATACATATTATAGAACAATAAAAAGGTAGAGCGATATTAACCTTTTCGACGCCGTGTCAAACACAACAGCTGTCACTCGAACGCCACGAGAAGTATCAAAACTGAAATTGAATTTTACGCATATGCCCGTAGGTCTATTTTGCTCTGTGGTCAGTGACGGATTAATTCGTCTTCGGCGTTGTACCTACGGTGCGGATATATCCGTCATTGCCGTCAAAAAGGTAAAACAACTTACCAATTATTTTCCCTTGCAGACTCTACTACCTCCATCAGTTCGTGAAGCTGGTCTTCTTCGGTCTTCTGCTGAACCTCGCGTATCTCGCGCTACGGTCTATCTCAAGAGTCGTGCTAGGATAGTTAGATAATTTGAGGTTAGGAAACTTGAGATTATATACAAGTAAGGTTATGTGAAGGGTGATAATTGTTGAAAAAAATAACAGAACTATACTTCATTTTTATTGGCATTAGAAAGAAGGTAAGCAATCTTAAAGTGTGTTTTTTTAATTTCAAAAACACTTTAAAAAAAAATAATTATAAACAATATAGCAAGATAAGTTGGCAACGATTTTGACAGCCCAGTGAAAGTGTTATTTTGAAGCTCAAACTTCTATGAAATTATGACGTTTGAGTTTGTTTGAGGCTGGGCTATCAAAATCGCCGCCAACTTATCTTGGTCTGACTCATCAGACTCAGTCACATTCTGTTACATTCATTCAGTGGTCAGTTACATTCTTTTACTATCATAAGTACCTAATATAAAATATTTTTTTTAAAGCGTTTTGCAATATTTTTGAATAAAAAGATTGTTTATCTTTTTTCGAATGCTAAAAAAACCAAGTATTGTATCGTAAAACTTTACTATAGTCCAAAATCTTCCAACTAAGTATAGTCTATCTCAAAGGACTAAGTTGTATGGAGGTCTGATGTGTTTTAAATGACAAAAAATAGATAAACCAAAAAACACCGTTGGTTGGTGGTTGGTATAGTATGCATTATCTTAAACGATTTTTACATCTTTCTTTTATGCGAGCGGTCGGCTCCCGTGTTAAGGATTTGTAAAAGTAACAATGTCGTTTAAAAAGCAACTGTATCGTGATAGGATTAAGGAGGAGTTTTGTGGGGCTACGACTATATTTAAGAATACCACTGTATTTTAATAAATAAATAAATAATGTAACAGCTCATAAGATAATATGTTTTGGTAATGTAGGACGATCGACCACCTCAATGTAGGCGAGCGTTCATATTATTTATTAGTTTTATTACAAGATTTGAACCTTAATAATATCACGATACAGTTGCTTTTTAAAGGATTGTTGCTTTGCCCCGTGACTTTTGTTTAACAGATTAGGGTCTGAGGCGTAAAAATCATTTGAGAAAATTCATACTATATGTCGATAATGAATTATGAATTGAACTTGTGGATGACAGTTGTACAAATAGACTAAAATTGGGTAATTGCAGATGGTTACCTTTTTGGTTAAATTATTTGTTTTCTAAACTGAAATGTGAACCTAAATACCCATAACGTTGTAGTGCAAAAGTCTTTACCTATAGAAATAGTTATGAGAGAAAATGTGTTACCATTATTATTACGTAGAGTACAGTCACGGTCTTTGAGTCATTTAGGGTTCATTTTACAAATTGATAATTCCATAGAATAATTAAATAATTTAACTTAAACCCGTCCATGACCTAAACTATTTAAGTTTAATGTTTTTGATGAAGATTTATATATTATAATTATGTACTTATGACCTAGTTCTGAAAAATATCCGTCCAAAAACAAATGAGATTAGAAAAAAAGTGCAGGAGATCCTATTTTTTAACAGATTTGTTTTTTGTTTGTTTTATATAACTTTTTTGTTAGATTTTAATGAGAAATTACAAATAAAAACATATATGATCTGAAACTTTACATTCAGATATCAATTTCATTTAATTCATTATTTATTATATCAGATTTAGAACATGACATTATACTTTCTTTTTATGTTATATTTTTGTACAAGTTTTTAAAATGGGATGTTGATCGTTTTGCTCAAATACTTTTAAGTCGAATAAAGATTTTATTAGAACTTGTATTTGATTTAGTTCTCACTTTGGTTTTGTGTGGAATTATAAAAAAAAACATAAAAAGCGATTTATATTTATAATTACAACACAACATATATGTAAAACCACTATATACAAACAAGATAATTAGACTTATATTGTACAATCTATATCATATATAACTATTACCTATATGGATGTAAATTTAATTACCTGCAATAATTCACGGGGTGAATATATAGGTCATACTGAGAAAATTTTATTATGGGACCAACCCCAAAATTGCGAAAAAAATTTGACTCTCTCATAAACCCATACAATATATCAACATCAGCCAGCCAAAATGTATGTGAAAGGCAATTTTTTTTTGCGATTTCCGGGTTGTGTTTGTAGTAAAAGTTGCTCAGTATGACCTATTATATTTACCCCGTAAATTTATTGCAGGTGACTTAATTTACAAATTGTATTTCAATACAATACAAAAAACGAAGAACGTAGAAAATATGTTTAAAATATAATTAATTAAACGGAAGTCAATAATTCAGCCAAAATTGTAGTAATATAAATGAACTTATTTTTATAAACCCCTTTTTAGGTCAAAATGAAAAAATTAAGATTTTTTACATAATAATAATTGAGCGAAAACGTTTTAGGTTATAATAACATAAATATACATATATTAAACATTATTATGCAAAGGCTTACAATTTCTCGAGAAATGAGTACAGTCAGCATTAATAGTACCGGATGAAATAACGCACCATACTCTTACTCATTTATTTATATTATTACAGATTAAGATTACACAGTCTACACGTGGTTGTCATAAGTCGTGTAGTTATAATCTGTTTTGGTTAAACTGTCGTCTCCCAAACTGTCAAAACAAAAGCACCCCTCTATCTACCCAGGCCGGAGATTACCGGCCAATTTTTTGTTGCCCCCGTGTCATCCACTCCCCACCCGCGCGGGCCATCCCAGGCTTGTTACCACGATTTTTTTTGCACCCGAGCAAATTCGCAGTCGAAAAGCGGCTTTATTTTGACTTAAATAAAACTACTTTTCGACTGCGGGTAAAAAGACCGGTAAACTCCGTACGTAACAAATACGGGACACAAAATACACGACAGATGTGTGCGGTAATTGCATACTATATAGTTTATAGTATGCAATTACTTTAGGTATAGGTTAACCGGAAGAGATCCCTCTTACGGATAAGTTCGCCTTTATACTACACTATTATGTTATATCCGATTTTTTTTTCTCGTACAATAAAGTGTTAACTTACTAACAAAATACTGGACGGAGATCTCCGGCCGCGGTAGATAAAGGATAGGTTTTTTCTCAAAATTTTGACAAATGTATTTGGCCGGTAATATCCGCATTTGATTTGACGACAGGTGCTGTTAGAGAATGTAGATACTTTTGACGTGTAGTCAAACCGCTACTTTTGTTGCATGTTTAATAACATGGCAATACGAGCCAAGACACGCGTCTTCGTGAATGACACGATCTATAGCTACACAATATTCTGCTATAGGTACTTTTTACATAATTATATGATTTGGAATGAATTAGGCCACACTGCTATGATAAATATTAGTGCAAAGGCACTTTAAATATCAATTTAGACCTATATTTATGAAAGAAAGATTTTTTAATTTAATCTGTCAAAACTGTCAAATTGAAAAGCCGTTGGAAATATTTATAAAATTAATATTGCAAGATAAGAGACGTAATATATATTGTATTGCCGATACATTATATGAAGGAACTTATGGATACTTATTCTTATTTAACTTTAACTATTAAAATTGTTCTAAAGTATACACTTCCTTTAAAAAGAGTACATTTTGAATAAATATTCCATAAATTTTATTTAAAATGTACAATTTTTTATAACACAAATCAAAAATGTAAAACAACAATTTACTTACTTACATATAATTTTGACTAAAATTTTACCCTGGAATACAAAAAATACCGCTTAATATACCAAATGTCTACAAATAAAATGCATTGGAATAAAGGACCGTAATTTGTGACATTAATTTAAAAAAAAAACCCGTTAACAAGCATTAAAAAGTCACACGTACAAAATACGGTCATAACAATACAAACCAAGTGCTCAAAATGTTATACACTAGCTATTATATATAGCTATAGCAATACTGTCAATTGTTTAAAATCGTTACATGTCTTTAGATAAAAGGAAAAAATATACCTGGACCCTGTAACACGGGCAAATAATTAAAACATAATATATATTGTACCTTCCAAACGACACAGTTTTTAACAGTTTTTTAACGGCTAGTTTCACTACACTTAAATTGACCGGGATATAAACAATATAAAGGTAATTATATCCCGGTCGATTTAAGTGTAGCGATAATTTTTTTGTTTATATTGGGTCATTACCTATGAAATTGGTGTTTTTGTTCATAAGTATTAGTCATGTCATAGTTTATTTATTTTTATAGTAACTTCGAAGTATTTTTTAATTTCATTAGTGCGCTACATAACAACGATTTTACATACAATTATTTGCTACTTTTATTGTTTTATGTATTCAGAATACCGCCCTAAAAACTGCTCTTTTCATGTGCTGCCGGCTCGAGTATTTAAATGGCTTATATCTTCCTGACGGGACACATTAAAAAAATATATGAGATAGAAAATGTGCCTTAAAAATTGTTTGGTTTGAAAATGCCATCACAAAATAATCCGCAAAATTCATTGTATGAAAAATCGAATTTCGTTAAAGTTCTCCATACAAAACGGCAATTTCATAGGTAATGACGTAATACTTGACGTGGCCAATGATTATCCCTATGACAGTTCCTCGAATTCGCTTTTGAATAGACTTAATTTAAAAAAAGTGGCTGTGACATAATCGGACAGACAGACGGACATGACGAATCTATAAGGGTTCCGTTTTTTGCCATTTAGCTACGGAACCCTAAAAATAATTAAAGTAATAGGTTTTTTCTCAAACTTGTAATGAAATGTCTATGACATGACTTACTTCAAAATATTAAGTATCCGGTGCGATGAGTGAAGATGATATGTAAAGGAATTTCATACAGTCTTACCCGCCTAGGCCTGTAAAGCAACCTTCTTTTGTTTATTTATACGTCAAATTGTAACACAATGTCTTGGTATACAACCATCAAATAGTAGTAGATTCGTAATTTGTTTTTAGTTGTGTAAACCTATGAATAAAACAAATTGACTACATTTATTTTTACATTGCAAGTTGCGGCCGGCCGCGTATTCCTATCCGCGTATCTATATCTACTTGGCATGCAACCCTTCGTTTCCCGGCCTCTATGGTAATGTACTATTACCGTATTTTTATTACTTGATTATTACATTTCTAAATTTAGAAAATGTGTTAAAATACCAAAAGTGTGCAAAAAAAATTGACATTGACAGGTACTCCATACAAATATAAACTGTCTTAGAGATCATCATAGGCCGCGTCAAGTATAGCAACTTACATGTAAACAATATGAAGACTGTAGTCTTCCTATTTATTTTTCACACAATTTAATTATTACATTAAATTATTTTTTAATATAATAATTAAATTTATTTTATTTGCTCGTCACGCTTTTAACGTAACAAAATTTGCAATGATACGAGTAGTCTTAGAATTAACTTTAAAGTGAACTAAAAATAAATAATAAAAACAAGTATTTTTTAAGTCTCCGGAAAATGTTGGAAAAATATGCCAAAAATATGTATACACTACTTTAATATATGGGCAACAAAGTCGTGTATACATATTTTTGGCACATTTTTCGTATCGATATTTTCAGACGTGACCGTACAACCTACATTTGAATTTTTTGCTCCTGGCCCAGGGCCCACTCGGTATAGTGTATGGGGCCTGTACCATAAAACATATTACATATCAATAAAAAAAAAGTGTTGTTGAAAAACTATATTAAAATTATACCAAAAATGCGCTTTGAAACAAAACGCTTAAAAAACAGTTATAAATTGCAAATTATTTACTCTTTAAATCTTTACTCGTGTTACAAGCCCCATCATTAATAGGCTACAAAATTGGTGCTTACTATCTTAAACATACGTATCATCTTCCTCGCGTTGTCCCGGCATTTTGCCACAGCTCATGAGAGCCTGGGCTCCGTTTGGCAACTAATCCCAAGAATTGGCGTAAGCACTAGTTTTTACGAAAGCGACTGCCATCTGACTTTCCAACCCAGAGGGTAAACTAGGTTTTATTATCTTAAACATACGTATTCTTTCTAAATTTTGGCATATTAGTTACAAATCGTATATGTACTAAAACAAAAACGCATCTAAAACTTTTTTGTACGAGATGCCTCGTTACTGTTATAAAAAAAACCTGTTTAAGTAATATATTTTTTTGTCAATACATCACACGAACATGTTCAAACAACGACACGCATTTAACAATATTTTTTTCTGCCCTCCGGCCAGAAAGCCTCAACTTTCAGCCCGCTGCGCTAAACAAATTTACCACTTTCCGGCTCCATCGAACAGAAAAATAGTATACACACTTCGGCCAGTAAATAACAAAGCCTCAGATCACATGTTTACTCGTGACCTGAGGCATTTCTTACTTTACTGCCGTAGATGTACGGTGACGTCTGAAAATATATACACGGACGATAAAGTGCCAAATAAATGTACATACCTTAATATATGGGCAATAAGGTCGTGTATACATATTTTTGGAACTTTGTTCGTATCGATATTTTCACACGTGACTGTAATAATTATTATATTACTCTATTAAAAAAAGTCCACCATCGCCACCAGGCATAAAAGACGTATGTTTTATTTTAATACTCAATTTTTTTGTTCTCGATGATAGTTCGAATATGTATTATTTCAATTACATTTCTATAGTAATATACGGTTGTTAAAGCATGGGCGCTAAGCACAAATAATTTCGAACATTGACCCACTATTCCGATGTGTGTAATGACCATTGCACACGTGTTTCATACGACGTTCTTCAACACACTTGCGAGGAAAAAAACCAAGCTTTAATATTAATTAAATTCTAATCGTTAAAACAGTTATTATGCAGTCTTGCATCTGTCATACTGCCTGCTGGCAGTGGGGCGACACTCCTCCTTTCGCTAATTCTCGGCTCCGTCCGGCTCAGCATTGCTCCGAGCAATTATTATACTCTGTATCATTAGGTATTAAAAAAAAGGTAAACAAAATCTACCCTCAAATGGCTTCTTAAGCCAGTTGAGGGTAGATGAAAACATTACATGATCAAATAATGTAGGTTAATGTCAGGTCGTTCAGTGACAGATCCAGGCGGTTTTAACACCAATAAATATTATATCTAGCCGAAAATTTACAAAAAGTTTGTTTACTTTTAAGAGTTTTAAGTAAGTAAATATTCTTTATTGTGCACCATACAGTTAAAAATAGACAGGAAATGAAAAAAAAACACTTAAAAGTTAAGAAGCGATCTCTTTCAGACAACCTTTGGGTAGCAGGAAACTATGAACTTACAGTCAAGTGCAAAAATATGTATCGAGATCCTAAGAATCGTCTCATAAATATGGTACTACGCTCTTATTACACTGAAATAAGATGCTATGGGACATATTTTTGGGTAAGATGTCGACACCCAAATTTTTACACTTGACTGTACAGTCAGCGTCAAATACTTCGTAGCAGTCAAAGTGGCCAAATAGTTCGGTACACCATACTAAATATATGGTGTACCGAACTATTTGGCTACTTTGACTGCTACGAAGTATTTGACGCTGACTGTACAACATTGAACGGGTAGTGCCGATATACACTACTACTTACTACTGGTTACTTTTATTTAAATACTTAAAGATAAAGAGAATAGGGTTGGCACAACTTGACAAGATACAAACAGGCACAGATAAGATAATGACTTGAATTTTAACAACCTTAAATAGCCTAACCGGATAGTGCCACACATTAGAAAGGGACAGCATGATTCGTCCCTGAATCGCTGTCAAACTTCGGTTTTGAAGGAAGTGTAATTTCTGTACGGTAGTACTTTATTTATTCTGCTGCTGGCGCCTCGACTCTGCAGCTGGCGGGCCGGCCCTCCAGTCCGCGTTGTATAGTCGAGTTCCTAAATATGTACACATTGCTCCACCTTAATCCATTGCAATAAGGTGAAAAAATTTATACATATTTATGAACTCGACTGTAAAATTTACTCGACCAATTTAATAAGAATTCGTCTTCATATTATATGCAATTACCACGTATAACACGTGATAGTTCATAAAAATGAAAAAACGTTTTTCCACTTCTAGATATTTCTCATTCTCCATGATTTTTTGTATGTTATTGACACATTAAAAAACTAGGTTCATAGGTTTCCTTTTTTTTCAAAATTTGCAATACATTTTTTTTTGGAATGGAATTTCATAGAAAAAGTACCGTTATTTCGCTAAGATCGCAAAGCTTATCATACATTACCGCAAGAGTGCGATAATATAATCAAAAAGCACGCGTGTGTAATATCTAATAAGATGAGTCTATAAGCGGTTCAATAAGTTTCACGTAACGAGCAAGTGTGTTGAAAAAGATCTATTACAATACAAATAATAATCATTTTTGCCCTTTTACCTAATGTTCATGTCTCATAGTCACCAGCGCCGGTAGAAGGGCACCGTCGGTCAATATGAGCACCTCACAGAACTGCAAGCCCCCGAAGCCCTTATGGCTCAGTTTCATTGGTCGATAACTCGGTCAATATAAAGCGTGCGGGGACTCCCCGCAGGCGGTCGACTAGTGAAACACATAAGTCGATAGTTCGGTCGATATACAGCATGCGGGTGACTCCCCGCAGGCGGTAAGGTGGTATAACGACTAGTGAAACTCATAAGTCGATAGTTCGGTCGATATACAGCATGCGGGTGACTCCCCGCAGGCGGTAAGGTGGTATAACGACTAGTGAAACACAAAAGTCGATAGTTCGGTCGATATACAGCATGCGGGTGACTCCCCGCAGGCGGTAAGGTGGTATAACGACTAGTGAAACACATAAGTCGATAGTTCGGTCGATATACAGCATGCGGGTGACTCCTCGCAGGCGGTAAGGTGGTATAACGACTAGTGAAACACATAAGTCGATAGTTCGGTCGATATACAGCATGCGGGTGACTCCCCGCAGGCGGTAAGGTGGTATAACGACTAGTGAAACTAATAAGTCGATAGTTCGGTCGATATACAGCATGCGGGTGACTCCCCGCAGGCGGTAAGGTGGTATAACGACTAGTGAAACTAATAAGTCGATAGTTCGGTCGATATACAGCATGCGGGTGACTCCCCGCAGGCGGTAAGGTGGTATAACGACTAGTGAAACTCATAAGTCGATAGTTCGGTCGATATACAGCATGCGGGTGACTCCCCGCAGGCGGTAAGGTGGTATAACGACTAGTGAAACTCATAAGTCGATAGTTCGGTCGATATACAGCATGCGGGTGACTCCCCGCAGGCGGTAAGGTGGTATAACGACTAGTGAAACTCATAAGTCGATAGTTCGGTCGATATACAGCATGCGGGTGACTCCCCGCAGGCGGTAAGGTGGTATAACGACTAGTGAAACTCATAAGTCGATAGTTCGGTCGATATACAGCATGCGGGTGACTCCCCGCAGGCGGTAAGGTGGTATAACGACTAGTGAAACTCATAAGTCGATAGTTCGGTCGATATACAGCATGCGGGTGACTCCTCGCAGGCGGTAAGGTGGTATGATGCCTAGTGAAACCCATAATGGCATGCGTTTTGGAAATCTCCCGCACAACGCATACGGCTTATCGACTAATGAAACTGAGCCATTGGAACTTCCCCAGTAAGGCGTGTGTGTGGGAATGAGAGAGTATGATGTACCTAATGTTCATGTCCCATAGTGAGTAGAGCTGGTAACAACGCGCCAACGGTCAATATGAGCACCTCGCAGAACTGCAAGCCCCCGAAGCCCTTAGGCGCCTCGCCTAGTAAGGCGTGTGTGTGGGAAGAATGGGTGAGCTCGGGCAAGACGTGTACCGTGGCGACGTAGAGGAAGGTGCCAGCTGAGAATAACATCGCTATACCTGGAGAGAAAAAGCTTTGTTAATGAATTAATAATATTATATATTTTTACATAAAGTCCCACAGTAAACTCAAGAAGGCTTGTGTCGTAGGTATGTACTCGGACAACTATATAAATACATAGATGGCGGTAACAAAAAGGAAAGGTTGAAAAATGTATGGATATTTTGGGACACTTGATTCTCCTATAGAAGGATGAAAAGAGCTTGCGATCCTTGGGCGCCGGCAGCGGGGTGCAAAATACATTAAAAAAACCGGCCAAGTGCGAGTCGGACTCGCGCACGCAGGGTTCCGTACGATGCTACGGAACCCTGCCTATACCTAAAAATTACGTTTGTTGTATGGGAGGCCCCATAAATATTTATTTTATTCTGTTTTTTAGTATTTGTTGTTATAGTGGCAACAGAAATACATCATCTGTGAAAATTTCACCTGTCTAACTATCACGGTTCATGAGATACAACCTGGTGACCGGACAGACAGCGGAGTCTTAGTAATAGGGTCCCATTTTACCCTTTGGGTACGGAACCCTAAAAATACATGTTTTTTACGCGTCTGCACCATACTTAGAGTTGGACCAATATAAATAAATAAATATTATAGGACATTATTACACAAATTGACTAAGTCCCACAGTAAGCTCAATAAAGCTTGTGTTGAGGGTACTTAGACAACGATATATATAATATATAAATACTTAAATACATAGAAAACACCCATGACTCAGGAACAAATATCCATGCTCATCACACGAATAAATGCCCTTACCAGGATTTGAACCCGGGACTATCAGCTTCATAGGCAGGGTCACTACCCACTAGGCCAAACCGGTCGCCAAGTAATAAGTCTGCAATGATTTTAATAGTATAACTCGGAACTAACACAAGAAAAATAAATGACTGCATCGATTCTTCTATTCCATTTATTATGCACCTCCCTGAAAGTAATCCTCGCGGCGCCCATATGCGATTCTGACTAAAAATAACACTAAAGTGGCATATAAGGTCACATAAAACACAGTAATAGTACATTACTATAGAGGCCGGGAAACGTAGGGTTGCATGCCAAGTAGATATATACGGCTGAGCGTAGCGAAGCCGGATGGAGATACGCGGCCGGCAACCCCGTTTCTCGCCGAGATATGTATAGTGCTTTTCTCAAACTTGCAATTAAAACAAAAAATTGTAGTCAATCTGTTTTGTGGCGACCTACTCGGCTCGCCACTGTACCAGCGGTGTACAACCCGTAAGTCCGCGCGCCTGCGCGATGCGCCACCGCCGTTGCTTAGCAACGAATATGCACAACAAATCACCGTACCAAGCTAACTGAAGCTAGTTGATGGTTGGATACCAAGACGTTGTGTCACAATTTGACGTTAAAAAACAAAAGAAGGTTGCTTTACAGTCCTAGGTGTGTAAGGCTGTATGAAATTCCTTTACATATCATGTTCACTCATGGCAACTGATATGTAGTATTTCCGGGCCTAAATTGACGTAAGTCATGTCATCATTTCATAGCAAGTTTGAGAAAATAAAAAGAAAAGCTCAGGTAATAAATTCATACCGGTAGCGTTGAAGTCACTGAGTGTCTGCTTGCTCTCGTTCCCGATGCCGAAGTATGTCAGCAAAGCGAGCAGCGGCGCGGCGCAGGAGAAGATCAGCAGGTGCTTGCGGATACGGTTTCTGAAACGTAATAAATAAATAAAAATAAATAAATAAATATTATAGGACATTATTACACAAATTGATCAAGTCCCACAGTAAGCTCAATAAGGCTTGTGTTGAGGGTACTTAGACAACGATATATATAATATATAAATATTTATAAATACTTAAATACATAGAAAACACCCATGACCCAGGAACAAATATCCATGCTCATCACACGAATAAATGCCCTTACCAGGATTTGAACCCGGGACCATCAGCTTCGTAGGCAGGGTCACTACCGACTAGGCCAAACCGGTCGTCAGTAGTAGTAATAGTTTTTTATACAATCGTGATATAATAGAGAGCTTTTCAGTCGAGTACCGTGTTTAGGCAACGAAGCTTGCTGAGTTGCCTAAGTGAGGTACGAGATTGAAATACTTGATTATATCACTATTGTATAGAATAATTTTCTAGGAGTCATCAAAAATTATATTTTTTTGCTATAAAACCTAAATAAGTAAGAAAAATTAGTATGTAGTACAAAAGACATAAAAGCGGCACCCGCCCGTCCGTGCCACCGTTCTATGGGAGCGCGGCGGCACGTGATTGGTCTTTTTTTTTTTAGTTGAATACAGCGTATCGAAACAAATTTTTCCTACTCCTCTACTGTTATCTGTCATTTATGTATTCATTAACACGAATATAAGAACATACATAAAAGATTTCAAGAAAAGTCTATATTGTCTATTCCTCATAAAAGCTCTTGTGCTTTTATACGCTATAACGTTACTGCGATTAATGGCTACCAACCTAACAAAACCAAAACGAATACAGTTTTAAACTAAGTGCATTGATGCCAACTTACAAAATATTCATTTGGTTGCATAGTAAAAATAATTACTTCATAAGTCAGAAGCACGCATGTGACACCCGTAATATAGCAACACCCATAGACTACGAAGACCGCTTAGCGTTGCTTGTTAGTCTCCGTAGGCTACGGTGGCCAAAATTGAGAAAAAACTGTCCAAAAAATTAATTTAGCAAGTAGCAAGTACCAGGGCCTCATGAGTTACGAGGAGGTGTCGCCGACCGGCCGGCCGCGGCCCGGGGCGGGCCGGGCGCGGAACAAGGTATGCTCGCGCGTCTTGGCTATATACTTTTGCTGTAATTTGTTTACCTAAATTAAGATTTATTTTTGTTGACTCGTAGGAAAAATATTGTATGCAACGTTGTATAAGTAGGTCAAAAAATTCTCGTGGCGTATTCCTTTACAATGTTCGCCTACGCCTTCGGCTCCGGCTCACATTGTAACTCACGCCACTCTCCTTTTTTGACCCTTCTTATACAACTGTTGCACAAAATACTATTATAGTTGAGTTGGGAGCACATACATGAAGGTATACGAAATCTTAATTCAACCATTACAATCGACGAGTAGGAAAAATATGATTATATTTCGTCACTTCATTTTTCAGATATAATTTTATATTAACCATGTAGTTTCCCTATTGTACACATAGCATCGCACACATTTAAGAGTAACTAAATAATAATAATAATAATTTAGCCTATATACGTCCCACTGCTGGGCACAAGCCTCCTCTCATGTGCGAGAGGGCTCGGGCTATAGTCCCCACGCTAGCCCAATGCGGATTGGGGACTTCACATACACCTTTGAATTTCTTCGCAGATGCATGCAGGTTTCCTCACGATGTTTTCCTTCACCGAAAAGCAAGTGGTAAATATCAAATGATATTTCGTACATAAGTTCCGAAAAACTCATTGGTACGAGCCAGGATTTGAACCCACGACCTCCGGATTGAAAGTCGGACGTCATATCCACTCGGCCACCACCGCTTTATTAAGAGTAACTATTTAGATTAAAACTGTGAAAACCAACTTCCGCCCACTTCAGCTTACTGGTTACCTGCGTGCGGCGACCGCTGCGCTCTTCATTATTTTTAGAGAAAGCAGGAACCAAAACTTATATCAGGGTTCTAGGGTGGGTGGGACCTTATATTATATCTTCAAATGAAGTGACTCATATAATATCGATCGAACTTCACTTCAAGAAGTTCGTTTGATCATCAATTATTATTCTCAAAAATGCTGTGCTTTTTCACACTCTCTATACTTGTATGTTTTTTCTACAATTTATCTATTGTTGTTGCTGTTGGTCCTAGGGCAGGCCGCACTAGCGCATAGGGCCTCCACAAGATCCTTCCACGCCTTTCTATCTTGAGCAACCGTCGCGAACTAGTGCTTTTTACTTTTCCACTTGTTCCAATTCATGACTACTTATTGATGAGCATACCCCGGGGTTTTCGGTGCGGGAATGTTTTACACTAGCCAAAAAACAGGTTAAAACTATAAAAACCAATACTATTTTAATATTTCTAAGCGCATTTGAAGCTTACCTTCTATTTTTAATTCATAGTTTGGTAATTCTTTTGTAATAGACAAAGTTATAAATACAAGAAAATATTCCCGTACCGAAAACACCGACGTATGTTGATGAGTGTTAATATTAGTTTCCTTTAAAAGTCGTAATCAACATAAAAACCTACTGTTAATGTAAAAATAATAAATATAAGCATACTTCATATTTTATTACATACCTCTTCATCATTATTACACGTTTATTTTTTAATATTGAATATTGAAAAACCGTTCTTAATAAGTTGTCTGAATGGAACGGAATAGCTGCCGAAACGCCTGTCAAAGCAGAGGCGTTTTTTCTTACTGCAAGAATGTTTTAAGTTTCCAAAGGCAACATTCGATATTGTTTTCATACAATTTAAATATACTATACACAAATAATCGTAAATAACGATACTTAGGTAATAATAGTATAATATTTTATATTAACAATTGTTTCTGTCTTATAGATCATGCATAAAGAAGTACTTGGTTGTTTTTCTTATTTTTTCGCAACTGTATTAAAAAACGTCGTTCGATACACGTGCGGAAATGTCATTCTTGAAGTAATGACATACTTCCCGCACTAGCATCGAAATGTAGTATTACCTGTCCAAGCCAGCATGGAGAAGGAATGTGACGAGTCCAAAAGCAGCTGGCGCTTTGTGTAACATGATAGCCAGAAATACGATAATTTCCACATCCCTGTGAGACGTCGTCGCCGCTGCGCCTAGAGCTACGCCGTCAGCTGAAAACAAAATAAGACACCCCCTTATTCATAAAACTTTACGCACCTGATTTATGTATGTATGTATATACTTTATTGTACATAGAAATAAAAATACAAAAAACACAGTTACAGCGTAAATTAAATACAACAAAGGCGAACTTATCCCTGTATGGGATCTCTTCCAGTTAACTTTTGAGGAAATGAGTAAAACAGAAGTAACGGTGAATGAATGACAAACACAAACAAAAGTGTACAATCACTGAAATGCACGTTTAGAATACACATTGATACAAATATACATAGATAGAAAAATAACCATAAAATAATGCATATATATATATATATATATATATATATATATATATATATATATATATATATATATATATATATATAACATAAATAAAATTAATAAATATTCTATATATAATATAAATAGATATGAATTCGCACCAGAAAAGTAAAGGAAATTAAAAAAAGTAGAAGTACTCAATGGAACTAGGAAATCGTAACCAAAGTATCCACAATTTTTTAAGCAGATTTAGTTAAATTATATCCCTTTCTTACAAATACACAAGTCAAAATGATAGATAAGGACAAACGATTCATAGCTAATTCAGGCCAGTAACGCGTTTATGAATAAGACCATTAAAATATACACCGTGGGCCATTTAAACCCGACAGAATTTAAAGGTGTATTTTTGACCGCATTTAGAAACTAAAATGTCATACAAACTTTCCTGAAATCGATCGAGGTATTTGAAAAGTCTGATAGTCCTGAGATTTAAATATTAATAGTTTTTCTTGCTTCATTTAATAAGTTCTTAATAGCGATAAACCGTTTTGGTATAATGCATGTTTCGGAGTTAGGCAACGAACACGATAAGCCTAATATGATAAGGCATGTTTTTTACGCCGAATGTGCCATTGCAATATTAATAGGGAGTATTACTTAGTCTATGCGTAGAAATCAAAAATTTAATTTAATTAATGAACCATAGAGACTCACTGAGAGATAAATTTAAGGAAATTGACATCATGACAGTGCACTGTCAATACATTTATGAGAATATACTGTATGTGCATAAAAATATTGCCGATTTTAAGAAAAATTGTGACATTCATAATATTAATACTAGAAATAAACATAAGCTCGCCGTGCCCTTCACTCGGCTCCATAAAATTAAAAAATCATTCATGGGTAATTGTGTGAGATTTTATAATAAACTTCCAAACCATATTACTGAGTTACCAATTAATAAATTTAAGAATCATGTAAAGCGTAAACTTATTTCTAAAGCTTATTATACCACACAAGACTACATGAATGATAAAACAACGTGGGATTAATTGTGATTCGAAATGATTAATTATTTATTATATTTGAATAATGATGATGAAATGGATATTCCAATGCATGTATTTCCTTTGTTGTTTTTATTATATTTATTTGACATTTAGAATTTATTCTAGAAACAGTCTAGACTAGTATTTTTTATACATTTTTTTTTGTATGACTGTATTTTGTGAAAGTTTTAGTATTAAATTTGATCTATGAATTATATTCATTAGTATTATATATGGAATAATATTTACAACATCAATAAATTGCTCTGATAATTAGATTAAGATAATTATATGTAATACTGTCTTACTATTCATAAGTGCTTGTTGCTAGGCCTACATGAATAAAGTATATTTGAATTATTTGAATTGAATTGAATTAACTCATTAACAAAAGACTATCTTTTTCTTCCTATTCTCTTCCTAAGTCTATTGATAAAAGACTAACCTTTTGTTAGGAGGGAAGAATAGCTTTGCGATCATAACCGAACGTACGTATATAACGTACTGCTCCGATTTCCGGTACCTTGGGTCTTTGATCCAAAGTGACGGCAACATCGACCGTGACGTGAAAAATAGAATAAATGCGGGATGGATGAAATGGCGACAGGTCTCTGGAACAACTTGCGATCCACGAATGCCCCTTAAACTTAAGGGGAAAATCTACAGGACGATCGTGAGACCTGTTGTAATGTATGGATCAGAATGAAGTGACGGATGAAAGAAGAGTGCACGCAGCGGAAATGAGAATGTTGAGATGGATGTGTGGAGTGACGAGAAAGGATCGGATTAAGAATGAGTATATAAGGGGAAGTTTGAAAGTAGCACCGGTAGCGGAGAAGATAAGGAGTGGTAGGTTAGCGTGGTATGGGCATTTAATGAGGAGGGATGAATGCCATATAGGAAAAAGAATGTTAGGAATGAATGTTGATGGACGGAGAGCGGATGGTAGACCCAAAAAACGATGGATGGATTGTGTAAAAGAGGATATGAGAAAGAAAGGAGTGAGTGCTGAGGTGACGAAAGATAGAGGAGCATGGAAGAGAAGAACATGTTGTGCCGACCCCACATAACGTGGGATAAGGGCAGGAGGAAGAAGAACCGAACGTACGTATATTTTTGATGAAATTTCCAAATCGGGACAAAACGATTTCCACTAACTAAGAATATATTATGCTGAAGCGTTCGACATCAAAATCAAAGTGATTTGTTAAGATTTAGCCAGTGGAAACCGTTTTCTCCCGAAATGGAAACTTCATCAAAAATGTACAGTTAGGATCGCAAAGGTATTATTCCCTCTTAAAGAAAGAGGAGTTGCAAGCACATTCTGCACGTCCTTTCGGGGAACCGCCGTGATCGGGAGGTCTAGTGGTCAAGACGTTAGCCACGTAAGCTAAAAACGCTGGTTCGATTCCGATCTCGACCGAAGGTTAGCTTGATCATTTTTTGCTGTATTTATTACTTCTAAGTTTATAACATCATCATTTAATGTGAGACATACCAGCAGCATGCACCACAAGGCCCACGGTGGCAGTCATGTTCCTCTCCTGAGGGTTCCCAGACTCGTTGTATCGTGAGGACATCTGGTCGACTAGTAGCATAAAAACGAATCCTGAAACAATGTATGAAAAAAGACATATTTTACATTATAACACGGCAACCTAATTAACGGGAAAAGGCTTTACCTGCGGACACCTATTTAAAACACAACGAATTAAACGCATGACAGACTTGTCAAACAACTTAGTAGAAAAAGGTGCATAATCCAAATTTTCTATTCAACGATAACCATTCGCACCTATATTTTTAAAATTTGCCGCTTTTTTCTACTGACTGAAATGGCCTGACTGACCGACCGTGCCCTCTTGACAATGATCATATATTTCTGGTCGGGCTTTACATTAAAATAATTAAAAAATCTAAAACTTAAATAAAAATAAAATACCTACAATGTCGAAATTTATCAATTATTACAATTAAATATATCATAATTTCACCGGTTCCTTATAATCTAAATCTAGCCTTAAAAAAAATCTAGCCTTAACGCTATAAAAACGTTTAACTCACCAAGAACCAGAGTAATCCCAATAACACTGTGCAGATCCTTATCATCATGCATCGGAGGCTGTGCCGTAAAGTCCTTAGTAACGACCGTTGGTGCTGAGTGCTCGCTGAACAGGGAGCGGACACCCTCGGGAATGATTACGGCTAGCGCTGTGCCTACGAGGAGGCCTGCTCCGAACACTGTCACCTTCTTGAGTTTGTCCTGTGAAAACAAGGTTTTGTTAAAGATATATTTTGTTTATTGACTTGCATCATAAACAGAAAGGAGGGGAATTTATTTTATATACAAGGTGTCTGCAGTAACACAAGCAAATAGGTAACTAAAACATAATTGTACTCCTTAAACAAAAAATTTGGAAGAGGCCTATATCTTTCTTTGTTCCGGTGTAATTTTATATTAGATTTAAAACCTAGATTAAGTTGTAAGTATTTTATATTTTTTGTTCTGTTACCGAGAAACAAAAAGGCTTTTTATTTATGATGTGTAATAAGGATCCAACAATTCTAATTAAATTTTTTGTCGTCCTTTAGCATTTTTTTCATAAACTTTTTTTTTACTTTTTATGATCAATTACATCACCCAAGCAGCTTGATGCTGAGCTGTTTTCATACAGTATGTATACCATAGTCCAATTAATCAAAAAAAAAAATTTATGGAGGATAGGCAGTTGTTTGACCACAATCTCACCTGATGGTAAGTGATGATGCGGTGTACGGTGGAGCATGCTTACCTATGAGAATTTACCCTCCAAGATTTGACCCCAACAACATACCAAATTAAAAAACTTACAATTAAACAAGTTTCATTGGCATTATTAAAGACTAATTAATTACGAATTTTCTGTAACAAACCACTGTCTAATGCAATGAGATCCTTCCATATTGTTGCCCTTATTTTTACCAAATTTAAATGTTGTGTAATAGTTAATAATAAGAAATTTTTAATGCAATATGGAACAATACATATCAAATTTCATCAAAAATATTAGAAGGTTACTGGGGTTTGTAAACCACATTATTTGAAGCTGTACATTTGTATGAAAATATCAATAAATATGTATATGGAGCAATGCACGGGCTGTCCCATACGGACACATTTTATTTCCTGTTGCGACTTTTTTTCGGCGTTTAAGGCATGTAATTATTTTTCTGCGTATATTTTTCACCATTAGTCACAGAAAAGGAAACTCTTGTACCTGCAATCTTCAGAAAAATCGTTTTTGTATGGTACAATGGTAGTTGCCTGGAATGCTCCATATTGAAGGATTAGTTCAGATTTCAGTACATTTTCAATTTTCAATACGTTTATTATGAAATAATGACCAATAGACCAAGTAAACAGACTGTGACAATGGCAAAAAGGCAAGTAACAGATATTGCAAGAGCTAAGTAATATGACTACTATTTCACAGATTTTAGACTGAATAGAAACCTTAAACATGTGGAATACATACCTCAGACATTGTCACATTTAGTGGTATACTTCCAGCTACATAGGAGCCCACCAGCATCACTAGAGCTAGCAAGATAAGCACCCAGGTCCCATCCATATTGACTAGTTAATAAACTTTAATATTAATTAGAAACGAAGGGAAACTACGATTTGTTCTGAAAGTAAATGAGTTTAAACTCTTATCTAGTTGTTACAGTTCATGGTTTAACCCACTAGTTATATAGTAATAACAGTAAATTTTGTTATACACCGATTATAATCATCAGGCAGATTGGCTCGATTGGCCAATTTTGATTTGACGTTTGTGACAGCTGAACTGACAACACGACATGCGCTGTATTTTTCTAGTTAGAAAGGATTGTGAAAAATAGAGAAGGCAATGTTTTTTTATATTTAGTTTGTTTTCAATGTCTTTATTATAAATTCATCATAACAATATTTATTTTTATGCTAGTTTACAACGCATTTTGTAGGACCTATATACTGCAAAGATATTGTGTAGAGGTCTTTAAATAGACTACATACGCATAGCACACTGGCAATCATTGTTTCTTTTTATGTTTTTCGACGCGATTTAAAAAAAGCGGCCAAGTGCGAGTCGGACTCGCGCATGAAGGGTTCCGTACCATTTAAGACGTATTAAAAAAAATCTACTTACTAGATCTCGTTCAACATTTTACCACTTTGGACACACATTTTACCACTTTGGAAGTGTCTCTCGCGCAAACTATTCAGTTTAGAAAAAAATGATATTAGAAACCTCAATATCATTTTTGAAGACCTATCCGTAGATACCCCACACGTATGGGTTTGATGAAAAAAAAATTTTTTTTTTTAATTTTATGACGTATTAAAAAAACTACTTAATAGATCTCGTTCAAACCAATTTTTGGTGGAAGTTTGCATGCATCATATATTTTTTTTAGATTTTTTATTCTGTTATTTTAGAAGTTACAGGGGGGGGGGGGGTTGGACACAATTTTTTTCACTTTGGAAGTGTCTCTCGCGCAAACTATTAAGTTTAGAAAAAAATGATATTAGAAACCTAAATATCATTTTTGAAGACCTATCCATAGATACCCCACACGTATGGGTTAAATTTTTCATTCTGTTATATTAGAAGTTACGGGGGGGGGGGACACATTTTACCACTTTGGAAGTGTCTCTCGCGCAAACTATTCAGTTTAGAAAAAAATGATATTAGAAACCTCAATATCATTTTTAAAGACCTATCCATAGATACCCCACACGTATGGGTTTGTTGAAAAAAGATTTTTTGAGTTTCAGTTCTAAGTATGGGGAAACCCCAAAATTTATTGCTTTTTTCTATTTTTGTGTAAAAATCCTAATGCGGTTCATAGAATACATCTACTTACCAAGTTTGAACAATATAGCCCTTATAGTTTCGGAAAAAAGTGGCGGTGACATAATCGGACAGACAGACGGACATGACGAATCTATAAGGGTTCCGTTTTTTGCCATTTGGCTACGGAACCCTAAAAAGAAGCCGCTAAATTTTCTTTTTGACTTCTAGAAATGTGTTATTTTATGTTATTGAGGTAACACATAGGTAATAGGGTAATAGATAATAATTTTGTGTTATAACCTCAATGGTTTTAGCAGGGGCGGCCTTAGCCTCTGCGAGGCTCCGGGCGGATAATCTTTGCGAGGCCCCTGATTTTAGTGCTAAATAAAACATTTGGTAGGCTTTATCAGGGAAACGCCCAGGCAATCACAAAGCCGGGCTTCAAGAGAATGAAACTCGGTCGTGAACTAAGTTCCTATGGGTTATAAAGCCAGAAGCGAGGCAGAAAGCCAAGCTCCACCTAGGACAGATGCCCTCGCCGCGCCACCGGCTGACGCCCTCGCCGTCCCACCGGCAGACGCTCTCGTCGCGCCACCGGCTGACGCCCTCGCCGCGCCACCAGCAGACGCCCTCGCCGTCCCACCGGCAGACGCTCTCGCCGCGCCACCGGCTGACGCCCTCGCCGCGCCACCGGCAGACGCCGTCGTCGGGCCCGCCGCAGGCGAAGCCGCCGCGGGGCAGGCGGCAGACGATGCCGGCGACGTCGTCGCCGTCGCCGCCGCCGCGCAAGCAGAGGGCGGCGCCTGTGGTGTTGTCAATGCAGAACATTGCAAAAGGGGTGGCAATGCAGATAAATGCTACAAATATTATTTATTGATCGACTTCGAATACTCAAATTAAAGTTTAGTACTTATTTTACTATGTTTTTTATCACGCTTTTATTAGGTCGACCTGGTAATTGGTAAGATAACTAATTTAACCATCTTCCAAGGATCGTAGCGTCATGAAAATTGGCAGCTGTATGTAGTTCTGATGACAATACAATACTTGAATCTTGGAACTTCATGATGGAACATCGTATCATAGCCGTGTTTGGATTTGTTAGAAAAGTCTTGTAATGAAAGTTGACCACGATTAGGTTTCAAGGTCTGATGATGAAGCCGGAAGATAGGCACTGGCATTCCATGATGGAATATCGTATCATAGTCGTGTTTGCACTTGTGAGAAAAGCCACGTAATGGACTTTTACGTGCATTTATAAAAGCATGTTTTTCTAGTGTTTATTAAACTATAAATTTATTATTTTAAATACTTATTTACCATGTAAATGTATAGTTTTGAGATATTCTATTTTAAAGTTGGAAAGTTTAAAAGACCGAGTTCTAGTGCGAAGTTATGGAGATAGGAGAAATTTTATTTAATCTCTAACATTTAACATATAATTTAGATATTATAAAATAAAGCATGTCATATCGAAATGTGAAATATAAATAAAATATTTATTACGGCTTAAAATTGACAAGTTCTCGGCTAACTTATTGCCCTTGCACGTCTATAATGTAGGGATAGAAAAAAAAACGTACCAGAGGTAAAATGACAAGACAAGACAAGACGGTGCCTAACCTGGCCAAGTACATGCTTGCTCCGGACTACCGGCATACCAGGGGACACAATTTGTGGTGCGAAAATCCCTAAAGTACCGGGATTTTAATTTTGAAATCCCAGTTCTTTGCTTGCCTCTAAATCCTGGGAATTCCCGGTACTTTCACCCGGAAGCAAACCCTATTACATACATTGCAAGTTAAATAAAAGCTTGTAAAAAATAGACCTTCAAAACATTTGAAACATTTTATTAAAAAATATTAATTTTCGTTACCTGGCTAACATGTAGCATAATATTTCTATATAAAAAAGTACCTTTTTATATAGGTTCCTTTTTTTTCACTGTTCGTGAATTGCGTGAATAGTTGGGCACCATATCTTTACTAATGAGATACATTAGGTATTACGAGTACTAATCACATATTTACTAATAACATCACCGCAGAAGTACAAATACAAATACAAATGTTTATTTCTTAGAATATGGTACAAAGATGGTCAATTCATAATAAGCGCGTCATATTCTGCCTCTATCGGCGTAGAAATATTATAAATTAGGTTGCTATACTTATATAAAATTATTGCTAACATGCATAACTATATATTATAATATTTACAGATCCAGTATTTATAACTCTTATAATTACCTACCTAAGTATTGGCACAATACAGGCACAATACAGCAATAACAAGTGTTAGTAAGTAGGTGGTATGTACAGTTTGACTGTATTAGGATCCGCAGTCTCTAGTTAAATCTAGTGTTCGACCGAAGTTTCGATTGCGTTTCGGTTTTGGAAGGTTTCGGCATAAAAATCATTTCGGTTTCGGCTAAAACTAGAACAAAACCGAACCTTCGGTTTTGGTTTCGGCAAAAATCTGGTTTCCGTCGAACACTATGGAAACTTAAGCGTCGGAGTTGGGGCGTTCGCTAGTAGGCGCGGTTGCGTGAGGCGGGTGAGCAAGTTAACGAAATAGTACATTACTATAGAGGACGGGAAACGAACGGTTGCAGGCGAAGTAGATATAGACGGCCGAACGTAGCGAGGACGGTAGGGATACGCGGCCGACATCCCCGTTTCTCGTCGACATTTGTATAGTGCTTTTCTCAAACTTGCAATGAAATAATAATAATAAAATAGGATGATGATGATGATGATGATTGTTTCATGTCCTAATGTGATGAGTTATTCAGTGCGTCTGGTTTCAATAGGGAACGAAAATTTGATTATTTTTGCGCTACGACGCTCGGTTTAGGAGATACAGCCCTATAAATATTTTTGCATCACTGAAAAAAAACTTTATATAGCTGTATCTCCTAAACCGTGCGTTGTAGCGCAAAAATAATCAAATTTTCGTTCTCCTTTGAAACCCCGAAATAATATTTAACATACACAAAAAAGAAAAAAATAACCAAAAAAGCCAAAAAAAAGCATATTGGCAGAATTTTGCTTGGTTGAATGCCAAGACGTGCCATAATTTGACGTTTAATAACAAAAGAAGGTTGCCTTACAGGCCTAGGTGTGTAAAGCCTGACCAGTAATATATGATCACGCGCCATATTGCGGAATTTCATTGGAACTAATTTTTTCATACTATACTGAACTGTCATCCTATACATGAGAATAACAGCGCCCTCTTGACAATGATCATATATTTCTGGTCGGGCTTTAAGACTGTATGAAATTCCTTAACATATCATCTTCACTCATCGCACCTGATATGTGGTATTTCCAGACCTAATTTGAAGTAAGTCATGTCAACATTTCATTACAAGTTTGAGAAATATAGTATTAAACGACGATAACTAGCGCGGACGATTTTCTATACAATGGCACCCGCGTGCGTTCGCCTGTTCCGAGTACCCACGCCAGGCCTACCGCGTTAACCGAAATTCGCAAATTGCGGGGATCTTTCTCTTTTACTCTCACTAAGACGTAATTAGAGTGACAGAGAAAAATGCCCGCAATTGACGAATTACGATTTTCCCGGTAGCCGCCCAGGCCTACCGCGATAACCGAAATTCGCAAATTGCGGGGATCTTTCTCTTTTACTCTCACTAAGACGTAATTAGAGTGACAGAGAAAAATGCCCGCAATTGACGAATTACGATTTTCCCGGTAGCCGCCCAGGCCTACCGCGATAACCGAAATTCGCACATTGCGGGGATCTTTCTCTCTTACTCTCACTAAGACGTAATTAGAGTGACAGAGAAAAATGCCCGCAATTGACCAACTTCGATCTTCGCGGTTATACCCTCGGGGGCCTACCGCGAAAACCGAAATTCGCAAATTGCGGGGATCTTTCTCTCTTACTCTCACTAAGACGTAATTAGAGTGACAGAGAAAAATGCCCGCAATTGACAAACTTCGATCTTCGCGGTGCCCCAGCTACCGGACCCCCTTAGGTGCGGAGTCTATGTTCTTTGCTGATTTAAGTCCGGCTTGTAAACGCCGATGATCTGCGCGTAGGGTGACTGGTCTTGGGCTAGGGACGAGGCGTATTCGGACGTCGGGTTCTTGAGATCCAGCGTTACGTAGTTTACTTTGGGCGTAGCCTGGAAGAATTTAAGCGAAAATTAAAATCATAAATATAATAGGGATAACCCCATATTCCTGAGTCATTGGTGCTTTCTATGTATAGAAGTATGTATGTATTTATCTATTGTATATATATGTTCGTATTTCGCCTAGTACCCATGTACAAGCATTAATTTTTTTTTATTATCACAGCGTACTCACAATGGTCTTAAGTGGCACTTAAGTCCTTTATGCCAATTTCCACGATTTTGAAGAATTTCCAAAAAAAACGAAACGATAGAAAAAACTAACTACTGAACCTGCTCACAAAATTTAACGAGAATTGGTTGAGAATTGCGACCTGTAGAAGAGAACATTTAAACATACGAAAGCAGTTTGCCTGAGTCAAAATGGAGACCTTCGCTAACACATTGATCAATAATACCGTCATCTGGTAGCTCTATCCAGAACACAAGCCTAAGGCAGTGTCTTACGTGAGCGAATAACTCGCGAACGCGAAGCGGCGAGGCGCGGCGCGGCGCGGGTGAATTCAATCCTTTGATACCTATATGGAAGTGTCCTACGTGGGCGATCTCCGAATGCCGTTGGGCCGCCGCGCCGCGCCGCGTCGCGTCGCGTCGCGTCGCGTCGCGTCGCATTCGCGACTCATCGCTCACGTATGTTGCTGTGTTATGAAACTATTTGTGAATAGATGAGCTGGGTCTAGGTCGGATTTGTGTAAGATTATCTCGTGATGTTTATTATATCCATTGTAGATAATTACAAAAAGGCCGCCTCCAAGCCTGAGTCTGGTGTGTGGTTGCACGCCTTGCCACCCCTCATCTAGGCACACTGCTGCTCAATGATTCCCTAAGGATCGCAGTGGCCTTAAGGTTGGGGTGCAAAGTGTGCAACGCGCACCGCTGCATTTGCGGAGTGATGGTGGAGTAGAACGGCCACCATGGGCTCAGCTGCTAGAGATGCGCCGGTCGTTTCACCAGGCACCATTCTCTATTAAACGAAATCGTTCGTCGAGCGATGCTCTCGGTAGGTGTTCCGAGCCTCATGGAACCACCAGGGCTGTCTCGAACAGACGGCAAACGACCCGACGGGCTGACGCTGGTTCCCTAGCAGACTTTTACAAGGCCAATTTCCTTGTCCTTGTCCCGATGAAAAAAAAATCGTTTTAACGAGAACAAAATATTTTTTCCAGCTGTTTTAGTTTAATTACATTATTAGAACTATAAATATTCAATTACGATATTAAAATTAGCAATTTGATCCGATTTTAGTAAAATTTGTACGGTAACGTAGCAGAAAAAAAATTACTCCCATACAAAAGTGACAATCGTAGTTGGTTTTTACTTTTTAGTTTTAATTGAATTAAATTAACATAATATTATTATCTAATAAATACACTAAGTATTTATAAACACAACATAATACATATAAAACTTAAAATCTAAATCTAAAAATAAATAAAACTAATCTTAAAATAAATAATTAAAAACTATCCCCCTGCGGCATGGTGCCGTAGATGCTGGCAGCATTTCCTCGTTGTATCGCAATACTTATTCTCTGTGCGAGGAAGCTGCCAGCTCTACGATCACCGGTAGCGTCTGCTATTTTTTTGGATATTTCCTTGAACAGTGTAGATGCATTCGGACCCCACGGGCCAAGGGTCTCGACGCCAAAAGGTACGAAATCGTATTCGGGGCCGAGACCCCTATATTTGATCTTTTTTAATTTTTCGGCCGCCTCTGCCGCCGCGCCGGCTTTTGCAGTTGTGCCGTGGAGATGAGACGGGGCTAGGGTGTCTACACATGTGGCGTCCCACACCAGCACCCGTCCCATCTTCCACGGAATTAGTGACATTCCGTCCGGTCTCTTACCATCGTCTCTTACAATACCAGCTGGCTCAAGAAGAGCTGGCACGTTCACGCTGGCAAGAGACCGGCGGAGAATATCGTTAAGTGCGGCGTGTCTAGAGAAGCGGCCGGCGCTCCTTTGGCAGGAGAGCCCGTGGTGTCCGAGGGCGTCGACATCAGTGCCGCAGGGGCACCTATGTGGAGCACAGACCCGGACGCCGAGTCGCAGGCAGGTTGCAACGCGCAGAGTGTGCGGTTCCAAAAATGTGCCTGTGTGTACCGAAGGAAACGCGTGCAGCCAGGCGCCGGATTCCTTCGTACCCGCTGCTAAGAGTCTGGCGCGTGAGGAACCTATGCTGCGACTTAAGAGAGAGTCATAGATAATTTTACAATGGATGTCATCCCAGGTCCTTTGGGAATTTAGATTTTCGGGAAAATCCTTACCCGGGCAGGCGATGGACCAGGCGTTTTTAGCCTCGGTTAAGCCAGCAATCTCATAGTTTGGAGGACAGGCCTTTAGGATTTTTGTTGATTTTTTAGGCCTACAAAAGTTGTGTATCCCAAACGATAGGTATCGTCACAAACAATAATTTCTAAGTTTAAACATAGGGTGACCTATTTTCATTACAACATTAAAAGAATCCTAAGTATACCAAAGTGAGATAGGTTTTGCAAATTTTTCGAGAATTTTTTAAATTCTTGTCCCTAAGTTAGCGTTAAATTTCAATTCTCCTGCGTTACTATAGAACTTTGCAATTTTTTTAAAGAGATTGGGTTGGTGCGGGTTCATGCGCCGGTGAAATATGCCTACGTTTTTGAAAACCCGCGTTGTTAAGGTGAAACCTTTGGCGGGGGACGACAGTCTGCGACGAGCAGTGACTTGTGCGTGACTTTATTGCTGCTCCCCTACGTTAGTTGGGAGAATCAACTTTTTAGCGTCACTCGTTGCCATGGTTACGATTAGTTGTCCAGGGGACAAAACCACCCAACTATAGTCCAAAGCTCCCAACTATGGTCCACAAATAAACTCAATTTTTCTCGTTCAGGTGTGTATTCTACTATATTTTTGTAGTTCTAAGGCAAAGTATGTTTATAAATAGAAGGTAAAACTAGGAGTAAACCAAAAGGAACATTGGTATAGATACTTAATTTCCTTTCGAACTTGTGGACCATAGTTGCAGTATTGGACTATAGTTGTGTAGTTTTACGGTACTTAAATGTATCAAACTTGCGTTTTTGTGGTCGTTATAACCAATGTCCATAATGGGCCCCCTACTAAGCATGTTAATAGAACGGCATACAACGTCTCTTCAAACAAACTGTGCCACTGTTGTCCCTTGGACAACGGGACAGGATAACAAAACAAAAAAAGTTGATTCACCCAGTTACGCTACGTGCTTAGGTAAGTTTTATCGTTTTATTTGAAAACTATTGAAATGTTGTGTGTTTAGTGTCTAATATTAGTGCGATATATATGCAAATATAGTTGTATTAATAACTAACGTGATAATTTGCTATGAAGTTAAAATTTCCCCCTTCGTTACCGTTAACGCTGGGGAAATTATCTCTTGCGTTATCATCGAAGTTATTTTACCTATCACTTTTAAAATAATATTAATAGAAAGTGCATTTTAAACGTGGGGTTTAATAGTAATATTGCCAATAAGTATCGAATAAAAATTGGTCATGAAGTAAAGGATTTTATGACTAGTTTGCAATAATCTTACCCCACTAGTTATTTCTTTTCCCTTATTGTTTTACCATATTGCCTAAAAATTAGTTTGAATTAGTAATAAAAGATTTATTGATTAATAAAAAGTTTGGTTTCATTTAATGTATAAGTTGAGCTCTGCTCTAGATCTGGAATGACATCCGCTGTGCTACCACACAAACTGAGATGACATTCACAATGCCCATACCTCTCTTTTGGACGTAGTTTAAGGACGTACTCGGGTCCATAATTATGAGGTCAGTCTAGACGCTTTTTTATTTCTTTAGTATAAATTTCATTTTGACACTTGGAGAGGCTTTACACCTCCAAATCTTATTAGTATTAGTACTCTCAACTCTGACATGGGGACCTTTTACATCTCCGGATGTAATGTATTATTAACCGTAGAGACTATATATCTCTGTTGTATTGTAGTAATTATTTAATTTAAGATTATTATAATGTAATGTATAACCAGGTATTGGCTGTTGTATTTATAAATGTTGCTGTGTTTTTCATGTCACTACTTAAATGATGTTACTATAAATGTTGTATTGACTTGTAAAAGAGCCCTTGGGCCTACTTGCAGAATAAATGTTTGAATTTTGATTCTAACCCGAGACCCCTCTCCTTCGTAAGGCTAGGAGGCCGAATCATAAGCACTCGACATTGATAATTTTTGCCAAAATGAAACGTACATAAACGCATTCATCGTCCTTCTCTGCTGGTCTTGTCGTGCGCCCCCGTCGACAAATAAACCACACTGTCGCCGCGACAAGCAACACCGCGACGACAAAGATCGGGATCGCGTAGACTAAAGGAGATACTGCTTGTCCGTGATTGAACTTGAGACCTGTAAGACAGAGTAAGTATGATGAAAAGTAAGATAAAGGTCACCTAGGTACGCAGTAGAAACACATAATTTTGTTGCGCTCTCATTTTGAAGTAGCCCGCCATTCTGACTGACGTGACGGACCTTTTTTGTTAATTATTTCAGGGAGAGGTACAGTGGTTTATATTAAAGGTATACTGAGGTACACAGAAGGTACGATATATTTATAAATATTTCGTTAAAATTCGCTGAGGTCCACCCGCCGTCCTGATGCTCATTTTGAAATAATAGGAACAAAATTAACATTTATTTATTTAAACTGTTGCAAATAACTTATCGTACAAAAGGCGGAATTAATGCCAAAAGGCATTCTCTATCAGTCAATCTTAAGGTAAAGCAGAGAGATTGTGAATATTCAAGTAATATAATAAATATATGCGTCAGTACCCATAGGTACCCATAAGTCACTGACAGTGTCAAAACTGACATAAACGCTATCGAGAACGTAATTTACTTTCTATGCATCTCGCGCGTACTCGCATATAAGTGCGAGCGAGATGTATAGAAAGTTGCAGTTTTAGTTGTAGCATTAGTATGGCTACCACCAGTGCCGAATATTAATATTAGTTATTGTTGCTATGAATGTAATTAATATCTATGATAATTGTCAAGAGGGCGCTCTTATTCTCATGTATAAATATAAGGTGACAATTCAGTTAAGTACATAGAGAAATAAGAAGTAATAGAGTGCTCACTCCATAGATCAGAAGGCCTACCGCGAACCACGTTCGACGTGTTGCCTCCCTGTCACACTTACGCACGAATTTACAAGTGCGACAGAGAGGCAACACGTCGAACGTGGTTCGCGGTAGGCCCTCAGTTTTGGTACCAAAATGTTTATTATTTTCGCAGTCGACATCTAGCATCGAGTAGCGGAACTCTCAGTACTGGCCGCGTAGCCAACGTGCAAATCACTTGCGCTCCGTAGCGATCGAAACGCAACTGTCACTGTCGCACTAATATGGAAGAGTGATAGAGAGACACAAGGCGTTTCGTTGTCGAAGCGATAGCGATTGACACCTTGGCTAGGCCGGCTGCTAATCGATAAATCGATAATAGATATCGCGGCAAACAAAAAGTCTAATGCTCAACGATTTTCAGCTAATATTATAAGTTATAACCAGAGTAGGCGTAGGAGTTGAAAATAGAGTTCCGGTTACTCTGGTTATAATATTAGCGGAAAATCGTTGAGCATTAGACTTTTTGTTTGCCGCGATTTAGCATTTTGGTAACAAAACTGATGTATGGAGTGAGCACTCTATTACTTCTTTTTTCTCTATGGTTAAGTATGAAAAATTTAGTTCCTTAAATTCCGTAATATGGCGCGTGATCATATATTACTGAGACGTGTTGCCTCCCTATCACACTTACGTACAAATTTACAAGTGCGACAGAGAAGTAACACGTCGAACGTGGTTCGCGGTAGGCCCTCTGGTCAGGCAGTCAGGCTGTACAATTTAAATAGAGCTTGTAGAAATGTTATATATGTAACTGTTACCGTAAAAACCCGTTTTGAGTGAAAACGCATTACCCCCAAATAAAACTGGTTTTATATCAACGGTGAACACTAGTTTTCACTGGATTGTTTCAGTCAGAACGCTCAGCGCTAACAGCTCAGCGATGATAAGGAATGCCCGGCCGGACTGTGTACCTACACTACACCTAGGGTAACAGCACCAGTGGCCAGCCAGGGACCAGTAGTCAGCCTTTTAAGTCGTTTATTGGTCATAAATATCTGGTATATTCGATTAAACAAATCGCGTGTAGTCAAATAGGAGCTCCGATTCCTTATTCGTTAATACGTAACGCGGCAGGTGCGGTGAGGTGTCGGGGAGAGGAAATATACGCGTTCATAAAGGTGATGTTTGTTGACGAGAGCTGGAGTGTCATGTCCGCCATATTTTTTACTGCACGTGGTGTTCTTTTAACGCGTGAGAAAAAATATGTTTTAATATAAAAAGTTACTGTTTTTTGTTAACGATGGGTTTATTGGTTAGTTTATCTATTAAATTGCGTTATATTTAAATAGAAATATCAATATTTAACTTATAAATTGAGGAGGTTGACCACTGAATACCACTTTTTTACAAAAAATCCAGTGCCCAGCCTCCCGCGGCTGACTTTCGGGTTATTAGTTATTTTTTTTATTTTCGATCCAATGCGACCGTTAGGACCGTTACATTTACATTTTCAAATTTAGTTAGGCATGTCTCAGTCAATTTAAAGTAAAACCCAGTAGTCAGCCGCATTTGAAATAACGTTTTAATGCGGCTGACCACTGGGTTTCACGAATCAAGTACTCAGCCATTATCTTCCTTGGTACGTCGCTGCCAAATATTATGAACTTTAACTCATTTAAATAAGGTTCAAAAGTGTATACATACTTTTGTTGAGAAATATTCCAATATCTAACGGACCTCTGCACGGGTTTCACCAGCATTTAAACCGATTTTAAAAATAATGAATTATATTCAATAAACAGATTCATTAATAAAAAATAAGAAGATAAATACAGTGTTTATTTGTTTGCAAGAATAATTTTAAGCACCTATGGCCTACAAATTTCGTGGCATGAGAATTGTACTTATAAGAGTATAGGTACCTAGACCTACTTATACTCTAGCTTCCTACCTAGGAATGATAAATATTATAATATCGTTAACTTTAATACATATAATAGTGTTTTTTTATTTCATTGTTATTAATAGTTTATAAAGGCTGAGTACTGGGTACACAAAGGCTGCTTACTGGATTTTAGAGGCTGACTACTGGAGAAAAGTGCCATTTTTTGTTTAATCTTAATTATAGATATTATAAAGAGGATTGTTATTTTCTGACATACTTTATTTCAAAACTATAATAAACACTTGATCTAACCATGCCATGCGTTTATTTATCCGACTAATCCTGTAGAAACGTCGAGAGTACAAACTTTAAAAATGCGTTATAAGGCTGACTACTGGTGCCTTTACCCTACTTGTGTATGAGCTATTTAGTTATACCCGCCGATGTATTTCTTGTACTTAACTCATTCGTAATTTTTATATAATGTATATATTTATTTATCCTATGTATCACAACAATTTGTACTGTAAAAAGTATCCACGAATGGAGTGTCGATACAAACCCGACAGGGTTTCACGGCACTTTTCTGTTTAGTTCAATGTAGGATATTTTATACAATAAATTAAAAAAAAACTTGTTTTCGCCAACTTCTTTGGTGAAAACACTGAAAACTAGTTTTCACAACGCGTTTAAAACTATTAAAGTGATCTATATATTTGGACAAGCAATAATTTCTTTAGGATATTAGTTTTATACCTTCTGACATATTATTTTCTCCATTCCCATCGCCTCCCGACTCTTCACTCTCCTCACTACTATCCTCGTCCGTTGAAATATCTTCTTCCTCATTAGCTTTAATTTCCTTATGGAGTAATGTGATCATATTAGACCTTGCCAGCTCATTATACCCCTCTATATAGAAAGTACCATTAGGGTGTGTATATTTGAACTCAAAATCCTGTGCACAAAACAGTTTCTTCCGGTGGTATGTCTCATTTAACTCTAATGGCAGAATATTTATAAACGATGCGTTGTCCCATACTTGCGTCTCTAAATGTTTTGGCTTGGAGTTTGTCTCTGAAAAGCAATTAAAGTTTTAAAAAAAATGTATCAGTTTGTCGGGTAAGGGCATTTGTGGACATTCCTTTTTTTATACTACGTCGGTGGAAAACAAGCATACAGCCCGCCTGATGGTAAGCAGTCTCCCGTAGCCTGCATCTACCTACTTCCTTTCTAGACATTCGATTTTGAACCGCAATTCTTATAGTAGAACGCGTTTTTTTAAAGTATGTTGCCGCTACGGGCTAAAGGGTTAATACAAGTAGGTACCTGTTGCGTTTTTCACTTCAAATGCGAGGAAAATATACAAAAATTTAAAATCCCACCGAAAACATTTTCATGTGAAATGTTGACAAGACGAAACCCTAAGGCTCGCACTGTCAAAAAGTTATCAGATCTCTAGAGCCAAGCTTCTAACTCTACAAGCCCTAACTAAAGTAAGGTTGTCTGGAAGAGATCGCTTTTTAGCGATAAGACCGCCTGTTGTCTGCCTGTAAATTTAAGTAATTGTTTATTTTTCTTGTATATTTTTACTGAGGTGTGCCAATAAAGAGTATTCTATCTATCTATCTTATGTGGCTTGGCCGTTTCGCTACCGTTACGCTTCGGCCAAGCCACATACTGACAGTATTTGGAATATAAATTGCCATAGGTAAATTTGAACATAGATACATGATACATATATTTCTATGAATATTTTAATTAAAAAATATGCAATCTGAATGACAATAATTGCGAGATTATTTATTATATGAAATAAAAAATATTATATGGAATTTTAAAAGACGATGAAAAACTGGTGCAAGTTTCTAAGATTCGTAACAAGTACGCAATTGAAACTTTTTACGTTTAATAAGTCTATTATTGACATCATATACCGAGAATTTTGTTTATCTGATATAATCCAACCAAACCCAAGTTATGAGGGTTCAAAAAACGACGAAGCACTTCGAGAAAAGGTGTAAGGAAAAGGCGCTTCGCTTGGCTCGTCTTGGCCAGATTGTTAAGGTTATTTTACCGTATTTTAAATTCAAGACTAAATGAGTGTTTGGGCCCGCGTACGGCTGCGTAGGGAGGGGAGCGTGCAAGCAGCACCAGTGGCAGTTTGTATGGCATATTTTGGACTTTATACTAAGTCAATAAGGGTTGTAAATGATGGTTTTATTTATTTAAACTTTATTGCACAAAATATATATAACGATGTACAAATGGCGGACTTAATGCCAAATGGCATTCTCTACCAGTCAACAATAGGGCCAAACAGAGACTTACAATTGGTGCAGAGAGAGAAAAAAATGTCAATGAATTAAAAAGAAAAGCAAACTAATATACTTATAAACTACATATATATCACATAAATACAAACATACGCACCCACTATAAATATAAAACACACATACATACATATACATACACATACTATAAATATAATGTTGATGAATATTATTTGAAATATTGTTTTAGGATATGCTTACGTAACATCCGCTTTCCTTTTACTTTATGCACTAGAACATAAATAGCAACTTTATGCTGCTTACGAGCATGAGACGTGAAAAAAATATGGCTAAGACAAAGCAATCTCACCTTGAATGTACCAAGTCAGTTTCCTTCCATCAACGGGCTTGGTTCCGTTGCAGATGAATGTAGTTATGTTGCTGTCCACTTCAAAGATATAGGAGCTGATGTTCGGCATGACGGTAACAATGGGAGTTTCTATAAGAAAAACATGTTGAATTGGTATTTCACTCTAAACAGAGACATCGCAATACATACACATACATTACACATTAATAACCCTTAAGGGCCAATTAAATACATACTTCCCGATATCGGACCCGATGTCCGTCCCGATGTCGGGCCTGATAATCCATTTCCGCTTCACGGAATATCAGGGCATCGTTAACAATATTTAAAAGTATCAAACATTGAACATTTTTTACAATTAGAGACAGTATGTTGAATATTGTAAAAGAAGTGCTGATATTTGGTAAAACTGAAAAATAATCTTACTCGGGCCTGACATCAGGCCTAATTTAGTGTAGATGTAATTGGCCCTATAAACAAAAAAATACATAAAAAAATAAAACATAGCCACAACCGAATACAGAACCTCCTCCTTCTATTAAATTGAAGTCGATTAAATAAATAAATATTAAGTATAAGACATTCTTACACAGATTGACTGACTCTCACAGTAAGCTCAAACTGCTTGTGTTCTGGGTACTCAGAGGACGATATATATAATATATAATTATTTAAATACATAGAAACGAACGCGAGTGAACGATGAGATGAGGGGTGACTGAAAGATATGGAAGAAAAAGACATGCTGCGCCAACCCCAAATGAATGGGATAAGGGCAAGCGAATGATGACTTAAATACATAAAAAACACCCAAGATTCAGGAACAAATATAACATAAGTTTATCACACATATAAATGCCCATACCGGGATTCGAACCCAGGACCATCGGCTTAACAGGCAGGCCGAGACGGCGGCCCCGATATCGGGGCAAAGCATTGTTTTCCGTTTCACGAAATATTAGCATATCGTTTACAATATTTCTTGATGTAAAAGAATAGTTCAACTGCAAAAATATCAAATATAACATTTTTGGCGATTCAAGGAAATATATTTTTTACATGTCAAATATTGTTATTAACAATGTTCTTATATTTCGTGAAACGGAAAACCATCTTGCTCGGGCGCGACGTCGGTGCTGACGTCAGCCACACGATTGTAAAAGCCATACTGCGGATCACGCGCCATATTGTGGAATTTCATTGGAACTAAATTTTTCATACTAAACTTAACTGTCACCCTATGCATGAAAACAGCGCCCTCTTGACAATTATCATATATTTCTGGTCGGGCTTAAGGTTCGACGGCAGGATAAGTGTAATAAGCCCTTTAGCAAGCTTACCAAGAGTGCTGTATGTTTTAAATCCGATTAAATGATTCTCGCTTTCTTGTCTCGTCGCATTTCCCATATCCGGCCAAGTATCTTTTGTGCAATATATCCGTGTACCATAGTCTCGTTTCTGAAGGGTCATACTCATGGTAAGACTGAGCGTAGTACTGAGACTCATATGTTGAACCTTACGCAATAATATATGGTCAGAAGTGTCTGAACCTGAAATGCAAATCACAGTTATCATTTCTTATTTATATTAAAGTTGATTTGAACATTTTTTTATACTTGACCATAGAGAAATAAGAAGTAATAGAGTGCTCACTCCATACATAAGTTTTGGTACCAAAATGCTTATTGTTTTCGCAGTCGACATCTAGCATCGAGTAGCGGAACTCTTAGTACTGCTACTCGACAATAGATATCGCGGCAGACAAAATGTTTAATACTCAACGATTTTGCGCTAATATTATAACCAGAGTAAGCGTAGGAGTGGAAAAGAGAGTTCCGGTTACTCTAGTTATAATATTAGCGGAAAATCGTTTAACATTAGACTTTTTGTTCGCCGCGATATCTATTGTCGAGTAGCAGTACTGAGAGTTCCGCTACTCGATGCTAGATGTCGACTGCGAAAATAAAAATAATAAGCATTTTGGTACCAAAAGTGATGTATGGACTTATGGAGTGAGCACTCTATTACTTCTTATTTCTCAGTGACTTGACACAGGCAAGAGGAATGAGCAAACTTTTCTGACGAGTGACACAAAAAAAATCACCATACCTATGTATGGAAAACACTACCGTAATCCTATTAATTATTAATATCTATCATCTCTTGAAGATAGAATGCTGCTTTGCTCACTGATTTCTAAAAATAAAAAACCTTTATGCGTGATGTGATAATTTTTCACCACACCAACTCGCATACCTTATATCCTTTAATGAATTTTTATCCTTTAAAACTGATGAGTACGTTGTATTTTATCCGCAAGCGTGGCAAAGTAATTTGATGCTAGTTTTGGACTAGCTTCCTCATGTTGGCTGGTAGAATTTACTTTTAAGTGATATATTAAAAAATAAATAAAAATAAAATAAAATATTAATAGTGATATATTAATTTTTTAAGGAATTAAGTCCGCCATTTGTAATAAAGATTAAATAAATAAATAAATAAATATTCGAAGCGTTTGGGGTCGAAACGCTGGGGCCGTGGGGGCTAAGCGCGCGTCGGCTCTACAAGGACCCTGCGTCGCGCCTTATATATGCCACAGGTGACCAGAGGGCTGGCCAGTATTTTGCTCAAAGGATAAGCATTGCCATCCAAAATGGCAATGCGGCCAGTTTCTGGGCACACTGCCCATTGGCAGCAACTTGGGAGACGTGACGTTTTTTAGGGTTCCGTAGTCAACTAGAATCCCTTATAGTTTCGCCATGTCCGTCTGTCTGTCTGTCTGTCTGTCCGAGGCTTTGCTCCGTGGTCGTTAGTTCTAGAAAGCTGAATTTCGGCATGGATATAATTATAAATCAATAAAGCCGACAAAGTCGTGCAATAAAATATAAAAAAAAATTTTTATGATGGTACAGTCAGCATCAAAAGTAGCGGATCAAACAAGGTGTCAAAAGTATCTACCATTCTTGAACAGCTTAACAAAATGTTATGGTCCTATATGTAGAACAATTAAGACGGTAAAAGATATACTTGTGAACATACATTTTAGAGATTTATCTATATTTGGAAAAGTTATCCGGAATATCAGATACTTTTGGTGCGTTGTTTCATCCGCTACTATTGATGCTGACTGTACCTCCCCTACACGTAAAGTGGGGGTGATTTTTTTTTTGCTTCAACCCTACAGTGTGGGGTATCGTTGGAAAGGTCTTTCAAAACTAATAGGGGTCTTCAACAAACATTTTTTGGAAAGTGAATATATTCGGAGATAATCGCTCCGAAAGAAAAAAAAATGTGTAGCCCCCCCCCACCCTTCTAACTTTTGAACTATAGGTCCAAAAAATATAAAAAAAATCGTGGAAGTAAGACATTAAATGAAAACTATAGCGGACATGAGCATTTTAGGTGTTTTTGAGTTATCGCAAAAAGTTTCCCCTTTATAGTAAAAAGACTTTAATTAGGTACTGATTATGCAAATTTGCCTATATGTTTAACTCGCGTGAAAGGTACCGTTTCATCCCTTGGTTAACAATTTATTATACTTTAAGCTCCAGTTTAGCTTATTGTGACGGAAGAGTAACTACGGAACCCTACACTGAGCGTGGCCCGACATGCTCTTGGCCGGTTTTTATTTACTTAAAGTTTATTTGTAGTCTTTAGTATTATTATTAAGTTTATTTATAGTTTACTGTTAATATTTTGAATGATAATTTAATGGCGTTCATTTGGTTTTGATTTCTAATATTTTACAGCTAGTATTTTTCTCGAGTTGATGTGGTGAATAATTGTGTTTCACTCGGTAGCAAAGTTTGCTTAACCCTCGTGTCTTGAAACCCTCGCAACGCTCAAGATTTTACTTAATGAACTTTTTGTTACGCTCGTGGTCCAATTTCGGAATCTTTCCTTGCTTGGGTGTCAATAGCACGAAAGGTTAAACAACAACTTTGCACCTTTATAAAACAAATAATTATTCGTAGGATGCCTGGACTAAACACGGTCACATAGGCAAAGAAGGCTATAAAGGATACTTTTCTTAAGAGGCCGTTATCGATTTTAGTCGCAAAAATGTCAAATTGATAGATTTAGCGCATGAAATTGTACTCCTTTTGTTAACTATTAAAAATAACAAGTACTGGTTTCTATTAGAACGTCTTGTTATCTTTCATTATAATAAATCTTTTTTTTTTAAACAGACTTACTTAATTAGTAAAGATTTTTTTTTCTGATGGACGTTTAGGTAGACGCGCGTAAAGCAGTGATTTTGTCGATCTTATTTGTAAATTTCGTAAAGTTTGGACTGTTAAAAATGGTAATTTTGTATTACACATATCCTGTACATCAACTTTAATAAACTACATTTTTGATATTATAAATCTGAAGTGGTGTAAATGAAAGTTAGACGAAATTAATTTTCTCCAGAAATTACTTCAAAACAAGTGACAATTTCTCTGTAAATTGACTTAATTTTAACGTAATTTTAATACTTAAACAATCTTCAACATTTGCTGAAACTGTTCTTATACATTATTTTGTATAATTTACTACCATAATTTTTTGATGCATTTTTAAAAACTATCCCTTCTCGTTACCTATTACCAGGGACCCTCGCTTGCGACCTCATTATTAAAAGGCAAGATGAAAAAACGTGCAAATAGAAACCAATACTTGTTATTTACATATTACGTAACAAAAGGTGTACAATTTCAACGACTAAATCTATCAATTTAAAATTTTTGCTCTAAAATCGTTACCGGCCGGGCTCTTAAACAACAAATTAAGGTCAAATCTCAATCAAACATATATTTTGAGATGTAGCCGTATTGCATTATGAACTGTACTGTGTTATTGAACAGTAGTAGCCAGTAATATTACCTTTCATTTGGTACCAAGACACGATATCTCCTGTATGTACATTTGTTATGCAAGTATAGGTAAGCGTACCAGATAAAAAAGAATCTTGATGCAGCTTGATTTCTGCGACTTCCTCTGCTACAATATAAACAAGAAAACATTTTTAGGTATTATATTAGGGAGTAGATGTCTCGGGAGAATCAACTTTTTAGCGTCACTCGTTGCCATGGTTACGATAAGTTGTCCAGGGGACAAAAGTTCATTGAAATACTGATTTTATGGTACTTAAATATATCAAACTTGCGTTTTTGTGGTCGTTATAACCAATGTCCATAATGGGCCCCCTACTAAGCATGTTAATAGAACGGCATACAACGTCTCTTCAAACAAACTGTGCCACTGTTGTCCCTTGGACAACGGGACAGGATAACAAAACAAAAAAAGTTGATTCACCCTACGCTGTAATTCGTAAAAAGTGATCGTTTTTCGGGAGAGAGAGCGAATCGGCGAACAGCATTGTGAGTAGTACGTGGGCTGAAAGTTTCTGTAATGAGCCATTTAGATATCACGCCATCAAAATGTTTATTTGTTGAAAATATAACTTATTGTCTATTTTTAGATACAATTTGTTCGGTGATGATTTGTATTTTAGGAATGCTGTTTGAAAATTATATGTCAGGGATTTTTTAATGATTTTATTGAATTTTTGAAGCATCCAGGAACTTTCAGTATGACCTAAGTACATATATGCAACCTGCTACTGTATGAGAAAGGTTTCCGCTGCACCTATTTAATTAGTACTTCTAATTATAGCTTTAATTTTAGTTAAGAGTAATTTAATTGCATATCTGGCATGTAATTATCCTTGTAATGGGTTAATACCTGAATGAATAACATTTTATTTATTATGCATTTATAATACGAATATAAAATTAACATATAAAAACACTTACAAAACAATACAAAAAATATATACCTATGTATAAACACATAACACCCACGTATTTTATTATTATTATTATATATGTGATCCAACCCTCGTTAAAATAGTGAATATGATACTTACACATTACATTACAGCGAAATAATATTAACACTTGTAAACAACACAATGACAATTTAAACAGTATCTTTTTCACAATAAAACTTATTCCAGGACAACGGTGGGTACTAAATATATTCAATAACATTGTGACCTAAACAGCCAGTGAAAGTTATTTTTATCTAAAATTATACCAAATGAAATACTAATTTAAACCAAGTTAAACAGCTGTAAGATTGAAACAACGCACGGTATGTCTACTTCTATTGGTTACCAGGAAACAACGCACGGTATGTCTACTTCTATTGGTTACCAGGAAACAACGCACGGTATGTCTACTTCTATTGGTTACCAGAAAACAACGCACGGTATGTCTACTTCTATTGGTTACCAGGAAAATAATGTAAATAATGTCGATGTTTAATAGTTATACTAATAAGGAATATGGGTGTGAAGGAAAAACCATATAACCAGGGGGCCTACCGCGTACCGAGCAAACGAAAGGGTCAAAATATATTATACAAGTAGAAAGTTGAGCGGCGAGAGAGTTTCAGGCTTCATTTCATTTAATTTGATTTCATTTCACTTAGTTTATTTATAAATATAACATATTTACACGTCAAACAGTTCAATTAATCGCTTTACATTATACAGGGTGTCCCAAAAAGGACACGCCATAGCGACACTGGAGGTAGACCAGCCTGAGAGGGTTCCAACCAACCTAACATGACCCTAGTAAAAGTTGCACCGTTTTCAAGTTATTTGCAATTTAACGTTTTTCGTGAATTTTGACCGTTTTCAGCATTGTTAGGCTCAGTGTGCACTTATAAAGCCCTTAAAATAAGTTTTTTTTATGTGTACGGCACCATGAATAGTTAATTAGGATAATAAAAGAGATATTTCATCGATAACTTACGTGAAATGTAAAAAAACAAGGGCTTGATCTAAAGTTTTATTCGCAGCGAAACATCAATTTCAACTTTGACCACCTGCCGTGAAAAAAAACTACTTAAAAGGTAACAAAAAAATAACGCTATAATATTAAGCATTTTATGCAGATTCTAAAATGGTATAAAACATGCACATTTCTGCCATAAAATAATGAGTTATTATCATCTTTCGAATGCCTCATAAAGCTAAGTTGGCCTAGGGAATCTGCAATCCTTTTTGGATATGTTTCGAGCTGCCTCCAATTACGCGTACCTAATTCATCTTGGATTCTTATTGGCTTTGAGTGCAAGTTCTCAAATGGTTAAGAGAGTGAGACAACATGAAATGCACTCGCTCTATCTCGCTCTTTTTATCTCAACTTTGTCACACGGTCAACTGCTACCTGGGATTATCCTACGGATTATCTCTTTAAAAACAGAAGGAGGAGGGATAGCCACTAGTCATCCTTATCTCTAGTAAGTATTTAGGAATCCTAATCCTGATTAGTTCGTTACCGTGTGTTTCGTGCAATTGTTGTGTTATCTTTGCTGCTGTGTATTCGTGGTCCTAAACAAATCTACTTGGCTTTCATCTGGACTCTGATTTCTTTTGACTTGATATGTTTGTACTGTCTGTCTTGTACTGAAACGACAACTTGGCACCGCTCACGGACACTGATTAGTGCTTTTTGGAACCTCTCCATCACAATGGCAGATCACAACTACACCGATCGTGAGTACAGTGACATGCACATGATCTATGGAGAAACTAGGCGTGTCTCTAACAGAGGAATTGTCTCATACAACGCCAGATCAGCTGCAAGATTGTACAATCAAAGGTATGCCAATCGGCATGCCACGATTCATGAAATCATTTTAAGAGTTGTGAATGCATATCGAAATGGCAGAAGGCCAGGACAGGCTTACGCTGAAGGAAGGCCCCGGACTATTGACGACGACGTGGTTTTAAATATGGTACAAAGAGAGCCAGAAATTTCTCTAAGAAATATTGAACGTCGTATCGGCGTAAATAAATCCTCAGCGCAGAGAATTTTAAAACGTCATAAATATCATGTGTATCATATTCAACGCCTGCAAACACTTCTTCCGACGGATTACGCACCCCGCGTTGAATTTTGCCGACAAATGCTTCAAAAACTGGAAGAAAATGAAAACTTTTTTAATGAAGTGATGTGGAGCGACGAATCCACGTGTAGAAGAGATGGGTATCTCAATCTCCACAATATTCATAGCTGGCAAATTGAAAACCCACACGAAGGGAGAGAAGACCGGTCCCAACATCAATTTAAAATTAATTTGTGGACGGGAATATTTAATGGCCAAATAATAGGACCGGTCGAGTTGCCAGCTATTTTAAATGGGAGAAATTACCTGCAGTTCTTGCAAAACGATCTGCCAGTTTTACTTGAAGACACACCGCTCGCACTGAGACAGAGGATGTGGTACCAGCAAGATGGCTGCCCAGCACATTTCGCTCGCGATGTTCGCGACCATCTCTCGCAGACATTCCCAAGAAGATGGATCGGCCGATTAGGACCAGTATTATGGCCACCGCGTTCGCCGGACCTAAATCCATTGGATTTTTTTTATTGGGGATGCTTAAAAGACAAGGTCTACTCCGAGCCAATAAGATCCCAAGACGAACTACGGCGACGTGTATTTCAGGCAGCACGAGACATATCCGAAATTAACTTAAGGAAATTAACAAGAAATTTCAGAAGACGCTGCCAAGCGTGCATACGAGTCGGTGGAAAACAATTTGAGCACCTGTTGTAAAAAATAAATAAATCAATGAAACTTCAATCTGTATTACATTTTTTTCGAACCTTTCTTACTTCATGATATCCTTACTTAGTAGCAATGATATCATAACAGCTTACGTATTCCGGAATGCTTATTAGATATGGATGACACAATTGTACAAACAAAAGCTTACACTTCTGTCTTCAAAGAGATAAGCCCTACGATAATCCCAGGTAGCAGTTGACCGTGTGACAAAGTTGAGATAAAAAGAGCGAGATAGAGCGAGTGCATCTCATGTTGTCTCACTCTTTTAACCATTTGAGAACTTGCACTCAAAGCCAATAAGAATCCAAGATGAATTACGCGTCATTGGATTGCAGATTCCCTAGTCCAACTTAGCTTTATGAGGCATTCGAAAGATGATAATAACTCATTATTTTATGGCAGAAATGTGCATGTTTTATACCATTTTAGAATCTGCATAAAATGCTTAATATTATAGTTATTTTTTTGTTACCTTTTAAGTAGTTTTTTTTCACGGCAGGTGGTCAAAGTTGCAATTGATGTTTCGCTGCGAATAAAACTTTAGATCAAGCCCTTGTTTTTTTACATTTTACGTAGGTTATCGATGAAATATCTCTTTTATTATCCTAATTAACTATTTATGGTGCCGTACACATAAAAAAAACTTATTTTAAGGGCTTTATAAGTGCACACTGAGCCTAACAATGCTGAAAACGGTCAAAATTCACGAAAAACGTTAAATTGCCAATAACTTGAAAACGGTGCAACTTTTACTAGGGTCATGTTAGGTTGGTTGGAACCCTCTCAGGCTGGTCTACCTCCAGTGTCGCTATGGCGTGTCCTTTTTGGGACACCCTGTATATCACTTTATCTTAAGATAATTACATGCATTTCAGATGTTGCCGTTCGCGTTTAAGTAACCACCAGCTTCTCGATAAGTACAAATTACTCAACTTACAAAGCCGACGCCTCCTTCTGGACGCGATGGTCCTATATAACCTCTGCCATAACAAATTCGACTGTCCCAGCCTGACCGAGGCAATTTGCTACCGTTTACCGACGCGGGCTCGGCAGCGCGCTGCTCGCAAGCACCAGCTGTTTGCGGACTCGCGTTACCGCACCCATGCTGGAGAACGTGTTCCCCTATAAAGGCTGGTTAAATGTTACAATTTGTTTTTTAATGAAATTGACATTTTCAAGATGTCTGACAATGTGTATAAGAAGAATGTGATTCAGTTGTTTCAAACAAAACATTACTAAAAGTCGCCCCGGTGGACCTTGCCGTTTTTACTCGCTCCTTAAAATGTATCTATACAAAACTACTTCTGCTAACTCGATAATTAATTTGTTACTGTATCTATAAACCTGTGTTTAACCGTAGCTGTGTTAATTTTACTTTTATATCCTTTATATTGTTACCTAGCGCTATATATTGTAGATTTATCAGTAGGTAATCTAGTAATCTGTGGAAGATGTTGTTGGTCTCACACTTCATTATTCTTTGTATTTTATTTTTGTGTCTAAACCTGTGTGTTACTGTTTTTTGTCCCGAATAAAATGAAAAAAAAAAATTACATTGGTAGAAATACACTTAGGTTAAGTTATTTTTAAAATAAGCCCACCAAAAAATAGGAGGTAATCAATGTACAATTAAGAATAAAGAGTGCTTATTGATTTCCAACTGGTAAAAATAAATAAAATAAAATTCATTTATTTCAGACAATTGATAATCCATAATTTATAAATTAAATACTATTAGACTTAAATAAATTAAAATTAAAATTATTAAAATTAAATTATTAAATTAAAATTATTAAAGGTAAAGATCCTCTTGATTGCTCAAAAACTAATGAGAAAGTTGCATTTTGTGGGACAAAGTAATCAGTACCCCTAGTGTAAATTTATTCGATAACGTAACGTGACGTACGCGTTTGCGTTAAGTATCATTTTGTATGGGATTTTGAGTTTCCAAAACGTTCCGCTTGGCGCGCTGTTTCTAAATCCGATACAAAATGAGACTTAACAAACGCGTACGTCACGTTTCGCTATCGAATAAATTTACACTAGGGGTACAGATGCAAATTTTGATTTGTTTCCTTATGTTAGCTAGTAGATTTACTTTCAAAATGATGATTTTGAATGATATTTTTTTATTACGTTAATTTGAATTTAGTTTAAATTTTATTTTTTTGGTATTTCATAGTAAGTAGTGTGTCGCGTTGGTGTGGTGAAAATTATTGTGTTCCATTCGGAGGCAAAGTTTGTTTAATCCTCGTGCCTTGAAACCCTCGCAACGCTCAAGATTCGACTTCTTAAACCACTCGTTACGCTCGTGTTTCAATTTTGGAATCTTTCGCTTGCTCGGGTTTTAATATTAGCACGTGCGGATAAACAACAACTTTCGGCCCCATTCCAAGAATGAGATACGATAAGTTCTGGTTTAGATAAGTTCTCATTTAGATATCGTTTGTATACTAATAATTGACAGAAGCAGCTCGATTCGGGCAACCATTGTCACTATGACGTTAGAAATATCGTAGATAGATCTTATTGGGATCACAACGGAATCGAAATAAACGTCAATTTTGACATGTCGTTTAGTTATCGATCTTTTAAAGATCTTTCCAAGATCTTAAACTTGTCTTAATCATTCTTCGAATCGGACCGTTTGTCCCCTTGTAAAATAAAATAACTGAAGTATCGTTGCTACGTATTTTTAAATTATTACTGCAATTCGTAATTAAACGTTACAATTTCCTTCCCCGTGTCCCCAATAGTTTGTTATGCAATTGACAATTAGACACAATATTGCGTCACATTTTATATTTAATTGGTAAATATACAACACGCTATATGGAGAGGGGTTACCATAGCCTATGGACGCTTTCAACGCCGGGCCTTTGTACAATAGCCCTTGAGTAGGGAAATTGTTTTTGGAGAGAAATTTAGCAATCGAATGCCATTGAAAGCGAATCAATCGAAAGCCAACTCAGGTCTCTGTACAGCGAACAGCTGATTGGCGACTCTCTTGATTGGCGAGCTGATGCTGTAGTGGCTCCGGCGAGGGTTTTGAGCACACAAATCGACAGTTTAAACGAATATCTGTTTTATTACGACGAACGAGCTTGTGCATACGATTACGAGCAGCCATCGAATCGACCCTCAACTTTTTTATAAACGTTAAAAATATTTGAAAAACTACCCTACCTACTGTCGCTAATTAATGCGTTCCATTTTACGATAAAGGTATCATATATAACAAATTAAACTAAACTAAGGTCTGTTTTTTATTCCGTAGACTAAAATGACGTTTCATATGTAAGACATGACATTTCTTAGTACCACATGAAATGTCATTTTAGTCTACGGAATAAAAAAACAGAATATAGACATGGTGGCCGGAACCATCAGATGTCACATCCGCGTTGCTTTAAAAACCAGAATACTTAAATAATACAGGCTAACGGAGGGTTTAATGAATGATTTTATGGAATTATCTGCCAATCAACCATCAGGCCAAAGTGCTAAACATCATAAAATCGTATTATTAAATTATAGAACGTGACTTAATCGCGAATATCGACATTCGAATAATCGAATATCGTTAGTGTTGTGTGCGTAAAATGTTCAAGTTTATAAACAAGACCAAGTGTCGGTAGCTTGCAGAACTCGCGTGGCTAGAAGATGTTAACGTCCATATATATTTTAGAGGTAGCAAAATTCGTTAGAAGTAATACACACCTTTTCAGACAAATAAAAGACACTCCAAACCGTACTATTAAAACGCGCCATGAAAACAGACTAGTACTACCAAAATCACACTCACAAATGCATAGAAATAGTCCACATTCCAGATTTATAGACATTTTCAACAAAATCCCGGAACGAATTAAATCCGAGGAATTCCTAAACGACACCAATGTATGATTTCTATATAGAATGTATTGTACTCTATATTACATCATTTTGACACAACTATTGACAAGCACGATTAAACTATAAAAGTATTGACATTGCAAATCTAAACTATTTTTATGTTACTTGCATGCAAGAACTGTAATTTTAATAATGTATTATGATTTGATTATTGTTATTGTTAATTACGTGTTAGATATAAGTAGCAAATTGCTTTGCCCTATCCGGGTTCATGTACCATAGTAATAAGTCCAAGTCCTAGACATGTTGATGTCAACTTAGCCTTCTCCAAGACCACGGGGACACGTCCCCGATACGTCGGAAGTAAATCTGACGCAGTTCCGCCAAGGCATCATAGAGTGCGTTGTTAAAACAATTGAAATCGAGAACAATTGAAGTTATGCTGTCAATCAATTTCCAGACGAAAACGGGAGAAGATGACGTCGCTGGCTGTTCCTGGTTCAAATCCACTGGCTTGCTTACGATAAGAAATGTAACGTGTGCTGTTATTTGTAATCAGTCTTGTCCAGTGAAGACTGTGAGTTGAACATCGTGTTTCATTGAAAGCTCTCGTCATCCACTATTGACGGTTCTGATGTGCTGTCCCAGGTATGATACGTCCAGAATTCCCGGCATATATAAATAAATAATATAAATATTATAGGACATTATTACACAAATTGACTAAGTCCCACAGTAAGCTCAATAAGGCTTGTGTTGAGGGTACTTAGACAACGATATATATAATATATAAATATTGATAAATACTTAAATACATAGGAAACACCCATGACTCAGGAACAAATATCCATGCTCATCACACGAATAAATGCCCTTACCAGGATTTGAACCCGGGACCATCGGCTTCATATGCAGGGTCACTACCCACTAGGCCAGACCGGTCGTCGTAAATATTCATATATTTCGGGGTTCTCGGAAACTGCTCCAAAGATTTCGATGAATTTTGCTATATGGGGGTTTTCGGGGGCAAAAAATCGATATAGCTAGTTCTTATCTCCGAAAAAACGCGCATTTTGCTCCCGGTTTTTTTAGAACTATTATTAACACATTGAGTGCCGGGAACCCGTTTGGCGGGCGCTCTATTCGTAGTCGCTTTCCTCTACAAAGCGGGAAAACGCTAGAATCAGCTACGCGTGTAGCGCTACGAAAACGTTGGCAGTGAATGCGTTAAATACGCGATTAAGTCCAATTCTATAATTGAATAATGTGTAAACATTGGAAGTTAAAATCAACATAATTGTAGTTTCATTATATGATTATGTTTTTGAGTACACGGAAAAATTGTGTTCCGGACAGTCGTGCATGGAGCCGAAGCCACTATGAAGAGGCCCTTTTAAAAACCTATACACTGCTGCTACAAATCGCTGCAAGCACTTTTACTTATAAATAAATAAATAAAACAATAATTTTGGTGAAACGTTTATTTAAATTTCAACAAAAAAAAATTCTCGAGTAATAGGTAGTGTTGTTAGTAAAAATAATACTTGTTTATTAAGATCACTAGATGTAGGTACAAATTACGTAGGTAGCTACGTAACCCTAATATCTAGTGTCAGTTAAGGTTAATGTGTATAAAAATTAAGCAATACCTAATTTATTAACTACAATAAGTATATTACATGTTTATTATTTTACTATGTAACAATACACTCTGTATCAGATATTTAAGATTTAGAGTAATTTAAGCTATTTAAAAATCGCTTTCAGCGATAAGACCGCCTGTTACTATAGACCGCGAGCCAGGAACAGATTTCCATGACCAATCGTCTCCCGGGTGAAAACTCGTATAGTGGTTAACGGCTAGGAATGATGAACCCTCGTGGACGTCAGCTGCCGCTCCATTGGTGAGTTGAGGAATGGCAGCCACCGAAACACGTAAAAAAAAATTGTCATCGCCTCCCGTTTGATATTTTGTCAGATGCTATTGTTAATTTTAAAAATCGTCAGACGGTTATATCGCGATGGTACGAGTAAGAATGTCAGCTGGTCGCATGAACATGTAAAAAAATAAGTGCTTCACCTTTTCATGATAGCAATAACAAATCATGAAACTTTGCATGTAGCATTTCATCAGGCGTAACGCCTGAAGCGCCATCAATGGATTACGCGATTTACACATTACCCATACTTTGCGCACATAAAGTGGTAAGGCGCATATTTTTTACAATGTTCATTTTACAGCTGACGGTTTTTCCAACCGCGATATAACCGGCTACCGTTTTTTTTAATTTAAAACAGTATCGAAATTAAAATTTATTCACAAAAAATATCAAATAAGTGGAAGAGTTTGAATTAAAAATGTACTTATACTAAAAACTAAATTACAAAACTTAAAACCTAGATCTAAAAATAAATAAAACTAGTCTTAAAATAGAATAAAATCCCCCTGCGGCATGGTGCCGTAGATGCTAGCAGCATTTCCTCGCTGTATCGCACTAATTTTTTGAGCGAGGAAGCTGCCAGCTCTGCGGTCACCGGTGACGGCGGTGACCTCTCTAATCCTTTTAGAAAGTTCCTTAAAAAGGTTAAAGGCGCTCGGACCCCACGGACCAAGGGTCACGACGCCAAATGGTACGAAATTATATTCGGTGCCGAGACTTGACGCTAGATGTAGACTACGAAAATAATAGTATTTTTGGCAACAAAACCGTTGTATGGAGTATGGAGTGAGCACTCTTGGTCTTCTTAATTATCTTTGGCTAAGAGGAACCTAAGCTCGCAGTGTCCTTGACCGCCGGCATCATGGGCGGGACCGGGACAGCAAACGCGATATAGATCGTGTCATTCACGAAGACGCGTGCGATTGATTCGTATTGTCATGATATAAAAGGTTACATTTGACTAGTCTGCGCATCATCGTGGATGACACGAACTATTGACCACGTATAGTCTGCCTGTGACCACGAGCGTAACGTCACGTTCGAAACGTCAGGCCATATAATAAACGTAAACGTTTACGCGATTAAGTCCCGTATTCGTTTTAAAACTATGAACGAAAATCGTGTTGGTTTAAATCAATATATTACGAACTATTGAGATAGGAAAAGGCGGGTCAATGTACGAAATTCCTCGTGTAAGTGTCCTTTCTTTAGCACCTACTTATTGCCATGGAGAATTTTAGGCGAAATATAGATTGTGATAGAAATCTAGCTAAAAATAACAGAACTGACAGATATGTTCGCCTGTCTGTCATTGTCATTATTGTACATTTTTGAAGCTTGATTAGAGGGTTGTCGTTGAGATTCAAGATGGCGAAGACGTCTCGAGAATATTTTTTGTGTTTTGCTCATTTATGTTGTTCAAAGTGTAGTATTGATAGCTTATTATGCAGTGAACTATCGTGGAAGTGTGCAGCTAATGAAAAACTAATCTTGAAACACGTTTAACCATGTTTTAATCAACATCCGGCAATCCATCGTGGCTTTTAGTAAAGTCCAGCTATCTCTTTACTAAAAGCAACTACCGAACAACGTCATGCTCTACGAGCACACTTAAAATTTACAACGAAACTTGACATTGGCAAAATCATCATAGATTTGATGGAAGCCATATTTTAGGGCTCCTCTACACGATGGCCCAGCGTAGGCCAGTCCAAGGGACGCAGCTATGCGGTAAAGTGAGATGGCAATATCACTTGCTCCCTCTAACGCATAAATGCGTCCCTAGGACTGGCCTACGCTGGGCCATCATGTAGAGGAGCCATTAAAAGAAGAAGCTTGATTGATTTTAACAGCTGGGCGTATCGGACCGCGACCTTGGTCCGGTCAGTATCTCTTCCTCACTCTCACTTATAGCTGCGTCCTTAACTGACGTATGTACGGACCATATTCCACTAGACCGAACAGGCCGCGTAGCCAACATGCAAATCTCTTACGTTTCGTAGCGATCGAAACATACTGTCACTGTCGCACTTCAAACAAAACATATTAAAAGTTGCCCCGGTGGACCTTGCCGTTTTTACTCGCTCATTAAACTGTATCGATACAAAACTACTGCTAACTCAAAAATTCATTTGTTACTGTATCTATAAACCTATGTTGTAACCTTAGCTGTGTTAATTTTAGCTTAATATCCTTTAAATTGTTACCTAGCGCTATATATTGTTGATTTATCAGTAAAGAATCTAGTAATCTGCGGACGATGTTGTTGGTCTCACACTTTATTATTTTTTTGTATTCTATTTCTGTGGTTAACACCTGTGTGTTGTGATCTGAGTGATAGAGAGACACAAAGCGTTTCGTTGTCGTAGCGATAGCGATTGTCACCTTGGCTAGGCTGGCAGGCCTCAGACCGGACCAACTGCGATCCGCTACGCTCGTCTGTTACAGCTGTCAGGAAGAACTTATTGACCAATTTAGCGGGGATTTACAGGTTTAAATTGATTTCGTTGCGTGTAAACACCAACGATCTCAGCGTAGTTGCTCGATTCTGACGTGGACACCGCCGGGGCGGTTTCTTTAGTGGATGCGGATGCCTTGGATGTGCCGTGAGAGTTTGCGGATGTGAATGTTTTCGGTGCACCTTGGTTGCTCGAGGCAGTGCAGGATTTCTTGGGTAAATCCAGGACAGCGTAGGTTACTTGTGTCGAATTCTGAAATTAAATGTAGAGGTTGATTTCAAATGATGACTAGGAATAGTATACCAGGGTCTGTATTACGAGCAAATAATTAAAATATAGATTGTACTCAAACGGTGACACTTATGATGAATTACTTTTAAAAAAGCGGCCAAGTGCGAGTCGGACTCGCCCATGAAGGGTTCCGTACCATTTATGACGTATTAAAAAAAACTACTTACTAGATCTGGTTCAAACCGATTTTCGGTGGAAGTTTGTATGGTAATTCATATCATATATTTGTTTTAGATTTTTAATTCTGTTATTTTAGAAGTTACAGGGGGGGGGGACACACATTTTTTCACTTTGGAAGTGTCTCTCGCGCAAACTATTCAGTTTAGAAAAAAATGATATTGGAAACCTAAATATCATTTTTGAAGACCTATCCATAGATACCCCACACGTATGGGTTTGATGAAAAAAGATTTTTTGAGTTTCAGTTCTAAGTATGGGGAACCCCCAAAATTTATTGTTTTTTTTTTCAATTTTTGTGTAAACATCTTAATGCGGTTCATAGAATACATCTACTTACCAAGTTTGAACAGTATAGCTCTTATAGTTTCGGAAAAAAATGGCTGTGACATAATCGGACAGACAGACGGACATGACGAATCTATAAGGGTTCCGTTTTTTGCCATTTGGCTACGGAACCCTAATTATGAGATTTTTAGACTTCCTATTTTTCATACAATCAAAAGAAAAGTGTTACTTTAGTAATCCACGAAATAATAACGTGCTAACCCGTTATAATTAAGTACTTGCATATTTTTTGCATGCAATTAATGGTCCCACACTCCCACCGCAAAAATAAATATGCAAATAAATAATAGTACTCACAATATAAATGATAGTACCACCATACAGAAAGGAAACTTCCTACAAAACCGAAGTTTGACAGCGATTCTTGGCCGAATCATGTTGTCCCTTTCTAATGTATGGAACTATCCCTTTTGGCTATTTAGGGTTTTCAAAATTCATGTAAGTAATTATCTTATCTGTGGTTGTGCAGGTAAACGAAAGTCAAGTTTTGCTAATAATTGCTCGGAGCAATGCTGAGCCGAACGGAGCCGAGAACACCCGAACTCTCTAGTTTCCTCCCCCTGCTCGCGTGGTCGTAGGTAGGGTGAGTGAGAGAGATAGTAATCTTACCCCATGCGTCAGCCTAAGCCACAGGGGATTGTCTGTAACATCTGATATAAAAATATGGTTAAATAGTCCATGACCTGTTATGACACTGGTTACCATACTCAGCCGGACCTTCCCTAGTTGAGGGAGCGCCCTTGTGAGCTTTCCGTTGATGTCGGGCATGGTTTATTGTTTGGCCTGTCTGCATCCAGTCTGATTCAGCCAGTGTTCTGTGTGTAGTTTCCCTACGTGCCACCAGCATTGAGCGTACCTTGCTGAAGGGCATCGAGAGCATCGGTTCAGGGCCAATCGCCCCTGCACCCGATCCTTGCCTGGCAAGCTCGCAGCAACGTTACCCCGGGATCCACTGTGTCCCTCGAACCATTGGAGGGTGATCTTTTTATTATGACATACCTCTGTTAGTCGTTCGTGTATAAGCTTGGATGTAACTATATGGCTTTTTAGAGCCTTTAAGACCTACTGTTGGAGAGTATGCGGAGGGAGGATCCTACTACCCTCCTTGCAGTGATGGCAGCCGCCGCGTTTATGATACCCATGTACTCAGCTTGGAATACCGAGTTATGGGCTCCTAGCGCAGAGGTGATTTACAAGTTCAGGTAGTTACTACGAGTATGTATGTATGTGTGTAATAATGTCCTATAATATTTATTTATATTTATTTATTTATTTATGTATAACAGTATGAATGAAAAATAAGTTTTAATGTCAACTTCTAATACTAACCGTATTTAATTAGTTTTTGGTCAAAATTTGATTCAAATGTAACTGATAGTTTTTAAGATAATAGGCTGTGACAGACGGTCATTCGGACAGATGATCATAACCATTTTAGGCTGTATTTCTGTAGACACTTTGTTTTAAGTTCTAGGATTTATGGAATGTCCAATGTAAAGGGAAACCGTAAACTGTTAAAAAATCAATATCCTCGACTGTACTTACGAGCATATCGTAGAGAACCCCTTTCACTCCCGTATATTTAAGTTTGAAATTACTCAGACTTCGTCCGCGACTAATTGATGGCACCTACCATATCTGAAGAAAGGCTAACGTATTGGTCATAGAGGTCGTCAGCGTCACTGTCGCCTTTCTCGGGCGGCGTGGGAGTTGCGGAAGGAGCGGGGGACGCGCCCTTTGCAGGAGGGGCGCGGGGTGCAAAGGGCCCGGCGCGGCGCCGGCGCAACACATACAGCGCCAACGCCACTGCGAGAGCCACTAACGCCAGAGGTAGTGTTACGGCCAAAATTGTTGAACGCGATGCACCTGTGTGAGAAAATTTCTTTATTTTCGCCTGTTCCCAAGCACTCGGAAGAGTAACTTTACTATATAACAGAAAATAACTTACCTGACTTCTTGTCGTAAACTGCTGGAACATAAAACAAATAGTAGGTAGCCCAGCCGAATACAGAACCTCCTTCTTCTTGAAATCGAAATCGGTTAAAAAACCATTCAATCGATGTGAAATTGAAAAGGATGATCAATTAAATGCTGATAACAGTTAAAAAGTAAATGGTAACAGATCGCCTGGCGTTCGGGGCACGGCATATTCCTTCGCCGTCTGGCGTTCAAAGGATTCTCCTCCCGCCAGACTCAAATGAGTCTGATGACTTCGCCAACACCAATAACTCTAGATAAAGCTCACCGTTTTGCAGCAAAGTATGTCAAGCAATTTTAGACACGGCCATTTCTTTAATATACTAATATTTAAAGTAACTTCAGAAACATACCGCCTTTTCCTTGCTGAATCAAGGTAATGATGTTGGAGTTTGCAATCTCGCCATAATACTTTCTATGAAAAACACTATAATTGTCTCGGATATTCCACGAATACCCTTGCACACAGAACAACTGGTTATGATTATACGTGTCGTTGAGATACAACTCCAAAACCAGGTTCGTTGAATTATTGTAGCTTTGTTTCGCCAGTTCTATAATTTGGTTGTTAGAATCTAGAAATGACGATAAAAAATAAAATAACAGTATTAAAACTTGAAACACCGCATAAACCACAAAAAATAAAATCTTCGGTCGTGTTTTAATTTATCACCACTCGTTGCGAATTTCCTATTTTCTGCACTTGTATCGTAAATAACTATTGTGAGATGGTAACAAGAATATTTCTCACCTTTTCTAAACCACCTGTATTTCCTGCCATCCAAAGGTATACTTCCACTGCAAGTAAAGCGTAGTGTGCTGTTAGGTTCGAAATATACTTTTGATTTAGGTTCTGTGGTGATATAGTGATCTGTAAAAAGATGAGAAGGTTGTTAGATTACCTATACTTAATTGAAGAATTTTTGCGTGAAACGAGGACAGACCTGACACTGATCAATGATGCAAAAATGATTAAAAAAGAGAAATCATAGCTGTCGGTGCCGGTAGCAATACAAACGCACGGCCTACCTGATGGTGAGCAATCACCAGCCTATGGATGCCATAAAATCTAGGGGTGTTTTAAGTGCCGACTCTTTAAAAACTTGTAGGTACACTTCTTTGAAGAACCTCTAGAAGAGAGAAGAGAAGAAGGTGCTGTAAACCCTCGACCCCTAAGCGTCCGCAAGATGAAATTCCCTCTTGAATCGCACAGTGCGTGACCATTTTGGTTCCAGGTCCATGTTCCAGGGTGTGAGAGGTGAGAGAGAACGCCCCGCTGCCGGCGAACGATGCGGTGGTAGGAGTATAAAACGCAACCGTTTGGAAAACTAGACCCATTTCAGAAAACTTTACATGACATAAGTATAGAATATGACCAGGACTACACATAAGCTATCATTTACTGTACCTAAAGGTGTAACATGTCTTTGAATCGTGAGTGAAATCCGCTGGCTGTCATATCTATCGAGCCCTTCCGAATAGTTCCCACCCGGCAGCACGTTTTGTTTGGCGCAGTAAATATCGCTGTCGTTATCTGACTGCTCGAGGGTTTTATTAAGTCGAAGGATAATCCACTTTCCTTTATCATGTGTAGTGTGTTGAAGTGTGCGTAGCAATCGTTCTGAATGATTAGATTTATCTGGAAATTGTTTCATTAAAACAGTTTTTTATTATTATTAAAATGCTTGGGACTTATTGTGTAATAAATATTATTCACTTGTATTGTATACGGGCGATTTTCCGGCTTGCGCCTATTTTGCGTGACATGTTGGGGGTGGGCTAGTCCTGCCAACCCAGCTCCTCGAGGAATCCTATCAAACCTTTAATGTATTATTCACTTTTAACAATTCACAGCGGCAAGTTACACAAACAGTATGTATGTACAATTGTACGCTCAAGGAAAGGAAGGATCTCTTTAGCAGTTTACGGTTCACTTTACAGCTCTTAGCATAAGTATGTACAGTCAGCATCAATAGTAGCGGATGAAACAACGCACCAAAAGTATCTGATATTCCGGAAAACTTTTCCAAATATAGATAAATCTCTAAAATTTATGTTCAAAAGTATATCTTTTACCGGCTTAATTGACCTAGATATAGAACCATCAATTTTATTAAGCTGTTCAAGAATGGTAGATACTTTTGAGAACTTGTTTGATCCACTACTTTTGATGCTGACTGTACAACCTTTAATAAAATTGAACTGCCAAAAACCAATTGCTAAACAGTGGATTTCCTCGACCATTCAATTTTATTCCATTGCTGTAGGTATAGGTACATATTCTATATAACGGCGCCTACTATCGGCATGGCACGACAAGGGATCCTTCGGCAATTAGCGAGACGTCCTCAGGCATAGCGAGGTGTGCTTGTGAATACCCAGGCGTCCCTCAGGCTTTCTTAGGAATACCAAGGTGTCTTAGACATGCTAAGGCTTTCTTAGTATTTCTCCAAGATGTCCATCTTGGCATGCCTGAGGACGCCTCGGCAATTTGTCGAGGAATCCCTTGCCGCACCATGCCGATAGTGGCCACCGAACCTAAGATCGTATAATTTTACATATCTGCAATAATTTTATCTTGTATTGTATATAAAGTCCGATCATGCAGAAATATATGACCATTGTCCGCTGTTATTCTTATGTATATGGTGACAGTTCAGTTTAGTAAGAAAAATTTAGTACTAATGAAATTCCGCAATTTGGCGCGTGATCATATGGTCAGTCTTTACGTAATCCAGTGTGCAATAAAAGCGTATTATACATTTTCTGACTGAACTACTACCTTAATAAAGGTATTTGAGCCATTCTACTTTCCGTCGTACATAACTTTTTGTCACTTATTTTGTAAAATGCATATTTTAGAATACTTGGCCATTACTTTCATTTCTGTTTTGTAATGGAGAAAGAGGCTTAATTAAAATGAATAAATAAATATTATAGGACATTATTACACAAATTTAATATGTCCCACGGTTAACTCAATAAGGCTTGTGTTGAGGGTACTTATAGACAACGATATATATAGTATATAAATACTTAAATACATAGAAAACACCCATGACTCAGGAACAAATATCCATGCTCATCACGCGAATAAATGCCCTTACCAGGATTTGAACCCGGGACCATCAGCTTCATAGGCAGGGTCACTACCCACTAGGCCAAACCGGTCGTAAAGCTATCAATCCCGATTAGTGCGGCTCCTAGTTCGATTTAATATGGAGGTATGGCTCCATCTGGCAGAAAGCACGAAACTTGTCATGAATATATTTAGCTTTTACGTTTATAGAATAAATATAAGTATAAACACGCCGAGAAGTTACCTTTCCCCCTCTTTCTTAAGACTTACAGTTTTCAAATTATGCTTAATTTCTCCAGTCTTAACAATAACTTCCAAAGACAATATTGTAGAGAATTCTATGAAGAATATACTTCTCCTAGACATTTTTATTGTAGCTTTCACAATTTTCATGCAAAATTTATAAAAACTAAAAGTGGGGGGAGGGGGGAAACAGCAACTTCTTGGCACGTTTCTACTTCTATTTATTCTTATAAACGTAAAAGCTGTATATGCCAAGTTTCGTGCTTTCTGACGAATGGGACCAGCACAGAATAAGTAATCCATAGTTGAGGCTAAGAAGCCTTAGATAGCTTATATGTTCAATAAATAACTGTAAATACTCTTAATCACAGTAACTCGGTGGTCTTTGATTGTCTCCCGATTTGTATCAAAATGAGGCATTCACTACGCGTTACCATAATTTTACATTAATCAATATTAATATACTTATATATAAAATATGAACTATGGTCAACAAATTCCTATTATGATTCAGAAGTACAATTTATATACACGAATTCAATATTTATCATACTTTTTTCTGGCAATATATTAATGGGCATGAAAAAGTAGAATGACCCATTTAGTGGAAAAAAGAAAAATAACATTTTTATTAGGTATACCTTTGGACTGATACCAAGACAACACTTCCCAAGGCAGAACAAACGCGTAGCAAGTAAACTTAATAAACGGCTTGCCCTCGTCTTTGAAACTTATTGGTGTCACTTGTGGTGTGTCTAAAAAAATAGTTAAAACATGAAAACTTGACCAATTAAAGAGGTACTCGGAACTGGATAGAGTGAACTGTACCCCTAGTGTAACTTTGATCGACATCATAACGTGACGAACGCGTTTGCGTTAAGTCTAATTTTGTATAGGATTTTGAGGTTCCAAAACGTCCCGCTTGGCGCGCTCTTTCGAAATCCAATACAAAATGAGACTAAACGCAAACGCGTACGTCACGTTTGGAAATCGAATTTATTTACACTAGGGGTACTGTAATTTATAGGTGTGTTGTTCAATGGCGAGATAGTGGATTGTAATTCAAAAGAGTGGGGCGATAGAGAATGAAATTCAGCGGTCGGTTGAGCAAGAAAGTTGGGTAAATTGCGAATATAACTATGATTTAAGCTAAAGTGAAAAATAGTGTGAGGCAAAGTTAATTTCAGTCCGGGTACTGGTAGACTAGATCGTCGGTCACTGTCATATACCATTCATTTTTTACATTTCAATACAGATATGACATACGCACAGTTCGCCCTTCAAGTTATACCGGGTGTGGCATGTAGAACGAGCATAAAATTAAATCGTAGGCTGTACTCCTCAAACTGACTAACATTCGTTCAGCTACTTTTAAAAATAACTTGTATTTTAATTTTTAGCATACCTTAAAGTTTATTCTAAGACGAAATGTATTGCGCATTTTCTTAAGTTTAAAGACTTTAAAGCGTGACAAGTAACGTCAATGACACAGATGACAGCGTACATTGAAGGTAATATTAAATTTGTATGAAAAATAGGAAGTCTAAAATCTTCATAATTTTTGAAAGTCGCTGAACAAACGTTGGTCAGTTTGAAAAGTACAGTCTACAGTTTATTTTTTTGCTCATGTAACAGGCCACACCCATTATTCTAAAAAAGAGCACTTATGTTAATGGAATAAAAATATAAGTACAATCACTTGCCTGAAAGTATTAACTCATTGGATGGAGTTCAATTTAAACGTAGGTTAAAAGATTGGCTGCTGTATAAATGTTATTACGATTTAAATGAGTATTTTTTGTAAATTGGACCAGCTCTTTATAATTATTTCTTAGACATTCAATTTAGTAATATAAGATATATTGTACGCTCGAAATGGGCAAAATTGTTGATACCTTTATATTTTTATAACATGTTAATACTTTTTACACAATTTTGTCAATAAAATACTATCTTATCTTACTGCTGGTAGTGATTCTGGCTGTCCTTGTCGCAAGCTAGAAGTAAGCTTAGAACCTTAACCTTCTTCGTCCAGTCGTCCAACTTAGACTTTCTGATTTTCTCCGGATGTGCACGGTTTCCTTCGGCTACAGAACACTGATTCTAGATCTATTATGTGGCAAAGGGTCCCAAGTGCACATGCTGAGAATGTGCAGTGCCAGAAGGTTCCGCGCTGATTTTCAGACTGGTCCCGTATTCTTGCATATGAACCATTTTTTACATTTCAAATATTGTTAACGATGTGGTGATATTTGGTGAAACGGAAAAATACTTTTGCTGGGGCCCTACGTCGGGCCTGATAGCAAATTAAGCCTCGCTCCATCTCAGTCCAACAAAGCTCGCCTTCGAAGGACGCCATGAGTGTATAGAACGCACATACATCCGCCTATATTTCAAGGAACTTATTACCTTTTGGGTTTCCTTGTGTTCCAAGTATCAACGTGATTGTGGTTGATCTCGCCAGCTCTCCAAAACTAAATACCTTATAACTATTTAAGTTCAGTCTATAATTCTGTACACAATATAGTAGATTCAGGTGATACGAATGATCCACGATTCGCTTTAGATTGGTTAGTTTTGTAGATTCATTCCAAACTTGATCCATGGGTACGACTGGCTCGAGATTAGGACCTTGAAATAAATAAATTTATTTATTAAAACCGAGTTCCTTCAAACTCAGTATAAAGGGGGTGAGTCATATAGTATAATATATTATGTTCCTCTTTCTGCTGCCCTGACCACCGGCAGCTTGGGCCCTGCCCCGCTGCTGGCGGCACCCTAGATTAAGTTTTTTATTATGTGTTTATATGTATTTTGTATTGTTTTGTAAGTGTTTTTACATTTTACTTTTATATTCATATTATAAAAAACCTAATCTAAGAATGAATAAAGAGATAAATTATATATCCATAGGCTAGGCATAGGCATAGGAAGTAAGCAATCTGGCGGGGTGATTATGTATCCTTTTAAGGCTCAGTTTTATTGGTCGATATATGTTAACGGCACCAATCATGGGACATTTAAGAGAAAATTTGGAGTAATTTTGATATTTCACCGACATCTGTAAGTTGAATGCCCAATTTGTTCTTTATGTTTTCTATGTATTTAATGAAAACTACTTCAATTGGCTTAAGTAGTATTAACCTATTAAAAGTATGTTTTTTTTTTGCTTCAGTCATAGGATGTTTGGCGCAATTAATTTTCAAACTAAAAAATATCAATGAAAAATTAAACTTAAGCAGCTCTTTGGCTCTTGTTTATGGTAAAATGTTGCCAGTGATTAAAAACTGATAGTAAATACTTGTTTTACATTATTTGTCTATACCATCCCATTACTAGTGCCTGTTCCATTATAGGGGTGTTTACTGTTTACTATATTTGTATAATGGACCATTCGGGGATCCGTTCTAATTGGTCGATTGGACCCGCATGCGGTGTACGGGAGATTTAAATAACGCATGTCATATTAGGGCCAGCTTTTGTGGAACCGTTTCCATTGGTCAATGGGGCCCTCATGCGGGGAGCAGGAGAGTTCCAAACCGCATGCCATTATGAGATTCACTTCGTTATACCGCCTCCGCACGGTATACAAATTATCGACTTATTGTTTTAGCGATCCTTCAAATTAAAACCATATCTATTATGTACATTTTATACCAGTTAAGAAAAGCTTCAGCCAAGCGGTGATAAGGGGAATAGGGATACACATCGAATAAAAGAGAGGTAGCCGACATTCCGTAAGATAAAATTACGAGAGCGCTCTGCAGGTTGCACTGTCCACATTGAATTGAATGACGATATTGCTAAAATTCTAAATTATTTTTGTTACTTATAGTCTTACCTTGTATGTACCATGAATAGCTACGGCCGTCTATAGGTTCACTTCCGGAGCATTTGAACTCCAAAGTTTGGTAACTATTAAATATTATAACATCGTCCTTCGGCTCTACTGTGACGTATGGCTTCTCTGTATTTAGAAAATATAATAATTATAAACACAATGGTTTTCATGGTCAACAGGTAGGGAGTTATTATTAATTCAACCCACTCATTCTAAGAATGTGACTTGCCTACCTCAAAAATTACTTTATCAGAATGTGAACTGCTGTGCCAATATTTTAAAACGAAGGCATGAAGGAACCTATGGATCTTCCGAAATGTTTTCCGTAAAACTGTATCAAATGAAACATCGCTCAACATTTTTTCGAAAGTATTACAAGGTTATCCAAAAAAATGCTTATCAAAACCTTTTAACAATTTGTTTATCTTTTTACCGCTTAGCAAAAGGAATAAGACTATTCGAACGGGTTCCTTCGCGTATTTAATGAACTTCCACCTTATACCTACATTTCAACGTTTCGAAACCTTTTACAACTATTGTGGCTACAGTTTTAATTTTTAAGTTAGTAACTATCGCGATTCGCTTACCCAAAGGTTTAATTTGTCTGTGAAACATTACTGAGATAAGCTGGCTCATCGGTCCCTTAGAAAAGCTCCCGTCTTGCTTTGCGCAGTATATGATAGTATCATTGTCAGACTGCTCCAGAGTTTTGTATAAATTCAGGTTTATCCAATGCCCTTGCATATATGGACTCAGTTGAATTGTTCTCAACAATATATCAGGTTGTGATTCTGAAAATAACGTGTCATATTGACAAATTTAAAGATGCTATGTTTTCTTGGATATTCTAAAATAATTACATACAGTTTCTTCATCTTCAGTGTACCCCAACTTAGTACTTAAGTTCCGGTCAAAAATCTAGGCAGGTATCGTTTCCTTGGCTGCGTTCAAAATGAGACTAAAGAATGTTATTGGATTAATGATTGATTACTAAATTAACTACCTTGAGTAATAGAACATTAGGTACTATAGAGGCCGGGAAAAGAAGGGTTGCAGACCAAGTATAATAGACGGCCGAGCGTATCAAACTTGCAATGAAATAATAATAAAAATAGGATGATGAAGATGATGATTTACTTCATGACCTAATGTGATAGGTTATTCAGTGAGCGGGGTATTAAAGGGGAACAAATATATGATTATTTTGGCGCTACGATGCACGCCATTACGCTTTTATTGTGTTTTTTATTGTTACTTTAGCGTTATTAAAATTGGGACGAAAATTAGAAAATTAGACAACGAGGGCGACGCACGGTTTAAGAGATACAGGCCTATATATTTTTTTAAGTCATGCAGAAATCTTTATAGGGCTGTATCTCTACAACCGTGCGTCGTAGCGCAAAAATAGTCAAATTTTCGTCCCACTTTTAATAACCCTAATATAACAATAAAAAACACAAAAAGAAAACCCTGAAATAAAATAAAAAAACACAAATAAGAAAAAAAGCATAATGGCAATATTTGGCTTATAGGTTTTTTATGCTTGAATGCCAAGACTTATCACAATTTGACGTTTAAAACCAAAAGAAGATTGCCTAACAGGCCTAGGTTGTGTAAGGCTGTATGAAATTCCGTTACATATCATCTTCACTCATCGCACCGGATATGTAGTATTTCCGGACCAAATTTGAAGTAAGTTATGTCAACATTTCATTACAAGTTTGTGAAAAAAAAAGGTTGTTTAACTATCTTGAGTAAGCAGCAGTTTTTCTTGGATAGGTAGGTTAGGGTAATAGATAGCCACGATAGCTAGTTTTGCGGATGTTACCGACAATATCTTTAGTTTTTCATTTTCGATACCTTTTGACTGGTACCAAGCCAACCAACCAGAAGGCTGTACATACGCGAAGCATTCAAACTCGATAAACGGCTTTCCTTCGTCTATGTAACTCGTAGGAGTCACTAGAGGTTTATCTGTAGACAATATAATACCACATACAGACATTACATATTACATTTTGCACTTGTGCACAGTAATAATTTAAAGGTGACAGCTAAAGATAACATAAAGCTGAGGAACATCATCAATGTTCAACCTTTATTATTGAATAAAGTTTATAAGCTCAAAACCATTCGATTTATGATATTAATCTGACTAATTCACGTGCAAGGCCATTCAAGTCGCACGCGCACCTCTTTCTAAAGAAGAAAATTTTGATATTTACCGTCATGATTTCCGGATGCATATCTATGGATGAGTGTGATTGCGTCTGACCTCACCAACTCACCATATTGATATATTTTGTGATTATTATGAGGCAATGCAAGTTTCAAGCTATATTCCTGAGCGCAGTATAACTGGCTCAAATGGAATGACCATTTCATACTCAAAGAAATTGTTGTTGATTCATTGAAATTTTGAGTTAGAAATTGTGGTTTGTTCCAACTCTTCAAATTTGGACCTAAAATAAAAATAAAATCAGAATTTGAGAAGATCCGGATATTTCAATAAAGTCTATTTCATTTTGACGTGACAACGTCTTATAATTCGATGGAGCCGGCTGCACGCACGAATAAACATGACGCATGCGGCGTTACCTCGTTCTGAGGCGTTCCATTTAAGGCTTGAAGTGCAAGCGAGAGCGCGCAACGAGCGACAAAGAGGCACAATCGGCCTCCGCGTTCGGCAGCAATTGTATTTATGCGTACAAATAAATGTAACTTGATCAATTCAATTGTGATTTCCATTTACCTCCTTCTCTATATCCATACAAAATATCTATCAAACAAATAAAATTAAAATTTTCTTTTGAAAAATGAAACCATTCCATCAGTATTTTCTTATGACGTTGTCACGTTCAACTATCGTCAGTAAACCGACTTTACAGACAACCGTTTTTTTTTATCTCTGTTTAGTTTCGATTCTTTCACCTTGTATATGCCACGTGTAGCTGCGACCAGCCACAGGCTTGCTTCCGCTGCAAACTAAGTCGAAATCTTCTTTTTCATCAAGTAACTTAATGTTGTTGACCGAATTCACGGTAACATAGGGCGTCTCTGTAGAAAAATAAGTAATAATTATGAAGAAGTTATCACACAAAGCTGCGATTACGTACCTATTTCTTGTTGGATCCCGAGAGATTTTCTCAGTACTTAATTTCAATAGTATCCTGATTCTAAAAATACTCTGAATTCGAAAAATTAAACGTCGTAACGTCCATGTGAAATTAGCAGTATCTAGAACTAGATGTGTAGGAAAATACAAATGAATAATTGTTTGCTACGGAGAAAATGGTGCTTAATAGATACTACTTCCAACTAATGGTGCTGCAGGAATGAGAATTCAATCATACGAGCAAAATTTAACGTCACTTTACACAGGTGCATACCCAAAGGTCTAATATATCTTTCCAACAAAATATGGATTCGGTGGCTCTCCCCTCCTGTCTTCAAATTCAAAACACCACCCTGGAGTTCCGGAGTTTCCTTGGCGCAGTAAAATTGAGTTCCATTATCGGAAGTTTCAAGAGTTTTCTGTAATTGGATGTCTATCTTTCCATAGCCAGTACTTTGTTGAACCATTAATAGCCTTTTGGGTGATTTTGATTCTAAAAACAAAGAGCGTTCTAAATCTTTTGAAGTTTAGAAAAAAGAGGCTGGGAAACCCAGAACAGATGGCCTACCGTCAAAATCGAAATATCGTTCTCTGCCTCTCTATCACTCTTGCTTATTTTAGCGATAGTGAAGCAGATAACGATATCTTGATTTTAGCGGTTACCCTCAGAAATTTAATAACCCCTCACTTAGTGTAAGGCCTGAGTGGAAGCTCGAAGCGGAGCGTTCGGCGGGGCGTGCAGCGTGGCGTCGGGCTCACGAGTGATTTGAGCAGCGTGCACTAAGGACCTACGCTAGCTGACGCGGACGCCCGCCGCGTGCGTATTTGTAGGTGAAATCCACCGAACGCGTCCGCTTCAGTTAGCGTCGCTCATACTATTTTTATCCGCTCGTCCGCTCCGTGCACCCGCGCCAGCTAGCGGAGGCCCTAAGGCAACTCTTACTTATACGTTTGCATTTGTTAAACATGCACGCCGCACACCCCGCCCCGCTGCACGCCCAACTCAGGCTTTACACTTAGAGGGGTTATTACCTATTAACTGACCTTGTGTCTGGAACCATGTTAATAGTTCCATTTTGTATAAATATGCACTGCAGGTATAGTTTACAGTTAATGATATGCCGTCGTCTGTGAATGTTTCTGGCGCTGTCCATGGACCCCATACTTGGTCTGAAAATTAATTTTACATTATATAAAATAAATAAATAAACATTCGTGGAGGTATAGTGTCCAATAACTACGATTTGTCATTTGATTAAGTAATATTGGGTAAGAGAAACATTGGATTAAGAGAAACAATTGGAGGGAATCCTGATAGTTACTGTTTTGTTGCTCGGAGCCAATTAACCTATGTTTTGTTTATTGTATTGTAATTGTATGCCATTATTAAATGTGTTCTATTGTATTTCTCACTTACTCGAATGTTTGGGTATTAAGATTTGAATTCGCTTGCTCTCGTGTCCAGTCTCATCGACACAGTATATTTCTGTGCCATTATCGGATGATTCTAGGAGCTTTTTAAATATGACCTTTATATATCCATAATGGTTTTTCTGTTGAGTCCGTGCTACTTGTTTTGGCAAGGAGTCTGCAAACAATGTAAATTTAAAAATGTCAAGCAGAAATTTGTTGCATGAGATTAAATAATCTGATAACTATAAACCATAAAAAAACTTAAAATAGTAATGTAAACAATAAATAAAGGCCTTATAAATAAAAAAAACGTCCTAAAATCGCTGTCGAAGGGCAGTATACGCAGAAGACTAGCTGCGCCTTGTCACTTGTGGTGTCTGTAAAGCATATCGCTACACCCTTGACGCACGCTTGGTCCCCACCCCCACGGCCCCAGAATCGACCCCAAAAATGTAACCACTGCCGCGAGTGGTCTTTTTGCGGCGTTTGAGGTCTTCCACCGCGGACGCTGCATCTCCAACTTCAATGCTGGTACCCGGAAGGTGGGACGGCATGACGCATGTGGCAATGGCATGCCAGATTAGAGTCAGTCCCAAGTTCCAAGTCACCCGAGTCATGCCGTCGAGCCTCTTGCCGCCTCGTCTCTTGCCAGACTAACGGGCTCGAGTAGGTATAGCCGGAACTTTGACACAGGGGCCTTTCGAATGACGGGGTATGCGTCTGGCACTTCTGTCGCAGGTCAAATGATGTCTATGGCAGCGATGAACGACGTTTGTTTCATTTCATTTCATTTTTTTATTGTTTCATTTCATTTCATTTCATTTCATTTTTTATTGTTTCATTTCATTTCATTTTTTTATTGTTTCATTTCATTTCATTTCATTTAATCCATTGTTTTATCATGTTCATCAGTACATAAAGATCTTATTTTTAGACTTAGTAGGTATATGATACCCTGTTAGGGCATACAATATGGGACATGTTACTTAATCCTAAATAAAAATTACAATAATTAAATTATCATGGTTTACTTGGTTTAAACTAAATTTAAACATGAGAGCAATTAATAAGTTAGTTTATAATTATAACAAGTCGTGCATGTCAACATAATTACGTATATGCCAATGTTCCAGTCCTTATGTGCGAGTTGCCAGTTATCTTTATCTATTATGAATTTATGATACCTATGGATGGTGCGGGTAGGGCTTGCAACCACAGACCCCACTCCCATTCCGCTTAACAAAATGATTCGAGGGGCAGCTTAATTTAATTTTTATTTTTATTTTTCAATAGACAAAAATGGTCCATAATAGTTAGTAACATTTAAGATTTAAAACTAAGTGTTAGTAGAACAAAAACAAAAACCAAACAGTACAGAAAAAAACCTGCCTGACCTCACCACCTGGTAGCGGTCACCTGGTCGGTATTTAAATCATAGGTAAAATTCTTAAAAACGCCCGCTATATTGATTTGTCATTTCTGGTCCAATTTTGTTGACAATCGATATCTAAGTTTAGTCAAAGTGCAATTAGGTAAACTTAAAAGGTTTCTATCCTACGTTCCAATGAGTACCATACCTCTCATCTGATACCAGGATAGCCACTTGTTTTCTGTTAAATTTGCCCAGCAGGTAAACTCAATGGTATGTTCCCCGCTGTAAGCAAATGTTTCCGGCGTCACCTGAGGCCCTTGTGTTTTGGCTGGAAATATAAGTAGAATACGTAAGTAATGTGCTATTTGATTTAACCTAAATATTCACCCAATTAATAATTATAAAAGCTCGTCCAGATTAGAAATCTTTTCTTATTATCTCATTCTTCTTCGTTTAAAATATGGCCTCCATCAAATCCATGACGAATTGATGATTTTGCCAATGTCAAGTGTGTTCGTAGAGCAAGTCGTTGTCCGGTACTTTAAAATGTGCTCGTAGAGCATTGACGTTGTTCGGTAGTTGCATTTAATTAAGAGATAGCAGACTTTACTAAAATCCACGATGTTGAATAAAGCATGGTTAAACGCGTTTCAAGATGAGCTTTTCATTAGCTGCACACTTCCACGATAGTTCACAGCATAATAAGCTATCAATATTACACTTTAAACAACATTAATGAGAAAAAACAAAAAAAAAATCTCGAGACGACGTCTTCGCCATCTTTAGTCTCAACGACAACCCATCTTTTGTTACTGTTGAGGTACTACATCGGATATACAGTAGAATTCATTTATAACGACGTCGCTTATAACGACTAACCGTTTTTAGCGTCGATATTATTTACTCAAGTTCGGTTTAATACATAATTACATACATATGTAAATATCCGTTTTATACGTCATCCGGTTAGTACGACATAATATCGCCGGTCCCTTGAAGGTCGTTATATCCGGATTCTACTGTATTCAATAACTTTCAACGTCTATCTGGCTATTCTGGCTGTTGCTCCTTGCCAGTAAAATAAATTAGTACTAGTAAAATCCGCACCACGACGAAGGCCGAAATAAATATAATCTCATCACGCTTTAAATAATAAACTATTAAGAAAGGTACTTACTTGATACCAAAGTATCGCTGTTGGAAATAATATGAATTGGGGAACTTTCCGATATTATGGTATAAGATACCTTGTTACCCAATCCGAAATAACTCCATTCTTCTTCTTGTTTGACGCAGTATATAGAAGTGCCTCTGTTGGAGTTGTCGACGGGCAACAGTAGGTCAATAGTTTTACGTCCACTATAATACATTTGCTTAAAAGTTGTTAAACAGATTGGTTTCAATGGTAGTGGTGGTTTCTGGTACCATGATAGCCATTGTCCTTTCTTTAAATATGTGCTGCAGTCAAATTCTACAAATGGCTTGCCGGAGTCTTTAAATTCTTCAGGAAACACTTGCAGGTCGTCTTTCACAGCTGCAAATGATAAATAATTAAAAAAATTAATATTCGCTTGCACCTATTTGGAAAAGGAGTTTTTCACGTCAGCCGCTCAAACAAGGGTAAATTGCTGCTTTTTAAAACAGTGAGCAAAATGCGATTTTGCTCACTGAGTGAGACAAAATAACATTCAAGTGACCTTTATATTCGAATGTCATTTCGACGTGCGGGGCGTACTAGTTCGAAATATTTGGATTCTATTGTCTTTGGCCCTATCACGTCACTAGCAAAAATAAAGAGACAAAATGTTCACACGTAATTCAACGATATATTGAAGGTTTATAATAGACCCCCCGAAACAACTCAGACCGCATCGTTCTAAAACACCCTACGAGTCTTCATTCGTAATAATGAATTAATGAACTAAAAGTTTAAAATTCAAAAAAATACCATATTTTACGTATGTTATATTATTCAATCTGAACAATGAACTTATATAAAATTACGTAATTGTTACGCAAAGCCAATAATTATACTTTTAACGATCTCTACTATAGTTGACAAAAAGTAGTATCCGCAATTCGGACCTTATCTTACAAAGTTTTTTTTTTTCAAAAAAAATTGCCGATTGAATAGTCAATTGATGTTCATTATTTCATTATTTTCGTATTAGTTTGTTGAAATTTGTTTGGATTTGTTTTTTGCGGTAATTAAACTTAATTGTTACAATACCTTCAAAAAATGAGTGAAATGAAATAGTGATGAAGACGCATTATATTTTAGACCGGATCCGGCAAAATTAAAAAAACGTTAAATACAGCACGCACTGTGCGTTTTTTTTTTTTTTTTTTTTATTGGTATTCAGGACAACAACAGCCGTAGATATACTATTTACATAGGTATTTTTACATAGTATTAGGCCAATAACAGTTATCCGTTGGGTGCAAAATAATATACAAATATAATTAGTTAAACAAAGTAATAATCAAAGTGAAACAGTAACAGTAACAGTAACAGTAACAGTAACAGTAACAGTAACAGTAACAGTAGGTGATAATCAACATGAAAATTGAAGTTAGAGGTAGGTACACATGCTTGCATAAAGTTGATAGGTGTGCATTAACGTTAATAGTTGATTTAATTTATTTATATTGCTCTTGTAAATAATTTAAGTGATCACGCTTTTACCCAAAGATCACTATTTAGCGCTCCTCTAAAGTAACTGTTTTACTTACTACATGGGACCATCCCTTGCATAAGATACCAAAATTTGTATTATGCCAAGACGCCAATGATGAGTACTTTAGATAAGGAAAAGGACGACGGATGAGAGGTATGAAGTTGAACAGAGCATAAAACGAATGAAAAAGTTTAAATTTTGTTAAATAAAAATATATTTATTATGACGATGACTGGGAACAGAAGATGCCTTTCATGTTGGTGGCACGATACGACGATTACATAAATACTGTGATAGAAGGAAAAAATTAAAGGATGGAGATGCCATGGAAGGCATTTGTAATTTATGCTAAAGAGAAGGTTAATGTTGTGTCATGATGATGTGATAGGAGAATAAAAGTAAACAAATGAGCAGGATTAAGTCGGCGGTACTCAACCGACTAAAGTTGGGCTAATCAATATGTCTTACATGTGTGAATGAATATATGATAACACTGATGATCTTTAGTTTACTCCAATTTTATATATATATATATATACATATTCATATATATGAAAAAATATTGTTTATTTTCTATTCAAATTTAAGAGATAATCTTTTGTATTTACAATTTCAACCAATCTTATGCAATTTCCTTCATCTCTTGGTACATGCAACTCTACGTCTAGCTAATTCTTTATTTGATCCATGTACAGTAGAATCCGTTTATTATGACTCCGCCTATATTGACCAACCGGTTATTATAACGTAATTACACGAAGTTTGGTTTTCATATAAAAAATTTTATAAAAAAGTCGGATATAATGACTTCCCTTACAGTGACATGTCGCTTATTATGACCCATTTTTAATAAATTATGTCCGGTTATAATGACCGACATGATTCTTTACACCTCCAGTAATGTTCGTTGATTCCCGACGACGATTCTTTATTTGATCCATGTAACTTTTCTTAGGGAGTCCCCTTCCGCGATGGATTTCAATCTTACACTCTATTATTTTTTGCATGAGTTCGTCGTGTCGTGTTCCATTCCCTATAATATGACCAATATAATTTTCTGTAAATTAAGAAAAAGTTCAATTTTTTAAATCATACAGTCAACTACTTTCTCGGGCGAAAAATGAGGGAAAATTTAATATCATTTTGGCTTATTTTCTTACTAGAATGGATGTCAACGTTACAAAGAATTCAATCAAAGAACAGTTACGAAAATTTGTCCTTTCAAGGAGTTCCAATTCCCACCCCGGGCTTTGGAAACCAATCAAATTTATAATTGTAAACGAAAATTTGAGCACTTGTGAATCGTTAAATATAATAAATGACTGATTTCGTATTTTATTTTTAAAGTGATATTGACAGTGTCACACTTTTTACTACTAAGTTATATTTTATTGTTAAGAAGTTATTTATTAACTTCAAATTATAGATTAATGAATACGTACTACGCAAAAAACTAGAAAAATATGTCATTTAATTAACTTTAATATCCCTATACCAAACCGAATCCGGTCCGGCCGGATCCGGCCGAATTGAAAATCAATCCGGTTTGCAATCCCTAATAATCTCGTTCAGACCAATTTGCGGTGGAAGTGTACATGGTAATGTACATCATATATTTTTTAGTTTTATCATTCTGTTATTTTAGAAGTTACAGGGGGGGAGGGGGACACATTTTAACACTTTGGAAGTGTCTCTCACGCAAACTATTCAGTTTATAAAAAAATGACATTAGAAACCTGAATATCATTTTTGAAGACCTATCTATAGATATACACGTGTATGGGTTTGATGAAAAAAAAAGAATGGGTTTCAGTTTTAACCCCCAAATTTTTTTTTTTTAAACTGCTTACTAGATCTCATTCAAACTAATTTTCGGTGGAAGTTTACATGGTAATGTACATCATATATTTTTTTAGTTTTATCATTCTCTTATTTTTAGAACTTACAGGGGGGGGGGGGGGACACATTTTACCACTTTGAAAGTGTCTCCCGCGCAAACTAGTCAATATCATTTTTGAAGACCTATCCATAGAAACCCCACACGTATGGGTTTGATGACAAAAAATTGTTGATTTTCAGTTCTAAGTATGGGGAATCCCCAAAATTTATTGTTTTTGCTATTTTTGTGTGAAAATCTTAATGCGGTTCACAGAATACTACAGTTCTTATAGTTTCGGAAAAAAGTGGCAGTGACATAAACGGACAGACAGACGGACATGACGAATCTATAATAGTTCCGTTTTTTGCCATTTGGCTACGGACCCCTAAAAAATTGGCACTTTTCTGTTCATCTTTTTTACTACTTTGCATAGGAACAATTTATTTAGCTTAATTAATATTTCGATACGTAATAATTTCCTCATAGATGATGTGAAAAGCAGTAGGTTTGTGTCACACAGTATCGTTACAGCTTTGTTCCATGTATGTATGACTAAAAAATGGAATATTTTGATCATAACTAATCGGAATGACGCAGAAAAACAGTTTCCTGTATTATACAAATATGTACTTAACAGAAATTTTGTCCTCATAAACAAGGAAATTAAATGTTTTAGCTACATAAATTAATCTACAGTTATTTAATAATAATTAAATACTTTCATTTTTAACTGAACTACAGTCACAATCTTTGACTCATTTTTTATAATTTCAGTCTCATATGCCAACATCTGTGAAGAACTATTCCAGACATCCTTTTTTCAGACAAGTTCCGAGTTGCCTACTATAATAAATATTCATACGATGTAGATTGCTTTCAAATTTCATTGGCTAGTCTAAAAAATATAGTTAAACGTAAGTTGTTTCAGTGCCCAGGTACTTATATATTTATGCTGTATGCAGTTAATTTTCTATCTGATATACATTAAATATACTTGTACCTATAACTACTTATTTCAGTTAACATTATTTATAAGTATGAACCTCCAGGTCTTTTTGTTGCCTTGTTATTTTGTTGCAGTACATGTGTTGTATTGCCTTTTTAATGTGTTTATATAAATAAATAGTACCTGGGCGACCGAGCTTTGCTCGGTTATAACTATTTATGGTAATATATAAACTTGAACATATAAAAAAAAAAACAAAAGTTAGTCACCGGGCGAGATTCGAACCCGTAACACTCGTTTAGCAGTCCGCGTCTTAACCCGCTGGATAAAACGGACAGTGGCCGACAACACGAAATTAGCGACCATATTCTGCGTCGAAAGAAAAACGCATGAAAACTCGAAAACACGCGTTTTTCCAAACATAAAACTAATCTAGATCGACTGTATACCCCCAAAAACCCCCATATACCAAATTTCAGCGAAATCGTTAGAGCCGTTTCCGAGATCACAGAAATATATATACAAGAATTGTTCGTTTAAAGGTATAAGATTATAGGACATTATTACACAAATTGACTAAGTCCCACAGTAAGCTCAATAAGGCTTGTGTTGAGGGTATTTAGACAACGATATATATAATATATAAATATTAATAAATACTTAAATACATAGAAAACACCCATGACTCAGGAACAAATATCCATGCTCATCACACGTATAAATGCCCTTACCAGGATTTGAACCCGGGACCATCGGCTTCGTAGGCAGGGTCAGAGCTCGTTCCCACTATGTCGGATGTCGTGGCGATTTTTAATCGTGTGTCGTTGCCGCTGTTCTCACTATGTCGGATGTCGGATCCGGATTTCAATCGGGTGTCGGCGGTACTGTTCCCACTAGTCGTCTGTCGTGCACGATCGCAGCTGGCGATGAAGATGTTCGAACTGAATTCGCGAACTACTTCGTCTCACCAGTAGGCATGCTGCCTTGGCAAAATGAAATGCATACCTAAATACCTACGCATAACGAGTGAGTAGGTACCTACTTTTTATTAAATAAATTACTCACCATACTTATGTCTTTCTTTTTCATCTAACTTCTCAAAATCTGGTACGAGCAAGGAACAAATTTCTCGCCAAGCAGCCAACTTCAAATGCTTTTTTTTATATTCTTCTATAGTCTTGTCCCAAATAATACCTCTTTCCTGAACAAGTGCGATCAAATCTTCAGAATTTATATTAAGTACAGCCATTATTACAATTTTGCAGCATAAAAACACAATACTCTCCTTCCGCGCCAAAATATGTTTGCGCAATGCGAGCGATCGAAATCGTTCCGACATCCGACAAAATGTGAACAGAGCTATATTCACTCGTACGCGAGCGAGACACGACACGATTTTTTTCCGGGCTGGAAGGGCTGGCAAAACGCACGACATTTTATGTCGTATCCGACACAAAATCGTTGTCGGACGAGTGTGAACAGCTTCATATAAAATGTTCTGCCAGTGGAACGTACGATTAAAAATCGCCACGACATCCGACATAGTGGGAACGAGCTCTCACTACCCACTAGGCCAAACCGGTCGTCAAACCGTCAATTATATGACTGTTTGGTTTCTGAATAAACTAAAAAAAAATCTGTAGATGCCCTGCAATAATCGAAAGCAAGCAGAAAAAGCTAGGTTAGGTTAGCTCGTAAGTCGATTTTTCTGAATTCTCCATTTTGACGTAGCGTAGCAGCATGGTATCTGCTGGATGCCTTCAATGCCGCATTTAAAATATAGATAATCGAATACATACCTGAATAGACACATAAATATAGGGATACTAACCTAACGTAAAACGTAATCAAGCAAGAACATCGTAAAAGTTAATAACAATTTAATAAGTAAGTACTTACAGTAGATCCCAGAAATACACAAACATATTATGGGTAAAATACTCAAAATAATCTTTAGTATCATGATTTTTATTCATCGGAAACAGTCAACACGTTCGTATGCTTTGAATATTACCGCAAAATGTTTTAATTCCCGCTATGTTTAGACAGGAAAATATACAATACTTAAATGGATAAAACAAAAAATATTTTGTCCTGGTTTTTAGTCATACTCATCAAACAAAATATTGAAATTATTATACAACGTGTAACATTAAGCACTGCAAACTTTAGACACCATACCTGAGTAGCAGATGCAATCGTTTTTCCAGTAGATATGGCGCTACTTTACCGCACTAGCGCGATAAGTACCACATTACGTAAAATTAAGTGCCATATATATGTGCCATGTGTTTGACGACCAGTCTGGCCTAGTGGTTAGTGACCCTGCCTATGAATCCGATGGTCCCGGGTTCAAATCCTGGAAAGGGCATTTATTCGTGTTATGTGCACAGATATGTGTTCCTGAGTCATGGGTGTTTAGTAGTGTTTAAGTATTTATAAATATTTATATGTCATATATATCGTTGTCTAAGTACCCTCAGAATAAATACGATTGTCAATGTGACACTTATAGTGATGTAATCATGATTTATGTTTTTTTTTACTATTATATATTTATTTATCAACACATTTCAAGTAAACCAAATAACAAAAATATTGTATCAAAACTTATAAACTAAACTAAATTATGACCATCGAAATTAATAATAATAATTAGAAAAAACCCAAATCCTACACTAAAATAAAAATTAACCCTTCGGCAAAGTTGCCATAGATGCTGGCAGCATTACCCCGCTGGATTGCAATAATAATTCTCTGTGCGAGGAAGCTTTCAGCCCTACGGTCCCCAGTCGCATCCATAAGCCTCTTTGACAAAGCCCTTTATAGTACAGTCAGCATCAAAAGTAGCGGGTCAAATAACGCTTCATAAGTATCTACCATTCTGTAACAGCTTAACAAAAAGTTATGTCTTTAATATAGAACAACTATGAATGTAAAAGATATATTTTTGAACGCGAATTTTTGAATATTATTTACATTTGTAAAAGTTATACGGAATATCAGATACTTTTGGCGCGTTGTTTCATCCGCTACTTTTGATGCTGACTGTACCCTCAACACAAGCCTTATTGAGCTTACTGTGGGACTCTAGTCAATTTGTGTAATAATGTCCTTATATTTTTTTTATATGTACTTACTGTAAAACGTTGTGCGATACATACGCGAATGATAAAACACTCCCTTCGGTCGTATTTTGATTTATTCCCACTCCTTGTGAATTTCCTATTTTTCGCACTTGTATTGTAATATATACTAATGTTTTACTAATTGCAATCTTGTTATGAGAATTTATTTTTGAAACGACTAAATACAAGTGGATTCAAACATTATAGAGTAATTTACAAATAAAAAAATTGCCCTAGGTTATGATTACTAGGTATCCTACCTGCCCAGAAGGTTGGCTGCATTGCTCCTCTGGATAGCTATGCTCAAAATATTTGTCAGCCATCTTGGTCACTCGAAGCCTCTATAACGCTGCTTATCATGATCAGTAACACAAAACAAAATGAAACGCCATTCGATCTGCCTATAAGGCGATGGTCCTGGGTTCGAATCGCGGTAATGGCATTTATTTGTGTGATGTGCACAGATATTTGTTCCTGAATCATGGATGTTTTCTATGTATTTGAGTATTTGTATATTATATATATCGTTGTCTGAGTACACACAGGGATTTTAGAAAAATATTAACGTGCTTTTGGAAAAGCGATATCGACTGTATTTTTTGATCCTTAATAAAATGTTTTGAGCAAGTTTTGTTACACGTTGTATACAATTTATGCTGGTGGATCTAGAAAAATTACATTGACTTATCGAATAATTCACTTATCACACCGCAAATCTGTATCTCCACGTTTAAGTAGTATTTTAGAAGTTTAGAAGACTCACCAGCCGAAGTTTTAACTTCGGCGACGTTTGAGTATGATAAAAGTTTAGATTCTAAGTCACGTTTGGTGTCATTTTCAACTAAATCAAAGATATAGACTATACCAAATTTGATCCAATTCGGTTCAGCGGTTATTGATTCCCCGTAAAAACTTCCACCTGTCTTTTCACGGCCTTAAGGGATGATAATTGGAATAAAAAACAGATTAATATCTTATGTCAGGTGAGCGAAACTGTTCGGGCATTCTCGGCTCCGTTCGGCACAGCATCGCTCTAAGCAACTATAAGGGTTGGCACAACGCTGGCCCAATATTCCAGGGTTCTATGTTACATTTTCAAGATATCTAGTTGAAATTTGACTCAATGTCACTATGACAAATGTTCAAATTTCATTTCGATAAAGTGAAACATTGAACCCTGTAATATCGGGCCAGCGACAACTTGACGTCCCTCTGCGTGTACAGTCAAGTGTAAAAATATGGGTGTACACATCTTACTCAAAAATATGTCCCATAGCATCTTATTCCAGTGTAATAAGAGCGTAGAACCATATTTATGAGACGATTCTTTCATATTTTTGCACTTGACTGTACGACCACAAATAAGAGAATGACTTGAATTTTGACAACCCTAAATAGCCGAAAGGGATAGTAACATACATCAGAAAGGGACAGCATGAGTCGTCCTTGAATCGCTGTCCAACTTCGGTTTTGTAGGAAGTTTCTTTTCTGTACGATAGTACTATTACTTATTCTGTGCCTATGTCCTTTCCTGGGACTCAAACTATCTTTTTACAAATACGTTTATTTCATTACTTTTTACAGCAGTTCATAGGTATAAATATTAGGTAGGTAAGTAGTCCATCTTAGGTACAAAGTGTAGGTAAGTATTTATCTCAACAATGTACAACAATTTGATTGTGTAAGTAATGAAAAAGGTGCGGGTACAGGTTGCTGGATTTAAACCCGCCCTTGGTCAGCTAATTGAAGATGAAGAGGTATCGGTATTCTTTACCAAATTTCAACTACATCGGTTCAGTGGTTAAGCGTGAAGAGAAATAAAAAAAAGTTTTTCTTTTCAATATTTTATGTTTTTAATTCATAAAGGTGTCAATATGATATGCTCGCACAACTATTCTACAAAAAGTTTAATCCATCAATGTAAAATACATGACTACAAGGTATGTAGGTTATTTTACCTCTGTTTGGTCTATAATTGCTGTACAAACGTTGCTCATTGGCAAGTTTAGTTACATAGTATAGTTACCTGGATTTTTTTTAGATTTTCATTTTGTAGCTATAAAACAGCAATAAAATGGCATTCCAGTGAAAAAATTAGACGCAGTAATTTTCCGGTCCAAGACACGTCAAAAATCATATTTTATTAATATTGGTATTTCTGCTGGGATATTCTTTTGGATATTCCATATATTGTTGCAATACGTTACATGTAATATGTCCGGTGAAGAAAGTTTGAACGGAGCATTTTTCCGTAAAAAGATATTAACGATTTAATACTTTATGTATTTACTTAATTCCTATTATTATTATTCTTTGGAAATGAAGACAATACTTTTTATTTATTGATACTTTATCATACTGTAAACTTTTTTCTGGCAGAGGAATTACTGCGGGGTACACTACCTTTATTTCCTACACTAAAATACGAGGACATAGAAAGGCTCCTAGAAGCACTTGCATAGAAGTTAAGAAACGTAGGAGATATTTATATGTACAAATTGTGGAGTTATGTCACCACTTAACGTTCTAAAGAGTAAAATATAGTCATATTGATATTAGAAATAATCATTTATTTGTTCGGTAAGCATTTACCCCACTTATACATTGACCTGAAAGAAGTACATACCTAAGATACAAGTAAAGTAAATGTTTACTTAGTTTAGGTATTGTTATCAAATTTCCATTGGCAACAGAAAATACACATCCGTTCAGTATTAAAAATTTTAACTTTACCTTTACAAATTTTTAGTTGAATATATGAATGTACTAGTGTTAAAATATAAATTGTATAATTCCATTATAATAAATCAATTAGCATAAGTTTTAAATGAATAAATATTATCTTATCATCAATATTATCTTATCTTAAATATTATTTTATCTTAACTTAATTAATTGTACATTGCTACAAGTGTCGCATTTTTTAGATAAGTACCTGGGCGACCGAGCTTTGCTCGGTTATAACTATTTATTGTAATATGGTGGTGTATAGATGATATTCTTAACTAATTTTTTTTACTAAATTAAACTTGTCTAAAACAATAAAAATTAAAAAAATATATATAAACTTGAACATATAAAAAAAAAAGTTAGTCACCGGGCGAGATTTGAACCCGTAACACTCGTTTCTAGCCGTCCGCGTCTTAACCCGCTAGACCAGACGGATAGTGCCCAACAACACGAAATTAGCGACCATATTCTGCGTCGTAAGAAGAACGCATGAAAACTCGAAAACACGCGTTTTCCCAAACATAAGACTACTACGATTGTATACCCCCAAAAACCCCCATATACCAAATTTCAGCGAAATCGTTAGAGCCGTTTCCGATATCACAGAAATATATATATATATATATACAAGAATTGCTCGTTTAAAGGTATAAGATTACTAAATTATACAAGTTTTCCAAAATTGTCTTTAATAGCATTACATACTTACTAGGGCAGTACGGTAAGAAATATCTCAGATCACATAGTAAAAAACCTTTGATCTGTACCCCTAGTGTAAATTTTATCGACATCATAACGTGACGAACGCGTTTGCGTTAAGTCTCATTTTGTATAGTATTTTGAGTTTCCAAAACGTCCCGCTTGGCGCGCTCTTTCTAAATCCAATACAAAATGAGACTAAACGCAAACGCATACGTCACGTTTCAAAATCGAATTTATTTACACTAGGGGTACTGAAGCTTTATTATCTACTGACTGAATGTGTATACTATTTTGGTGTTCGACGGAAAGGGGTAACTTCATTTAGTGCAGCGGGTCGAAAGTTGACGCTTTCCGGCCGGTGAGCAGAAAAATAGTTTTGGCGTCATGGATCGTGCAGCGGTCATTCGAGGCAGCGTCGTCATCAAGCGCGGTCCAGTCGCTCGGGCGTCTAGTTAGTTACTTGGTCGTCAGTCGTACCGGTACAGTCGCTCTTGCGTCTAGGTAGTCGGGCGTCGGTGGTAGCGGTGTAGCCACTCGGGCGTCTAGTTAGTTTCTCGGGCGTCAGTGGTAGCAGTGCAGGCGGGCAGCGGTGGTAGCGGGCGGCGCTTCAGCCCCGCCCCGTGTGCGTACACCTCTGTAAAGGAAGACTAAACATCAAACACCATGTTACCGTGCCAATGTGCCGACGAATGCGAGCTAACAATAAGTCGTAAGAGTAAATTTTAGATGTTTCTATATTTTATTTTACGTTTACTAATATTACACTATCATGCGATCCATGCGAGTTGTCCTCTAAGTTACAGCCGCCTCTATTGTTCATAAACTTTCAACAAACTCAAATTAATCTTTCGGATGTGTTTAAAATTTGCTACGTATACATAAGAAGCATTTTTAATGTATCTATATCTAAGTTAAGTATCTAAAAAAACAAGAAATACTAGATGGAGCCTACATCTGGAATATTAGACTATAAGACGTGAACTCTAAAATAAAGAAAAAGAAATACTTAGTGGCGGACACGAATGAAGTTTTATGCGTATTGTAGCAGAAATAAGGAATTAGTTAAGTAAGTATAAACAATGTAAAATAGGAGAGGTAAGATGATGAGGTACCTGATATTAGAAGACAGTTAAAAAATATTTTGGAGGCCCAGATTGAGGCAAGGAAAGCAAAGGGCGTCCGCTAGCTCGCGCGGGTACAGTCACGTCTGAAAATATCGGTACGAAAAATGTGCCAAAAATATGTATACACTACCTTAATATATGGGCAAAAAAGTCGTGTATACATATTTTTGGCACATTTTTCGTATCGATATTTTCAGACGTGACCATACCATTGTATAGGTAGGTAAAATCCGTCGCACGCGTCCACGCCAGTTAGCGTTGTTCATACTATTTTTCGTTAACCCGCTCACCCGCTCCGTGCAACCGCGCCGGCTAGCGGACGCCCTAAGACAAATAGTACTGTCGACAGTATGCTCGCTTAAACAAACAGCAAATAGGCCACAGGGGCACTTTTACATGTCAAGTTTTTTACAATAAATACTTAACAAAATACAATTACCAATATAGAATCAATCAAATATTAGATACTTTATTAGACAGGTAAAATATTATTACATGGTAAAATATTATAATTTTTAATTTGTAACTTTATTGAACACATTATGTGAATATTTTTATATTATTATCTTGATGTTGGTATTAACTAAAATCCGCTTAACTTCATTTCACTAATTGTAATTTTGACATGTAATGTACCTATGTGTACATTATTCAAAATTCAAAATTCAAAAATTTATTCTGCAAGTAGGCCTCAAGGGCTCTTTTACAAGTCAATACAACATTTATAGTAACATCATATAGTGACATGAAAAATACATAACAACATTTATAAATACAACAGCCAATACCTGGGTAAACATTACATTATAATAATCTTAAAATAAATAATTAATACAATACAATAGAGATGTATAGTCTCTATGGTTAAAAAAACATTAAATCTGGAGATGTAAAAGGTCCCCAATGTCAGAGTACTAATACTAATAAAATTTGGAGGTGTAAAGTCTCTCCAAGTGTCAAAATAAAATGTATACTAAATAAATAAACCGCGTCTGGACTGTTAAACTAGCAGTCTCATAAACTAATGCTACATTTTGTACATAACTAGTATGTACCAAGTCAAGTATATTATACAATATGACAGAGACGTATAGTCTCCACGGTTATTACATTAAGTTTGGAGATGTATAAGGTCCCCACGGTCTGAGAAAAATAATAATACACAATAATAAGATTTGGAGGTGTAAAGGTTCTCCAAATGTCAAAGAATAAAAAAAATAAAAAATTGTATGAAATACATATTTCACGTCAAGAGACTGTTAAGCTAACAATCTTAAAACTAGTTCTACAGAATACATAACTACTATGTATTTAATATGTCAATGTCATCATCAAAATAACTAAAACATAACAAACATTAATACATAAGGTTGAACAGCTAGAAACAACAGCGCCATATGCCTCTCCGGGACACTGCACGCAAAACTATTACAGCTTTTGAGACTGGATACTTGGCCATGATTCCGTGTCTCCCAAGTAGTCATCTATTTTATAGTATCCCTTTTTGAGAAGTGCATTTTTGACGTATTGCTTGAATGAAGTATAGGGCAGGTTCCATGCCTCTAAGGGTACTTTGTTATAAAATGTTACACAGTTTCCCATGAACGATTTTTTAACTTTCTGTAGACGAAACTTGGAGATTACTAACTTATGTTTATTTCGCGTATTATAACTATGGATATCAGACAGTTTCTTAAAGGACTTTATATTCTTATGCGTATACATTATCACATCTAGTATGTATTGTGAAGCTACTGTGAGAATATCTATTTCCTTGAATCGTTCTCTCAGTGAGTCACGAGAAGCCATGTTATAAATAGATCTGATTGCCCTCTTCTGAAGAACGAAGATGGTTTCTATGTCAGCTGCTTTGCCCCACGCCAGTATGCCATAAGACATAATACTGTGAAAGTAACTGAAGTAAACTAGGCGAGCTGTCTCCACGTCAGTAAACTGCCTGATTCTTCTTACTGCATACGCAGCAGAGCTCAACCTTTTCGCCAGGGCAGATATGTGAGGGGCCCATTGCAGTTTACTATCTAAAGTAAGGCCCAGAAAAACCGTATTCTCGACAAGGTCCAGCGTTTCGCCATTTAATGTGATGATAGTTTCAGATTTTCTTACATTCGGCAGCGAAAATTTGACACATTTATATTAATAATAAATATGAATATGTATACAGTCTCTAATTGTCGAATTACACAAAAAATTATGATAAAAAAATACAAACAACTAAATCTAAAAAAAATTGAGATATAAAAGTCTCCAAGTGTCAGAGATAAGATATAGTTTACAAAAATACCATTAAAAATCCTTAGAGATGTAAAGGGTCTCCAAGGATTGAATTCTTATATAAATAATTGAAAGACGTGAAATTAAAAAACAGACAAGAACCGAATGAAGTATGTGTAAAAGTCTATGCTTACGGTGGCGTCGTTGATCGGGTCGCTACTATACCAAATGAAGGTTGAGGGAGGCGATGGCTGGGATACGCGTCATACTCGTGAACGGGTGCTGTTTAAGCAGACCGGTCAGTTTAAGCTTACAAGAGCTACATGTTCTGTTATTATGTAACTTTACTTTTGAGTGGCATTAACGTGAGATACTTAATTCGGTTCTTGTCTGTCTGATTTTTTTTGTCTTGTAATTTATATAAGAATTCCAGTCTTGGAGACCCTTTACATCTCTAAGGATAATTTTAATGATCAGTTTTTAATTATTTTTTATCTCTGACACTTAAAGACTTTTACATCTCTAAAGAATTTTAGTTTTTTTTTATCATAGTTTTTGTAATTTGACATTTAGAGACTATACATTTTGTAATAAAGCATCTAATATTTCATTGATTCTATATTTTTAATTGTAATTTTTGGTAATTTTTATTGCTTTTAAATAATTGTTATGTAAAAGTGCCCCTGTGGCCTCTTTGCTGAATACATGTTGGAAGTTGATGTTGTCATGTCCAATAAAGGAAGTCAAGAGACTGGTAGAAAATAAAGACGAATCTCCATTACTCCACTGAGGTCTTTTATTTATTTACTTAAACTTTATTGCACGATATAAAATTGTACAGATGGCGTACTTAATGCCATTCTCTACTTCTTCTATTGCTAATGATGTATTTTTTTGATAAAAGGCTCACCGTCATAGACTAGCTCGGGCGGTGGCGGGCAGACCGGCGGCGGGTAGGGCGGCCTCTGCCCGATATCCTCTTCCCTCGTCTCCATGTGTACAGTTGCAGTAGGTATACCCACATCTTCTCGCAGTCGTAATGCTCGTGCTATAATGAAGAAATTAGAGTGAAAACTGCG